>NC_137891.1:27848206-29048206 GCF_963455335.1 Martes martes | reverse complement strand
CACTTTTGATTAATGAGCTCAGACAGGGAAACAGTTTGTACCCACGTCCTGCAGTGTGTAAGGGGGGAGATTCAAGGGGTTACCTTTAATTTTCAAAGCCTTAGCTACCTCTGACTCAATTTGCATGGTACCAGCGTATCAAAATTAATGGAGAATTTTTGTTTTCAAGCAGCTGCTCTGGGGATTTGAGTTTTCAGAGATCTATTTGTGGCTTTATATGACTAGGACATTAGTTGCCTAGATATTTGCAGTCCATTCTCATTGTCCAAGATGAAACTCTAGCTGTATGAGAGGACACAAATAAAAATGGTTATTTGGAGGCGTATTTTTGACAAAGTCTAGAAATCACATGCTTCTCCAATCACCTGCTTCTTCACCAGATGCTTCTTCATTCATTTCTTCCCTTCTTATAAGCCAAGATTCAAGAAACTGTGGACCTCACTTACTAACTTCACTGCCTTGCTTTTTTGCTTCCTTCATTCTATAATCCAATATTTTTTTTCAGCTTTCACCAAGATACTGAAACTGGCAAATATTACCAGTCACCAATGCGCTTTTCAGTCGTTATCTCCCAGGCTGCTATCCTGCCCCTTTTCCTCCCGTGCATTTCTCCCTTTCCTTAAACCCTCTGCTCCCTAGACGTCTGTCACCCACTCTGGATTTCCTCCTACTTCTTTAACTATTCCTTCCTAATCTCTGTTAGTTTCCCCATTTCTATCACCTGTTCTTCCTAACTTCTTTAGTCAATCATTCCAAACCCTTTTTATTGCTTTAAACAGCACTTCTGCACAAAACAATTACAGGTTGTATTCCAAGGTCTGTCCCTTTCTCTGAGCTCAGACCTGAATACCTAATCGCTTTATGGTGTGAGGATACCCCTACAAGGTTGTGATTATCCCATAGACATCTCATCCTCTGCATATGAGAAAAGAAATCCATCACTTTCTGTCCTCTTTTACATCCAATTTCCATAAATGATACCAAAATTGACCCAGTTATCCAAGACAGAGGCCTAGGAAATTTGTTGAAGGTACATGTTACCTCTCCTCACCCTCTCCATCATTGCTTCATACATACCTCTGATGAAGTGCAAACAAAACCATCAAGACTTGCTGATTTTATCTGCAAAAGAGTTCTACTCTCCCCTACCTCCAGTGGGGAAAAGACAATCAGTATATTTGAATGCCAGGTAACACAGATGTTCGAATTATTTGCAAAAGATTCCAAAGCAGCTGTTAAAAAAATACTTCAGTGAACAATCATTACTAAATTTTTTGTGATGTATCAGTTGCTGAAAGATACATGTCGAAATCTGCTATGAATGGAGATTTGTCAACACTTTGAAGAAATGCCAGTATAAAGAACTGCAAACCTATAAAATCCATGAGAGGTCCTCAGCCTTTTCTTGTTTATTATGACCTTGACACTTTTGAAGAGCCCTGGTCAGCTATTCTATACTTTATTCCTTAAATTTTTCTGATATTTTCTCATAATTCATTGGAAGTTGTACATTTTTGGCACAAATATCACCAAAATGAGCTTTGTTCCTTGGTGTTGCCTGCGGAGGTGGCGGCCATCTGTTACTGGGCATCATGGCTGCCCTCAGACCTTTGGTGAAGTCCAAGATCATTAAAAAGAGGACCAAGTTCATCCAGCACCAGGCAGACTGATACGTCAAAATTAAGTGCAACCGGCGGAAACCCAGAGGCACTGACAATTAGGTGTGCAGAAGATTCAAGGGCCAGATCTTGATGCCCATCATTGGTTATGGGAGCAACAAGAAAACAAAGTGTAGGTTGCCCAGTGGCTTCCGGGAAGTTCCTAGTCCATGACGTCAAGGAGCTTGACGTGCTGCTGATGTGCAACAAATCTTACTGTGTAGAGATTGCTCACAAAGTCTCCTCCAAGAACCGCAAAGATACTGTGGAAAGAGCAGCCCAGCTGCCAATCAGAGTCACCAATCCCAACACCCGGCTGCGCAGCAAAGAAAATGAACAGCTTGTTGTACACGTCATATTTATGTTAGTAAAACCGTAACACTACAAAAAAAAAGAATATCACCAAAATGGTATACCTTTATTTTTCACTTTGTACTTAATATCTTTTGTGAGGAAGGGGGTGCTGTGCAAATATCCTGTTTCTCCTCCAACATTAGACCACAAATTTTAGCATTGATGGATTGTTCTTGGCTGTAATAATTATTACTGTGGTGTTGTCATGAAATTTTTTTCATTCTTCCCATTTCTTCAACATTTATTCATTGGAATTCTGTAAGG
Source organism: Martes martes (assembly GCF_963455335.1). Taxonomy (NCBI): domain Eukaryota; kingdom Metazoa; phylum Chordata; class Mammalia; order Carnivora; family Mustelidae; genus Martes; species Martes martes. The sequence goes on along the minus strand of NC_137891.1, from coordinate 29,045,930 downwards.
AAGAGCTGTCCCTTCTCCCTTATTTATTTATTGAATAATGTATTTATAACCATATGAATTCATGCATTTTAATTTTATTCTAGAGTTATAACCTAATACTGTTATTATTTTGTTGTTGTTCAAAGTGTTCCAGCTTTGGCCAGTGGGAGCTCTTTCAGATTGGCTCTGTTGTTTTTCAACATGACCTCCCCCTCCATCCTTTTTTGAGTATTTCTTTACTATCACTGTAAGATACCTCAGGATCACCTTGTATGTTTCATGCCTCTGTCCTGAAATCAAGTACTTCTTCCAGAATCCCCAGGAGAATGACATATAGAAACCAAGATCTGGGTGCTAGACGCAACCATTAGTATTAAGGTGTCATTGGTCATAGACGCTCTCAGCAGACAGGACTTAGTTATATGTGTGTGCACATGCACACACACACCCCACACTCACAACCCCCCCCACACACACACAACTGTGGATACACGCAGAGCAAATTTATTTCTGTATCTAAGTATTTGAATACACAGATTAAAAAACAATGAGTCCATACCAATGTCTCAGATTCCAAAGTATTTATTCCAGCCTGCCTCCTTTCTTTAGTTGTAACTTTATTCCCCAGCAGTGAGAAATCTGGCTCTCATTGGTTAAAATATATTTACTTATTTAGTGAACCTCGCCATATAAAGTAGAATTACTAATCCACACTCTACAAGAAATATTTACTAACTACAATATTGGACTTTTGCACAATTCTTCTTGTCTTTACCCTGTGAAAATATGGTCTTGCAAAATAACTTAGTAATTCTTTATTCTCCCATCTCTCTCAGTATGGCTCTGCTCATTTGCAATTCAGTAAGTTTATTGGTTACAGTTTGTATTTCCCTTTGTGTTCTTTTCACATTCTGGTGGGATTTTTTTTTTTTTTTAAGATTTATTTATTTATTTATTTATCTGACAGAGATCACAAGTAGGCAGAGAGGCAGGCAGAGAGAGAGGAGGAAGCAGGATCCCCGCCAAGCAGAGAGCCCGATGCGGGGCTCTATCCCAGGACGCTGGGATCATGACCTGAGCCGAAGGCAGAGGCTTTAACCCACTGAGCCACCCAGGCGCCCCTCTGGTGGGATTTTTTTGTGTTTGTGTTTGTTCACTTTTGGGTTTGTTTGTTTTTTTTAATTTTAGCTTACATACAGGAAAATTTACTCTTTATACAGGTTCTGGGTTTGTCTGTTTTAGAGAGGGAGAGCAGGGGAAGTGGACAGAGAGAGAGAGAGAGAGTCTTAAGGAGGCTCCATGCTCCGCAATACTGAACCACAAGCCTAAGATCATGACCTGAGCGAAAATCAAGAGCTGGATGCTTAACTGACTGAGCCACCCAAGCGCCTCCGGTTCTGGGTTTTGACAAGACACAGACTTTTGAGTTTATCACTACAGTCATGATACAAAACAGTTTATCACCCCCAAAATTCCCTCCTAAGAAAGCATTTTTCGGTGCGCCTGGGTGGCTCAATGGGTTAAAGCCTCTGCCTTCAGCTCGGGTCATGATCCCAGAGTCCTGGGATCGAGCCCCACATTGGGCTATCTGCTCCTCGGGGAGCCTACTTCCTCCTCTCTCTCTGTCTGCCTCTCTGCCTACTTGTGGTCTCTGTCAAATAAATAAATAAAATATTAAAAAAAAAAAAGAAAGTATTTTTAGAAGCATCAAATTTTAAAAAGTGAAAAGACTAATAACCATAAATAAGACCAAATTTTAAAAAGTGAAAAGACTAATAACCATAAATAAGACCATTGAAAATTTAACTTCATAAATATTTTTTCAAGTACTTGAATTTTTTATTGATTTATTTTGTGTTCATACTGTGTTCCTCAAGTATCCTATTGAGTCTTACAGTTTCATAAGGTTTCACTGAGAGGAATTTTAAATTAGCTTTTTTGAGGTATCATTTATTTAAAATGATTAGATTAAAAATAAAAAGCTACACCTATTTATTTACTTCTGAATTTTTACTTGAGTACAGCTGACACACAATGTTACATTAGTTTTTGGTTTACCATATAGTGATTTGACAAGTTTATTCCTTGTGCTGTGCCCATCACAGGTATAGCCACCACCTGTCACCATACAACACTATTATAATATCACTGACTGTCTTCCTTATAGTATGCCTTTATTCCCATGACTTATTCATTCCTCAGACTGGAAGCCTGTATCTCCCACACACCTTCCCTCATTTTGCCAATGTCCGCCTCCCCATCCCCTCTGGCAACCATCAGTTTGTTCTCTGTAGGTCTGATTTAATTTCTTGTTCATTTATTCATTCATTTTTAGATTCCAGATGTAAGTGAGATCATACAGTATTTGTCTTTCTCTGCCTGACTTATTTCAAGTAATACCCTCTAGATCCATCCATGTTGTCACAAATGGCACAATCTTATCTTTTTTTATGACTATATAAAATTCTATCACTCACTCTCGCACATGTATATGCACACATGTATCTTCCTTATCACATCTTCTTTATCTATTGATGGAAACTTTTTTTTTTAAGATTTTATTTATTTATTTGACAGAGATCACAAGTAGGCAGAGAGGCAGAAAGAGAGAGAGGAGGAAGCAGGCTCCCCGCCGAGCAGAGAGCCCGATGTGGGGCTCGATCCCAGGACCCCGGGATCACTACCCAAGCCGAAGGCAGAGGCTTAACCCACTGAGCCTCCCAGGCACCCCACTATTGATGGAATCTTAAGTTGCTTCCATATCTTGGCAATTATAAATAATACTGCAGTAAACATAGGGGTGCATTTATCCTTTTGAATTAGTGTTTTCATTTTGGGTGGGTCAATACCCAACAGTAGAATTATTGAATCATATGATATTTCTATTTTTAGCTCTTTGAGGAACCTCCATACTGTTATCCATAGTGGCTGCACCAATTTTCATTCCCACTAACAGTGGGACAGATGAGACTACAGTCTCATCAACACTTGTTATTCATTGTCTTTTTCATTTCAGCCCTTCTGACAGGTGTCTAGTGATATCTCATTGTGGTTTTGATTTGCATTTCCCTGATGATTAGTGATGTTGAACATCTTTTCATGTGTTTGTTAGCCATCTATACATCCTCTTTGGAAAAATGTCTATTCAAGTCCTCTCCCCGTATTTTATTTTTTTATTAACATATAATGTATTATTTGCCCCAAGGGTACAGATCTGTGAATCATTAGGCTTACACATTTCACAGCACTCACCATAGCACATACCCTCCCCAATGTCCATAAACCAGCTGCCCTATCCCTACCCCCTTACCCCCAACAACCTTCAGTTTGTTTCATGAGATTAAGAGTTTCATGATTTGTCTCCCTCCTGATCCCATATTGTTTCACTCCCCCCTACCCCCCATGAACCCCCACCCTGCCTCTCAAATTCTTCATATCAGAGAGATCATATGATAATTTTCTTTCTCTGATTGACTTATTTTGCTTAGCATAATATCCTCTAGTTCCATCCACGTCGTTGCGAATGCTCTGCCCATATTTTAATCAGATTGGTTTTTCTGGTGTTGAGTTATAAGTTTTTCATGTATTTTGGATATTAACCCCTTATCAGATGTATCATTTGCATACATCTTTTCCAATTCAGTGAGATGCTTTTTTCTGTTAATGGTGTCCTTCACTATGCAAAAGGTAATTAGTTTGATGTGGTCCCAATAGTTTATATTTACTTTTGTTTTCCTCGCCTCAGGAGACATATCTAGAAAAATGTTTCTATAGCCAATGTCAAAAAAATTACTGCCTATGTTCTTTTCTAGGATTTTTATGGTTTCAGGTCTCACATTTAGGTCTTTGATCCGTTTTGAGTTTATTTTTTTATATGATGTAAGAAAGTGGTCCAGTTATATTCTCTTGCATGTAACTGTCACCCAGTTTCCCAGCATAATTTATTAAAGAGACTATTTTTTCCTCATTTTATATTCTTGCCTCCTTTTTCATAGATTAATTGGCCATATAATTGGGGGTTTATTTCTGGAGTCCCTCTTCTGTTCTATTGATCTATGTGTCTATTTTTGTGACAATACCAGACTGTTTTGATTGCTATAGCTTTGTAGCAAATCTTGAAATCTGAAATTGTGATACCTCCAGCTTTATTTTTCTTTCTCAAAATCACTTCGACTATTCAGGATCTTTTGTGGTTCCATGCAAATTTTAGTATTATTTGTTCAAGTTTTGTGAAAAATGCTGTTGGTATTTTGATAGGGATTGCATTGAATCTGTAGATTGCTTTGGGTACTCTGGACATTTTACCAGTATTCATTCTTCCAATCTGTAAGTATGGGATGTCTTTCCATTTGTTTGTGTTACCTTCAGTTTCTTTCGTTAGTGTTTTATAGTTTTCAGAGTACAGGCCTTTCACCTCTTTGATTAAGTTTGTTCCTGGGTATCTTATTCTTTTTGGAACTGTCCCTATTTAAAGTATAAGATTCTGGGGCACCTGGGTGGCTCAGTGGGTTAAAGCCTCTGCCTTCAGCTTGGGTCATGATCCCAGGGTCCTGGGATCGAGCCCCGCATCAGGCTCTCTGCTCAGCGGGGAGCCTGCTTCCTCCTCTCTCTCTGCCTGCTTCTCTACCTATTTGTGATCTCTGTCTGTCAAATAAATAAATAAAATCTTAAAAAAAAATAAAGTATAAGGTTCTATAAGGAATAAGCAGAAGAGATGAGACAGAAGGGAGATCAGAGAGATCTGAAGTGTGAGAAGGGTTCCACCAGGCAGGGCTAGCCTTAAAGATGGAGAAATGGGCTACAGCTCAGGAATGCAAGTGTCCTCTAGGAACTGAGAATGACCCTGGGCAACAACCAGCAAGGGACGAGCTGGGGAAATCCTTTCTCAAATATAAAGACTTAAATAATGCATCACACAAAGGTAACACATGTTTTCTTTCCCTTTTCTGTCCTTTTAAAATATCTATACACTGTTACTGGTTTACAACAAAAGCAAACAAGTAATTGCAAAAGAAACAGACAATATGACTTAAGTCACTGCCTACTTAAATTCTCTACGTTTGACTGTTTCATATTCTCAGTAAGAAAGTTTCATTGAATTTGTTCTGTGTTTTTTTTTCTATATTTACATTTTTTTAAATGAAAACTTAAAAAAAAAACACTTAGGATAAGGAATTCAAGTCAAGTAATTTTTTTTTTAGTTATAACCAAGCCACAGAAATAAAATATGTGATAAAAATTTTTTTTAAAGATTTTGTTTATTCACCTGACAGACAGAGATCACAAGTAGGCAGAGAGGCAGGCAGAGAGAGAGAGGGGGAAGTGGACTCTCTGCTAAGCAGAGAGCCCCATGCAGGGTTCCATCCCAGGACCCTGGGATCATGACCCGAGCCAAAGGCAGAGGCTTTAACCCACTGAGCCACCCAGGTGCCCCCGTGATAATTTCTAAAGCCAGATCACATATGCGTACATATTCCTCCAGTGAGCTAGATCAATTATACAACAAGTTGTCAGAGTGAAACAAAGGATTTAGGAGACCGTGTCTCTGGAAGATCTTTTTTAATGCTGTGAGTCCTACCTTTACCCCCGAGAGACAGGTGGGTTGAGGGGTGAGGAGGCAGGTATTATAGGGTGTCTCCTCCTTCACCTTAAGTCTAGTGAGAAGTTAGTTTTTAGTGTGAACAGACACAAACTTCTCCAATTATCCTTTGTCCTAGCTTTTCCCCTCTGGGAATTGTATCTGGAAGTAGGGAAGAGAAATCACTTTTTTTCACTTCATCAAGATGACATTTGGAACAGAAAAAATGATACAGAACAGAAATGGTAGTGAAAGGGGATCAGAATGAAACCAGCCACCTCAGGAGTGGCAGCCTGTGAGCCAAAGGCTGATAAAATCACTCCCAGGAATTAAAGAGCAGAAGAGTCCTGATGTCCAATCACAGAGGTGTTGCCAGCTGCTGTCCCAGGGGGCCTATCTATTGCCTAGAGTCCCAGGGGAGGAAGATGTCATTGGTGATCCAGAGAACCTCACTGAAGAGAACATAGGAGGCTGGGCAGAGGACTTCCTGAACTAGCAGAGCAATGTGACAAGGACAGGGAGATGTTACTCTGTTACTCTGGTCTGAGGGAATACATGGTCCCCATTATTGCAAAGCTTGACAATTAGATGTCAGTCATGCCATTCCAACTGGAAGATGTTTCTCCACATCCCTCCCAAGTGAAAGTTTTAATCAATTAACACACATTTAATGAACACCAAGTGATGGGCTAGATTCCCTGAGAGATGATAAGAAAAAGAGAATGCATGGTTCAGTCGCAAACGGAGGAAAGAAAAGGCCAGGAGAGGGATCCTATGATTTACCCAAAGTGTCCAAGTGCCAGGACTGGAGTCCTACAACCTGCTCTTTGGTCCATGTCCTTTCATGTCTGCTGATGATCTGCTAGAGACGACCTCAGGACCTCCACATTACCAGGCCCAACTCATTGGTGGAGGTATTTCATTATTTAGGTTGAAATAAGAGGAAAAAAAGGGGAAGAGGAAGCTCTTTTCTCCTGCAAAGACTGCAATTCATAGAGAGCTCACCAGTCTAGCTTACATGGTGACCCCAAACAGTGTCTGTCAGCCCATGCTTCAGGATGACCAAGGGTTTCCTTGGATTGGACTGAACCTTATATTTTTAACAGATCCCTCGCATATACAAATAGCCCTAACAAGGGGCTCCTGGGTGGCTCAGTGGGTGCCTTCGGCTCAGGTCATGATCTCAGGGTCCTGGGATCGAGCCCTACATCGGGCTCTCTGCTCAGCAGGGAGCCTGCTTTCCCCTCTTTCTCTGCCTGCCTCTCTGCCTACTTGTGATCTCTGTCACATAAATAAATAAAATCTTTAAAAAAAAAAATAGCCCTAACAAGACCAAGACAAAAAATTTGATATATATTTCTACAAATTTAAATCACTCAAAAGGATTATGTTAAATTTCTTCAGGTATTCATTTGTTTTCCTGATAGTAACTACAAAAATTAGCATCTGAAATGAATATAAAAGATTCTTCTAATCTGTTTCCTATAAATCCTCTAATAAAGAAAATTTCTTCCCTCACTCACTTTACTTCTCTGGGCCTTGGTTTTTTATCATAAAATGGTAGGGATTAGATTAACATATTTCCAATGATTTTTTTCGCAACAAAAATGTGATGATTATAAACTGAAATATTTCTTCATCCCACTTGATCCCCATTGTTTTTGTTTATCATACATTTTCTATCTTGGATTCCTTAGAAACTTCTGTTGGTTTTTTTTGTGGTGTTTTTTTTTTTCTTATTTATGTCATGTGCACAATAGATACTCCTTCATTGTGATCCTTTCCCCAGTTGAACTCATTAAGATCAAAGAATCTCACATTTTTTAAAAAAGCTGTTAGTATCATCCATTTATCAGATTAAACAAACAAACAAACAAACAAAAAACCTGCAGCCAAAAAATGACGTTATCTTTTCAAGATGGTACAACAAAAATTGGAGAGACAGATCTAGAATTTGAACATAGCACTTGGTTTTTAGGACACTTCCCAGTTATACCAGATTTTCCCTCTTTCTTGAAGAAAATCCCATTTCTCCTGTCTGGAAATACTTGTTTTGAGTATGCTTTTCTCCCAGGATGGCAACACCACCACCACCACCGCAAATGTTCTTTGTAATGTGATCTCAACATCCCTCCAAACACATCTTGAGGTAGAATCACTCTCTGCTGGAGGCAAGCAAGCTTGTGACTGCTTCAACCAGTAGAATACTGAGAAGTGATGCTGTGTGCTACAGGGCTCAGTCATAACAGGGATACAGCTCCTTTTGGGCTCACAGGAATACTTGGGCTTCAAGCCTTACACCACCATTTAAAAGAGTTGACCACCCTGAGAACACCTTACTCAGAGGATGCCAGACCCCATGGAGAGGACATGTGTGGTGGTCTGGTCGGCTGCCCCAGTCTTCCATCAGCCAAGCTCATGGATATAAGTAAGGGACCTTCCTTGTGATACCAGCCTCCAGCCATGAAGTCTTCCCATCTGAGATCCCAGATATCATGTCATCCCACTGTTTCTGAACTAAAGTTCTGACCCTCAGAATCTAAAAGAATTATAAAATGTCATTGTTTTAAGCCACTATGTTTGGGAGAAGTTTACTAAACAGCAATAGGGACCAGAAAACCAGGAATAAGAGAATCACAGAACTCTTTGGCTATGGGATCTAACATCGTTGGAGTACTAACCAAGATGTTAGCTTCATTATCTCCCCAGATCAGCAACAGCAATGGCTCTCCTTGTACATCAGCTGTAGCTTTACAGAGAATGTCTGCTTTTCACTTTGAGGAGCCCCCACAAGGATTCAAAGGGAATTATATGTATGCCATTTAAGCTGTATTTCAAGTCAGATCAGATCAAACATATCCTTCATTTTTTAACCACTATGCCACGTAACCAAGCACTGGGAAAATCTCAAACCATTTATATTTGCTTTTTAAAATTAGTCACATTTCTTCTCTTTTCCCACACATTTTATTTGATTCATGGACATTCACACCCTCTCTGTATTCAGGAATGAGATTTTCCCAGGCAGAGGATTATGTCAATCATTTATTTGTTGTCTCTGAGAGCCAAATCTACTCTTCAATGCTCCACTCTGATATTGTGGGTCTGGGACTCTGCAAAATTCACTTCCAAACTGCCTTCTCATCTACCTTCAATCGGTTTATGCTAAAGCAAGTTTTCTCAACCTCAGCACTATTGACATTTTAGTTTGAATGACCTTTTTTCCAGTTTTATTGAGATGCAATTGGTATACAGTCTTATGTAAGTACAGCATAATGAGGTGACTTACATGTATTGTAAAATGATTACCAAAATGGAATTTAGTAACTACCCATCATCTCATATAGACACAAAAAAGAAAAAGAAATGTTTTTTTCCTGTGATGGGAACTCTTAGGACCTACTATCTTTTTTTTTTTTTTAAAGATTTTATTTATTTATTTGACAGAGATCACAAACAGGCAGAGAGGCAGCCAGAGAGAGAGGAGGAAGCAGGCTGCCTGCTGAGCAGAGAGCCCGATGCAGGGCTCGATCCCAGGACCCTGAGATCATGACCTGAGCCGAAGGCAGAGACTTCACCCACTGAGCCACCCAGGTGCCCCAGGACCTACTATCTTTATGATTTTTAAATATACCATACAATGGAGTGGAACTGTAGACTGGCTCTGCCTGGGGACCATCAGCTCTACTTGTTGAACTCTTTACCCAAATGTTACTGGGCCATGCAGCTTCTACGTGTTTCTACCAGGCTTTCTCGTCAGATAGGTCTGGGAGTTATACTCAGCAGTGGGTCAGACTATGACTGTGCAGTTAGCTGTGCAGCTACCCTCAACTGTGGGCCTAAGATTATGACTCAGCTCCCCTTCTTGAGCAGCAACAGACCAAGCTCCAGGACTGTCAAGACTCTTTATCTGAGGACCCAAATCAGGTAGACCTGTACCCACCAAGTTTTGTGGTTGGACTACACCACCATTTTGTCTCTGCAGAAAAACAAAACTACTTATTGGGACAACTACTTGAACACTGCAGGTAGGAACTTGGTCTGCCACAATCCAAGTGCTCATTATTGCAAGCCCCTCTCCCAGTCTCCATCACAATGAGATTCCCAGTGGTCAAGCCCTACAGATTCCCCCACAATCCCGTCTGGCAAGAACTGAGTTGGGGCTCCCGAGAAGTGACCCATAATTCTGGGGAAGTTGGATGTTTACACAGGACTCTCTCTCTCTTTTTTTTAAAGATTTTTATTTATTTATTTGACAGAGAGAGAGAGCACAAGAAGGCAGATAGGCAGGCAGAGAGAGAGGGGGAGGCAGGCTCTCTGCTGAGCAGAGAGCCCAATGTGGGGCTTGATCCCAGGACCCTGAGACCATGACTTGAGCTGAAGGCAGAGGCTTAACCCACTGAGTCACCCAGGCGCCCCACACACTGGACTCTTTTTCCCACTGGAGAAACATAGGCTCAGGGGAGACTTATTCCCCTGAGGGAGGGGCAATGTCTCTTATCCTTATAATTCAGTTTGTCTTTGCCTCTGTGGTGCTGGGAGTGAGTGTGTGTGTGTGTGTGTGTGTGTGTGTGTGTCTGTGTGTGTCTGTGTGTGTCTGTGTGTGTGGGGGTGGCAGGAAGAGGTGCTTCAGCCTCACCCCTGTGTTCTAGGATTTTCTGTAGTGTCTTCTCCCCGCCCACCCCCCAGCTCCTTTATTTTTAATGATGTGGTGCAAAGTCAGAAATGACCTATATTACCATCTCAGTCATATTACTCTCATGGGCTGGGTTATTCTTTGTTGTGGGAGAGACTTCCACTGTCTGACCAGAGCAGGGGAATTGTAGGATGCTTATCAGGATCTCTGGCCTCTATCACTAGGTGCCAATACCATTTTCCACCCCAGAGTGACAACCAAAAATGTCTCCAGACTTTGCAGATGTCTCCTAGGTAACAAAATGACCCCTAATTGAGAAGCATTGTGCTCTACAGAGACTTGAAAGGAGGGCAAATGGGGAAGTCCTGTTAGCATTTCTTTAGTGGCAGCAGTTGCCCTCATTTCCAGCTTCCTTTAGCACTGAGTCAGAGACATCAGTGGCTGCCACATGGGGCAGTACCCTTCTCCCGTCTCTTCTGGTCACCAGCTCCTGAGGGTCTTTGCTCAGGAGCAAAGGGTTGTTACAAGACAACCCCAACTGTGCCTACTGTTTCCTCAGCTCTAGGGGGCGGTGGTGAAGTGGTCACTTCCTGCAAGTGGTTTCTTCCTCCAGCTTACCTCGGCATTCCCTTGTTGTGTTTTCACCTTCCATCACTCAGGCAACTATTTCCCTGTATTAAATCCGCTCGGTTTGCAATGCCAAGTAGAGTTTCTGTTTTCTGAACTGGTCTCTAATAGAATGATAATGACTATAACTTTGACATAGACCAAAAATAGAGGTGGCAGGAGCCTAGAATGTTTTTCTTAATTCAACAGACATTTATTAAAAATCTGTGAATAGACAGGGACTGTACTAGGCTTTGAGAATAAAAGGTAAGCAATATGTAGTCTCTGCTATCTGGACAATGAAAGAAAGGCCTATTAAGAACCAACTATAGATGAACTAAGTACCTGCAAATTTGTTTTTTAATCCAGTACCTCATTTGGCAACCCGCAGATCCGTGTCAAGAGGTGCACAGTATTTTTTTTTTCTTTATTTGTTTAGTGCATGTCCTATTTCTTTAATGTGGTTTTTCAACTGAAAATAATCTTCTCCTAAAACATGCATGTTTATCTTTACTAAAGATGAAAGTAATTCAAAGACTTTTTTTAGTTGGCAAATTATCCACCAAAGTAGGAGGTTAAAAAATACGTATTCTTTGTTCAAACATCTTTGTTGCGACTTGGCGAAATCAGCCAGATTTATTTAGAAAAATGAAGAGTAAAAGATACAAGCTAGAAACCAGTAATGTTAAATGTTTAAAAGTTTACAAAATCCTCCAAGATTGATTTGAGACTTCATATGTTGAATAGTGAAGAATTTGAAAACAAAAACAAAAACAAAAACAAATTTTTCAAGACTCCTAATTTTATAAGGATGAGTATCTGGAGGAGAATTTCAGATTCTCTCCTTTGCGTGAATATGCCTGGTGAGACCAAAAAAAGACCTTATTTAGTCACTGCCTTAAATTCTGATCTTGATGGTCATTTTGAGACCAGTAACAAATGGTCTTTTATTTCTCCTTCTTTGATGGAGTAGCCCCATCAGTACCTTAAACAGGACACTTGCTAGCAAGTGATAGAAGCTGAACTCAAGCTAACAAAAGCCTTAAGGAGAACGTAAGGCTGTTGGGGGATCTCACCACCATGTGGGTTTTCTGGAATATTGGAACCAGGGTCTTGCATTTCATTAGGACTTGAAATTTTCTGTCCTTCCTGTTCTTCTTTGCCATGTTTCCCTCTCTTTGTAGATCAGTTTTCTAACAAAAATTTCCAAGTTGTGTCGGGTCCAGCCTCCCCGACCAGAGAGAAACTTGATATGATGTATTCCATTCCCAAGTCCAAACCTATGAGGGAAGAATTTCTGGTTTTAACCAGGTTTGTGACCCATCAAATGTCACCTGAACCGAGGCTTATTTAAGAATAATTATTTTTAAGAAGCACAGTTATAGAGTTCAGTTAATAGAGACAGTTAATAATTGTACCTAAAGACATCAGGAAATGGTAACAGAGCATTTCACCCAGGCATTTGGGGATGAGTAGGGGTTTTCCGAAAGAAAGACACAATATGCTTACGTGACTGGAAGAACCACCTCTGCAAAAGTTTTGAGGCCTAGAAGAATCTGGAGTATTGAAAGAGCAGTTTTCAGTGCGATTGGAGCATAAGATGCCTGGTACGTGGGAGCAGGAGATTAAGCTGTAGAGAAGTAGGAGCTAGTTCACAACAGGTTTTATACGCGGTCAGATTCTTCATATGCTATTGCAGACATTAAACTAGATCATACAAAAGGGAGATAACAGAAATCTCTGATAAAAGGCGACCATAATGGTCTCCAGACTCTAGTCTAAGACAGTGACTCTTAAGTGGGGGCAATATTGTCCTCCCCTAACAGGACATTTTGTAACCTAACATGAGTTTGCACCTTGGTGAGTTACAGATAGAGACTATACCAGGTGGAATTTTCACACAAAGGAAACTTTATTTGCAGCAAGTAAGAAGATCATAGCGAATAACTTCCAAAGCTGCAGGTCCCCCAGTGGGGGGGGGGAGGGGGGGGATGGGTTCCTTTCATTTAGGGTTACAGTGAATATCCAGAAAGGGAGGTTTTGTCACCGTATGTGGAGGTGGGGATAAGATCATGCATGTGTACTTAGGAAACAGGCCTATACATACATCATATGTTATGTTAATGAGGTTTGTGCTCCTTCTTGGGCAGAAATTTCAGCGTAATGAGGTAGAGGTAACTGTTGGACACTCTATGGTCCATCCGTGCAGGTGTGAGTTGGTGGTTGAGCTCAAACCGAGCTTTTCCTGTTATCTGTCACAGGTTAACATTCCTGTGAAGAAGGGGGGTCAGGGGTGAGGGCGTGCTGGTGACAAAATGGCAATATCCAGAAACATTGATTTATACTTTGTGGGGAGTGATACTGACATCCAGTGGGTCGAGGCCACAGGACAGCCCCTGCAACAAAGAACCATCCAGGCCAGAATGTCAGTAGTGTTGAGGTTGAGAGCATGGCTGGCCTGAGATCATGGCTGGTCTGAGAGCATGGTTGTGGAGAATAAATGGTCTTTGTAGAGATGCTTCGAAAATGGGTTGAATGTGGGAGTAAGATAATGGGAAAGGTCCGTAGGGACTGTGAGGTGATTCTCTGAGGAGCTTCAGTGGTCACTGATGATCTTGATCGAGAACAAGTGAAGTGGACTTTGCAGGATGATAATGAAGCATTCTGACAGGTTTCTGTCCCATTGCTATGAGGCTGCTACCGGGAAGGTGGAGATGGATGATTAGCCAAAGGGAAAATGAGGTGTTATTTGATTATATATCCTCTCTGCTACAATAATAGAGGGAATAGCTCTTCAGCTTCTACTTCTGCATACTAGTGGTGAATGAAGCCCGTAGTATAGTGGTCATTTTATGGCCAAAGGAAGTACCCTTAATGTTGCATTCAGGGACATGATATTTAATGCCATTAATGTATATGAAAAGAAATAGTGTTTATGCTGTTTTTGCTCATCTAGTTATTATTCCTCGGTTTCCAGACATTTTGAATAAAGGTATAAAGAGGAATTTGAAATTGTTTTGTTAAGGTGCTACCATGTCCTTTATAATATCACACATATCATTTCTTTCTGTTGATTAGCATATTTAGATATTGACAAAGACTCTCTTCTTGACTAACTTTAGGCTCTCTAATCCTGTAGGCCTTGATCTTGATGTCCATCATTGTCAGACCTGCATCACCGAGTTGTTGCAAGCATCTTGTTAAGGCATTTTAGAGAGAGCCTCTCCCATTCTTGATATCTGATCAAATTCCTCACCCCTGACTCTTGATGTCTCATTACCCTGGCCTGCCTTCAGCAAAAATCCTATTAGGACTCCCTCCCTACCCCCCTTAACAACTTTCCATCCACTCACCCAACCCCATTCCTTGGCTATATATCCTCCCTTGTCCAGACTGTATTTGGAACTGACCACTGTTTTTTTGTTTTGTTTTGTTTTGTTTTGTTTTTGTTTTTGTTTTTTGCTGAGGTCTCTTTTCCTCTATTGCCGTAGTCCCTAAATGGAATTTGTTTTTACTGTTTCACCTACTGTCCAGCTCTGGGTTTCTTTAACAATCTCATCCTAAAGTATGAGTTTAAGAAATTTCAACAAAGCCAAACAAATACCTACTAGGTACCATTGGGTCATATCGGTTAGGGACTAAGCAGGAAACCGAGCCACTTGAACTTATAAAACATTTAATTTAACACAGGGTATCAGTTATATGAGTGATGACAGAACTCAGAGGCTAAACAGGGCACGTTAAGGCAAGGCAGAGATTCCTAAAGCAAGAACCTGGGATTAATACTCCTAGGCCCAGGGGAGAGAGAGGAGGTGGAATTACCAGATCCCAGGGGCCAGGGTTACATGGCAGAAGTTAATACCATGGTGCACCTGACCAACAGGGACTGGGGCCATGAAGAAGACAGACTGTGCCAGAAACATACCAAGGCAGAGGAGACAGGGGAGGGGAAATTCTTTGTCTTCTCTCTCTCCTACATGTCTAATGAGCAATTGGGATTGGCCATTGGCCAACTCCCACTGGAAGCTGGGAACCCCGGAAATGCAGGCTGCAGAGGTCCGCTGACTTGCAGTGCACAACAAAGCAGGGGAATGGCAAGAAATGGATCTGAGGCTGGAGACAATACAGCCTGGCAGAGTGGTTCATTTAGTATTTATTTAATCTGTGCAACTCTCAGTAAGCTACCATTACCCACTTTACAGCTGAGGAAACTGGTTCATTCAGTGACCCAAAGCCACAAGGCCCATAGGGGGTAGATCTGGAAGTTCTGCAAGGTCTCTCCCGATCCAAGGCCCTGCAGCTGGCTCAGCAGAGGCTCGAACATCACGTCTGGGCTTTCCATGTGGTGAATCCTGAAGACCAATTCCACGGCGGACTGCTATGCACCTGGGAAACAAAATAGGGAGATCTTTTAAGTCACAGAGAGACACTCCTGTAATGCAAGGCTACAGGACCTACGAAGCCAGCTGCAGACCTTGAACCTTTTTACTGAACAAAACAAAGATCCTGGCTTACCTGCTTACATAAATCATTATTGTTCTGCTTAATGGGGCTGCCATAAACCTAATAACCTGAAGGATTTGAAAGTGTTTTAATGAAAAATACACTGGCATTTTAGAGGAAAGTAATTTGGCCCAGGGGAACAGTTTGGATACAAGGGAGATTTATCCTTGGGAGTCAACAATAAGCTCTGTTACCTGGGCAATGTAACCCATTAGCACAGATGAGTTTATCTGATACGGTGCTGCCAGCGGAGAACAAAAGCTGAAGACAAGTAGGAGGGCTTAGAAGAAGCGGTTTTTATGGAGTCTGACAAGAGCTAAGGGGGAAGGAAGAAAGATGAGCTGTCTTACAGAGAGATAAAGGCTCCTTGGAGAATAATGGAATTGCTAGGGAAGTTTATTGGGTTTGTTATTTGCTTTTTGTTTATTTAGCACATTTCCTACATACTTATTGTGTTACATGATCCTGTGGTTGTCAGGCTATATTAGAAAGTGATCTTGTATGGATTTAGAGGCTAAATAATGTGGAAAACTCCTCTTCTTGGATGCTCATATAACAGGTGTCCACACATTTTGATCTCTATAGCCTGATGGGTTCATAGGCCTCAGATGATCCATGGTTATGGCTACTTCCCCTGGAGCTACATGGTAGTGTTTAAAATTCTTTTGTATTTTTTTTAAATAACAATACGGTTTCGTACAAGTTAAGTGAGTGCAATCTCTCAACATAGCCTGTTGCACTGGGCTCAGCCTTCTTCCTGAGATGCTGTGAGATGGAAAAATGCCTACCTGATGAGATTAGGTGTTGGGAGGTCTGTCAGGCAGCTAGTGAGCTGACACTACTTTAGGAGGAGGATCACCTGCGTCTGGACACGGCTGGCTGCAGGTAGCTGAAACCATGGAAACCATGGAGAACGGGGGACCACTGTATGTGCCCAGCACAGTTAATTAGCTCATTTTATCCTCGCAACCTGGTGGCTATATTATTATTCACATTTTAGAGATGAGAATGCTCAGCGGAGGTGTAATTTGCCACCAAAAAGAATGGCAAAGGTGAAATTTAAGTTCCTGATGGTCTGACTGTAATCTTCTTGGGCAACAGCCAAATGCTAAACCATTTTGTTTATCAGTTCGTGTAATTCCTATAGTTGACCTGTCTTTCTCCCCAGCTAATTTTGTGGTGGCCAGCAAAGGAAACAGTCAACAAAACAAAGAGGCAACCCACAGAATGGGAGAAGATATTAGCAAATGACACTATAGACACAGGGCTGATAGCCAAGATCTATAAAGGACTCCTCAAACTCTACACACACAAAACAGATAATCATGTCAAAAAATGGGCAGAAGACATGAACAGACACTTCTCCACAGAAGACATACGAATGGCTAACAGACACATGAAAAAATGTTCATCATCATTAGCCATCAGGAAGATTCAAATCAAAACCACATTGAGTGTTTAAAATTCTTGACTTAGAGTTTTTTCTACTCTTTGTGTTTGGATGTTTTATTGCTTGCTTGTTGTGTTGTGGAAACAAGTTAGGCTCAGAATCCTCGTGGGCTCTGTGTGGCCTCCTGAGATCTAGTATCAGGCCTAATCCCCACTCCAGGTGATCCATTCGAGAAACTTGCTCTTTTGGCCCCAGTAATGAAAAATAGATGAACACACAAACCAAGTCAAACCCATCTGAGGCCATTCATTGCTGGTTTTTTTCCAACTGAAGCTAGTCATAAAGCTGTTAGAATATAATACTCCAAGGTGTTGCCAGTCACATTATAGCAAGCGGAGAAATCCAGTGAACATCAGGAGAGAATGAAGCTGATAAACTAACCAGAGAACCAAGGGGATGTGTGTCAGTGGTGTTTAAGTTCTAGTTCGACCTCTAGGTCCCAGATGGCACCTGGTTCATGCAGCTCAAACCCTTCCAAGTGCTTCTGTCACTTATAAGGTCCTTGCTTAAAATAGTTTTTAATGTAGATATAATGCTGGTGATTCAAATATAAGTGAAAATTCCTGAACCCCCACTTCTGAACCCATCACTTGTAGAAATCAGAACTATACAAAACCCCTCCAAAGACATTAGCTAATTCCTAGGAAGTTTACATTATTCGCACCGCTGCTGCAATGGGGACCCAACATCCTTGCATTTTACCTCTACCATACCATGAACAAAGCACACAACAGGACACCCTCTTCTATGAACAGCCTCCATAAAAATCACATTTGTGAGTTTAGAGGACTGCATTAAAGTTTTAATGGAGGCCAGGTCCTAAGGCAAAACCATGTTGCACACCTCATGGCCTTTTACCATAATTTCATTCTCTCCCATCTCCTATACCTTTTGTTCTCTCTCTTCTTCTCAGTAGCCATACAAAAAAAAATCAATGCATTTTCCCCATACATGGAGATTTATTCATCATTATCTGTTGCTTTCACATCTCAATTATTCAGCTTCACTCCAAATGTTTTATTATGATAATTCCTAATAGAATTTTTTAATAGTCTGATGCCAGCTAGAATTTTACCATAATACATAACATTTTCTGTGAATTTTTGTCTTTTTAAGTAGATAAAGTTTTAGATATTTGAAGTAGTAAACTGTATCTAGTTTTATATTCTGCCTTCTTCATCTCACTTGAGACCATAAGCATTTTCCCACGTGAATAAAAGCTCTCCAAAATCGTGATATTTAATGTCTTTGTAGTATTTTTATTATATAAATGTAGGCTAATATACTTATAATTCCCCTAATCTTGAGTATTCGTTTTCAGTTTTCCACTATTGTAAATAACAATGCAATGAACATCTTTATGGGTAAACATTTGAATTTTTTTTCCTCTTCTGGAATTGTTTCCCCCAAAAATGAAAGTATAGAAGGTATGAGATATATTAAGTCTCTTAACCAAATCTCTAAATCAGTTTTTCAGGATGCTTATGTAAGTTTAAAATCTGTCTGGTGGTGTATGAAAAGGTCCTTATTCCATTTCACTCTTGTTACCTGTGTAAACCTGGTTATCAAGTTTTTAAACTTCCTAATAACTTTCACTTTCACTGATAAGTGAAAAAAGGATTCATCATTATCTCGCTTTAATTACTAAGGAGGCTGAGGAAAGTTTTATACAAGTTTAGCCTTTTCTTTTATAAGTAGTCTGTTCATGTCTTTTGCCACTTACATAATAAAAGCAAAATCTGCCATCCCATCTAACCCTCCATCAGAAACAAACTTTTTTAATATTTCTGTTAGGTTTTCACCATAATTCCATAGCATGTTCAAACTGCCATTTCTCATTTTACCAAATTTAGACAATATGTATTAGCTCCTTGGTGTGTGTGTGTGGTGTGGGGGGAGATTTGACTCACATTTTATAGCTTAGTTTAGTTCCCACCAAAAACAGCCCCGGAGACATGGATTTATGTACAAGTCGTTTATTTGGGAAGGCAATTCTGGGAAGCACAGTGAGGGAGGGAGGAAGGATAACACAGAAGAGAGAAAAGCCAATGGATGGCAGGTTAATGAGTGAGTTATCTCTGTGGCAATTGGGTTAAATATTTCTGGGAACCCTGTAAAAAAGACAACTCAAAATTTTCTCTCTGATTGCAAACACTCATCCTCATTGTTTGAAGGTTATTTCTGGGCCATCTTCTGAGCACTTCGGGCCTGTCCATCTTATAGGCCAAGCCCATTCTAGCAGAGAGAAAGAGACACAGGAGGCCCTCGGGCCAATCTGTGCAGGAGTTGGCTCTGGTGGCCTGGGGCGTAGCTGTGGGGATCTGGGTAATCACCAATAGCCTTTGTTACATTCTTCCTCCCTAAGTATGATATTCATGTTTTTATTTTTTTTAATTGTCTTGTTGACTGCCTTGATCATTTAAATAGCATATTCTAGATACTTTTAACATTCTCTCTTTCTGAATCCCACTTTGTGAGATAAGAAGATTGACACTCATGCTCTTTCTCAGCTCTCCCGCTTCCCTTCTATATGAAACCCTCTGCAGCTCCGAGGTTAGTAGTTATATTATTTCTGGCAATCATTGCAGGACTTCTTTGTTGTATCTTTAGGTTGACTCTAAAAATTAAACTTCCAGTACAAAACATTTCCATACTTATGATTATATAAGCAGTGCTCATTAAAAGTCCAGGGAGTCTGTTTGGGTTGCATTTCCTCCTCTGTGCGTACAATAACTTGACCCAATGCTTTCTGAAGAGAAAATTAAGGTTAACACATTTAACTTCATGCCATGTATGAAGTTGTATGTATGTTCACTTAGCATGACTTCTCCAACCTTTTTTTTTTTTTTTGGTCAGTGATTCTATTTGCAATTTTTCTCTTGGTTCATTTGTATTTAGCATACTCTGAGTTTTTTCTAAGCTCAAACATTGGTTTTATACCATAGAGCTTTCCCTTTTAGAGCCCTCTGTCCTTTTCTTCCTAACAGGATGGGGTCCTAACCGCTCAAGAGCTAATTGTTTGTAAGTCCTCATGAGTCCCTTCTTATCACTTTGTTTGATCCCATTGTTTTTAGTATTTCATATTCTTGGTTTATTCTCTCATTTTATTGGACTATATCCTTAATAAGAACATATTCAACTTTCCTAGAACTCATATGCAGGAAAAATATATTCTAACCTCACACTAAATTGATAATTTGTTAGATACAAATTTCTGGATTGAAAATAACTTTGTGACAGAATTTTCAATTTATTGTGCCATTATTTTCTATTCTCCAGGACAGTTGGCAGGGCGGGGGGCAGGGGAGAAGAATCTGATGTCAGCATGATTCTTTGTGGTTTTTTTGTCTTTGAAGATTTTAGGATCATCATTTAATCTTGGTATTGTGAAATTTCATGATACTGTCTAGGTGTGTCTTTCGACAATTATTTTCCTGGATAGTAGGCGGGTCCTTTTAGCTTGAAAACTCCTTTTCTCTTCAGTTGTGGGAAATCCTGTAAATGGTGAAACTCCTCTGTAAGTTATCATTTGTTGTTTAAAACAAATGGGCAGATTGTCACTGTTGGTATTCTGTGAGACTGAGTATCATGGCCTCTTTTCTGACCAGGTCCCTCTCTAGTATAAAAAAAAAATTGAGAACTCTACTGAGGAAATTCACGGTATGTCAATAAATACAATCTACTTCACTGTGGGCCAACAGAACTACTTGTGAGCCTATAAATCTGCCCAAACTCTAAAATGAGGAAAAACTTTTCTTAGAAGCTCCAAAATCTTCACCATAAGTCTTAGCTTTTTCCAAATAATCAGATTTTTTTTTTCCCCTTAAAAAAAAAAAAAAAGTTGGGGGTGAGCAGTTGTGGGAAAGACAACAAATGTTTTGCCTTGGAAAATGCCATCTGCTTCTCCATGAGCAGGGCAGAAGAGACTAAGGAAACCTATAGATACAGTTGGCCCATACAGAGTCATTTAATTAATCCCTCTGATTCTAGCCTCTGTTCACTTTCCCACCTGATCAAATCTGAGCCCAGAACTTCTATGGGGTGGCTCCTATATTCTCACTATCCCCCTTCATAGGGTTATAGGTATCATTTTCTCTACTTGCTTCATCAGTCTCATCAGTCCACTAATTTCTTTCTTCCAGAAATTGTTCTGAAATGTGCTTAATCTATCTTCCTCTTTGAGCATGACCTTAGGTTTTTTTTTTTGTTGTTGTTTGTTTTTTTGTTTTTTTTTTTAAAGATTTTATTTATTTATTTGACAGATCACAAGTAGGCAGAGAGGCAGGCAGAGAGAGGGGGAAGCAGGTTCCCTGCTGAGCAGAGAGCCTGATGTGGGGCTCGATCCCAGGACCCTGAGATCATGATCTGAGCCGAAGGCAGAGGCTTTAACCCACTGAGCCACCCAGGCGCCCCTGACCTTAGGTTTTTATTACTGTTTGTATAAGCATTTCACATATGAATTTATGTGTTTATACATTTTCTTATTTCGAACAGGACTTAAGATAGAGATTGTTTTCAGGATATATATATACATCAGGATATATATATACACCAAACTAATAAACCCTTTTAGACCTAATATATATATGTTATATATATGCATGTGTATCTTGATAACAACAGTAAATAATAACATAAAAATTAAGGCTTCAACCTATATTGATATAAAAATCCATATGTTCTAGATAATAGGCTATTAGATGGCTGTAGCAGGTAGAAAAATGCACCCCCCCCACAAGATATCCTACCTCCTAATCCCCAGAACCTGAATATGTTACTTTATAAGGCAAAGAAATGTTATGGTTGTAGACAGAAATAAGGTTATTAATCAACTGACTTTAAGATAGGGAGATTATCCTGTATTATCTGGGTGGACTCAATATAATCAAAAGGGTCCCCAAAGTAGAGGCACAAGTATAATAGTGTCAGAGTAATGCAACTTTAAAAATTACACCACCTTTGTTGGCTTTGAAGATGGGAAAGGACCATACGCCAAAGGAAGCAGGCAGCTTCTAGAAGCTGGAAGTCAAGGAAACAAATCTTCCTGTACAGGTTGGTTTTAGCCCAGTGAGGCCAGTTTGGGACTTGTGACTTCCAAAATTGCTAAGATAAGTTTGTGTTGTTTTAAGCCACCAAATTTGTGATAGATAGTAATTTGTTGTATTAGGATACTAATCTACCAAGTTAATCACTCTAGGATTCCTATTGTAATTAAGACTGTACTCTAGAATGGGTAAAACCAGCTTGGCCACACTATCTAGAAAATGCTATCTTTTAACACATTATTTCCATCTGGGTGAAGGTGGAAGCAGAATAATGATATTAATATATAATAGTTTTTTAGTGTGGTTTTAAATAAAATTCTTGGAGAAAATTAAGGAGTACAATTGCCAAAATCTTCTTTTTGAACCATTAAAATTGCTATGGCAATGTTGAATTTCCTTATTAAAAGCAACATTTCCAACTCAACCTATTTTATTTAGTTTTTGATGACCATGAACTTACTGCAGTTTCTAATTTCACATCAGTTTGAAAAGTTGGTACTACTTGCCTTCAGATCTAGGATCAATACTGGTTAACAACAAAGTGAGAACATTTGCTAAGGGACAGATGGCTTTTTAACTCTCTACAATGAGTCAGTTCTTAGGAGTCATCATTCCAGAGTCCTACCAGGAATGCAGTATAAGCCACTAGTTAATTCCCTACAAAGAAGTTCACTCCTTTCAAAAATCTGTCATTGCATCTAGCTCCACAGTGGGCAGACTTGGCAAAGAGGTCAACAGGCTTTCCTCCTTTGTCATAATGATTCATGGACGCCGAGTAAATCAGGGAGCTTAGCTGGCTCCTATCTTTGTAAAACATGGTCTTTGGGTCAGTAAACAAGTACGTTTAGCCCAGAATTCAGCACAGGTTGAAATGATCCCTTGAGAACTAAAACACTCAGGGAAGGTTTTAAAAAGGGGGAGGGGGAGAGCCAAAACTTGGAAAAAAGAGTAAAAAAAAACTGTGCAAGAAGCATTGCTGAAGGAGAAAGGGGAATCCTCCTACACTGTTGGTGGGAATATAAGCTGGTGAAGCTGCTCTGGAAAACACCATGGAAGTTCCTCAAAAAGTTGAAAATCAAGCTACCCTATGACCCAGCAATTGCACTACTGGGTTTTTATCCCAAAGATACATAGTGATCGGAAGGGGCATGTGCACCCCAATGTTTATAGCAGCAATGTCCACAATAGCCAAACTATGGAAAGAGCCTAGAAACAGTCAACAGATGAATGGATAAGGAAGATGTGGTATATACATACAAAAGAATATTTTGCAGCCATCAAAAAATGAAGTCTTGCCATTTGCAATGACGTGGATGGAACTAGAGGGTATTATGCTAAATAAAATAAGTCAGTCAGAGAAAGGCAATTATCCTATGATCTCATTGCTATGAGGAATTTGAGAAACAAGATAGAGGATCGTAGGGGAAGGGAGGGAAAAATGAAACAAGATGAAACCAGAGAGGGAGACAAACCATAAGTGACTCTTAATCTCAGGAAACAAACTGAGGGTTGCTGGAGTAGAGGTGGGTGGGAGGGATAGGGTGGCTGGGTGATAGACATTAGGGAGGGTAGGTGCTACGGTGAACGCTGTGAATTGTGTAAGACTGATGAATCACAGACCTGTACCCCTGAAACAAATAATACATTATATGTTAATTTAAAAAAAAAAAAAAAAGCATTGCTCAGAGGTGCCTGGGTGGCTCAGTGGGTTATAAGCCTCTGCCTTTGTCTCAGGTCATGATCTCAGGGTCCTGGGATCGAGCCCCGCATCAGGCTCTCTGCTCAGCAGGGAGCCTGCTTCCCCCTCTCTCTCTGCCTGCCTCTCTGCCTACTTGTGATCTCTGTCAAATAAATAAATAAAATCTTAAAAAAAAAAAAAAAAAAAAGCATTGCTCAAGGAAGGTTATTCAGAAACAGTTGAATAGTAGTTTTTCTTCTCATCATACCAAACTGTAATAAATCCTTTTAGGCATAATTAGGACTTATCATACAGCTGGGGTCAGCCATTTGATAGATCACCAAGGAAACCATTTTAGTATATGTGCTGCCGAAGCGAGCACACCAAGGAAACCATTAAAAGTCATGCACTTTGGAAGAAATTCAAAAGCAGTACTAGGGAAACCACAATTGAAATTATCTAGACCCACCCCAACAAGCATGGGGTGAAATCATGAGTTTCTAAAATCATAAACCAAATTTTTTCATTGACTTAAATATTTTTAATTACTTTCCCAAAGTCTCTCTCTCTGAAGATATTAAATACTGACAGCCACAGGAAAAGTTAGCCACGCAGTAAAAGAAAAGCAATGATTGAGAAATATAATTGTGCCCAAAACTCCATCTGGTTAAAATCTTAAAGACTTGGCACCTGTATGACAAGAAATCACCACCACCATTATTAGGGAGTATGTGGACAAGTCACTACCCATGCATGTAAAGCAGATTTTTAAAGTGGTTAAGAACTCCCTAGAGTCCATGCTGTCTTGTTTCAAAGCCAGGCTCTGCCACTTACTGTTTTATAACTAAGGCAGGTTACTTAAATTCTGTGTCTTAGTTTCCTCTTCAGTGGAATAATAATAGTTTTGTTATTAGAAAAGAGTTAATATGTAAAGTACTAGAACAGGGACTGGTACATAGTAGGTGCTTTTTCCCTATTAGCTGTAATGTCGTTGTTACCTTTAAGAAATAGAATTTTGAAATGCCTGTGGCTCTTATGTACTTTAAGGCAAAGATTCCAACCTATCATTTGGATAAGTATATAAATTTAAGACAGTGTTGTTAGACTGTCTTCTATTTCAAGATCTCATGAGGGAGTTTTGTTTGTTGTTTTTGAAAGAATTTCCTGTCCTTTAACTTGCAGGAAGTCTTCAAAGAAATGTAAAAGGTTGGACCTTTAACACAAGATTTCCCAAATCTAAGACCATGTATTCCTTCTACAAGCTGCCTCTAATCCTGAGTCTATGAATCTAACCAGTCTGGTGCAGGAGTCAGATGCTGAACCACCATATCCCAGTCTACTGCTATTATTATCCTGCAGATGTCTAGCCAACTTCCTTCTGCCTCCCCCCATCCCTGAGACTTTTGGAATTACACTTTCTGGTTTTTACAGTTAACCCTGTGAGACCCAGTTACATAGTCTACTTTACTACCATATAGATCCACCCACTTTGCAGCTGCCCTCAGATATAGTGCGACATTGTCACGTACTGTGTCTGTCCTTGGAGAGTCTCTGGCTTCCAATCTCATTGATCCTCTTTACTCCTAACACTGGTACCTGCAGCCATGAAAGGAACCCGTCTCTGTAGATCTCAGGCATCAGGAACTCAGTTCAGGGTCCTTGTACATTTTCGTTACTGGTATCCCACTACCAGACCATCTGTCCATACTGTTCTTTACCCCACTCAAGTAACAAAGAGCGGGTGGAAAAGCCTGAGAGCTAAGCAGAAATCTGACTAGGAAACAAATGCAATTCCTTCTTTAACACTTACATGCTTTACAAGAAATTTTCAGCATCTCTTTGGGGAGGAAAACTCCCTCTCTCTCCCTTCTTCAAGTGGGAAATTTCTCTCTCATCTCAGTCCTCAAAAATTACCTGAAGGTAGTAGGACTGTGAATGCTGGCAGTAGAGGCCCTGCGGACACTGGCCTCTCAGAAGCCCTGGCGCCCTCAACAACAGTTGGTTCCCCAAGCATAGAAGTAGCATGCTTAGCAAAGTTCGTTCCTTCTGTGAGCTTTAAAAGCCAATTAAGGGGAAATGGGCGGGGCGGACTCATGTAACACCCAACATCATGCTGTAGCAATTATTTCTTATTTATCAGTTGTACACTCTTTAAGACACTATAAAGCCTTTTGAGGGAATTAGCATGTATGGATAATTAGGCACTCTATATAACCTATAAACCTCACAATTCTGTGGGGAATGTATTACTGTCCCTATTTTAAAGATTAAGAATTGAGGAAAATCTAACTTCCTAAATCATGTTCATTTAACAAATTAAAACTGGAAGATCTTGGCATTTAGCGAAATTACACCAAAACCTGTCATGTTTTCGAAGTTCATACATGCTGTAGTATATATTAGTACTTTATTCCTTTTTATTGCCAAATAATATCCCATTGTAAGGATATAGCCCATATTCATCCACCCATCCATTTCTTTGTATTTTTGGCCACTATGATGCTACTATGAAAATTCATGTACTAGCATTTATTTCTCTTGGGTATATACCCAAGCTTGAGATGAGTGGGTCCTATGGTAATTCTATGCTTACCCTTTTGAGGAACTGCCAGGCTGTTTTCCAAGGCAGCTTTCCATTTTGTTTGATGTTCTTGATTTCTCAGTTGTTTTTCTTCCTACCTGATTCCAGCTGGGTTCCTGAAGTACCAGTAACAAACCCCCAACAGAATCGATTATACCAATGTTAGAGAATACATTTCATACTTTCATTACCCTGTACTTCCATTAAGATATCCTCATCCTTCTCTTTTTTCCTCTAGTGAGGTAAACACTGAATACATATGTGCTATTGAGTAAAGGACTACAGAACAGTATTCCTTTGAGAGTTCTTCATTCCATAATTTTAATGACTGAATTAATGTTACATGCCAAACCTTCTTTTTCCTGGGGTAAATACACATGGCAGGCAAGGGAGCAATATTTGTTTTAATGTCAAGAATATACTCAATCTTCTTCAACATTCCCCTGGTACCATTTTTTCCAGAAATAAGAGAAAAAATATATGTGTTGGCTATTTCAGCAAGCATTAAAATGAATCTCAAACTTTAAAAAAATAATTATAGAAGTAGAAAAAATTTAAATGGCTTAAAAATACAATGTGCTACAGATTTTTCCTCCATTTATAGAGTATCTGTAGTGTGGGCACATGGAAAAATGGCAAAATAAGGAAATACAGTTTCAAAATTGAAACATCTCTTAAATCTTTTCTCTTCCCTGAGAATCAATGGTTCTAAATGGGTCCGGATCCCATTTATAAACCAATCACCACATCCAGAGCAATGAAAAGTACTGACTGACTTAGCTGTAAGTGCTGGTGCCAAGGATGGAGTCAGTAACACACAAGTATGTGGTTTCGGAAAGAATTTATGGTATAGCTACCAAAACAAATAAGTTATTTTCTAAATTTATTTTCATAAACAAACATTTTTTTTAGGAGGGGAGGGTAGCAAATCTATTTTGAAGTGGAAAAAAGTTCCCCTTCTAAAAGGCACTGTAACTTATTTATAAACCCTTATTTACTGCTGCTCTTGATAAAAACATAATTTAACTATCATCCATAAATTCAAATATAAATGTCTAGCATAAAGTCTCAATGTGAAGAGCATAAGTTACTCATTGAAAGAATTTTTCATCATGGATTCAGGCTTCTTTGGACCAAAAGGCTAAGGCAAAAAGATAATGACTCGTGTTACCCAAACGTCCAAGAATAGATCCAGCTTTAAGCACTGCTAGGTAGACAGAGCTGTTTTCTCTCCTACAGCCTCTTACCTCCATCCTTCTACTGGGTTCATATTTCGAGTGGTTCTCACCTTACTAGAGTGACTTTTTTTTTTTTTTAAATATTCCTTCACTCTCACATCCAGTAGCATGGCTTTATTTCCAGAAATCACAGCAAATACTCATCATAAATCGTTGGTTCTAAATGGGTCCGGTTCCCATTTATGAACCAATCACCATATCCCAAGCAATGCAAAGAACTGATTGGCTTAGCTTTAAGTGACGGTGCCAAGGCTGGATTCAGTAATACACAAATATATGGTTTCTGAAAGAATTTATGGTGTAGCTACCAAAATAAAGGGAATGGATGCTGATGCCCAACATACATAGGAAACGTGTACTAAAATGCCATTTTAATACAAGTTACTAGTAAAAGCAGAAATACAGTAAAAGATGATTACAAATAGTAGAAAGAATTGATAAAATTCAATACCCAATCCTTAGATTAAAATTTTAATAGCATTATGGAGAAATCAGACATAAACTGCACATTTAAAGCACACTGTTGAATAAAGTTTGACTTATGTATATTATAAAACTATCACAATTAAGGCAATGAACACAACCATTACCTCAAAATGTTTCCTTATGATCCTTTATCATCTCCCTTCAACCCCTCTCACTCAGCAACCACCGATCTGTTTCCTATCAATATAAATTTATTGGCACTTCCTAGAATTTTATCTGAATTAAGTAATTCAGTTCATATTTTAGCTTGTTTTACTCAGCATAATTATTTGTGATTCATTCAGATTGGTTATTATCAATAGTTTATTGTTTATTGTCACGACCATGGCTTGGATATCTCCCAGTGGATTTTTTCATCTGTGATGGTCATTTGGCTTGTTCTCAGGTTAACTATTACAAATAATGTGGCCATGTGCAAGTCTTTGCATGGACATAAACTTTCATTTTTCTTGGGTAAGAGTATGGGTACTGAAATGTTTTAGTTAAAAGGTAGATATTTATTTAACATTCTAGAAAACTGCCCAGTTTCCAAAGTGATTCTACCATTCCACAATTCTAATCATCTAGTCATCCACATTCTAATCACGAGAGTTCCGGTTGTTCCCCATCCTTGCCAACACTAGGTATGGTCAGTCTTAAATTTGAAGTATTTCGATACCTATGTAGTCATGTCTTATTATGCTTTCATTTTTTGATATCTGAATGACTAATAATGTTAAGCATATTTTCCATGTACTTACTTACCACTCATATTATCTCCTTTGATGTGATGTTTGTTTAATACTTTGGCCCAGTAAAGACATTTTATTCATTTGATTATTTTCTTGCTGAGTTTTGATGAGTTTGAGTTCTATATATATTTATATTTTAGATATGAATCCTTTACCAGATAAGAGACTTGCAAAAGTTTCTTGCAGTCTGTGGCCTGTCATTCATTCTAAGACTCTCTAACCAAGAACATAATTTCCTGAAGGTCAGCTCATCAATTTTCTCTCCAGTGGATCTTGCTTTTTGGTGTGCTAAGCCAGAAACCTTTGCCTAGCCCCAGCTTACAAAGATTTTCTTTTATGTTACCTTCTAGAAGTTTCAAAGCTTTACATTTTAGATCTAGGATCCATTTTAATTTTGGTATAAGGCTATTACCAATGGCTACTATAAAAAATTATCACAAAATTGGTGACTTAAAATGATAGGAATATATTCTCTCATAGTTCTGAGGTCAGAAATTAAAAATCAGTGTGTCAGGAAGACCATATTCCCTCTGCGTATTCTGGAGGAGAATCTGTTATTTGCCTCTTCTAGCTTCTGGTGGCTGCCAGAATACTTAGCTTATGGACATCATTCTATTTTTTTTTTTTTTAATTTCTTTTCAGCGTAACAGTATTCATTGTTTTTGTACCACACCCAGTGCTCCATGCAATACATGCCCTCCTTAATACCCACCACCTGACTCCCCCAACCTCTCACCTCCCCGCCCCTTCAAAACCCTCAGGTTGAAGTCCAGTCTCTCATGGTTCACCTCCCCTTCCAATTTCCCTCAACTCCCTTCTCTCCATCTCCCCATGTCCTCCATGTTATTTGTTATGCTCCACAATAAGTGAAACCATATGATAATTGACTCTCTCTGCTTGACTTATTTCACTCAGCATAATCTCTTCCAGTCCCGTCCATGTTGCTACAAAAGTTGGGGATTCGTCCTTTCTGATGGAGGCATAATACTCCATAGTGTATATGGACATCTTCCTTATCCATTCGTCCGTTGAAGGGCATCTTGGTTCTTTCCACAGTTTGGCGACCGTGGCCATTGCTGCTATAAACATTGGGATACAGATGGCCCTTCTTTTCACTACATCTGTATCTTTGGGGTAAATACCCAGTAGTGCAATTGCAGGGTCATAGGGAAGCTCTATTTTTAATTTCTTGAGGAATCTCCACACTGTTCTCCAAAGTGGCTGCACCAGCTTGCATTCCCACCAACAGTGTAAGAGGGTTCCCCTTTCTCCACATCCTCTCCAACACATGTTGTTTCCTGTCTTACTAATTTTGGCCATTCTAACTGGTGTAAGGTGGTATCTCAATGTGGTTTTAATTTGAATCTCCCTAATGGCTAGTGATGATGAACATTTTTTCATGTGTCTGATAGCCATTTGTATGTCTTCATTGGAGAAGTGTCTGTTCATATCTTCTGCCCATTTTTTGATATGATTATCTGTTTTGTGTGTGTTGAGTTGGTAAGTTCTTTATAGATCCTGGATATCAACCTTTTGTCTGTACTGTCATTTGCAATTATCTTCTCCCATTCCGTGGGTTGCCTGTTTGTTTTGTTGACTATTTCCTTTGCTATGCAGAAGCTTTTGATCTTGATGAAGTCGCAAAAGTTCATTTTCGCTTTTGTTTCCTTTGCCTTTGGAGACACATCTTGAAAGAAGTTACTGTGGCTGATATTGAAGAGGTTACTGCCTATGTTCTCCTCGAGGATTCTGATGGATTCCTGTCTCACGTTGAGGTCTTTTATCCATTTCGAGTTTAACTTTGTGTACGGTGTAAGAGAATGGTCGAGTTTCATTCTTCTACATATAGCTGTCCAATTTTCCCAGCACCATTTATTGAAGAGATTGTCTTTTTTCCACTGTATATTTTTTCCTGCTTTGTCGACTATGTCCATCTTGACATAACCTCTTCTCTGCCTCTTTCTTATAAAGACACTGTAACTGAATTTTGGGTCCACCTAGATTAATTCAGGATAATTTCTCCATGTAAGATACTTATTCATTTTTTATTTGGTAACATTTATAGGTTTCGGGGATTAGTACCTGATATCTTTGGGTGACCATTATTCAGTCTAATAAAAAGGTAAAAATGCATATCCAATTGTTCCAACATCATTTTTTGGGAAGAAGTCATCCTTTCTCCACTGAATTGCCTTCATATTTTTGTCTAAATTCAATCAACCATATATGTCCATACATCTACATCTGTACCTGGTTTCTCCATTTTATCAATCACTTTTGTCTGTCTTGATGTCAATACCACATTGTCCATTGTCTTGATTACTATAGCTTAATAGCCTTTTTTTTTTTTAAAGATTTTATTTATTTATCTGACAGACAGATCACAAGTAGGCAGAGAGGCAAGCAGAGAGAGAAGGGAGGAAGCAGGCTCCCTGCTGAGCAGAGAGCCCAAGGCGGGGCTCGATCCCAGGACGCTGGGATCATGACCCGAGCCGAAGGCAGAGGCTTAAAGTACTGAGCCACCCAGGCGCCCCTAGCCTTTTTTTTTTTTTAAATAGCTTAATAGCCTTAAAATCTGTTGGTATAAGACCTTTTATTCTTTTTGGTATTCTAGGTCCTTTGTACTATCATACTTTACTAAGAAAGAAAAAAGCATATTAAGATTGATTGATTTGCATCAAATTTATAGATAAACCTGGGAAAACATCTTGCCACTTAACTTTTCTGATTCATGAACACAATGCTACTATAAATGCTATTATTTTTACATCAGTTTCTGATTGTTGGTTGCTAGTATACAGAAATAGTTGAATTTTGTATATTGATGTTGTTTGCTGCAACTCTGGTAACTAACAGTTCTAATACTTTGTTTTAATTTCAAGTAAGTTCCAAAGGATTTTCAACACAAATGATCATTTTTCCTGTGGATAAAGACAGATTTATTTCTTTTTTAATCTGGATGCTTTTTATTTTCCTTGCCTGACAGTAGAACCTGCCAGCTCAGGGGTGTCTCCTGTGTGTTGAATGCACCCTACTGTTGTGGCTGGGCTTCATTTACCTTCAGTCCAGTCATCTGCAATGGTTTTCTTTGCCTTTTGTGGCAGGGTTTGGTCCCTGTGTTAGTTGTGCAGTCTGGGACTGTCTTGGGCTTTAGTTGGATCAGAACAGGTGTTTGCCAGAGCTGCAGTAGCATAACTGTAGGGTACTTCTCTGTTTTGTCCAAGAAGTTTTCACTGTTGGGTGAGACCAGATATCTGCCCCTGCCCCAGTGCTGGGACTGCAGTCAGGACTGGTGTGTGTGGTGGTTATCTCCCCCACTCCCTGGGCAGGAGTCACTTTGGGGTGGTGCTGCCCCATCAGGGTTGTTTGCACACTGCCATGTTTGTGGCACCTCTTTGGATGGACTCCTTTCGAGGGTGTGTTGGAAGGAAGTCCACAGAATACAGGGATTGGGCGTGCAGTGTTAGCAAGGTCAGTGCTGGTTTGCTGTGAAAGGAATTTGAGACGGGGGAAGATCTGTATAAGTATACAGGGCTGGGGCATACTGTTAGCAAGCTAGGTGGAGAGTGTTCAAGCTGTGCTGGTTCCTGCAGGTGTCTATGTATCTAGGCTGGGCACAGGCAAGAGAAATGGCACCCACCAGTTCCTATGTTCTGCCATTTAGAAAGAACAGAGATGACCCAATCAGTGAATCATGGATTTTCAACTGTCCTTGTTTTACATCACTGAGTTCTGAAATGGTCTGTTGTAGAGCAATGCATAAGAGCTACACTTTGTGGAATCTTATCATTTCTCTTGTTTGTGTTTATGGAAGAAGAAATAGATAAAAGTTAAGTGGAAAAAATTAAATAATTTGAAAACAAGAATCTTAGTCTTCAGCAAACTGTACCAGTACTGGACCTGCTGTACGTTGGTTGTATTCCCCCTCAACTTCAGCTATTTAGTCCACTTAAGTAAGTATTTACAAGAATCAGCAGTTTAACTATTCTCCAAAAATTCTATAGGCACAGAATGAGGAAACTGTATCAATGAACAAGGAGTACATGATAAATATTTTTATTTTTAAACACTGAGTTTTACATCTTTCATATAAAAGATGAAATTCCACAGCCTGTTTCTTAAAAAAATTATACTTACTAATACTTTCTTTACTTTTTTTATAGAAGCCAATTTCCTTTAAATTTGCAGCTTTTCCCACATAACTTCTATAGAATCATAATCTCTCGAATATATTTCCAATATCCTTTAAAAAATAAAAAATTCATACAAGATAATTTTATTTAACATAGTAAAACTTAACAGGTTATAGTATAACTACCACCCTTCTGGCTATCACTGAATACTTTTCCACTACAGAGAAGCCAACATGTTGGGGTAATCAATTCTCTGTATTTACTTTTATTAAAAAGAGGTTTTTGGTAGTGAGAACAAATAATCTCTCATTTGTTGCTTGAAAGCCTAAAATAGGATCGTTGGTTTCTAGGCTTGCTACCTGCTGCTTAGCAACCTGTCCTACTTGCCTGCCTTCCTTTCTGTTGTACAGTACAGTGGACATGGGAGTGGGCTGGCGGTAGATGAATACTCGGCGAAGGCACTCACAGAGGGCTGCGTAAGAGTAATTGGGAGCACAGGCGAAAAATTTTTTGTCTCTCTTTGATGCTTGGACGTAGCCTGACAAGAAATAAGAGACAAACAAATAAAAACCCTGTATATTAAAAAAAAGAAAAATGTGATTAAGCATTTAATATTTCATAGTTTTTACTACAAATTAAAATGCCTCAATAAAATATACACCATAAATACTCAACAGTGGTTGAATTCGGAACCATTAATGATTAGCCATCATCAGTTTCTCCCAACTGCTGCAAAAATAGCTTTAATTCCTAAGGAACAAAATAGGTAGGGTTTTACCTCTTTAAGAAAAATAAAACATAGTTCCTTATTACTTCCATGAATAATTAAAACACTAAAAATCTAAAATCAATAGAATTGAAAACATGTCAAACTATCTTTAAATGCCAATTTAATAATCTGTTAAGCATCAGACTCTTGATTTCAGCTCGGGTCATAATCTCAAGGTTGTGGGGCTGGGCTGAGCAACTGGCTACTCACTGGGTGTGAAGCCTGCTTGAGAGTCTCTCCCTCTCCGTCTGCTCCTCCCCCTGCTTGTGCTCCCTTGTACTCTCTCTCTCAAATCTTAAAAATAATTAGGCTCATCAATCACAGATGTAGCATTACAGAATTCTTTTTTATCAAATAAATGAGAAAAAATTATAGAATACCTCTGTAATTTCTGGAGTGTGTCCATAATATAGGCCCCAAGCCTGAAAATGCTAATATGACAATGCATTCTCATTATTTCTGTTATGTTAGTGGTTTTTTTATACACCAGTACCAACAGTGTAATAGGATTTTGTTGTACTTCAGCTTCCAGAAGTAAAATCTGGAGACAACTACAAGATGGAATGAAAATTCAAGTATCTAATTTTAAAAACTCAATTAGGACATCCTTTGAAACCAAACTTTGAAAAAAATCTTGTCTTTTAAGAAAATCTTTACAGGTTAAAGGGCATTTATGTTCTGAAATATAAATGAGGATTTTCAGATTGGAACACAGTTACTAAAAGTCATAACATGTGAAATAAAAAGTAGGACACTAATGTAAACTGAGATCTCACCAAATAATGAACAAAGGAACAACTGAGCACAGGAAGATCACTACTGTTTTTTAAGGTTTTATTTATTTGAGAGAGAAAGTGTGTGCGTACAAACAGGGGGGAGGGAAGAGGGAAAGGGAGAGAATCTCAAGCAGACGCTACACTGAGACCCACAATGAGCTCGATCCCATGATCCTGAGATCCTGACTTGAGCTGAAATCAAGAGCTGAACACTTAACCCCCTGAGCCACCCAGGCACCTTTCAATACCAGTTTTTAATATTAAGCAGGGTTTGAGGGGGACAAAGTGAAGGGGATGTAGATAACTATTTGAGTGTTTTAGAATTAGCTCTCCAGGCTAACTTTGAGATAATTAAGTGTATCTAGTATCTCAAGACTACGTATCTAATGTAATGATTTAACTTATATTCAAGCACAGTAGAACTCACCTATGATAACGGATTTAGGGATACAAATGAAGAATCTGAGCATATAAAAATTATGAGATACCCTTTTCTTTACTGAAAAAAGATTCAGAATTGCAAATTGTAGTACAGAGGCTAGAAATTTAAATTTTTCAACAAAACTTTGTATTCTATATCATAAAAATCCATTTGGAGTCTGAATTAATCATTAAGCAGCCTGTATTATTAAATATAAAGGAAAGCGGACAAATCTCTATAATTAAGGTTGTATTCAGAATATATAATTTTACTTCCTATTGCCAGTTTAAAATCACTCAATAAAGCAATAACTGTGTTTAATTTATATAAACTTCTACCACACAATATTATTTAGACATTAAATCAATTATTGCATAAGTCTACAATTATGTTGATTAAGATTTCAGACATAGTTTTAAAGCCATTTTCCCTTTTATCTTACAGAATAAATTTGGTTTCTGCTTACCACCATTTCTCTAAATGTGTTCATTACAATGGCTCTCTTTTGCATAGAAGTTCCATGAAAGATGTCTCCTCATGTGCATTATCTTAGAGCAATTTTATCATGTTTTTGAAGATTACTCTGAGGAAACCTAAATACAGGTTCCATGCATGGTATTATGAAACCCACTGTTCATGTTCTAATTCAGAATAGTTTACTTGGAATAAACAAATGACTGATAGAATGATTCAAGTGGTTAGATAACCACTTTGATTTCTAGTCTGAGTTGACCTTCTGTACAAGCATAAAAACAGATTAATTCTACTGTTCTGTTCCAAAAGTATTAATGTTTAAAATTAAAACAAACTCAAATTTTTAAAAAAATGAACTTTAAAAAAAAAAAGACCATAATTTTTGACAGAATGGAAAATACTTGCAAGGAGCTAGCTTTATACCTAAAGCGTTGAAAGTTGCAATGTGTTCCCACATATCCTCTTGTTTGCTGGAATGTGGTTGCCAGAGTAGGGCATCAACATCATGGCGCAAACAGAAGCAGGGCATTTCTTTAGGATCCACTATGACAGAGAAAAGGTACTGGTTGCTTCCAAGATTCACCTAAAATAAAGTGACAAAGAATAATTAACAAAGTAATCGTGATGATGCCAATAACTGACACACAGTGCTATGTCAGCAACTTTTCTAAACTTTCTATATGCATTATCTGATTACCTCTTCAGAAATGCACCTGGGAGAAATGTGCTAGTGTTATGTCTGTTTTAAAGTTGAGGAAAGTGGTACACAGGGCCTTTAAGTTACTTGCCTAAGGTCAGCCTGGTAATAGTGGAGCTGAGATTTGAACCCAGAATCTATGGTTTTGGTTTTTTTTTTTTTTTTTTTTAAAGATTTTATCCATTTATTTGACAGAAAGAGAGAGCACCAGCAGGGGCAGCAGCAGGAGAGAGAGAAGCAGGCTCTCTGCTTGGCAGGAAGCCCAGCGCAGAGCTGGATTCCAGGACACTGGGATCATGATCTGAGCTGAAGGCAGACACTTAATGGACTGAGCCACCCAGGCGTCCCTGGAATCTCTCTTCGTAACCACTATACTATACTGCCTCTCAACTGTTAGTAACCCAGTTTATTTAAAACACGATATAAACCACTAATTTATAGGCAAAATATTTTTTAAACCTTAAATTTTAAATTTAATTTTAAATGCAGTATCAATTTTTTAAATCACAGAATACAAATATGAAGTTTACAAATGGTTAACTTGTAATAATTACCAAGAACAATGATAGCTACTAGGATTTATGAACATGTGCTTATATGCCAACCATGTTATAAATATTAATCTCAACCTATAAGGCTATTATTATCTTCATTTAACAGATAAAAGAACATACTTGGAAACTTTGAGAACTTGTTTTAGGCTACAAAGAAAAACCACAATGCTGGGATTCAAGCTCAAATCTGTCTGTTTGCAAAATTATTTATTTTGAAGTACTATTTAATTATAGTATCAATGTCAAGAATGTTTATTATGTAAATTTTTATTGCAATATTGATGACTATAGCAATTCATTTTAACATAAAACCAACAGGCTCAGACTCCTACTTGGATTCTAC
Source organism: Martes martes (assembly GCF_963455335.1). Classification (NCBI taxonomy): domain Eukaryota; kingdom Metazoa; phylum Chordata; class Mammalia; order Carnivora; family Mustelidae; genus Martes; species Martes martes. The sequence goes on along the minus strand of NC_137891.1, from coordinate 29,009,252 downwards.
CTACAAGACTCCTTCTTTTAATGAAAATAGGTTGAAATAATATTCTTTACAGAAATGTTATTATCAGAGTTTAAAATGCCTAAATACTATACCAACAAAATCAGACTGAATGCAGAAAACACAAATTATGCATAGTACGTGATAAATACTGAATTGCTCTCATGAGTTTCAAGGCAGACTGGAGAATAAAACATTGGGCTAAAATGAGAGGTAGAGCCCTGACCTGTATTCAATAGGGAAAACTGTGAAGTGACTCTCCAGCAAGAGGACTTGTTGGTATAGCTGTGCCAGCACAGGCTCCTGGCCACAGGAGAATCCTGTGACAGAGCAACCCAATTTCTGTTGCCCAGCAATGCCTGGGATAGCAGTTTTGTTTGTTACCTACAAAAGGAGAGGCTGGCAGACTGTATTCACAGATTATACCAGCATATATGTATAGATACTTACAAGGATGTTTACTGCAGCTTTGTTTACGTTAACAGTGAAAACACTTAAAACTGGTACATTCTTTTTTTTTTTTTAAGATTTTATTTATTTATTTGACAGACAGATCACAAGTAGGCAGAGAGGCAGGCAGAGAGAGAAGGGAGGAAGCAGGCTCCCTGCTGAGCAGAGAGCCCGATGCGGGGCTCGATCCCAGGACGCTGGGATCATGACCCGAGCTGAAGGCAGAGGCCTTAACCCACTGAGCCACCCAGGCGCCCCCTGGTACATTTATTCTTTAAAAAAAAGGGGGGGGGGCCTTATTCTGATTTAGATGTTCCTTCTCTTCCACTCTCACTTTATATGTATCTCCATTACAGTAGAGTGAAAATACTATTAATTACAAAAACAGCGATTTCACACGGTTTGCTTTTGCTCCTGTTAATCACTGGCTAAATGGGGTTTACTTTCAAAACCACCAACTGCATGGCCTTTAATAGTAAGTCTGATGGATCCAACACTGCTTCAGCTCTCTTCCCTGCATGTCCCTCTAATAGTCCCATTTATTTATTTACCAAGGGCTTTCAGAGAAAAAAAAAATAGTTGAAATACAAATATGGGTTGAAAAATATTTTCATAAAGATTCATTTACTTTTATGAACCAAGTGCCTTAAGAATGTAATTGGTATTAACAATGAAAATAATGTACCTCGGATCCTGGCATACTCGGATCCTGGCATGAACAGACAACACTGAGAGAATAGAAGGCCCTGAACCACCAAGTAAAAGGCTGACCACTGAGGGAGATCAGTCATGAAATAAGAAGATGGGGGTGTAGGTCTCTTGCCATGTGCCCATTATTCCAACTTACATGTTCCTTTTCTTCCACTCCCACTTACTTTATGTGTGGCTCCATTACAGTGAAGTCAAAGTACTACTAATTAGAGAAATAGAAATCCCACACGGTTTGCTTCTGCCATATCTTTCACACAGCATTCTGTCTGGACTCTTCTTACCCTTTCTTGCCTGATGGATTCCTTCTCACCCTCCAAGATTCCATTCAACCATCAGTTGCTCTGGGAACTTCCCCTAGTCCCATGTTTATAAGAGCTGCTTGAACTCTTGAGAACCTCCAGCATCAAGTATAACATCCCAAATGAATTATCATATTTATGTGAGATTCTTAATATGCATGGATACCATCCATGGTCCCCTGATTAATGTACCCCCAAAAGAGCCTTTGTAGATACGAGTTAGTTAAGGATCTTGAACTGGAGAGCTAATTCTGTCCTACCTGGATGGACCCAATGTATTAATAAGGGCTTTTTATTTTTTTAAAGATTTTCTTCATTTGTCAGAGAGAGCATGCCCAAGTAGCAGGGGTGGCAGGCAGAGGGGGAGGGAGAAGCAGACTCCCTGCTGAGCAGGGAGCCCTATGTGGGACTTGATCCCAGGACCCTGGGCTCATGACCTGAGCTGAAGGCAGACTCTTAACCAACTGAGCCACAGGGGCATCCTGAACAAGGGTTCTTGTAAGAGGAAGGAATCACAGATACAGAAGGTGATAGACAGCAAAAGCAGAGTGATAGCAGGGAAAGCCTGCAAGATCTTATGCAGTTGGAGAGCTGCACCCACCTGCCCAGGGATGCAGGCAGCCTACAGAAGCTGGGAAGGGCAAGAAAAGGGATTCTTCCCTTATAGCCTAGAGAAGAAATGCAGTCCCAAAGCTTCATTTTAGGACCTCTAACCTCTAGAACTTAAAATAATTAATTTGTGTTGTTAAAGCCATTAAATTTGTGCTGATGTGTTATAGCAGCCAAAAGGAAACAAATAGACACCTATCACACAAGACAATCTGGAGAACCAGAAGTTTGTTTTCTCGTTTCCATGTTCTAGATAAATACTTTTAAATGAATATTTTATGAAAGAAATCATTATTTTAAAAACATTTCCAACAAAGCTAATCTGTCATTAGAGTTGGGAAAATTTAATTCTATCTACAGTTAGAATAATTGAAGATTTTGTAAGGCAAAAAGTACTATGATTAAGTTCTCAAAGAAATATCCACTGGAAGATGATCAGGGTCAGCAGCTTCCACACTCAACCAAGTACATAGCATTCTGGGTGTCAAGAGACTTCCTCTATGTCCCCAGGTTTTTTCCAATGTTTAAAGAAAAATGTCCAAACTGGTTTGAATGGCATTTTTGAAAGCTTCTCAAACCTGACCCCAACATACCTTTCCAGTATTGGCTCCTATTACTCTCCTCATAACCTAGCATTTAGCAACACTAGATCATAACTTGTAAAACTGCCTCCCCTACGTTCCCACTCTTTTGTCACCATGCCTTTTCTGCTCACTGCATATCCTGACCATTACATGCAGGCATACCTCAGAGATGTTGCAGCTTTGACTCCAGACCACCACAATAAAATGAATTATCACAATAAAGTCAAATGAATTTTTTGGTTTCCCAGTGCATATAAAAGTTACGATTATACCATACTGTAGTCTGTTAAGTGTGCAACAGCATGTCTAAAAACAATGTACATACCTTAATTAAAAAATACTTAGCTGTTAAAAAATGCTAGCCAGCATATGAGCTTTTGGTGAGTTGTAATTTTTTTTTTTTTTTGGTAAGGTTTTATTTATTTGACAGTGAGAGAGAGAGTGAGCACAAGCAGGTGGAGTGGCAGGCAGAGGGAGAGAAGTAGGCTCCCCAATGGGCAGAGAGCCCAGTGTGAGGCTTGATAGCAGACCCTGAGATTATGACCTGAACTAACTAAAGGCAGGTGCAAACCGACTAAGCCACCCTGACGCCCTGAGTTGTAATGTTTTTGATGTGGAAGGTCTTGCCTCAAAGTTGATGGCTGCTGACTCATCAGGGTGGTTACTGCTGAGGCTAGGGGTGGTTGTGGCAATTTCTTAAAATAAGACAACATGGAATTATCTGCATTGACTGATTCTTCCTTTCATGAACAATTTTTCTGTAGTATGTGATGCCGTCTGAAAACATTTTACCCATAGCAGAGCTTCTCTGAAAACTGAGAGTCAAGGGGCGTCTGGGTGGCTCAGTTGGTTAAGCGGCTGCCTTTGGCTCAGATCATGATTCTAGGGCCCTGGGATCGAGCCCCACATCAGGCTCCCTGCTCAGCAGAGAGCCTGCTTCTTTCCCTCCCTCTGCCTGCTGCTCTACTTACTTGAGCTCTCTCTCTGTCAAATAAATAAATAAAATCTTAGAAAAAGAAACTGAGAGTCAATTCATGCAATATTCTAAATCTTTTGTTGTCTATTTCAATAATCTTCATAGCATCTTTACCAGAAGTAGGTTCCAACTCAAGAAACCACTTTCTTTGCTCATAAGAAGCAACTGTTCATCAGTTCAAGTTTTATCATGAGATTGCAGCAACTCAGTCACATCTTCAGACTCTCCTTCTAATTCTAGTTCTCTGGCTATTTCCATATCTGCTGTTACTTCCTTCCCTGAAGACTTGAACCCCTCAAAAATCATCAACAACTTCCAAATTCTTTATCAAAATTGGTACTTTGTCCTCTTTTCAAGAATCAAGAATGTTCTTACTGGCACCATAAATGGAAAATTTTTCCAGGTTTTCAACTGATTTTGCCCAGATCCATCAGAGGAATCATAATCTATAGCCTTATAAAATGTGTTTCTTAAATAAGACTTGTAAGTCAAAATTACTCCTTGGTCCATGGACTGCAGAATGGATGTTGTGTTAACAGGCAGGAAAACAACATTAATCTCACAGTAACATCTCCATCAGAGCTCTTGGATGACCAGATGCGTTGTCAATGAACCGTAATATTTTGAATCTTTTTGCTAAGCAGCAGGTCTTAATAGAGGGCTTAAAATATAAAGTAAACCATGTTATTAAAAAAAAAAAGACTGTCAACCAGCTTTGTTGTTCCATTTGTATAGCAAAGGCAGGTAGATTTAGCATAATTTTTAAGGGCTCTAGGATTTTCAGAATGGTAAAGGAGCACTGGCTTCAACTTAAAAACCCCAGCTGAATTCACCCCCAATAAGATAGTCAAGCCTGTTCTTTGCAGCTTTGAAGCCAGGCACTGACTTCTCCTTTCCAGCTATGGAAGTCCTAGGTGGCATCTTCCAATATAAAGCTGATTTGTCTACATTGAAAATCTGTTGTTGAGTGTAGCCACCACCATTAATGATCTTAGCTAGATCTTCTGGATAACTTGCTGTGCTTCTTCACCTTGCACTTTCAGGTAATGGAGATGGCTTCCTTCCTTAAACCTCATGAACCAAACTCTGATACATTCAAACTTTTCTTCTACAGCTCTTACCCTCTCCCCACCTTCACAGAATTGGAGAGAGTTGGGGTCTTGCTCTGGGTGGATATTTGGCATCAGGGAGTGTTGTGGCTGGTTTCATCTTCTATCCAGACCACTAAAACTTTCTCCATATCAGCTGAGGCTGTGTTGCTTTCTTATCACTGGTGCATTCACTGGAGTAGCACTTTTAATCTCCTTCAAGAACTTTTCCTTTGCATTCACAAGGTGGCTAACCATTTGGGGAAAGAGGCCTAGCTTTTGATTTTAAAATGAGAGACCTGCAATCTTTCCTTTCACTTTAATGCTTAGAAGCCATTGTAGGGTTAGTAATTGGCTTAATTTCAATTTGTTGTGTCTCAGGGACTAAGGAGGGTTGGGGAGGGAAATGTCCAGGTTGGTCAAGCAGTCAGAATTCATACGGCATTTATAGATTAAGTTTGTCATCTTATACAAGCGAGGTTTGTGGCACCCCAAAACAGTTACAATAGTTAACATTAAAGATCACTGACCATAGATGACCATAACAAATACAATTTTTCAAAAACTTTTAAAAAACTATTATTTTAAGAATTACCAAAATGTGACAAGGAGACAGAGTGAGCAAATGCTGTTGGAAAATGGCATCACTAGACTTGCTCAGCACAGAGTTGCCAGAAACCTTGAATTGTGAAACAAAAAAAAACCAAGAAAAACAACAAACAAAAACACTGTATCTGTGAAGCACAATAAAACGAGGTTTGCCTGTACTTTATGCTGTATTCAAATAGTACCTGGTCTTCTGAGGCAACAGTAATTTATACCTCTCCTATAGAACTTATCTCATTTTTTTTACATGCTCTTTGAGGATGAGAACTATGACTCTAGGTAGGGTACTTAGCCCCTATTTTATTCTCCTGTAAATATATAATAATAGTACTTATTTCACAGTTGTTATAATGGATAAAATTTACTTCAAGCACCTACATACTGTTTGGCATGGAGAAAAACCTTAGTAAATGCAAATATTCATTATTACCATTCTAGGAATCTTCTATATATTCTTCCTTAAATACTACTGGCATTCTAAAGTAAACAAATGAGATGAACATCATCAATGGGGAAAGCATAGCAACTTAGCAGTGATCTTCATGGAATCATACAGCACTAAACAATTTAATGCCTAAGAAATGTATGAATAACTATTAAAAAGAAAACCCTTACTGTTAATCAGCATATTTAATTTAGACAAATTTCTAAACCCTTGCACCATTTCAAAACTAAGAAACACAAAATTCATTATCTGCTTGTCATTTTACTGTCAAATAAATTCTATTTTATCTATTCTATTTATCTATTTATTTTTATAAAAACAAAATCTATTTTATCATACCTGTATGCCCATCACTTTCAATTTTATACCTTCCTATAATATATATGTTTCAGTAGTTTGCAGATCTGCTCAGAAAAAGTGAACAAATTATTCTTGAAATAAGATTTGGATGCTTGAGATATACTCTCAAAACCAAGTTTCTGGAACTTTAAAATAAATTAAAATTAACTACTCTGATGCTACTAACTGCAAATAATATACTGTGAGACAAGACACACACTTTAATGAGGTAAACAAATTTAGAATTCTTTTTTTTTTTTTTTAGATTTTTTTTTAATTTATTTGACAACTCACAAGTAGGCAGAGAGGCAGGCAGAGAGAGAGAGGAGGAGGAAGCAGGCAGGCTTCCTGCCAAGCAGAGAGCCCGATGTGGGGCTCAATCCCAGGACCCTGGGATCATGACCTGAGCTGAAGGCAGTGGCTTTAACCCACTATTTTACCCCCAACAATTGAGAATTCTATGTGTAGTAAGAGATTGTGTAATATTCATCTTACCTAATAAATTCCAGCCTTCCTTGTCTTCATTTTAAATCAAATATTCCACACAGCTAAATAAACAAGATTATGTCACTAACAAACAAGCAAAAATTATGCCCCTAAAAGATGTTTGATCCTTCCTGGGTTGGTCAGTGGCCATGATAGGAAAATAGGCTTATAATTCCATTCAAAGTTGCAAAATAAGACTGGATAAAGGAATTGCATATAAACACTGATTTTAAGGTAACATCTAAAAAATGTTTGGTTTCATTCTTTTCTTAACAGTACCGGAATCTTGTGGTAATTATTTACACTTTTTACTACTTTTTCTTGCCTCACTTTAACTAGTATGGATTTCCAGCATGATGCTCACTAGAAGTAATGAGGACACACCCTTGTCTGTTACCAGTCTTAGGGGGAGGCATTTGGTCTTTTACCATAAAGTACAATGCTAACTCTAGGTTTCTCAGGGAGGCAGTTACCTTCAATTCCTAGTTTACCAAGCATGTTTTTTTTAAAAATCATAAATGGCATAAATGTGGCTAAAATATTTTTCTTTAGTCTAATGATAATGCTGAATTTCACTGATTGATATTTGAATGCTGAATCAGCCTTGAATTCCCAAGATAAACTATACTTGGTCATGATGTATTATCTTTTTACTTATTACTGGATTTCATTTACTAATATTTTACTGAGAATCTCTGCATTTTATTCATGACAATATTGGTTTCTCTTTTTTCATACTTTTCTTTTTTTGTCATATCTTTGGCCATTAGAGTACTGGGCCTTCTAAAATAAGTTGAGAGGTATTCCTTTTATTCCCTGAGATAATCTGTAGATGGATAATACTGTTTCTTCTTTTGGTAAAATACCAGTGAAGCAATCTAGGTCTGGAGATTTCTTTGTTAGAAGATTTTTAACAAGAAATTCAATTTTGTTAACAGATATGGGACTACTAAAGTTATCTATTCCTTCTTGAGTGAACTGTGGTAATGCTTGTCTTTTAAGGAATTTGTTTCACTTAAATTGTCAAATATATGAAAAGAGAGTTGCTTGTAATACTCCATTGTTACATCTTAGTGTCTTTGGACCTTTATGCACATTTTTCTTCCTGATATTGGTAACTTGTTTCTTCTTTTTCCTTGGTTATTCTGGCTAGAGACTTGTCAAATTTGATCTTTTCAAAGGATGAGCTTTTGGTTTCATTATTTTCAGTTCCACTGATTTCTGCTCTTTTATTAAGTTTCCTTTCTTCCATTTGCTTTAAATTTGGTTTGCTCTTCTTTTCCTAGTTTAAAGTGCAAGCTTAAACTATTAAACCGATACACTTTTCCTTTTCTAATATAATCTGTAATGCTATAAAAATTCCCTCTAAGCATTGCTTTAGCAGCATCCTACAGATGTCTGTCTTCATTTTCATTCAATACAAAAGTTCCTAACTTCCTTTGTGAGGTCCATTATAGCTCATGGGTTAATTTAGAAATGTGTTATTTAATTTCCAAATTATTTGTGTGTTTTCCAGATTTTTCTGTTTTACTAATATCTAACTTGTTATGGTCAGAGAACACTCTGGTTAGGATTCTCATTTTTAAAATTTGTTGAGGATTATTTTGTGGGCCAGAATATGGTCTATTCTGGTGAATGTTCCCCATCTCTTCTGGGATTCCAATCAGATATAAATGTTCCTAAATGCTCAGTTTTTGTTTTTTGATCCCTATCCCACCCCACTTTGGTTTAGGTTCTACTAATTTTTAATAACCTATTTTCAAGGTCCCTAATTCTTTTTCCACAGATCTACTGACTATACTGATGAGTTTGCTGAAGGCATTCTTGTTGTTGTTGTTTTTTCTAGAATACTCATTTTATTCTCTTATAGTTTCTCTCTCCTATAATTCTGCATTTATTTATGTATGTATGTAACTAACCTTTCCACTAAACTCTTTAACATCACACAGTTACTTTAAGTTCCTTGTCTGGTAGTTCCAAAATACAGATCATTTGAGTCTGATTACCTGGTCTGCCTTGTTTCTTGACTGTGGAATGTTTTTATTTTCTTCTCTTTGTGTGTCTTGTATTTATTTTTTTCTTTTTGGTCTTGTGATTTTTGATTGAATACTGGATGTGAAAAACAGTGGAGAATGAGGTAAATAGTATTTATGCCTGGGAATGGACACACTTCTGGTAGGTCATTAGTGTGGGAGGTTATGACAGAGTCAGGTTGTAAAAAGGCTGATCTAAGCTTGAGTTCTGTTGTTATGGTTACTCTCAGTGTATTTCTGGCGTCAAACCCTCTAGTGTTAAGTTATACTCTAGTGGGGGTTGAACTGATGGAGGGTTTTCCTCGGCTCTACTATTTTAACCCCAGCTTTATTTAGGCTTTCACGCTACATCTGCCTCTCAGAGAGTCTCTCTATGCTCTTACTCCTTTAGTGGTAGACTGCTGTTGTCAGTTACTCGGTGCTTCCTAGCCCCATGGTGGCAGGTTGAGGGGCTTCAGAGTCTTGGTTCAGCCTTAGTCCTGAGCCTTGTATCCTTGGGTTTCAGGGTTTGGGCCTTTTCAGTGATACTGTCCTTCCTCTAGTGGTAGAAAATTTCTAATAGTCTGGGCCTTGGATGATCTGATTTCTCTCCTAGGCCTAGAGATGGTGTTTTTAAAAATTTTTACTTTTATTCCCTTCAGCAGCAATGGGTCTTCTTCTGAGCCCCTGGTATGCTAAGACTTGATGCTCTTCTCTCAGCAGCTTAAGACTTCTGTTACTTAGGGAAAATAATCCAAGGATGTCATGCACTGCACTGAAGTACAGAGCAAGGGTCATTTGGTTCTCAAGAAATAAGTAGATTACCTGTTCACCAAAACTACGTGCTATTTTCCTAACAATATTCCACTTCTCCATTAGACCTGACTTGCTAATACATTTTTTAATAGAATGACCTTCTAGTTCTTTGAGATCTCAAAAAGATTGTTTCTACTACTCCCTATAATCTCCACATATGTTCACACTAAACATCCATCTCAAGATAATTCCAAAAGTTTTCTCTCATCCCTGCAAACTCTAAAAATCCACACAACATCATTTTGTCCAAAAGAAAAATCAGAATTAAGATTACAAATGAAGTAACTAGTTTTGCTGAGTGAATTAAGTAAATGAAAATGAAGTGTGGTAATTAAATACAATGAATTGCACTTCTGTATGATCCTACTAAAACAAAAAATATCAACATGACTGTAGAACAACAAAAATCTTGTATCCTACTTTGAAGCAGACAAAATGGGAAGTGAGATATTATCCATTATCTGGCAAGGGCAATTACCTGTAAGACCCAAGAAATAATATGTTCGAAGTTCCCTGAACAGGTGCCACCACCTCAAGGTCACAACTTGGTGTCCAAGAGCAAAATGGGACAGCAAATAAGAAAGAAGGAAAAGGATGACTGCTTTGCACCCACACTGACAAAGGAAGTGATTCCCAATTGCTTATTTGCAGTAAAAAGAACTAAAACAAACCAGGTATAACCAGATAATAATTTTTAAAATAGAGAAGGCTGAAGGTACCTAGTATAGCATTAAAGAACTTATTTCAAACGTCTCTAAGGGTATTATTATAGTCATATACAGCAGGGTAATTAATGTTTAACCATCAATAAAATGTTACTTTCTCTTCAGGATGTTCTATATAAGATGTTGGGCAAATAATAAATTTTAACAAGAGTCCATTAAAAAAAGACTTTAAACACAGTTTTAACACTTAAATAAGAATTAATTTATACTAGACAATTTACTTATTTGGCAAACTCATCCTTTCCTAAACTCAAATTTATTGCCTAAAAAATTCCTAAATCCAGGGGCGCCTGGGTGGCTCAGTGGGTTAAAGCCTCTGCCTTCAGCTCAGGTCATGATCCCGGGGTCCCAGGATCGAGCCCCACAGCGGGCTCTCTGCTTGCTGAGGAGCCTGCTTCCTCCTCCCTCTCTGCCTACTTGTGATCTCTGTCAAATAAATAAATAAAATCTTTTTTTAAAAAAATTCCTAAATCCATAAACAATTGGGTGAAAAAATATAATTCCACATTTCTTCTATTTTCATATTAAAGAAAAGATTTATCTTTGAACTACTAGTCAAGGATACAATTTGAGTAAAATATTCTTTAGAGAAAACTTTGAAATGTATTTCAAGTAGTCAACTGATAGACTTTTCCTTCTCTTTGTAGAATACTTAGCAATTAAAGACTGGAAGATTAAATGTCAAAGTAAAGACATTTAAATAACCTCTAATCACTGCTATTACCAAATTAAATTGAAAATTAGTATTAAGAAAAAGGCTTTATCTGTTCAGAAACAAAGTGTTTCTTTAGGAGGCCAGGCTGAAAAGTTAGTATGAATCCTTAATTCCAAATTCTATTATTTAATTCCAAATCCAAACAATCTATACATAGAACAAATTGCTAAACTTTACTCATTTCTTACTATGAATTAAGCACTGGGTTGATTTTATCTACAACTGTGTAAGGAAGAATATTCCCTGTGTTTCTCCTTTACTTTCACAACTGATACCAGATGTGTGGGTTTTCACCCATCAAGCAATTTTCTGACACCAGCAGGGTGTTATCCTAAAATTCAGTTCAGTTCTGACACAATTCACTTGGAGGCAGTGTCAGATCCCAAAGTCTAAGGCCTCAAGTTCTTTAAGACTCTCTCCCAAATCTTCACCTCAAATGCCAATCACAAGTCCCAGGTTGTCATCTGTACTGATTGGCCACAAATCAGTGTTCTAACAACCCTCTCCTTGGGTTCCATAATTTGCTAAGAGAGCTAACAAAACTCACATTTATTATAAAAAATATAATAGATAAACATGAACATCCAAAGGGAAGAGATACATAGTCCAATCTACATGAAGGCACATAAAACTTCCATTTCCTCACCAGACATGCCACCTTCCTAGTACTTCCATGAGTTCGGCAACCCAGAAGCTCTATGAATCCTGTACTTTTCGGACTTTCATAAAGGTTTACATAGGCATGATCAATCATTAACTCAGTCTCTAGTCTCTCTCCCTGTCCTAAAAGATAGGAGGCGAGGCTGAAAAGTTCCGAGCTTATAATCATGGCATGGTTTTCTGGTGAAAGAGCCTACCAAGAGTCATCTCATTAGAACAAAAGACACTCCTATAACCTAGGGCCAAATATCAAAGGATTAGGAGCCCAGAGTCTGGAACCCGGATCAAAAAATCAGGTATTACAATAAAAGATGCTCCTCCTGCTCTGCTCACTTAGGAAATTTTAAGGGTTTCAGGAACTCTGTGCCAGGAAGTGGAGGCAAAGAACAATATATACGTATTTTCTATTATTTACACAACTACCTTACCACTTCAGAATTGGGAATATGATGCCATTTTATAAAAGAGGAAACTCAAAATCAAGACATTAAGAGACCAAAGTTAGGAAGCTAATAAATGGGGCACTTGGATGGCTCAGTTGTTAAGTGTCTGCCTTTGGCTCAGGTCATGATCTTAGGGTCCTGGGATTGAGCCCCACGCTAGGCTTTCTGCTCGGAGGGAAGCCTACTTCTCCCTTTCCCACTACCCCTGCTTGTGTTCTCTTTCTCGCTGTATCTTTCTCTGTCAAATAAATAAAACCTTTAAAAAAAATTTTTTAAAGTAAAAAAAAAAATAGTAATAATAAAAAAGCTAATATATGGCAACTAGGATTTCAGTTCGGATATGTTCCCAAACCCATGTTCTTAATTACCACCACTACATGCTCTCCAGAGCCCATTTTTATAGTAATTATTTGTTATTTTTAGTTGAAGTATAGTTGACATGTAATACAACATTAGTTTTAGGTATATAATACAGTGAGATCCAACAATCATAAACATTACAAAATGTTCATCATGATAAATCTAGTTACCATAAGTCACTGAAGTTGTTACATTACTGACTATATTCTCTGTTTTTGATCCCTGTGACTTTTTTTTTTATAATTCCAAGTATGTACTTTTTAATCCCCTTCTGTTTTGTCTGTCTTCTTACCCCCTCCGCTCTGGCAACCACCAGTTCTCTGTGTTTATGAGTCTGTTTTTATTGTTTGTTCTTTGTTTTGTTTTTAGAGATTCCACATGTAAGTGAGATCATATATTTGCCTGTGACATTTCACTTAGCATAATAAAGTGCATCCATGTTATCACAAATGGCAAATTTTCATTCTTTTTTATGGCTAAAAAATATTATATTGTGTGTATACACACATTTTCTTTACCCATTAATCCATCAATGGACACACATTTTTTCCCTATGTTGGTTCTTGGCTATCATAAATAATGCTACCATGAACAATGGGGCTTAGTGCTTTTTTTAGTGTTTTTATTTCCTTTCAATAAATACCCAGAAGTGGAATTACTGTATCATGTGGTTATTTTTATTTCTAATTTCGGGAGGAGACTCCATGTTTCCCATAATGGTTGTACCAATGTACATTCCCACCAAAAGTGCACGAGGGTTCCCTTTTCTTTACATCCTTACCAACACTTCTTATTTCTTGTCTTTTTTGATACCAGCCATTCTCACTGGTATGAAATAGTGACTCACTGTGGTTCTGAATCGTATTTCCCTGATGATTAGTAATGTGGAGCATATTTCCACAGGTATCTTGGTCATCTGTGTGTCTTCTTTGGAAAAATGTCTATTCAGGTCCTCTGCCCATTTTAAAAACAGATGTGTGTGTGAGTGTGTGTGTTGAGTTGTAGGAGTTCTTTATATATTTTGGATATTAATCCCTCTTTGGATATATCATTTGCAAATCTCTTCTCCAACTCTAGGTAACTGATCTTTCATTTTGTTGATGGTTTCCTTTGCCATGTAAAAAGATTTTTAGTTTAGTGTAGTCCCAACTGTTTATTTTTGCTATCATTTCCCTTGCCTAAGGAAAGAGATTTAGAAAAATACTGCTAAGGCTGAGGTATAAGCCTTTATTGCCTATGTGTTCTTTTGGGAGTTATATGGTTTCAGCTCTTACATTTAGGTTTTTAATCCATTTTGAGTTTATTTTTGTGTATGGTATAAAGAAATGGTCCAGTTTCATTCTTTTCCCAGCACTATTTATTGAAGAAACTATCTTTCCCTCCCTATATGTTTTTTTAAAAAAAGATTTGAAAGAGAGCAGGGTGCAGGGTTGGGGGGAAGTAAGGCTGAGGGAGAGGAAGAGAATCCCAAGCAGACTTCCTACTGAGCACAGAGCCCTACATGAGGCTCAATCCCATGAGGTCATGACCCTGAGATCATGACATGGGCCAAAACCAAGAGTCAGACCCTTAACCGATTGATCTACCCAGGTGCCCCATCCCCATCATATACTCTTGCCTCCTTTGTTGTATATTAATTGATCATATCAGCATGGGTTTATTTCTGGGCTCTCTAGTCTGTTTCACTAATTTATGGGTCTATTTTTGTGCCAATATCATTCTGTTTTGATTCCTATGGCTTATAGTATAGTTTCAAATCTGGGATTATGACACTTCTAGCTTTGTTCATTCTCAAGAATGGTCTTTTGTGGTTCATACAAATATTAGGATGTTTTGTTCTAGTTCTGTGAAAATAGCTATTGGTATTTTGATATGCATTTCACTGAATATCTAGATTGCTTTGGGTGTTATATGGACATTTTAACAATATAAATTCTTCCAATCCATAAGCATGGTATATATTTCCATTTTCTTGTGTTTTGCTTGATTTCTTTCATCAAATCTTATAGTTTTCAGAGGATAGGTCTTTCACCTCCTTGGTTTAATTTATTCTTGGGTATTTTAATTGCTTGTGATGCAACTATAAATGAGATGTCCTTAATTCCTCTTTATGATAGTAATTAGTATACAAAAACACAACAGGTTTCTGTATATTGATTGTGTATCCTGTAAAATTAGTGTAAATCCACTTATTAGTCCCAACAAAATTTTATTTATTTATTTATTTGAGAGAGAGAGAGCGAGCATGAGAGGGGAGAGGTCAGAGGGAGAAACAGACTCCCTGTCGAGCAGGGAGCCTGATGTGGGACTTGATCCCGGGACTCCACGATCATGACCTAAGCCGAAAGCAGTTGCTTAACCAACTGAGCCACCCAGGTGCCCCTAGTTCCAACAAATTTTTGATGGAGACTTTAGGGTTTTCTATATACAGCATTACATCATCTGCAAAGAGTTTTACTTTTTTTTTTTTTTTAATTAACTGAAGTATGGTCTAACACCTAATGTTCTGTTAGTTTCAGAAGAACAACATAATGATTTGGCAAGTCTCTATGACATGCTATGCTATCCAGAAGCATGGCTACCAACTGTCACTATACCACGGACTATATTCCTTATACCTGTATCCTCCATCACCATGACTTATTCTTTCCACAAGTACAGGCCTGTTTCTTCCACTCCCTTTCATGTTTTGGCTATTCCCTCCCCCTTGGCAACGATCAGGTTGTTCTCTCTATTTATGGGTCTGTTTCTGCTTTTTGTCTATTTTTTTATTAGATTCTACATATAAATGAAATCATATGGTATTTGTCTTTCTCTGACTTATTTCACTTAGCATGATATTCTCTGCCTATGTCCATCCATATTGTCACAAATGGCAAGATCTCATACTTCTTTTACAGTTGAATAATATTCCCGTGTGTGTGTGTGTGTGTGTGTGTGTGTGTGTAAACACATACCACATCTTCTTTATCCATTTTTCTATCAATGGACACTTGGATTGCTTCTATGCCTTGGCTATTGTAAATAATACTGCAATGAACATAGGGGTGCATATACCTTTTGGGTTTTGTTTTTGTTTTTTTGCTTTTGTTTTCCATTTTTAGAGAAGAAGAGAGAGGGGAGGGACAAAGGGGGAGAGAGAATCTTGAGCAGGCTCCATGCCCAGCTAGAGCCCAATAAGGGGCTCAATCTCTCCATCTTTAGATCATGAACTGAGCCTAAATCAAAAGTGGGGCACTTAACTGACACAGCAAAAGCCCCAGCGCCCCTGCATATATCTTTTTGAATTGTTTTTGTTTTCTTTGAGTAAATACCCAGTAGGAGAACTACTCAGTTTTACTTCTTCCCTACTAATTTGGATGGCCTTTTTCTTTTTCTTGTCTTACTGCTGCCACTAGGACTCCCAGTACTATGGTGAATAAAAGTGGCAAGAGTACACATCCTTGTCTTGTTCCTGATCTTAAAGGAAAATTTTCAGTTCGAGTATAATGTTAGCTGTGGCCTATCAGATACGGCATTTACTGTGTTGTGGTATGTTCTCTCTACACCTGACTTTATTCAAAGTTTTTAATCACAAATGGATGTTAAATTTTGTCAAATGCTTTTTCTGCATCTATTAAGATGATCTTAGGATTTTTATTCTTCATTTTGTTGATGTAGTTTATCATGTTGATAGATTTGTGGATAATGAACCATTCTTACCTTTCTGAATAAATGCCACTTGGATCATTGGTGAGTGATACTTTTAATGTATTGCTGAATTTGGTTTGGTAGTATTTTGTTGAGGATTTTTATATCTAAATTCATCAGAAATACTGGTCTGTAATTTTTTTAAAAAGTGTCTTTGCCTCGTTTTGGTATCAGGGTAATGTTAGCCTTGTAGAATAAATTTGTAAGCATTCTCTCCTTTTCTATTATTTGAAACAGTTTGAGAAGAACAGGTATTACTTTTTCTTTAAATTTTTAGAATATACCTTTGAAACCATCTGTTCCTGGACTTTGGTTTTTTGGGAGTTTTTTGATTAATGATTCAATTTCACTACTAGTTACCAGTCTGTTCAAATTTTTTATTACTTTCTGATTCAATCTCAGAAGACTGTATATTTCTAGGAATTTATCCATTTTCTAGGTTATTCGATTTGTTGGCATATACTTTTTGCCACAGTCTCTTATAATTCTTTGTATTTCTGTGGTACTAGTTTTAGCTTCTCTTTCTTTTCTGTTTCTATTTGAGTCTTTTTCCTGATGACTTTGGCAAAAGGTTTATCAATTTTGTTAATCTTTGCAAAGAACCAGCTTTCATTTCACTGGTCTTTTCTACTGTTTATTTAGTCTCTATTTCATTTACTACTGTTCTATTCTTTATTACCTTCCTCCTACTAACTTTGGCTTTGCTCTTTTTCTCATTCCTTTAGTTGAAAGGTAAGATTGATATTTTTCTTGTTTCTTGAGATAGGCCTGTTTGGCTTCTTAGAATTGCTTTTGCTGCATCCCAAAGATTTGAACCATTGTGTTTCTATTTCCATTTGTCTCCAGGTAATTTTTGAATTCCTCTTTGATTTCCTGCTTTGACTCACTGGTTGTTTATCAGAAAATTGTTTAGCTTCTATGTATCTGTGTTTTATCCAGTTTTGTTCTTGTAATTGATTTCTAGTTTCATACACTGTGATTGTAAAAGATGCTTGATAGGATTCCAATCTTTCTGAATTTGTTGAGACTTGTTTTGTGGCCAACATGTGATCTATCCTGGAGAACATTCCATGTGCACTTGAATGTGTATTCTGCCAACTTGGGATGGAAATGTTCTGTATATTTATGTTAAATCCATCTAGTCTAATGTGTTATTCAAAGCTACTGTTTCCCTAGTAATCTGATTTTCTGTCTTGATGGTCTATTCATTGATGTAAGTGGGGTGAGAAAGTCTATTATCTCATTACTGTCAACTTCTTCCTTTTCTTTTAATATTTGCCTTTATATATGCAGGTGCTCCGATACTGGTTGCATAGATATTTATGATCGGTATATACACTTGTTGTATTGTTCCCTTTATCATTATTTTATTTATTTGACAGAGAGAGACAGCAAGAGCAGGAACACAAGTGGGAGGAGTATGAGAGGGAGAAGCAGGCCTCCCATTGAGCAGGAAGCCCGATGTGGGGCTTGATCCCAGGACGCTGGGATCATGAACTGAGCCAAAGGCAGATGCTTAATGACTAAGCCACCCATGCATCCCCCCCTTATGATTATTTTAACAATGTATCATTATCCATTCTTTGTCTCTAGTTATAGTCTTTGTTTTAAAGTCTATTTTATTTGATACAAGTATTGCTACCCCCCCCCCTTTTTTTCCCCACTTCATTTGCATGGTATCATTTTCCATTTCTTCACTTTCAGTCTCTATGTGTCTTCAGTTCTGAAATAAGTCTCACATAGGCTGAATACATATGGGTCTTTTTTTTTTTTTAATCCATTTGGTCACCCCATATCTTTTGATTGGAGCATTTAGTACTTTTACATTGAAGTAATCAATAGGTATGTACTCATTGCCATTTGTTGTTTTTCTGGTTATTTTGGTAGTTCTCTGTTCCTGTCTCTTGCTTTCTTCCTTTGTGACTTAACAACCTTCTTTAGTGTTCTGCTTATATTCCATTCTCTATTATTTTGTGTATCTATTAAAGGCTCTTAGTTTGTGGTTACCATTAGGTTCATAAATAACATCCCATGTGTACAGCAGTCTACATTGTTGATGGTCACTTAGAGCACAATCTAAAAGGACTACATATATACATACATATTTCCTCTTCCCTGTTTATGTATATGTCTTACTTTACATCTTTTATTTTGTGTATTCTTAATTTTTTAAGATACATTTAACTTTACTGCTTTGTCTTTCAAAATACATACTAGCTTTATAAGCGACTGATCTACCTTTACCTGTATATTTCCATTTACCAGTGATAGTTTTTCCCTCATAATTTTCTGAATTTTAGTTATGGCCTTTTCTGTTCCACTTAAGGAAGTCTCTTTAACATTTGTTGTGTAAGGCCAGTTTAGTGGTGATGAACTCCTTTAACTTTTGTCTGGTAAACTTTTTGTGTCTCCTTCAATTGTGAATGATAACCTTGCCAGGTAGAGTATTCTTGGTTATAGGTTTCTTCCTTTTAGCACTTTGAATATATCATGCCACCCTCTTCTGGCCTGCAGAATTTCTGCTGAAAAATCAGTCATTAGCCTTACGGAGTTTCCCTTATATGTAACTGTTTGCTTTTCTCTTACCGTTTTTAAGAGTCCCTCTTTATCTTTAAATTGTTCTGTCTTGGTATGGACCTCTTTGAGTTCATCTTGTTTGGGGCTCTGAAACATGTACGTGTGTTTCCTTCCCCAGGTTAGGAAAATTTTCAGCTGTTACGTCTTCAAATGGGTTTTCTCTTGCTTTCTCTTTCTTCTCCTAAAAACACTATAATGCAAACATTACTAAGCTTGATGTTTCACAGATGTCCCTTAATCTATCCTCATCTTAAAAATTCTTTAACCCATTCAGCTTGGTTGCTTTCCACTACCCTGTCTTCCAGATTCTTAATCCATTATTCTACATTGTCAAATCTGCTGTCAATTCTAATCTGTTGTCAATTTTTCAAGTATTGTATTCTTTAGCACTGTGGGTTTTTTATATATTTTTTCCCTTTGCTGAAGTTCTCGCTGTTTATCTATTCTTCCCTCAAGCTGAAAGATTACTTTGAGCTCTATCAGGTAGACTAATTATCTCCATTTGGTTTAGCTCTTATGAAGTTTTGTCTTGTTCTTTTGTTTGGAACATATTACCTTGTCTCCTCATTTTGTCTGACTGTTTATTTCTATGTATTAGGTAGGTCAGCTGTGTCTTCTGGTCTTAAAAGCAGTGGCCTGATGTAGGAGGCATCCTGTGATGTCTAGAAGTGCAATTCCCCCCAGGTCACTAGAACCAGGTGCTCCAGGGATGTTCTCTGTGTGGGCTGCAAGAACTTTCCTGTTGTGTGTGGAGTTGCTTGTAGGCAGAGCTGGCCCACCAGCCAGCTGTCAAGAATGAGTTGCCACAACTACTGTGGGCACACTGGTAGATAGAGCTTGCCACCAGAATGACCAGCTAGATGCCCAGCTGGAGCAGCTTTGAGTATGCTAGTGCGCAGGTCTGGCCCTTACTCTTGCTGTCTGTAATGACTGGCTTTGACTGCTGCAGGTACTGGTGGGCAGAGCTTATCCCTAATATAACTGGCTGAGAGGCCTGGCTGTAGCAACTGTGGGCATACTGGTAGGCAGGGCCAGCTTCCCCTTCCTTGGGCAGGATGTGCTTTAGAGGGACACTGGTCCTGGCCAGGGCTGCCCACCAGGTGTGGCAAAGATGGTATTAGTTGCTTTGGGGTAATGCTGTTCCCTACTGAGGCTGCCCACCAGGTGGCCCAGGCTAGAGCCACTTTGGAGGAGCATGTGCTCCAGTGGACAGACTGGGAGTAGTAGGTCCACAGCAACTGCTGGAATGGGAAAAGTAGTGCTAGTGGGGTAGTTACAGAATGTCAAAATCGGCTCCCACATGCTTCCAGCCAGCTCGGATGAAGAAGGGGCAAGAAAAATGGTACTTGTGAGCACCTCTGTTCCAAGGGAAAGTTCCTACAGATTCCTGCCCCTCTGGCACATGTCCTGAAATTAGGCAATACATTTCCATGTATAACCTAGGTGCTTTTCAAATTGCTGCTTCTGTGCTGTATCTTGGACCAAGTAACATAGCACATTAGCCTCTAAGAGCAGACACTTGCTTTCCTCTTATCATCTGGGTCTTCCAGTTAAGCCCCGCTGATTTTCAAAGCTTCCAAAGTTAAGCAATGAGTGCTGCTGATTTTTAAAGCCAGAATGTTATGGGGACTCACCTTCCCTGTGCAGTTCTCTAGGGCGGGAGTATCCACTGTGGGGACTGCGCCCCTAACTCATGTGAGCCCATGATATCCCTCTTGCTTCTGGGTCTTCAAGCTGGGGGTTTGGTTCAGTTCATGATTCCATGTCTCTGCCCCTCTTACTCTTCTCTTCTCTTTATGCTTTAGCTGTGGAAGATCTTTTGTCCCAGTCTTTAAGTCATTTTCAGAGTGAGTTGCCTTACATGTAAATGTTGGCTCAGTGTCCTTTCACTCCATTATCTTCTTCTCTTCTCCCACCCTCCTTTTTTATAGTAATTATTAAGCAACAGTTGAGGATGTCCCTGGTGGAGCACTATTTCAGATATGGTAACCCACATACTATAAGATATGTGTGTATTCTGCTTGAACTGTTAAATTTTGTTGATAAGTTGTGCATGTGTGGTATGTCCAAAACTGATGTTTGAAAGTAACAGAAAATTTGCCTTACAAAATCCCGAGTTGCATTTTTGTTTCAACATCCATCTGTGAAGTTAATTATGTAATGATGTTTTAACATGGGAAGATGCCAGATCTTAGCTTAAGTGGCATAAAATACAACTGGGGGAAATGCACTTAAATTTTTACTTTACTAACACCTGCAGACAATAGCCATTTTTTAAGAATTATAAGAAAAAACATTTTTTTCACTTTTGAAAATTATCAGATTGGATCTTTAGCTGTATCATAATGTATCAGACAATATAAATATGTAAATACAGCAATAGAAAAATGCCATTAAAAAAAAAAGAAAGCAGGCGAATAGAAATGCAGTTGTGTTTGATACAGGCTATTAAGAGATGGAAGATAACATGTGAAGAAAGTTCTGAATAAAGGGACAAATGAGACAAGGCAGAACACTGCAGGTATAGGGAGTGTTAACAGAAGCATGTTTTTAGTATGAGGAACAATATGAAGGCCATCGTGGCTAAAGAAAAGTGAGCTAAGAAAAAAGTGGTAGAGCATGAGAGACAATCAGCACTGGAGGGCAGTGTTTTTTAAACTATGGGTCTCAACTTTTTGGCAAAATTAACTAGATCAGAAAAGAGAACTTAACTGTTTTATCTCATTAAAAATAATATGGAATAAGGAGTATCTTATACAATAAGGATAATACTGTTTTGTGAAATTTTTGTTACATGTATGTGTGTTGAGTTTCAATTTAAAATACATACAATGAGTTATAGAAGAGGGCTTATAGATGATGGTAAAAATTCTAGACATTCTAAATGTGACAGATAGGAAGCCACTATAGGAAGGAAAGCAGAGGGACATGACAAAGCCTACTAAACCCTTTATAGAGGTTACTCTGTCCTTCACACAAAGTGCATATTCATTCAAAGGGGAAGATGATAACTTAGGAGAAGAGAAACTTGGTGAATACCATCCAATTAAATTTCACACCACAATAATAAGGAAAACTGCCACAAAGTTCTTCTTCATGAGATACACTAAAAAAGAAATATCATTTATGTGGTATTCCTGGCAAAAATGTAGCAAATGAATCTGATTCTGAGGGAATACTGAATACAATTCATAAAAGGTACAAAACAAAGTCAATGTTGTAAAAGCTGGGTAACTGGGTATTCCAAATTAAAGCAGACTACAGAGAGAGCACAACTAATTGCAATGTTTCCAGGAAAAAAAAATGCCATTTAATATATTATTTGTGCAGTTGGCAAAATCTGGTATGCACTATATTAGATAAATATATTGTTATCCACATTAAACTTCCTGACTTGTATTGTGGTTATATAGGAAAATGCCTTCATTTTTAGTGTATATGTGAGGTACTGGGGTAAAGAGACATGTTTGTGCAACTCATTCCTAAATATTTTTGCAAATAGGAAAGGAGATAGAAAAAAAGAAATGTGGCAAAATGTTAATGATTGCTGGAATCTAAATAAAGGATATTGTTGTGGGCTTAAGCTGTGGCCCTTCCAAAGTCACTTATGTTTAAGTCCTAACCTCACAGTACCTCAGAATGTGACCTTATTTGAAGACAGAACCTTTGTTAAGTTAAACTGAGGTCATTAGGGTGGGTCCTAATCCAGTATGACTGTGCCCTTATAAAAGATTAGGAAACAAACATAGGCAGGAGGACCATGTGATTACTAAAAGAAGAAGACAGCCATCTATCTACAAGCCGAGGAGAGAGGGCTTCAGAAGAATCTAACCATGCTAACACCTAGATCTGACTTCCCTTCAGAACTGTGAGAAAACAAATTTCCATTGTTTAAGTGACCTAGTCTGTGGTACTTTGTTATGGAGGCCATATTAAGGAAATTATTATATAGCTTAATTTCTTTTTTTTAAAAAGGTTTATTTTAGAGTATGCATGCATTCAAGGGGAGGGGAGAGAGGTGCGTGGAGAGGGAGAATCTCGGGCAGACTCCCTGCTGAGTGCAGAGCTTGATGTGGGGCTCAATCCCAAGACCCTGAGATCATGACCTGAGCCAAAACCAAGAGCTGGACGCTTAACCAACTGAGCCACCCAGGTGCCCCAATACAGCTTAAATTCTAATTCTTGGTCAAGATATTCCAAGAATGTAAGACCAAAGGGTCCCGAGACCAAAATCTTGAGGACCATTGGTTTAGATCCTTTCTAAACATACTTCCTTCCTCTGTAACTTCTGATCTTATCCTTAATATCTTTTTAAAAGAATTAGTATATTGGATACATGCCTTTTCTACTAGCTTTCATAGATATTAACCTAAAAGAATTATTTCCTCGTTGTAACTCCTCTGCTTCTTATCTTGATGGCTTTATTTACTTATAAGTTGCAAATAATTTTCTTTAGCTATTTCAGTTTCATGTTTTAAGCAGCATATGATGAATACCATCTGATCTTGGGGTGCCTGGGTGGCTTAGTTGGTTAAGCGTCTGGCTTTGGCTCAGGTCATGATCCCAGGGTCCTGGGACTGAGACCCACGTCAGGCTTCCTGCTCAGTGGGAAGGCTACTTCTCTCTTTCTCTCCTGCTCCCTCTGCTTGTGCTCTCTCTTTCCCTCTCAGATGAATTAAAAAAATCTTAAAAAAATACCATCTGGTGTGATCTTAGAAACTCACTATAATTTTTAAAAATATCCTATTACCTTTTGATTGCTCAAGTCTATAATTTGATCATTACAGATTAGTGTTATTCTGCAGAAACTGCATCCTACATACATAATTTTGAATTTTCTAGTACTCACATTAACAAAAATTATCTAAACTATTTCCATCTCAACATAAAAATTCAAATAAAAGTTACTAATGTATTTTATAGTCTCTTTTTATTCTAAGACTTCAAAATCTGGTTGTGTATTTTACACTTATCATTTATCTCAATTCAAAAAGCTATATTTCAAATGTTCATTACCTACTATGTGGCCAGTGGCTACTATTTTGTATAGTATAGCTCTAGACAAAAGCAAAAATAACTCCTCCTCTTCATTTATATTTGAATTCTGATTGGTGCTTTACCTCCAATAGTAAGATGACCATATCTCATTACTTTTCCTTCTCAGATCTACTACTTAATACTTCTTTTATTATGTTGCTGCATATATTCATTTAACATTTTATTTTCCAAATGTCAAATTCTAAGCCTGATTTCCATTTCTTTCAGAGAATTTTATATTTTGAAAAATCTGTCATTTATAATATAGAGTTCTGACCTTTTTGTTATAGTATTGTTTCCTAAAACTATAAGGACATATACTGACCTTTCCACGTACAGGTAATTTCAAATTGTCCAAAGTTATGACAAATGAAATCAAGAAGAGAGTACCTGAAGTGAATATTGCAGAAAGAAGTACAAATTGTCAATAAAGAACTATTTGATTCCTAAAGTGGATGTAGCAGTGAACATCTGCAATACTATAGCCTCCTTCGTTCCCTTCCTCCAATGACAAGTTTCTTGGGAATCCCAAGAAACTACACATTTAACCAGGTAGATCTTGACAAGCCAATTCTGCCTTTAGAAAGAAGATGTACTTATTACTTATTTGCTGGAGCTGTTTCATTTACACCCATTCCACTTATACCCAAACAGCAATGTTTATGTATTTTTACTTCACAGAATCTTTATTTATACAAAATGTCTAATAATAGAAAAATCAAAGTGCTTATAATTATAAAAAAGAAACTTTGGTCTCAAATTTAACCCAACTGAAACAAAGACAAGATACTGAAGAGATTCGGTTCAAGATGGCAGCACAGAAAGATCCTCACATGGTCACAATGAATCTACAGCTACATAAGGAACAATCTGCTCTGGGAAAAAACCCATATCTAAGCAGGTAGAGGGGCTGAGACATAATCTCACCATAAACCCTACATAAACCCTGGCACAGTCACCTACAATCAAGAGGGAACTTGGAACACCAAGCTACTCCTTGAGGAATGATGGGTTTAACTCCATATCAGGCACCCCACCTTTTATGACCAGTGTGCACTTGAGAGATGAGTCTCCAAAACATTTATGTTTGAAAGCAAGGGAGCCTGAACTGAGAAACTGTTATTAAAGAGCCACGGGGCACAGACTTAACAGCCGTAGAGGCAGCTGACTGCAAAGTACCCAGACTTACTTACTTCTTATTAAGCAACTAATTTACCACTCATCTATAGTTGTACTGGAATACTCCTAAGAGACAGAAGTGGCAGGTGTCAACTTTGCATTGTCACTCTGCCTCACTCCAGAGCACAGGTACCTCTCAGAAGGTGCCCCAATTTTTGTGGCTGCCACCCATGAGAGGCCTCTAGATCACTTGGCTCTGGCAGAGGGATTTAGTCTTGCAGATTCCACAAGCCTGCATAGGACAGAGAAAGCATTCTTAACCAGGTACCACCCCTAGGGAAAAGCACAGAGGCAAAATACTGAAGTAGCCAGTCTTTCTCTCTGTAAAAGAGGCCTATCAGCTTATCTTCATAGCTGCAGCCTGAGGGGCAGGTTTCTAATTAAACACACATCTGAGAGCTACCTATGCTCCTCTCCAGAGACCTCAGATGGTTGGCAAGATCTTTGCTCCCTCCCTTGCTGTGCTCCAGGGCCAGCATCTCCAGAGGGAAGCTTGTACATACATCAAGAACCCAAATTTTTAATCTGATCGTGTTTTTATGGCTGCTATGCAGGGGATGCCCCCTGACTGCCTATCTCTGGGGGCCAGTGGGGTTTTTATTCCTGGATCCCATGGGACAGTAACAACTGGAGATGCAGTTCTTGGCCAGCTGCCACCACCAGGGCACAGCACTAGCAGAATGAAACCTATCCCAAGTCTTTCTGTGAAGAAGGTCTATTTGCTTGGCCTCGAACTTCAGGCTGAGGGACAGGCTTCTGGGTTGCTGGTCTGACACACATACACACTTCTGACATACTTTCTGGGGATGGAGATAGTACTATTGTTGTGCTATCCCTCTGCCTTGTTCCAAAGTGTAACTCCTAGAAAGGAGCTTGTACACGTCTTGACTTTTGTGGCTGCCATCTGGGGACACCTCTAGTTTACCCAGTTCTGGTGGACAATGGGACTTCTGTTTATAACTATATATTTTGCATACTTTAAAAGCCATTGCCTGGGCACCTGGGTGGCTCAGTGGGTTAAAGCCTCTGCCTTCGGCTCAGGTCATGATCCCAGAGTCCTGGGATCTAATCCCTCATTGGGCTCTCTGCTCAGCAGGGAGCCTGCTTCCCTCTCCCTCTCTGCCTGCCTCTCTGCCTACTTGTGATCTGTCTCTCTGTCAAATAAATAAATAAAATCTAAAAAAAAAAAAAAAAAAAAAATCCATTGCCTGAGGGACAGGCTTCCATTCAGCCTGAATATAGCTGCTGACTGGGATGCTCCACTTAGGGACACTGACAGGTGTTGGTATACCCTCAAATACTGGGAGCTACTAAGAGTAAAGTAGGCTGCTTGGGCAATCAGAAAGGTCTGAGAGACAACCAAGAGCTAGGGGCGAGCTGAATAATAAGGTTCATCTCCTATAAGAGACCATTCCTATAAGATTCAGAGTTGGGTGTTTTATCTAATGCATAGAAACCAACACAGAAAAGTCAGGAAAATTAAGAAACTGGAAGGACAAGACAAGATGTCAGAAAGATGTCTTAATGAAATGGAAGTAAGTGGTTTGTTTACCCAGTGAAGAACTGAAAATAACAGTCATAAAGACACTCACCAAGCATGGAAGAATGGATAATCAAAGCAAAAACTTCAACAAAGAGATAGAAAATACATGAAAGTATCAAACAGAAGTCACAGAGCTGAAGAATACAATCACTGAAAAGTATACCAAGAAGAGCTCAACAGCAGACTAGATGAAGCAGAAAAAAGGATAAGTGAACTCAAATATAAAGCAGTAGAACCTACCAAATCAGAGCAGCAAAATGGGGAAAAAAAACCCAGCAAATATAGCTTAAGGACCTTATGGAACAACATCAAGCAGAACATCTGCAATTACCGGGTCCCAAAATGAAAAAAAAAAGGGGCAGAAAATATCCCTAACCTAGGGAAGGAAAGACACTGAGATTCAGGACGCCCAGAAAGTTTCAAGTAAGATGAATTCAAAGAGACCCACACCAAGACTTATCATATTTAAAGTGTCAAAAGTTAAAAACAAGGAGAGAATCTGTGTCTCTGTCTCTCAAAAAAAAAAAAAAAAAGAAAAAAAAAAAAAAAGAGCATGCATATGTGCGGGAGAGGGAGAGAATCCCAAGCAGATTCTGCACTCAGCATGGAGCCCAACATGGGACTTGATCTCACTACCCTGATATCATGACCTGAGCTGAAATCAAGAGTCCAACACTTAACCAACTGAGCCACCAAGACTCCCTGACAAGGAGAGAATCTCAAAAGCAGGAAAAGAAAAACAACTTGTTTTATACGAGGGACCACCACCATCACACCAAGACTAGTGGCAGTTTTTTCAGGGGTAATTTTGTAGGCCAGAAGTTTATAATGTGATACACTCAGAGTGCCAAAAGAAAAGTATTTCCAATCAAGAATATTCTACCTGACAAGGAAATCATTCAGAATGGCAGGAGAAACAGTTTTCCAGACAAGCAAAAGCTGAAGGAGTTCACCACCACTACACTGGCCTTGTAAGAAATGTTAAAGGGACTTCTAAAAAAGAAGGCCAGATAGTAACGGAAAAACATGTGAAAATATAAATCTCACTGGTAAAGGTAAATACATACTAATTTTCAAAATAATTTAATGTTGTAAAGATGGCGGGTTCATCACTTATAAAAGGTAATATGAAGGTTAAAATATGAAAGTAGTAAAAATATAACTACAACAATATGTTAAGGGATACACAAAACTATAAAAATGTTAATCGTGCATTAAAAACATTAAATATTGCAGGGAGTAAAAATTTAGAGCCTTAAAATGCATTCAGACTTAAGCTGTTATCAACATAAAACAGTTATAAGCTGTTAAATGTAAATAAACCTCATGGTAACCACTAAGCAAAAACCTACAGTACACACACAAAAGATAAAGGAATCTAAGTATTCCACTCTAGAAAATCATCAAATCACAAAGAAAGACAGAGAAGAAAAGAACAGAGAAACTATAAAATAGCCAGAAAATAAGTAGCAAATGGCAATAAGTACATACCTATCAATAATTAATTAAAATGTAAATGAACTCTCCAATAAAAATACAGAGTCGCTTAAAGAAAAAGAAGAAAAAAAAAACAAAAAACAGGACCCATCTATATGCTGCCTAGAAGCGACTCACTTCAGATGTAAGGACACACATAGATCAAAAGTGAAGGGATGGAGAAAATACTTCATTCAGTGGAAACCTAAAGAAAGTTGGGGTAGCTATACTTACATCAGACGAAACAGATTTTAAGACAAAGACTGTAATAAGAGACAAACAAAGTCATTATATAATGATAAAAAGGTCACTCTAATAAGAGAATGTAACATTTGTAAATATTTATGAAGCCAACACAGAAACACCTACATACATAAAGCAAATATTAACAGACCTGAAGGAATATAATATAATAATAGGGGACTTTAATATCCCACTTTCACCAAAGATCATCCACTCAGAAAAATCATTAAGACAGACTTAAGAGACTTACATATAACATTCCATCCAAAAGCAATAGAGTAGACATTCTTCTAAAGTGAACATGGAACACTCTCCAGAATAGATGAGATATTGAGGCACAGAAAAAGTCTTAATAAATTTAAGAAGACTGAGATCTTATCAAGCACTTTTCTGATCACAATGGTATGAAATTACAATCATTTACAAGGATAAAACCGGAAAACTCAGAAATATGTGGAGATTAAAAAACATGCTATAAAACAACCAATGGGTCAAAAAGAAAGCAAAAGAGAACTCAAAAAATACCTTGAGACAAAAGAAAATGGAAATACAATATACCAAAACATTTGGAATGAAGCAAAAGCATTTCTAAGACTGAAGAGCAATAAATTACTACCTCAAGAAACAAGAAAAATCACAAATAAGCAACCTAATGTTATACCTCAAGGAGCGAGAAAAAGAACAAAGCCCGAAGTTAGTAAAAAGAAGGAAATAAAGATCAGAGTAGAAATAAATGATAGTTTCATTGATCTTTCCTACTGTCTTTTTAGTCTCTAAAAGCTGGTTCTTTAGAAAAGATAAACAAAATTGACAAACCTCTAGCAAGACTTAAACTTGCCAAGGAAAAAGAATGAACTCAAAATCAGAAATGAAAAAGTTACAATGGATACCACAGAAATACAAAGGATCATGAGACTACCATGAACAATTATACATCAACAAATAGGACAACCTTAAGAAATGGATGAAGTGATCGGTTATCAAAAACCTCCTTATACAGTCCAGGACAAGACAGCTTCACTGGTGAATTCTACCATACACTTAAATAAAAATTAATACCAATCTTTTTCAAAGCCTTCCAAAAATAGAAGAGGAGGGAACACTTCCAAACTCATTTTATAAGGCCAGCATTGCCCTGATGACAAAAATGCCACAAGAAAATAAAATTACAGGCAATACTGATGATAAACACAGATGCTAAACTCCTCAACGAAATATTAACAAAATGAATGAATACATAAAAAGCTTCATACAATAAGGCCAAGTGAGGTTTATTTCAGAAATGCAAGGGTTCAATATCTCTAAATTAATATGATATTCCACATCAATAAAATGAAGAAAACAATCATATGATCATTTCAATACATGCAGAAAAAGCATCTGACAAAATTCAACATTTATAAAAACTCTAAAAAAGTGGGTACAAGAGAGAACACACCTCAACATAATAAAGGCCACATATGACAAGCCCACAGCTAATATCAAACTCAACAGTGAAAAGTTAAAAGCTTTTCTTCAAAGATCAAGAATAAGAAAAGGATACCCACTCTTACCACATTTATTTGACATAGTATTGGAAATCCTAAGCATAACAATTTGGCAGGAAAAAGAAAGAAAAGGCATCCAAGTCAAAGGAAGAAGTAAAACTGTCACTATTTGCAGATGACATATTACATAGAAAACCCTAAAGACTCTAGCAAAAAACTGTTAAAACAAATTTAGTAAAGTTGCAGGATGCAAAGTCAAAATTCAGAAGCCGTTGTTTCTATATACTAGTTACATACTGTTGGAAATAGAAATTAAGAAAATAATCTCACTAACAATTGCACTGAAAAGAATAAATTAGGAATGAATTCAACCAAGGAGGTCAACAATCTGTACACTGAAAACTATAAGATACCAACGAAAGAAACTGAAAAAACAAAAATAAATGGAAAGATGTTCCATGCTCATGGAATGGAAAAACTGTTAAAATGTCCATATTAAGCAAAGCAATTTAGAGTCAATAATATTCCTATCAAAATTCCAATGGCTTTTTTCTCAGAAACAGAACAAAATCCTAACATTTATATGGAACTACCAAAGATCCCAAATAGCCAACATAATCTTTTAAAAAATGCTTCCTGATTTCAAACTATATTACAAAGCTATAGTAATCAAAACAGTATAGTATTGGCATAAAAACAGACACAGAAATGGAACAGAGTCCAGAAGTAAAACCACCTATATATGCTCAATTTATAATAAAGGAGCTAAGAATACACAATGAAGAAAGGAGAGTCCCCCTTCAACAAACAGTGTTGGGAAAACTGGACCAAAATTGGACCACTATCTTTACATCATACACAAAAACTCACTCAAATGGATTAAAAAGTTTAACTTAAGACCTAAAATCACAAAACTCCTAAAAGAAAACAGAAGCAGCATTAAGCTTCTTGACATCGGTCTTGGCAATGATTTTTTGGAGCAAAGGCAACAAAAGCAAAAGTAATAAGCGGGACTATTTTGAACCAAAAAAACGTCTGAACAGCAAAGAAAATGATCAACAAAATGAAAAGGCAACCTCCTGCATAGGAAAAAAAAAAATCTGTAAATCATATCTGATAAGGGGTTAACATCCAAAATTTATAAAGAACAGTAATTACACAGCCAAAAACAATGCAATTAAAAAATGATTAAGGGAATTAAACAGCTATTTTTTCCAAAAAAGATCTACAAAGATGGCCAACTTGTACACGAAAAGGTGCTCAACAACATTAAGCATCAAGAAATGTAAATCAAAACCACCATGAGATATGCCTTCACACCTCACACCTGATGGTGGCTGGGGGATGGATTAAGGGTGTCAACAGGTATAAACTTCCAGTTATAAGTAAGTATTGGGTATTATAAGGTATAGCACAGTGACTACAGTTAATAGTATTATACTTCATATTTGAAATTATTAACAGAGCAGACCTTAAAAGTTCTCATTATAAGAGAAAAATTTCTAACTATGTATGGTGACAAACATTAACTAGACTTATTGTGGTGATCATTTTGCAATTTATACAAACAGCAAATGATTGGAGTTAAGCCAGCAATTAACACTGAACTGTGATTAAACAGTTTTAGGGTATGTACAAAATACTGAAAATATTTTATCAAATATCATCTCTAAAAACTATGGTACAATAAAGAACTTTATGTATGCTTCTTAACTTTCTCAAGACATAACCTACTTTTAATGGAGACTACCATATATGCTCTTTAAGAACACATTTTACAAAGAAGATCATACAAGTCATTCAGAAACACCAAAACAAAATAAAGGAAAAAATTCTTCACAAAAGAGTCAAAAGTAATTATGAAACAGTCAAAAATAAAAAAATCACAGACTAAAAATCCTGTATCTTGCACACCAATTAGTAAAGATCAAACAAAAAAACTGAAGGAGCAGGTAAAGATGCAATGAAATAGGTAATAACTGCTAACATGAATGAGACTGTAGATTTAATCTGACTTCTGTAACTCTATTAAAGAAAACACCTGAATATAGAAAAAGACTTTATGTAAAGAAGGGATGTTTCAAAAATAGCATCATCATGAATAATACAATTTTAAAAATGTATTAAAAGTGTATCCTATAATCTGTAGGACTACTATACACACATACACACAAGAACACCAACAATAACATTATATAGTGTCACCCAGCCTTTAAACCAGATTGAAATAAGAACATGAAGAAAACTTGTATCATAATTTCAAATGAAAAAAGATATGGTTATTATAAATTAGTTGTAACTATATATAAAAACCTGAATAGAAAAAAGCCAATCACAAGATATCAAATATGCAACAGTACCAAAACAACACAACATTGTTTTATTGGGGATGCTGGTATGAAACTGCAACTTCATGGACTGATGAGTTTTAGATCATAGCCAGTAAACTGCCAATCAAGCCAGCTTTGCAAATTACATATTTGGTGAATTATCATCTCACGTAACTTGTACTTACTCATAAATTTTTAGAAATATAATGATCAAGAACTTACCACATGAGTAGTTTTTAATGTACTGCCATCAAATCTGCATAAACTGGAGCTCTCTTCAAAGAAAATGTCACATTCTTCTAACTCTTGAGCATTACATGGAGGTTTTTCTTTATCTGGATTTGGATTCTTAAGACCAGAAAACAAAATAAATAAATAAACCTTCAACAATAAGAGAATGGATATCTTCATTCTTAAAAAGATCAAGATTATAGCAGTAATTAAAAACTAAATTTCAGGCCCACGACCATTAAATGCTAATCAACAAAAACAGAAATGACAGAATAATGAAATCACCAGAAAAAGATATTAAAACAGGTTTTATAAACATGTTCTATATACTCAAAGATGTAAAGAAAAACATGTATATGTTGACAGAGGTATGGAAGACATAAAAAAGAACCAAACTGAACTTCTAAATATGAAAATATAATATCTGAAATGGAAACCAAAAAAGATGGGATTGGCAACTAATGAAACATGGCAGAAGACCTGTGAGCTGGAAACAAAGCAATAGCCCATCTAAAATGAAACACAGAGAGAACAAAAAAAAAAAAGGGGGGGGGGGAAGACCAACAACAAACAAAACCCCCCAGAACTGCAGTAACCTGTGGAACAGTATCAAATGGTCTAACACATGAGTAATTAGAAGGGGGCAGGAAGAATGGAAACAAATTTGAAGAAATGGTCATAAATGATGAAAACTATAATCCTATAGATTCAAAAAGGTCAAAGAAACATCAAAAAAACTCACTGCAAATCACATTATAATGAAATTATTGAAAAGCAGTAATAAGGAAAATATCTTAAGAAAGTAGCCAGAGGAGGAAAAAAATAACACATTAAGAACAGAGGAACAAAGATACAAATGATAGCCAGCCTCTCGGCAGAAACAATGCAAGCCAGAAAACAATGGAGTAGAACTGAAGTGATGAAAGGGGGGAAACCATCAACCTTGACTCACACATACTTAACAAAGATACTAAAAAAGGAATACAGCATTAATATTTTTGTAGCAAACAGAAGCTGAGAGAATTTACCCAGCAAATCTATACTATAAGAAATGCTAAAGGAAGTTCTTCAGCCAGGAGAAAAATGACAACAGATGGAAATGTGAACCAACAGGAAGAAATGTAGAACCAAGGAAATGACAGATACGTGGGGCAATTTAAGATTTTCCTGCCCATATTTCTAATCTCTTGAAAAGAACACTGATTTAAGTTAAAATAATAATGTATCATTGAGTTTATTACATGAAGAAATAAAAAGTATGAAAAGAATAACAGAAAGGATGAATAGAAATCTGTAAGTTCTTAAGTTATGAGTGAAAAATTTTTGACAAAGATGGTAATGAGTTAAAGGTGTACAGTGTAAACTCCGGAACCACTAAACACACACACACACACACAAATATCCAACCAAACAAAAACACAGAGGTATAGCTAGTAAGATAAAAGTGGAGATAAGTAGATTCATTAATTTTCATAATTTCAATTGCTTAAATGCAAGAATCACTGTCTGGTCTTATATCCCTCAGAGTAAAAGAATCATAATGCTCAACTGATAAATTGCATTTACATACATACACAGAAATATAATTCTACAACTGATCAAATGTCCACATACCCAATTTGCCAAAATGCTGTCATGTTATTGAGAACTTAGTGAAACGACCTGAGAAAGCCTCTGAAACTAAATGGTTGGGAGTTACAGATCTATATTATCAAACCTGTACATGTTCCACCCGGCATATGGAGCCACCTAGTTGTGGTTGTCTGCTCCAGCCTACACATCGATGGAAACAATCCGGGTTGCTATGCTTGGCTGGGAAGGCAATATCAGCAATTAGGTGGGGCCATTTTTTCAGTGATTCAAGAATATAAGTATGTCCAGTAGCATACAGAAGGCATCCTCTGCACTTCTCCCTCCTTTCCCTTTTCCATTACCCATATGCTGAAAAGGGCAAAATTAAAAGGTCAGGACCATCAAGGTAGCCAGATTTTAATAGGACAAGATTAGAGAGAAAGGGGAATTACAGAGAAGAGAACCCAAGACTCTGCTATTTCTCTGTGTCATTTACAGATTTTCAAGCTGAGCTGGAAAAAGAGAAGTGGAAAGAAGAAGCAGGCAAGGGGCTCCAAAGCTGAGTGTTGATGTTACTGAAGTGCCTGGGAGACAAAAATTAGAGGACAGGGCCCACACAGAAGCCCTGATAAACATCCTAGACTTTCATTTGAGATTCATGAAAAGTTCTGCGTAGGAGTAAGAACAAACGAGGAGTATCAGCATATAAAAAACATGGAAATACAGTACCAAATCAAATCAAGCCTTAATAGGGTTAAGAAGATAAGCTGAAATTTGGGAGGATGAAGGTGAAGTATTGTTCAGAATGAAGTACATAGCATTAAGTATCTTCAATAGAAAAGTGGGTTTAAAAAGCCATCATCTAAACTTTCACTTTTAAAAATAGAGCAAAATAAATCCAAAGTAAGGAAAAAGGAGAAAATAATGTAATAACAGAAATGAAATTGGAATCTGAAAAAACAACAACAAAAAACAATGGAAATAGATGCCAAAAATAATTGCTATACCTAATAAATTAAATTCATGGTTAAAAACCTCCAAAAAAGAAAACTCCAATCTAGATGGTCTCACTGGTAAATTCTATATTTAAAGAAATAATGCCAATTCTTTTTTTTTTTTTTTTTAAGATTTTATATATTTGCCAGAGAGAGAGAGAGAGAGAGAGAGAACACACAAGCAGGCAGAGAGGCAGGCAGAGAGGCAGGCAGAGGCAGGCAGAGCAAGGAGCCCGATGCGGGACTCGATCCCAGGACCCTGGGATCATGACCTGAGCCGAAGGTAGCGGCTTAACCAACTGAGCCACCCAGGCGTCCCGAAATAATGCCTATTCTATACAATCTCTTCCAGAACTAGAATAAGCAGTAAACACTTCCCTACTCATCTTATGACATCAGCATTACCCGGATATCAAAACTGGACAACAACAGTAAAAAGACAAAACAAAAACTACAGACCAATATTCCTCCTAAATATAGATGCAAAAGTCCTCAATAACATTTAGCAAATCCAAACCAGTAATATGTAAATAGGATAATACATCATGACCAATTTGGGTTTATAAACCACAAAAAAAGAAAATGTATTTGACAGAATTCTATAGCCTTTCATGATTCAAAGCACTCAGTTTAACAAATTGAAGAATATGTCCTCGTCATGACAAAAATAACCCATAATACTTAACAGTGAAATATTCAGTTATTTTTCTAAGATTACAAATGAGGCAAGAATATCTGCATTCACTATTTATCATTTCTATTTTCCAATGAAGTAAAGGTTCTAAACAATGCAGAATGGCAAGAAAAAGTATAAAGATTTGAAATACACCAGACAGCCTTCAGTTGCAGATAATAAGATTCTATGTCTTTTTCTAAAATGTAACAAACACATTGGTTTTCAGCCATAACTTACTCATACAGACCAATATTCATTTGAAATAATCAAGCTTAAAAGGCAGTTAACAGCAATAATCTACAATATCAAAACAAACCTTCTAACATAAAAAAACCCCACAAAACTCCACTACTGTAACTATATTATAATATTATATTATATTCCACAGTACAACACAA
Organism: Martes martes; assembly: GCF_963455335.1. Taxonomy (NCBI): domain Eukaryota; kingdom Metazoa; phylum Chordata; class Mammalia; order Carnivora; family Mustelidae; genus Martes; species Martes martes. Next base: position 28,973,497 of record NC_137891.1, on the reverse strand, counting down.
TAAATACTTGCTTAAGGAACATAACAGGGCAAAGCAGTCTGCATGGTTTATTTTAACACCAGGACTATGAAATTAAAGTTTCATGGTCTTACACATGAATTCTAGTGATTCCTGAAATTTTAATTTAATGCTGGCAAACATGAAACTTGGTTTCTCCATTTTGGCCATGCTTGCTTTTTGACACAGACATTTACTTTCAGTATTCTAATTTCTTTCCTATTTTAGGATTCAATTAACCCTATAGTACAACTATGTCTTCATATAGTTTTTTCCTCATCGTTCTAACTCCAAGCGGCAATAAATCAGATATTTTACATGTGCTGATATAATTTTTGGTGAATAAACATATAACTGAAATTCTAGTATGCTTTATTCAAATTTTTAACATTATCTTAAAAGTTATCAGATTGGAACACTTCAACAAAATCTCATAGTTGAATGAGTAGTGTAGTATTATAATCACTGCAATGAATTACTTTGAGAATTAAAATTAATTATAGTGTATATTTATACCCCTAGTGATAGTCTAAGATAACCTAAAATATTTCAATGATGACAAGTAGATTATTAGCATAGGTAGATAGTAAAATCATAATTTTTGTCCATACCAGTATTGGTCTACTGATTGTCCTAAAGGAAAATATATATATTTATGTGTGTATATGTGTGTATATATATGTATACATATATATATGTACATAGAGATATATACATACATGAACACCCACCTTATACAATGACCCCACACATACATGTTTTCATGTAGTGTAAGGAATGAGTATTAGAATTTTAAGCTACAAACACCAATCCTTAGTGCCTAATCTGTGTCTCTAACATTACCAAATGTAAAATAATGTTTGAAAAACATGGCATAATCCTCACATAGTTCTGGGCCTTTGGAAAATGACACTACTACTGCAATTGCTTACCAGTTCTTCAGAGGTCAAATGCATTAAACGTTCAGCTATTGCAGCACACTGTGCTGAGTCTCTTATAAACTCTCCTTGTTTATCACCAACCACTAGCTCTGGCCATGTTAGTCCTTCATTCTTTTTAGTCAAGAAAATCTCCAAGCTAGAAGTTAAACAAGAAAAGTAATGTTACATTAAGCAACTATATGAATTATATAATCAACACCACACAGAAGAATCTTCCATTGAATTTATCCCCCTTTGGTGTCCAGCCAGACATGTTTTACAAAACATGTGTTAGTTTTAGTATTGCATACTGGAATATGGATAGAAAATCTGTAATCCAAGGATAAATAACTTATACTTAATAAACAAACAAAAAAATATCACTGGAAGTGGTATGTCAGATGGCCTGATGAGAAGATTGACTGGCAAGAGTGAGACCACCTAGAAAGTACTGTTGTAGTCCAAGTATGCAGTGTGTTAGTGAAAGTAAGTGACGAATAAGCAGTATGGATCCATGAGATCTTTTACTAGGCATTCGAATGGTGGTGGTGGTGAGGGTGATGACTGAAGTGGGCACACAAAGTTAACTGCACAGGGACTATAACTAAAGGTACCTCCTTGTGCATGGAGCCAAAAAGTAGTTTCATGTCCCCAAACTAGCAGTCATGATATTTAATTATTAATGTAAAACATCAGGCAACTTAGATCAATACAAATGTTAATTTTTAAAATACATATTTTAAAGAACTGAAAAGAAAGTAGAAATAAATTTGGTAACTCTTTAGGAGAAAAAAAGTTGTTAATTTGGTCTCTATCAACTGAAAATCTAATTCCATACATTTAAGCCATTAAACACAAATTCCAAATACGCTAAAAAGGGCCTATCAGTGAATCCTAGGATTAAGGTGTGATGCAGCAGGAAGGGGAAAGAGTTGAGTCAGGGCAGACTGTGGTCACAGGAGATGTCCAAGTGCCTCTTGAATAGCAAGGGAAATTCACGTAAGCAGCTTTAGGAGTAGCTGTTGCTGTAACACAAAGGAAAGTGGGGGTGGTGGTAGCTGTTCCATAGGAAAGCAACCTTGCCATGTGCCATCTCTGGTACACGTGTGCCACTAACCCATGCCCGTGCCCTGGAACACAACTGCAAGGAAAAACTTCAAGGACACAATAATAACTATTATCATAATTATCAAATAGAACATGCAAACCTATCAGTTATTCTTTTTCAAAGCTGTTATTATCACCACCTCATGAATTAATTACAGCAGTTTACATTTTTCTGAAACTGCTTATTTTACGAGACAATACAAAATATCTTTTCTATGTAATGAGTTCCTATCATTAGCATTAAAAATTACTACCATAATACAGTCTCTAAGAGAAAGGTTATCTTGAAAATAATCATGGCAATGAAGAAGAATCATGACAGCAACTCATACTTAATCTTCCCATATGCCAGGTGCTGTCAAGCATTTTAGGTGTTTTCAACTCATCGATTGCTCATGACAACCAAATAAAGTATTATTTTCATCTTCATTTTACAAATAAGAAAAAATAAATAAATAAAAGGACTGGAGAGGTTAAGTAACTTGCCAAAGTTACAAGCTAGGAAAGCAGTCTGACTCCAAGTCCAAGTTCCTCACTACTGTACTATTCTGCCTCTTTGAACGAATATATGTAAATAATTACTAAAGAAAGTTTACCATGACCAGAATATATAAGTATTGTTTGTCGTCAGTTAACCTAGAGTTCATACAATCTCATTGATAAAGAATTTGTGAACCATCTTTAAATTTGCATACTTAGGGTGCCTGGGTGGCTCAGTGGGTTAAAGCCTCTGCCTTCGGCTCAGGTCATGATCCCAGGGTCCTGGGATCGAGCTCCACATCGGGCTCTCTGCTCAGCAGGGAGCCTGCTTCCTCCTCTCTCTGCCTGCTTCTCTGCCTACTTGTGATCTCTGTCTGTCAAATAAATAAATAAAATCTTAAAAAAAAAAATTGCACATTTAGTGCAACCCTTTTAGCACCACTGCATTTCTTTTTTTTTTTTTTTTAAGATTTTATTTATTTATTTGACAGAGAGAGATCACAGTAGACAGAGAGGAAGGCGGAGAGAGAGAGGGGGAAGCAGGCTCCCTGCCGAGCAGAGAGCCCGATGCGGGACTCGATCCCAGGATCCTGAGATCATGACCTGAGCCGAAGGCAGCGGCTTTAACCCACTGAGCCACCCAGGCGCCCCAGCACCACTGCATTTCTACATTTTGAAACTAGTATCATAACCTATCATCCAAGCAAAAAAGAACATATAACGTAATAACCTAGACTAGTTAATAAATCCTTCCAAAGTGAGACGGAACATTATTAAAAAATAAGAGATATAAATAATTTAACCAGGAACAGAGAATCATGTTTTTAAACCAATGACACCACCAACATGTCACTGTAATTATCTTTTGTAATATAAAATTGTAATCAAGTACCTCAAATTTAATGGGAAAATAATACTCAGGTATTAAATGCTGAACTCTAAAGCTTTGCTGGGTTACTGCTTCCTGACTTCTATTAATAATATGTTATAGCTGGTTTGCCAATTTATAAATGCTACCCTCGAATCTCATATGTTTAAATAGAATGTGGAGATACAAAATATTTCTTAAAGAACCTTTAAAAAAAAAAAGATTTTATTTATTTATTTGACAGACAAAGATCACAAGTAGGCAGAGAGGCAGGCAAAGAGAGAGGAGGAAGCACGCTCCCCGCTGAGCAGAGAGCCTGTTGCAGGGCTCGATCCCAGGACCCTGAGATCATGACCTGAGCCAAAGACAGAGGCTTTAACCCACTGAGCCACCCAGGCGCCCCTCTTAAAAACCTTTTAACTAAGTTTTTAAAAGATGTTAAAAAATATAAAGGGACTAAGGGTATACCTATCATGACAACCGTTAAGTACAGAACTGTTGAATCATTATATTATAAAACTGAAACTAATATAATACTGTATATTAATTATGCTTCAATTAAAAATAAAATAGGGGTGCCTGGGTGGCTCAGTGGGTTGGGCCTCTGCCTTTGGCTCAGGTCATGATCTCAGGGTCCTGGGATGGAGTCCTGCATCAGGCTCTCTGCTAGGCGGGGAGCCTGCTTCCCCCTCTCTCTCTGCCTGCCTCTCTGCCTACTTGTGATCTCTCTCTGTCAAATAAATAAAATCTTTAAAAAAATAAAATAAAATAAAATTAGGAAAGAGTAATTTTCTGAGACTCTGTTAGGAATTCAGTGTGTTAGCATGTCAAAGTTCACAAAGAATGAAGCAAAAAGCCAATGTGCTTGATTGTGGTGACCCAACCATAGTAAGATGGGTGATTACCAGAAATAATAGATTCCAGGGTTCTTTTCATCTTAGTGTCCTTTTCCAGGTAAATGGATAAACTGGTAAATGGATAAACTGTTAGCAAAATCAAGTACCTACTCATAACTGGATGTGTTAATAAGTATGGTATTCTTCACCTGATCTTAGCCAAAAGGCCGAGAAGCGATAATAAGTATGGTATTCTTAAAGAAAGAAGTTGTAAGACTGTTGGTAAGGATTCTATAAATGACTTTTATCACCTTAAAGGTGGGATTTCTGAAAACTATCTTGTCCATGAGATTGATTTTAATCTAGCTCAGATCAACTTTTCACTCTCCCACTAAAAGAGTAATACTTTAATGAGAATTACAATAAAAGTGTTTTCATAAATATTTGCAGGAGTGATTATGAAAAATGTTGGAAGAATTACAGTGATTATATAAATATACCATGATTAAAACTGGTTACCCAAGAATTAGTAGAACAGCTCAAGAAAAACCCATGTGCCAAAACAGAAAGACAAGGGATCAGATTACAGAAACCATTATTCTTTTTTGTTGAATTCAGTGAATACTGAATACTGAAGAGTTCAATAATTCTTTTTTTTTTTTAAAGATTTTATTTATTTATTTGACAGACAGAGATCACAGGTAGGCAGAGAGGCAGCCAGAGAGAGGAAGGGAAGCAGGCTCCCTGCTGAGCAGAGAGCCTGATACGGGGCTCGATCCCAGGACCCTGGGATCATGACCCGAGCCGAAGGCAGAGGCTTTAACCCACTGAGCCACCCAGGTGCCCCGAGTTCAATAATTCTTAATAAATCATAAATGACATCATTTACTCATGAATCTATTTCTCTTACTGCATTGAAAAAGAAAAGTATAACCAAGTCACCAAACTTCCCCATGAATAAAATGAATTCAGGATCTAAAAACATAAAGCTTAAACTTTTTTGAAGCAGATACCATTTTTTTGACTTTCAGGATTTAGACTCATACCAAAGATTCAAATGGGTCTTATATTACAAATTGAAAATTATATTTAAGGTAAAAATATCTAATTTTAACCCACTTCTGACCAAATTTGACCTTTTTTATCACAGAATGTAGTGATTACTAACACTTAATTTATAATGAAAGAGTAATTTTATTAATCCAAATACCTAAGAAGTGTGTAAGGGATCTGGGACAACAAATTTCCAAAGGGGACTAAAAGCAGAAGGTTACAGTTTTATAAGACACTCAACCTTTACCTATTTGTTTTACATATTCCTTTTAACTGAGGTTTTTATAGATAAAATTCAGATTTTATATGTAGAATTTATTGAGTTTGACACCTGTGTCACTCAGTGAAGCTACTGAATCATCTAGAGAGTCATTCATTGTTTTTTTTTCCTAAAGATTGTATTTATTTATTTGACACAGAGAGAGATCACAAGTAGGCAGAGAAGCAGGTAGAGAGAGAGAGGGGGAAGCAGGCTCCCTGCTGAGCAGACAGCCTGACTCGGGGCTCAATCCCAGGACCCTGAGATCATGACCTGAGCCGAAGGCAGAGGCTTAACCCACTGAGCCACCTAGGCGCCCCCAGAAAGTCCTTTATTGTACCAAAAGATTGCAAACAGTCAAAATATCCAGTAATACAGGACCATTTTTTAAAAATGGTTGTGCAGTTGACTGAATAAAATACCATAAATAGCCATAAAGGAGAATAAATCATTAGGTATACATTATGGAAAGTTATCCAAGATTAACTGTTGAAAGTCAACAAGAGTAAGCTGTAAAAAACTATATACAGTTATGTTGAAATCTTTTTTGTTCAAAAAAATATAAATCTGTTTGACTATGCCTAAAATACCTGTAGAAGGAAACTAATAATAGTGGTTATGGGGAGAAGGGTGACTGGAGGGCCTGGGCTGGAGGGAGCCTTCATACTGTTTACCCCTTTATATATCTTAAAATTTAAAGAACAAGAATTATTATCTAGTTGACAAACTGAAATTAATAAGAGAAAATTAGTTAAAAAATTTTAAAGTATTAATTAAAATAAATAACCATTTTAGGGGTACATGGGTGGCTCAGTAGGTTAAGTGTCTGCCATTGGCTCAGGCCATAACTCTGGGGTCCTGGGATTTGAGTCCTGCATAGGGCTCCCTGCTCAGTGGGTAGTCTGCTTCTCCCTCTTCCTCGGCCCTACCCCAACTTGTGTGCAGGCTCTCTCATTAAAAACAAAAACAAAAACATTTTTATCTATTAATTATTACTGTTAATATTGTTATGATTATATTCAGAGCTGGTAATGAAAAGTTCTACCACAGAATGCAAACAATGACTACAGTAGCATCTTTAATCTTACTGATAATTATACTTTTTGATATAGTACCTCCATTTTTCATCTATCTTAAGAAATAAATCAGCAATATAGACAGACCTATTATAGTATTCAACTTTGGTGTAAACACTGTGGAAAGGATAAAAAAACCAGAAAACAAAAAACAGAAATTCAAATATAAATACAACTATCTATATATACCTATTATTCTCTTTAATTATCCATGTACTGCTTTCTTGATCAATAGATGAATAAAGATTTCCTTCCAGAAACCTCTGACCCTTCAGTACAATGTTGATGTGCTCAGGCAAAAACTGTACTTGAATGTCCTCCTTAGAACTGCCTTCTGGAAGCCGTACTGTTACTGTCAAATCATCTTCAGTCTGTTGCCAGTAATATAGAGGTTCTGTCAGAAAAAGAAAAATACATACTGTAATAAAAAAATATGAATAGAGTACATAAAGTTAAGAGTCTAGAGCATACAAAAGAACACCTATCTAAAAGAATCTTAGCATAATTTCTAGTGATCTTACAAAAAAAATTATTTATAAACAAACACATACAGATCTCTTTAGGGAATTTTCAGAGTTATAATAATTGTACCTGACATTTCCTCTTCCAGGCTTACCTAATGTTTCAGGGACATAAACACTCATAAAATACTAGTAAGAGCAATCCTTTATCCCCATTCATTCTCTCCCTTCCTCCCAGTTCCCCTCTTTTCCTCCTTCTTACTCTTCTCTTCACACATATGAACACACACAGTGGATTTCTAGTTCTAAAGAATGACAAATATGTCATGAACCACTGTGTGAAACTTTCACCACTGCCTTGATTTGCCCTAATGATGTAACTCTGTGACATACGAGACCACTACTTGGTGAGATACAAATCCAAACAAAAATAAAAGATATTATTTATTTACAAAGGAACTAGCTATTCTATCCCACAACTTCGTTGCATGAAAGCAATTTCATAGGAAATTCAAGGGCTGTCAGTGTATTTGTTTTAAGTTCCCAATGAATGAATCCTCTCTTCGCCTCCTTCTCGATCTCTTTGGCTTATCTTCTAAAAAGCCAGTTACTGAAGAAATACCTTAAAACCCTTCATACCACAACCATGAAATAAGAAAACAGGGCTTAAGCACAAAAAGAATAAACTTTTGCTTAATGATATCCATAAACATTAATCTGTCCACATGCTCATTAGAAAGGAGTATGATACAGTGGTTAGGAACTAGTACTCCAGAGCTGACTAGTCATCTGAATCTTGGCTCAACCATTTATTAATTTTGGCATGCAATTCATCTCTGACCCTCTTTTTTCTAATCAGCAAAATAAAGTAACAAAATCTTACATATCTCACAGAACTACTAAAATTTAAGAGTTAATACATATAAAATATTTAATTATCAATCTTGTTAATTAAATATACCATAAACCCTCACTAAATGTGGGTTAATATTCTTGTTTTGGGGTTATTACTTTTTTTATTTTTCAGATTTATGTAAAAACTGTGAGTACTAGATATGCTTGAAGATATAACATTAAGTATGATATATCTTCTTAAAGGGTCACTTCTATCTGATGTTTAATAAAATCTAACAAGCATGATATTGTAGAAATATAAAAATAAATTTTTAGTATAAAATTTTACTTTGGATTAACTTCTGGCTTGTATCACATTCCTTTAAGCTGGCTCTCAGAACCTCTCTCACCTTTTTAGAAGTACTTTTAATATAAACTCACTAGAAGTTTCAACTGTAGCTTAAAAGATTGATAACTATAAACTCCTTAAGGCAAGTGATTTGTTTCACTGAATTTTCTGTCTACCACAAAAATTAACAAGGCAGTTTATATGTAACCATGACTCCATGGATAACTTCTGGTAGATACGGATTAGAGGAAGAGTCTACAAAATCACAGGAGTTTTTAGTAAAAATTAAAGGCCATAGAAGTAGACTAAAGGGAAAGCCAGAATTTTTTAAACCTCTCTCCACTGAAAGTTATACAAACAACTAAATAATTTCCTCAATTGTTGGTTGCTGAATGCCTTTCCGTGTTTTTAGGAATCACGTTTTAAGTCTTTAAAAAAAAAAAAAAAAAAAAGGATTTTATTTATTAGAGAGAGACAGCCAGAGCCCACCAATGTGGGGAATGGCAGAGGGAGAAGGAAAAGCAGGCTCCCCACTGAGCAGGGAGCCCGTTCATGATCTGAGCTAAAGGCAGATGCTTAATTGACTGAGCCACCCGGGCGTCCCACATCTTAAGTCTTTCAAAGGAAATGCTATTGGGGCACCTGGGTGGCTCAGTCCGTTAAGCGGCTGCCATTGGCTCAGGTCATGATCCCAGTACCCTGGGATCGAGCCCTGCATCAGGCTCCCTGCTCAGTGGAGAGCCTGCTTCTCCCTCTCCCTCTGCCTGCCGCTCTGCCTACCTGTGCTCTTTATCTCTGTTGAATAACTAATAAAAATCTTTTAAAAAAAGAAAAAGAAGAAGAAAACACTATTATTTATATCATTATGACAACACCAAACAGGCAACAGACAATATTAGTCTTCTTGAGGTTTACAGAAAATGAAACCAGTATATATTCTCAGAAGATTATTTTTAAGAATGTATGCTATAATTAACAAATTATCCATAATATGAAAAAAAATTACATTTGTCATTTACAAGTAAAGGCTGTTTATTAGAAAGAAAACAGAAAAATATAGGCGATTTAAGGTTCACAGTGAAAGGGAAGAAATGACATAATGATGTATTGAGGAGTTCAATATGAATGAGAAAAAGAAGAAAAACAATACCTGAACTGGTAGGTAGTGATTTAAAAAGATGTTGTGTCCCTCCCAGGCTACCATCTGTCTTGGAACCACATGGGTGTCTCAGCTACTGGGTAAAATGGTTCCAAAGATTAGGGCATTCTTTCACTCCTTCGCAATTGCTCACCAAGAGTCCTAAAGGGCATGTGGTCTGGAGATGTGAATAGCTGTTTTGGCTAAGCTCTGGAAGACTTTACTACTACAATTAAGACAGAATAGAATTTATTTGGAAAGGGATCCTAGAGAAATCTAACAAAAAACGCATTGCATATGAAGAAACCAAGTTGCTGAGAAGCTAAATAAAAGGCATCAAGCACAATTCTCATATTCAAAGGTGCATATGTCTATAAACCTGGGAAAAATATTTTTAAAATATTTATTATGTTATTATTTTCAAATACTATTTGAAGGATTTTTGTTTAGGAAGCTCTAACTAGATAAAAATATTGAAACTAATTTTTATTTTATGTAATTAACGAAAAGGCACATTCAAAGATTAATATGTATAACTTAATTATTGTGAAACTCTCTGTTCAGTAAAATATACTATTCTCTGGCTTAATAAACATCAGAAATACGAATAGTACTATTACAGAGTGATATTCTCTTGAATATAAGAGTACATATTCTTTGTATGGAAATAGAATTTTTTAAATTTATTTATTTTTAATTTATTTATTTGAGAGAGTGAGGGCCAGGGGAAGGGGAGAGGGAGAGAACCCTCAACCAGACTCCCTGATGAGTGCAGAGCTGAAGCAAGGCTTCATCCCAGGACTCTGAGCTCATTACCTGAGCCAAAACCAAGAGTCAACACTCAACTGACTGAGCCACCCAGGCGCCCCAGTAAATACAAATTTCTTTTGAAAGACCTTATTATTGTCTTCATTTTAAAACATTACCTTCACCCATTTATTAATTTAACATTGGGAAAACTTGGTGATTTTGACCTCAAGAACTTTTTTCCATCTTAGTACTAAAAGTTAAGAACATATACTTAGTATACACCTATAATCAACAGAGTTTAACTTATTTTAAAAGATTAATATTTTCAATACTAAAATGCTAGCTTCTCAAACACCAATAACAGAGACATCATTTATTCATCTAGTAGGTATTTATTAAACATCTTAATCAGGTAAGCTAAGGTACAGATTTTTTAAAAAAATATTTTATTTGTTTATTTGACAGACAGAGATCACAAGTAGGCAGAGAGGCAGGCAGAGAGAGAGAAGGAAGCAGGCTCCCTGCTGAGCAGAGAGCCCGATGTGGGGCTCGATCCCATGGGATCATGACCTGAGCCAAAGGCAGAGGCTTTAACCCACTGAGCCACCCAGCCGCCCCTAATGTACAGATTTTTAAAAAATATTTTTGGTAATTAAATTACTAATTAAAACAGTTCATACTATTTAGATAGTACATTTTACAAAAGACTATTCTGACGAGTATAAAGGGAAATAAAAATTAAAAACCTGTCTGGTCCTAATAGAAGCCAAAACCTAACCAGGAAGACAAACCAGCCATAAATGTGTGTTGTATAAACACATACAAGCTCTATGAAGGTGAAGAGTAAAATTACCTTTGATTTTCTCTGACATGGTCTCATTCTTATTTTCTTCAAGATCTTGACCAACATGAACAAATGTGAAGGACTTGTAGGAGACAATCATCAGACCCTTCCCATCAGGCTCAATAGCAGCATAATGTGGCACTGACTTTCCACGGAGAATATCATGCTTAATAATTTCATATTTGTTAGCATCTGTAAGAAAACAAAGTATTTTAGAATAAAAAAATTACAAATGAAACACTATATTATAAAAATATTTGTATATTAGTTTTAATTAAGTATTTTAAGTGTACTATTAAAAGGCATGCCACTAAAAAAAAAAAAATAAAAAAAATAAAAATTAAAAAAAAAAAAAAAAAGGCATGCCACTGAGAGTTTTTCCTTAGGGATAAAAAGATTTATAACCTAATTTTCTGCAAATACACACTTACTTTAAAATACTAGGTCTGATGAAATCTGCTCTAGATTGTGCTTTCCAATGTGGAAAGTAGCACACTACTGGCCATAGTGGCTATTTAATAAAAATTAAGTAAAATTTAAAATTCAGTTCTTCAGGCACACTAGCCACATTTCAAATCTTCAACAGCCACACATATGGCTAGCTGCTACTGTATTAAATGGCACATATGTAAAATATGTCCACTTGGCAGACATTTTCATCGGACAACAGTGCTCTAGACTTTGAAAGTGACTAACGTACCCGAAATACCAGCTTCAGATGGATCTACCTTTTCCTTTACTATAGCCTGTCTACTTTCCCAGCAGGTACATGATAGGCATCTTCTAGAGCCACACTAAGGATAAAAGAAAGGTATGGTGTGGACTATTTTTCTGCCTATTCTAGCTATTGATAAATGGGTTTCCCTAAAATGAAATGTTTACAGTAGAAATGATTTTTATACACACTGACAGATCTACATGCCAACTATAATCAAGCATAATGATACTTAGTTTTAAGATATAAAATTTAAGATACAAAATATAAAAAAAGAAAATTAACTATATCATGAAAATTTCTTATAAAATAACTGAGTTTATTCTTCAAGATAGGTGGGATTTTTTAAAGTACTCAAACATTTCAGTTGAGTCCACACCTTTACTTATAGTGTTGCTCTATTAAAGTGGGTTGTACTTGTTAACAAGTAAGCTTCACAATGAGTGGTCAAAAATCACAACTCAATGTCACATGTTCTACATGACGATACAATCTGTTCTAAAGTATCTGTCATTTTTTCCCTCTAAATCTTCACCTACATTCACATTCACTTCATACATATTTAAGAACAGACCTATACATTTATGAATGAGCTAATATACTTCCTGCACAGTAGATGCAAGGCAAAGAGAGATACTATATAGTTTATAGGGTGGCTTTCCCTAATATGTGTGCAAGAGAAAATAACAGGTGAATTTCAAGTGAACTCCATGATTAAATAAGTTGGGAAATGCCTGATTAAAATTACATTACCTCTTTTACTCAAAATTTCTAGAACCTCTAACATGTTTAATGTATAATAGGGATACTATACACCCACATTTTCAAATTTATTTGACCACAAAACATAATATATCAAATGTTCCACTCAACACAGTTTAGAAAAGTACTGCTATGTTCATTAAAAAGGAAAAAGGAGAAGAATAACAATTATATTAATAATACTTGGGGGAAGGTGAAAGGAATGAACCATTAAGAAGAGTAATAAGAGAAAAAGTAAGCCATGGGGAGAATTCATACTCCTATAATTACAACCTTGGGAGATAAAAAGAAAAGTGAGTCTAATTAAGTCTGTCCAGTAGAGGCAAGGACTCAAAGGGAAGGGAATGCAGGTGGTGAAGCTTGAGCAGAGTGTCACTATACGGTAAGTTACCGTGAACTGAGATGCAGCTGTCACAGAACCAGAGAACAGGAGGAAAAATATGCATCATGATTTCTCTGTAAGTTGTTGAGTTACATCCCTTAATAAAAAAATTAAAGTTTCTCTTATCTAAAGTAGAGATTGGCAAAGCATGGCCAGTGGAGACAAAGCTGAGTTTATGCATATTTTCATATGGTCTGTGGGCGAAGAATGAATTTTATACTACTTTAAATGACTAAAAGTAATCAAAATAATATTTAAATACATGTTAAAGCCATATAAAATTCAAATGTCCATAAATAAAATATTATTGGAATACAGCTTTTCTCATTTATTTATGTATTATCTACAGCTGCTTTTGGACTACAATGGCATAACTGAGTAGTTGTGATATAAACTATATGGTTACCATCTAGACCTGTACAGAAAGTTTTCCAATACCTAAAGTTTTAACTTACTATGTTCCTCCAGAGATTAAACTACAACACTGAGAAAAACAAAAAAATTATATTAAACGGTTCACAGAAAAAAAAATGTAGGAAGTTTACTCAACTTACTTATAAACTATTCTGTTACATATATATGTATATACACACACAATATGCACACACATGTACATGTATGTACATATACACATCTTCATTTTAAAATAAAAAAGCCCTCTTAGAAAACAGACACTAATAGCCTTTATCGGATTATAAATTAACAGTTAACTCTTGAACAACATAAAGGTTAGGGACACCAGTTCTCTGTGTAGTCAAAAATCTATGTATAACTTTTGACTCCCCCCAAAAATTTAACTACTGTTGATTGGAAGCTTTACTGATAACAAAAACAGTCAATTAACATGTATTTTGTATATGTATTATGCACTACATTCTTATAATAAAATAAGCTAAAGAAAGTGTTATTCAGGAAATCATAAATAAATTTGCAGTACTGTTCTTTGTTTATCAAAAAATATCCACATATACGTGGACCTGCACAGTTAAAACCTCTGTTGTTCAAGGATCAGCTATAATTTAAGACTCATAAGTTAAATGAGTAAATTAATAAAAATTAAGAAAAAGGGCAGACAGTCATCATGGAAACATGCTCCCTCAGTTCTCAACTACAAAAAAAATCCACTTAGTTTTCAAGTAAGAACTAATAAGCAAGGTGAAAAGCAAGGACACACCATTAAAGGTATTCTAATTGATAAAGGAAAAAATAACTTCTAATGTCCAAGTTAGAAGCCTGGCACACAGATTCAAATAGACCAAGGGTTGAGACTTTTTTTTAACACATGGAAGCATTCCAGGTAAGAAAAACCAGCAGTTTTCCTGAAGGTAGAAACAAACAGCAAAGTTCAATTAGATCTGAAAGAAATCAGTTAAGATTTAAGGAAATAAAGGTATTTGTTTCCATCTAGGTATTTATATTTATTTGATATTTTGATTACACTGTAATTTATAATTTACATTCCACAATATATGTAAGTCCTTGTTTATGTAATATACACACACAGAAGAATATATTTATGTAGTCTTGTATATATTGAAAATACACACTTAAAATTCTTCTAAGATTATGTAAGAATGTCTTTTATATAAAAGGCATAATTGGAAGCCTTTATTTCCATAAGTGGAAACACATTATTATTTTTTCTATAATCCATACCGGAAGAGAAACTATTCATTCCACTAGGTGTCAGGTATTAGAATCACAGCAACACTACCCAAGAAAAAGTCAACAGCATTTACAGGAACAGCTCTGCATTTCACAATCTACTAAATGGTGCCAACCACTATGGATTCACAATGTTGTTATATTTTACCTTTATTTTTTTTACTGATAGTGACCCACTCCAAAGAAACATAGAATCCACTTCCTTTCATATCCAATTCTTCTTTCTCTATTCGAAGAAGTAAGGCAGTTACTGAATGTTCTTCAGCATTCATCAGTGAGATACTGTGAATTATGATAAAAGGATTCCCAAGCTCTTCATTAAACATAATCTGCAAAAAAAAAAAAGATTACACATACAAAAATGTACATATTACACAAATGCAGGTGGCACAGAAGGAAAACACAGAATTCCGACAATACAACTAATTTGTATACTATTTATTACAAGGAAGAGAAAAATGAAAAAAACCTTTAAATAAAGGTTGCAAGTTCAAATAACATTCTTTGAAGAAAGAACTTTTTAAAAATGCCTATTTGTTTAATAGAGAAAAGTGATCAGTACTCTTGCCTTAAAAACAAGGAAAATAACAGGGCATCCAAGTACAATAAAAAGAAGAAAGAGAACTAGAAGCAGGCTCCTAGAAAAGAATTCTACAAAAGAGGCCAGGAGCTGGTCAATATTGATTCCTTTATCTCTTCTATCTTGTGTATGATTTATTTCTGCTTTGTTCCTCTTGTTTCTGAATATAGTTCATGTTTATGAACATGTGTGCACACGTGTGTATGTATGGTTTTTCTTATTGTTTCTGTTTAGTTCTTCCACTTGTTTCTTAAAAGTCTGCAAAGGTCAGAGTCAAAGGAATTGGAGACACCACTCAAACTTTATTTCTCAAAAATAAAAGAGCCCCTTTACATTTAAAAGTTGCAATTTAACAAACTATTTAAATATAATACTGAAGAGTGTTTTTTTAAAAAGCAAATCTAAGCACTATACAGAGACGCAAAATCTGTTATTAACAAATTCTTTTTTCTATCATCAATACATAATCTAAAGGACTCATACTTATTTAAGAGTAAATAAAAAAGAAGAGATATTTTAAGATTGTTCGCTAAGCAAGATCTTTGAATAAATAAAAAAATAAATGGTTGAAGAAAATATCCAAAATGACAAAAGTTAGCTTTAAGAAAAACAAAAAAACAATAACAAAAAATCCTTTATATGGAATCCTTTCCGCTCCTACTTCAAAGCCTTGTAAAGAACAGTGTGTTTTAATGTGAATTTCCCTAAGTGTGTAGCACCTCTGCCCAAAGTATTCAAATAGGAGACCTTTGGAATCCATTCTGTGGTATTCCACAAACAGAAAATAGCAAGAATAGCAAAGAATATCTCCAATACTCAAAACTGAGATGATAGATACATTTTAGTTGTTTGGGTTTCGCTTTTGTTTGGGGGACAACAGGAAACCAAAGGGAGGAAAAAAAAAAAAAGTAAATTTTGTCAGGTACATGTAGCTAGTTTATTGCTGCCGCCTCTTTTTTCTCTCTCATGTGAGTGAAAAGGACTGGAATGAGACCAGGGAGTAGATGTCTAAACTTTTATAAATTGTTAGGCTGAAGTTTCTGTCTCCTGAACAAGCCTAGCAACTCAAGTGTGATAGTGCTGCCAACGGCACCCGCATCATATTAGAGGCAACACACTTGCAAAGCAGGCAGTCTTCCCGTTTCCCATTATTTCTCTTTCTACACTGCAGTCATCACCGCTCTCACTTGGCCCCTTTATACCCTACTGTACCCCCCACCATTCCTACCTTTAGCTTCCTCTCTGTTCCACCAATTTCCCCAAAGTCCTAAAGCTCTCCTAAGTTTTTTTCTTAAAGTGATCAATATTCCACAGTATCCCTCCCACCTCAGTTAATGCCCAAGTCCATTCCTGTCCCACTCCCCCTCTCCCCAACCAAAACTATTGTTAACTGCAAAAATCTCTGAAGGTGCTTATGGCACCTTTCATTATAGCAGTGTATACTGAAAAGGGCATGAAGTAAATTTAGATTTTAAAAAAATTTAAATGATTTAAAAAATATCACTACAGGCCTAAAATATGCACCAAGGAGATACACAGAACACAAACCAAATGATTTATAAATCCAAATGAATTTCCTTCTGGCAGAGTATGTGGTTTTATTTTTAAGCTGAAGGTGAGCTGCATCAGTGCGTCTCTTCCTGCTCAAAACCAACAGAATCCACAGCTTGATAGTTCATAAATTCTCATTCTTCTGCCCCTCACTCTCCAAACTCCTTCCAAATGTTTCAGACAGCTATGCTATCTACATATCACACTGCCTCCATAATAAAAATAAAATAAAATAAAATAAAATAAAATAAAATAAAATAAAAAAAGAAAAAGAAAAAGAAATTACTACTGGAGGCCAAGCAGAAAAATGTCACAATGTCCAATGAATATTTAAATCTGTGACTACAAAGACCTGCAAAGGCCCCCTACAGACAGACTGCTGTTGTTCTGGTTATTTATCATGTTTTTTGTTTATTTTTTTGAATTATTACAATTTGGTAGTATTCCATTTAATATAACTTAGTAAGAAAGGCAAGCTATTTGGTTCTACAACCTTCTTGGTTTTTCTCAAATAATTAAAACCTGATCTTTGTAGGCATTTGTTGGTCTGAAAAAAATATTTCATAAGATATAAATATATTAAGTTCATATTTCTTTATGCAGAACTAAAAGACCACCCGCTGAGATTTAGACAATAGCAGTATCACAATACACTTGTAACTCCGTGTCATTCTTTCCCACCTTCAAAAACTGTGGCTCTAAAGAAATTAATTCCTTACTTATTATTATTAAAATTCTAGTCTGCCCCTCAGATTTAAAAATGTTACACTGTTTTAAGAAAACTGAAAGGGGCAGCCTGGGTGGCTCAATCATTAAGTGTCTGCCTGTCTGCCTTCGGCTCAGGTCACTGGGATCGAGCCCAGCACTGGGCTCTCTGCTCTGTAGGAAGTCTGCTTCTCCCTCTCCCACTACCCCTGCTTGTGTTCTTTCTCTTGCTGTGTCTCTCTCTGTCAAATAAATAAAATCCTAAAAAAAAAAACAAAAACAAGAAAAAGCTGAAATAAAAATAGCATTGTAGAGATTGGCACATTACTGTATTTTATAGTAGATTCTTCGAAGTAGGGGATACTCTGGTAAGCTAGTATTTGACCAATGGCAACTTACCAGATAGCTAGCATTGTGGTGCCTCAGAAGTATGCTGGGCCCATAAAGATACCAGCAAATGTAACAGGAGTAGAGGAGAAAAGATATTCCAATGTAATTCCTGGCAAACTCTTCATCAAGCAGGAGGCAATGCCAATACTTTATTGTACCGCTTTACACATATATAAAGCACTCAATAGACATTTGCTGAACAAATGAATGCAGTTCTTGTTAAATTCAATGACCCCAGATCAAACCAGTTTTGTAAAAGGTATCTATTTATAATTGAATTAAAAATTTCCAAAACATTTTATTATAAAAATGACGAAGTCACACGTAAACCACTCCCAGAAAGAGTAATTCCAAAATCACTAAGGTCTAATTTATATATACTTTCAAGACTTTGCTTAAGTCTAAAAAACAAAAACAAAACCGCACCTCCCATTTTTCAGAAGCACTATTTCCACGTTCACCTGTACCAATGAGATATAATCGTCCTGTTCCATCTGACAAGGTAACCCAGGTAGAAGATGTGAAATGGACAGATGCACAAAGACGATTGTCGCATGCTGTCAGATCTGTGGGAAGTCGAAACACTTCTCGTGGTTTTCCTAAAGCAGTGTCCTAAAAAGAAATGAAATATTATAAATGAATTCTTCCCTCTCCTTGATCCATATGCACACAGAATAAGTAACAGTGTAGAATAAGGTGTAGAATAACACCTTATTCAAGAAAAGGTGCCTAACCCCTTCCTTTGAGTATGAGCTTCTAACTAATAAAATATGGCAGAAGTGAGTTTGTGACTTCTCAAACTTGGTTATAGTTTCTGTTACATCTTCTGTCTTGCTCTCTCTTGTACTGTACAGGGTAGACCCATGTGGGGAGGACATAAGGGTTCCTGACAATAACCAGGACCCCGTGAGCTAACTAACTATCTGAGGGCCCTCCTTGAGCCTTCAGATCACTGCTCTCTGGGTTAACATCTTGGCTACAACCTCATGAGAAACATCGACACAGAAACCACCTTGCTAAGCCACTCCGACTTCCAACCCACAAAAACTATGAGATGATACTAAGTGTTGAAGTAAGATACTACACAGCAAGAAATAACTAATACACTGTAGTAACTTGGTCTTCATTCTTAAGTTTAGACTTAATGATCAGTATTTTTAATGAACTGGAAATACTACATCATGTTCTAAATGCCTCCAAAGACATCTGCCTATGGTATGAAAACACTACACTTACAGACTATTAACAATTTAGGTTACTGTTAGCACATTTTTATTGTATCTGTATCCTTAAAATTTAAAACTGTAAGATGGATTACATCATTAAAATGTCTTATAAGAAAATACATAAAAAGGTCTACATTTCAGGAAATTAACATCTTATACATCAGATATACTCAATTCAATAATTTATTGTTGCTAAAGTTTTTGTTTTTGGTTAACAGAGTTTCCTACAGGCCAAAAGTAATTCTTGACTCATGTATTTCATTCTCTGTTCCTAGAATTACTTAGATAAATGCATATATTAACAAAATTTAAGTAAACAAAATGTCCTTACCAGCCACAAGTTTTTTAGTGACCCATGTCTCTTTCTAAAGCATCTAGTTTAGTTTTCTTTGAAATGGCACCCTTCCTTCTTTTTGTATTCATATTTTACTGATTTACATAATACTGATTAAGTAATGAAAATATAATGACAAGCACAGCTGGCATAAAGTTTTTAGAATGACTATATCTGAGTATTAGCAATGTAAAACTCAACTAGCAGAAATAGCACTGTTATCAGCATAGTACGGAGTAGCCTACTAGCAGTAAACTATGAAGCTTACTGTGGTCTCCAGTCAGTATATTATATGAAGGGAAGAGAGAATATCAGTTACTCCAGTCACTCAATTAAATGGAGGTCAATTAAGAGTTATTTTATTGTAGGCTGACGTCTATGTAGGTGTTCAGAACATGATGAGGTATTTCCAATTAGTGAGAAATAAATGGGAGTGATCAACAAATGCTATTGGGATACTAGAGATGGGGAAAAAATTGTTCTTTCCCTCACAGCACACACAAAACTTCCACATTCCAAATAGATCAATAATCTAAATGTTTTAAAGAAAAAGTAAGATAACTTGGTTAGAAGATTAATCACATTTTAATTTCAGGGTGGAGAAAGTCTTCCTGTGAAAAACGAAAGACATGTATGAGACAGGGAGAAAAATATTTGCCACAAAAATAACACAGGACCAGTATCTACAGCATATAAAGAACCTTAGCAATTCAACGAGAAATACATGAGTATCCAAAAAATGTTTAAGTGGGTAAAGACATGTATAGGAAAACTCTGGTTAAAAAAAATTAACCAGAAAAAAAAAATCACCTAATACAAGCCCAATCCTATAATAAATCCTTTCTAACATCCTCTTACTAAACACTTGGTTCCCCGTGGTGTAGACTCTCCTCTATTGTAAAATTAATAAACCCAACTTGTTCAACTATACATGGGTACCCAGCATCTTTGTCTGGAGAGCAATGGTGAAGAATGACTAATTGTTAAATATCCATCCTTTGGAATACCAAATAACTGTTAAATATATGGAAGTGGATTTATAATACTAACATAAGAAGATCTTCAAAATAACAACTGAAAAAAAAAGATCCAAAATACATACAGTATGAATCCATATATACTGAAACAACAAAATGTTGTGATATGACAGCAGAGTAAGGTGTACATAGACATATGCTGATATGTTAACAGTGTTTACCACCAGAATGTAAAAAAGATAGTAGTGTAAATGGCAGTAGGGAAGACTGAAAGTAAGGGGAAGCTTTCCATTTTTGCTTCAAATATATTGCTTAAATTTGTTCTTTACACTGAGCAATTTATGTGCAATATAAATAGTTTAAAAGATATTAATAGGATAAAATAAATGGGACTTCTTCCTCAAAACAGTTGTTCCAAAAAGTTTCCAGTGGTCTCCCCCACTACATGCCCTTCATTGATTCTAATCTAGTGAACCACTTGTTACGACAAATGCAGGGCTTAATAAACTTGTTATGGTTAATTTCATATACAATTATGAATGTGTTTTTAAGCTTTTTTTTAAATACAAGGTCACACATAACTGAGATGGCTGGAAGTCTAATTATTAGATAAATGATTTCGATATCCAATAGAATGATTAAGATATTCAAGTATATACATGTAAAGCTAAAAATTAAATTAAAATACAAAAGAAAACAGTGTCTCTCTTATTTAAGTTAAATGATAGTTTAAGTGAAAGCGACCTGAATGTTCCTAATTTTCAAAATCTAATTCTCAAAAGGTACATTTAATTTTAAATGGACTGTATGCAATAAAATACTTTCTTCTGTACATCTTAGAATATTAAATTATTTCTGAATCACCTCTACTGACAGTTTTACAAAGCGTCCTCATAATAATGCTTTATGATTTTGGCATCTATGTCTTTGTCCCACCCAATCATTTTCTTCTTCCAGACAAAATAAGAGGTTAATGTAACTGTTCAAAGCTGCTGAAAATAATTCTGCAGTAACATTTCACAGCTGAATTGCAAAAGAATTAAAACTGCAGTGATGAATGTAACATTTGCTGAATAACTACAATGTACAAGCACCGAATAAATAAGTGCTTTGATTTTTTACCATCTCATTTAACAATTACAAAATCCTATGAAGTTCAAATCATTATGCACACTTTGAGAGATAAAGAGCTCTATTCAAAAAACTTGAATCATTTGTCTAGAACTCCATTGATAAGAAAATGGCAGGGCTAAGATTCAAATCCTGACTGACCCCACTCCAGAAGTTGATGGTCTCTTCTGTATTCCATATTTTCTTGAGAAGAAACCACTGCCCAAGTTTTTCTAAACAAATGATACCTCAGATCTCATTGCAATTTCTAGAATACTCCCTGCAAAAATAGTAAGAACAACAGCACTGTGAATGTACCTACCATATCCAATTTTTCTTCAGGCAAACATACTAAATAAAATTTTTAATTAAATTCCTGGGTCAACAAAATGTAGTACAAAAATTATAATGTCAATATATTTTATGTAAGTGACATGGCAAATAATATATGAACTATATTTATGAAAACTACCTCTAAATGGGAGTTTGAGGGACTCTTGTCACATCTGTAAGAAGACAAGGTTTGAACTGACAAGGTATTTTTCTAATACATTAATGTTTATAGAAAGCACTACCCAAGTTCAAAGGAAAACGGTCAAGAAAAATTGGGTAAGGGATGCCATTTACTAGTATTACTACATACTGACATGTAAAATTTTGCCCTTTTAAAAGGAAGTGATCTTTTTCTGGAGAAAGACTTTCATCACTAATAACTATTAAGGTTTTTTGAAAGAAAAGAAAACTTCCTTTTTCCTTTCTCTTTTTTTGCTAGAGCTTTAAGAAATGATATTTTATTAAGTGGAATTTGAGTAATGTCTCTATATAATATAAAACTTTTAATAATTCATTAAATATATAACAGTTCAAATAACTTACTCCTCCTTTATTTTTTTCTTTAACCAGGTAAATAACTGGCTCCATATTAACAAATGCAACTACAGAAAATAAGGTCAGATTCAGGTCTAGAGATGCTAGTTTGGAGATACTGGCATGCAACTCAGCTAGACTAACAAGAAGTTACAGTGTGTTACTCACTCCAAGACACAGCCTCACAAATGTGGGCTTCACACAGAATCCAGTAACTCTCCTCTCATTTTTAAGTGCAACTTGAGGCACCACGAGATGACACACTTCTTTAAGAGAAACAAACTAGTGTTTCAGATAAATGGAAAAATGTTATAACAGAATTCCTTAAATATTAAGAAACAAAACATATTACTTTAAAAGAAGCCCTAATACCCTAATAAAATGACAAAATAAGAATTAAATTTTAAAAACTTTTTTTTTGCTTTCCTAAGGCATTTTCCGCTTCCTAAAAAGCACTTCCTCTCAATTGACATTTCTTTAAAATTAAGAATTGTAAACTGACAAAATAAACTGACTTCATAGAATGCCTCTATAAACCTGTGTGTTGAACTGCTGCCATCTGCTGGCTCCTGACAGAAATCTCAAGGTCTGACAATGTGTGGATTTCCCTTTCTTGGCCCTACTGCTTTCTCTTTGTCCACAATAGTATTTAGTATGGGGGAGTATTTGCAAAAGAACCTCTCTGAGATATATGCATGTGTGCCTTTGACTCAGGGGGAAAAATCAGACAATAAAATGGCAATATTAGAACAACTTTTCTGCTTTAAAACAAAAGCCGATGTGTAACCAGTGGCCAACACTCTACCTGCCCCCAACACAGAAGTTCAAACAGCAAGTCAGTTTCCTATGCTGCTAATCAGAAAAACAGAAATAAGTATAGTATTCTTCTGCACTGCAGGGGCAGAGTTTCTCAAGACTTGGTCACTGGACCACCAGCAAAATCATATGCAGTCCTTGATAAAATGCAGATTCCCAGACCACGACCAACCCTGACATACTGATCCAAATCTTTAAGAACCATAATCTGAAATTAGTTTTTATCAATTACTCCAAGTGATTCTGATGTGCAATACAGTTTGAAAACCAAAGGCGAAAACTGAATTAAGCAAAACAAAATAAATAAATAATTAATTAAATTAATAAATAAAATAGGGGTGCCTGGGTGGCTCAGTGGGTTAAAGCCTCTGCCTTCGGCTCAGGTCATGATCTCAGGGTCCTGGGATGGAACCCCGCATTGGGCTCTGCTCAGCGGTGAGCTTGCTTCCTCCTCTCTCCCTCTCTACCTGCCTCTCTGCCTACTTGTGTTCTCTGTCAAATAAATAAATAAAATCTTTTAAAATAAATAAATAAATAAAATAAAATAACCCCAGACATGGTTCTTTAAAAACAAAATAATAATAAAAATACCCTTCTAAAGTTTGATTAAGGAAAAGGCGAAAATATAGAGAAAGGAAAAAGAGAGAGGAGATAATCTTAAGAGCATAAAACATGCAAATATACAGGAGCAAATTTAAAAGAATAAGAAGAAATGAATAATTTTCCCTAGCAAAAAAGTATATTACAAAGTTACCGAAGAAACTGTTTAACTAAACCAATTACCAAAGAATCAGCTGGATAAGTAATTAGAAGACTTATCACTGAAAACAACAAAAGAATACAGAATAAAATGGGTTCAACATATTTATATTTAACATATAAGGAAAGGGTCATTCCAGTCCTAAACTGTTCCAATTCCAGAAAGTTCTCCAATTCCTTTAAGGAAGTGAGTAAAACATTTAATGAAAATCTGACAGATTTCACCAAAAACAAATGAACAGTATTAATTTATAAAAATAAATACAAATATTTTATACATATATAAAATATGTGTTAATTAACTTCATGTTATCAGTAAGGTTTCTGGTCAACAGTAAGCTATTAAGTTTTGGGAATCAAAAGTTAAACTTTTCTACTGCAAATTTTTGATTGTGCAGTGGGGGGGGGAGGGGTTTAGTGCTCAGATTCCCAGTATTGTTCAAGGGTCAACTGTCATTCATATTCTGCTGTGAATTAATAAATTAGAAGAAACTTTATTTTGTATGCTGTAGCATTCCCAGTGCCTATGACAATGTGTAACATATAGTAAATATTTGCTAAATATTTTGAAGGTCAAGTGAATAGTATAAATTAGACTATGACTTTGGCTCTATAAGTCAGTATTAGAGAATTTCCAGATTTTAGATTTGTCTTCCCAAACAAAATATAACAGAATCTAAAAAATGGACATGTATAGTCATATAAAGATAATACACTGCACATGTATGCATATAAGGCATTTTGCTTGTATGTACACACTATCCAAACAGGTAGTGCACATAGAGTGTACGTGTATATTATGTCTTTAATGACCCCATAGGTAAATAGACTAAACTAAATAAGAAACTATAACTCATTATTCTAAGATGTCCCTAGAAGTCAGAGAATAGGTCAGAAATAGGGATCAAAAACACTAGTCTTTGCCCTTATTCCATGTCAAATAAGTTATCTCAATAAAATTGTGATATTTGATTTCCTGTGAAAACTTTCCAATAGAAAACTGTATTGACCAGTCCACATTGCTTATAGTATTTCAAATGTTGTCATTAAACTTTCCTTCCACATTTCCAATCAATCTTGTGATTTAAATTGGTTGTAGTATTCCAAATCATGATTACTAACGAGTGAACTGATAAAAAACAAGCTGCAGGCCCAAAACTGTGACCCTATCCACACCCGCCTCCTGGCCAAGCACAGTTAGTACTAAAATGAATCAAAGAATCAATCTTTCATTTTAACATTTCTCTTCGCTTAACACAGAATAACATTACTGTTCCTCCCTCCCTTCAAAACCTGGCCTCTGCCCACTTTGCCATCCTCCTCTCCAACCATAGTCTGCATACTGTTTAGGTCCTTCCATACATACTCCATGTTTTAGCAAAGCAAGCTAGAGTACCTGTAGTGCACACACATACCTGTGGAAGTTTGCTGAATGTGCCTCTTAAATCCAGTGCAGACATAGCTGCCTCAACCTGCATAGCAAACTAACTGATCTTTCAGAATTCTGTTAAGGTGACATCTCTTCTGAAACTTCTCTGAACACTTCATCTTTCAACATTTATTATTTTCTTCTCCATACTATGTTTATATCTTATCCCTCCTTCCAATGTTACATGTTATCAATTTATTTGTCTATGTGGCCACAAAGCACATAAAGCACATAACAGCATTTAATAAACATTTGAAGAAAAGTAAATACTTATTCACTAAAATTATCTATCTCACTAAACCAAAGACTCACACCTGAGCCTGAAAATGAAATAATAAGAGAAAAATCCTATCAAGAAAGAAAAGCCTGGGTAGCTCAGTTGGTTAAGCGACTGGCTCTTGATTTCTGCTGAGGTCATGATCTCAGGGTCCTGGGATCAGGCCCCATTTAGGGCTCTCTGCTCAGCAGGGAGTCTGCTTGAGGATTCTCTCTCTCCCTCTGACCCTCTTCGTACACACATGCTTGCTATCAAATAAATAAATAAATCTAAAAAAAAAAAAAGAGAAAAAAAAAAGAGAGAGAGAGAATATAAAAAAGAATGCAAAGCCAACTCCAAAGGATAAGAACAAGCTTTAAACAGCTGTTATTATTTCAATAAACATACTGACCACGCCTTCTGCTAGATGGCAGGATTATAGAAATATAAGAAAAACCCAGGGCCTAGACCAAGGGTTGGCAAACTATACTCAATGACCTAAATCTGGACAATGGCATTTTTTAAAATGAAGTTTTATTGGAATGCAGTCACACTCATTCATTTACATAGTGTCTAATGCTGTTTTCTTTTCTTTTTTTTGAAGATTTTATTTATTTATGTGAGAGAGAGAAGGAGAGAGAGCATGAGAGGGTAGAAGGTCAGAGGGAGAAGCAGACCCCTAAGGAGCCGGGAGCAGACCCCTAAGGAGCCGGGAGCCCGATATGGGACTTGATCCTGCGACTCCGGGATCATGACCTGACCTGAAGGCAGTCACTTAACCAACTGAGCCACCCAGGTGCCCTCTAATGCTGTTTTCATACCACAACAGCAAAACTGACCAGTCATGACATAAGACTGTCTAGACTACAAACCCTAAAATATTAATAATCTGGCCCTGTGCAGGAAAGGTCTGCCAACCCTTGGCCTAGAAGGAATTCAAAGTACACACAAATCTGAGAGCCAATGGTTTGGATATTCCCGGAGGTACAAAGGGAGGATGTCAGGGAAAGCTTACTAGATGAGATGGGACTCAAGTCTAACTACCATATGACTCAGTCATTCCTCTTTCGTGTATTTATCCAAAGAAAATAAAAACACTAACTTGAAAAGATTTATGTACCCCTATATTCACTGAAGTATTATTTACAATAGCCAAAATATTAAAACAAACAAAAAACACCTATGTCCATCAATATATGAATGGATAAAGAAAATGCATTTTATAAAATTTTATTTAGCCATAAAAAGGAATGAAATCCTGCAACTGCAACAACATGGATGTACCTCGAGGGCTTCAGGCTAAGTGAAGTAAGTCAGAGAAAGACAAATACCATATGATCTCATTTACATATAGAATCTTAAAAAAAAATCAGACTGATGCTTCTATAGATGCAATGTAGAACTGTGCTAGAAGGAGCTGGGAATACTCAGGAAGCTATTATTATTCTGACTGTTTAAAGCAAATACACTAACAATCTATTGTGGAATTTACAACATGAAGCAAAATACAGGACACAAATAGCTTGAAGGGTATAAGAGAAGTAAAAAGAAATATATTATTGTAACGTTTTTATAGTAAAATATTAATTAGAGGAAGACTATGATAAGTTAAGGATGAATACTATAAAATCTACATTATCCATTAAAATAATAATACAGAAGGGTTTAGATAAAAGCCAAAAGAGAAAATTAAATGGAACTTTAAGAAAATTTGCTTAATCCAAAAACAAGAAGGAACAGAGATTAAAAAAAAAAGAACAGATGGGACAAACTGAAAAGACAGCAAAATGGTAACATAAACCCAACCATATCAGTAATTACATTAAATATAAATGTACCAAGCCCTTCAATTAAAGGACAGATTGTCACGCTAGATAAAAACAAGACCCAACTACATGCTCTTTACAAGAGACATACTTTAATAATAACAACACTGTCATGTCAGGATGGCCAAGTGGTCTAAGGCATCAGACTCAAAACAACAATACTGATAAACTGAAAGAAAAAGGATAGAAAAAGATGTATATTACTAATAAAGATGTATATTACTAATAAAAAAAAAAGCCAGCATGACTGCATTAATACCAGGAGATTTCAAGACAAAAATCATTCCCAGAGTCTAGAGATGGAGGGGCATTTCATAATGCTGAAAGGATAAATCCATAGCAGACAAAATGTCTGTACCCCAATGAACACAATTAAAAATACAAAAAGCAAGAACTAAAGGAAAAATAGACAAATCCATTGTCATAGGGCTAACACTTCTTGTTAGAAAAAAGAGACATGAACAGTTACATCAATATTGATCTATAAAACCCATCAGAGTAGTTGCTCATTGGTGGGAGTGGAGTGGAATACTTAAGTGTAACAGGAACAAAGGCAACAATTAAAACTGAATTAAATAGAATACAGTTTTATATAGATTAATGATAGGAATGATTCTATATATAAAAAATATGTATACCTCAATTCTCTGGACATCAGATTAAAAATGAAAATTAAGAATCAGATTTATTGGAAAATCCCATTATAGATATTTTTCTTACCAGCATTACTGTTAAATTCATAACTCTTCCAAGGTTATCAATGTAGTAGACGCTGTCCTGATACCACGAATCACAGTGTAGGTAATTATACATTCCAAAAGCATGCATGTGTTCCAGTGTATATTGATCATCTCGAAGTTTTACTTCTGCCACAGCTGAAATATAAGAAAAATAAACATCACAGATTTTGTCTCAAGATTATTTCTTTCTGCAGAATGCTTACAAGGTGAAGAAATCACAGAAGCTAATTGCAAAGGCCTTTGGGACAAATTCACTATAAACATTCTAAAACAATTTCTAAAACAATTCATTCTAAAACAATTTCTAGGCACTGTGCATAGAGGATAAACAGTAAGTAAAACTGAACGATCCCTGACAGTAGTTATAAGAGAGACAGGGCTTTTCATGCCATTACCTTTTCTTTTAGGCACCTCTTCCTTGCAATTATGAATTAAAAAGCAGAGAATTCTAAAATTTAAGATCTCCTGTCTTTTGGGCAAATATTATGTCTATTTT
Source organism: Martes martes (assembly GCF_963455335.1). Classification (NCBI taxonomy): domain Eukaryota; kingdom Metazoa; phylum Chordata; class Mammalia; order Carnivora; family Mustelidae; genus Martes; species Martes martes. Next base: position 28,944,939 of record NC_137891.1, on the reverse strand, counting down.
AGAGAGAATTTTTACAGTTTTTAAAATGCTTTTACCTCGAAACAACATGGGACAGGGGAAAGATACAAACCATAAGAGACTCTTAATCTCAGGAAACAAACTGAGGGTTGCTGGGGGTGGGGGGAGGGATAGGGTGACTAGGTTATGGACACTCGGGAGGGTATGTGCTATAGTTAAGTGCTGTGAATTGTGTAAGTCTGATGAGTCACAGACCTGTACCCCTGAAGCAAATAATATTATGTGTTAATTTAAAAAAATGCCTTTACCTCTATTATATCTCTTTCCTTTCTTAACACACATTAAGAAATAACGAGAATTTTTTATTATTTCATTATACAATTATGGAAACAAAGGTAAGCACAAATGGTGATTTCTCCAATGTTTCTCACATCTTTCCTAAGGGTACAGAACAAAATAGTCTACCTGGAATAGAAACAAGGTTTCCTAGTTAAAGAACACGGTTTTTCACAAGGGCATTAGTGATTTCCATAATTTTATTTTTACTTTTTTCCACTTATATTGTGATGTAGCTGGCATATAACATTGTATAAGTTTAAGGTTGTACAACATAATGACTTGATGTATGAACATTTTGTGAAATGATTACCACAGTAAGTTAACTGAACACATCCATCACCTCACATATTTTTTGTGATGAGAACTTTTAAGATCTACTTTCTTAGCTACTTCCATAATTTTTTTAAAAATATTTATTTATTTGGCAGAGAGAGAGCAAGAGAACCTATGACTGCACGCAGAAGTAGGCAGAACAGCAGGCAGAGTGAGAAGTTGGCTCCCTGCTGAGCAGAGAGCACAACATAGGGCTTGATCCCAAGACCCTGGGATCATGACCTGAGCCAAAGGCAGTCGCTTAAATGAGACACCCAGGTGCACCTACATCCTTAATTTTAATCTATTAAGTGCGATCTCTGCTTCCTCTCTTTCTTCCCTCATCTGCAGAAAGGAACCCTTATAGCTCAGGGATGCCCATGACTTAGAATTAATTTCTGCTGATGGGAAATATTTAAGCAAACTATGCTGGGCCAATACCTTAGCTTAATACAAAACTCAACTTACTGTAAATAAAAAATTTAAAAATAAAAACAACAGAAAATTCAACTTACTGTATTCCAATTTTTTTTTCCATACTGTTTATCGGTTCCTACTTCTATTACCTGCCTTGAGTCCTGGTTGACTTATAGTCATTCACTGATTTATTGAGCAATATTTTAATAGGCACCATTGATACAATGATGAGCAAAAAGCACAGAATCTATCTTCTTACCACTTATGATTCAGTGAGGAAATAGACATTAGTCAAATAATCACAAAAGTAAATATAAAATGAAACTGTAATAAATGGTGGGAAGAAAAATTACCAGGTCATGAGAACAAGTAACACTGGGCACTGGTCTATGGAGTAGGGGAACTGATGAAAGATTTCAGAAATTTAAGCCAAGCTAGTAAGGATAAAGTTAGCTTATGAAGGAATATATCTACACACACACACATAGAAGCAGAAGGAAAAGCAGGCAAAGTAGGAGGAAAAACTTGTGTTCAAAGACCCAAAAGAAGGCCAAATTGGCCAAAATACATAGCACCATGGAGATCTGTACAAGAAAAGGCTTCAGACAAACAAAGCTAGAGAACTGAGCAGGAGCTGGATCATGAAAGGCCCTGTCTTCATCAATAAAGTTAATGTAATTGATTTAAGTTTCTAAGCAGGAGAGTAAAGTTCAGATTTGAATTTATAAAAGATTACTTACAACTACAGTATGTAAAGCAGACTGAAGCAAAGCAAGGTAAAAATCCAGTGTAAATATTAATAAAAGGAAAGCTCACTAAAAATACAGTGGAGAGGCTAGCAGGGGGAACCCTACTTATCCAACATCATTTACAGGAAGTACTGTTAATTACAGACCCCAACAGAAGAATATCCAATAGGAGAGAATCACCAATTACAGACTCCAACAGGGAGAAGATGTACACTGCATGCATCTCCTACAAGAAATGGCACTACTCCTGCAAGTCATTTAATGAGAAATCAACATTACCCTGTACTCCTGCTCTTCAGTTGACTTTCATTCCAAACAACCCCTCCCAACTTTCTCATTCTTCTCCATAAAATAACATTCCTCTCCTTTGTTTGCTGGGCTTGCCTAAGGTTTTCCTATGGCTTGTATGTCCCGAATTGCAATTCTCTGATATCCTCAAGTAACTCCATTGTTGATAAAATAACTTGGCTGTTTTATTTTTATGGTTAACACATTAGAAAGTTATTGCAGTCATCTTGGTAAAGGATGAGTCACTGAAGTTTGGAGGCATCTCAGGGGTAAAATCATAACTTTATCATGGATCTGATGAAGGTTGAGGTAGCTGCTATTTATAATTCAAGAAAGTATTTATTTTATAAGGAACACTTAGAAATACACATTCCACTGATTAGGAGGGAACAATCAATTCTTGGTTTTCTAGCACCACAGTGTGGATGAAACTCAATACTGCAAGACATATGCATGGTAACATAATGACCCAAAGTAATAATATTAGAGGAAGATATGACAAATACATTTTCTTCATATTTGTGCCAAAGACCCTGAGCAATCCCAAACAAGCCAGAGACTTCTTAGCCCTCTGCCTTATTACAATATCTCATCTGTGAACATAAGGTTCTAGAAAATCATTATTAGGTGACCATAATATAGTCTGTTTTCTGTTGTTATGTTTGGACAAGATAATTTACTAAGTTATTAGGACACACAAATGAGCATAGGGTATATTACATACTTAATAATTTGTAAAAGCTTGTTAGTATATAGAAAAAGCTGTTTCTTTGGCCTCAAATGAGAAAGTAAAAGTTATCATTGCATTTTTCATGTTAACCATCTTGAGCTTATAAAAGGAGAGGCAGAACAACTAAAAGGAAAAAGCAGTGTCCACAGAGTAATGAACTTAATCACTAGCAGAGCTGCTCTTCCAGAGAGTGTCCTAAGAAAGGAGGCAGAGAAAAAGGAGTCTCAAATTTCTGCTGGGATCTTGGAAGCAGTGGAAAAAGGGGTACCTCTTTAACAGAGGGCTAAGAGGCCAGAGTAGTAAATATTTTATTATTTAATATTATCTTGCATTGGAAATAAAAGAGTTTTGCTAAACAAAAATCTTTCTTGGGGCACCTGGGTGGCTCAGTCGTTAAGCAACTGCCTTCGGCTCAGGTCATGATCCCAGGTCCTGGGATCAAGCCCCACATCAGGGCCCCTGCTCAGCGGGAAGCCTGCTTCTCCTTCTCCCACTCCCCCTGCTTGTATTCCTCTATCAATAGATTGCTGTCCCTCTATCAATAAATAAAATCTTAAAAAAACAAAAACAAAAAACCTTTCTCTACTAGTCTTTTAAAGAGAACTTAGGACCCAACAAGAAGAAAATCTCCCTTCATCTTCACCTAGATTTCTCATAAAACATGTATGAAACTTGAAAAACCTATAGCTTCTCATTCACAAATTATTTACTGGATGTCTACTATATGTACTATGCTTGGCAATGGGCATGAACTGGTTAATATAAAACAGATACGATCCTTGTAATGGTGTTAATAATGGTTACAATTACTGCTTCTTGTCCTTTCAAAATATACTGTTATGTTGAACCATATGAAATTGCCAATATTCAACTCTTTCAACGCCGATTTTAAATATGATTCATTCTAATACCTATATAAGCAGAATTCATAGTTTAAAAAAACCGGGGATAGAAACAAAGAACATTAAGACATTAACTTACAAAGGCCACTTCTTAGACAATTTATCTTCTAATAATAAGTCTTTTCACCTAGTTACTGAGTTCTCTATTTGTGTAAAAAGATGTAAAAAAAGAGTACAGCCCCATCTCCCTTACCTGCAAGGGATATGTCCTAAGATCCCCAGAGGATCCCTGAAACCACAGACAGTGGTAGCCCTATATATACTTTCTTTCTTATACATACATACTTACCAATAATAAAGTGTAATTTAGAAATTAGGCCTAGTAAAAAATTAGCAGTAACTAATAATCAAATAGAACAATTACAGTAATACCCTGTCATAAAAGTTACACGAATATGGTCTCTCTCTCTCAAATCTAGTGATAATGTGAGATAATGAAATGCATATGTGATGAGATGAAGGGAGGGGAATGACGTGGGCATTGTGATGTTAGACTACTACCAATCTTCTGACAATACGCCAGGAGGAGGATCACCTGCTTCTGCATGGCAGCTGACATGGCTAACTGAAACTGCAGACAGTGAAACTGAAACTGGATAAGGTGTAACTACTGCACAAGTCCATGCTATGAGCTCTGAAGTAAGATTTACAGAACATAACAGAACTAGAATTCGGAGCATTGCTCCCACTAACCTATTTTATACAATGCTTCTGCACAAATTAACATAGTCATCTACCTCTCTTCCCCATATTTTCTACCCTAAGAGCAGATATGAATTTTACAGTAAACGCTACATAAATCCAATGGTTACATAGCTCTTCTTCCCTTTACTCTGACTACAGGCTAAACCTTCACCAGCTTTTACTCTCCCTCCCCTGAAGAAAAGAGTCCAGAGACCACATAGATCAGGAAAAGCATGAGCTTTGGAGTCAGCTTTGCCACTGTCAAGTAGTTTTTTTGTAACTAGCCTTTCCACCCTATCTCCACATCTGTAATGAAAATTAATAATACTTGTCCTATAAAATTATTGATAAGCTTAACCTTAAACCATGTACAGTATTTGCTGTATTACACATAAGAAGAAAAAGAAGTTTTGATTTCTCTGTTTCTCTTCTCCTGTCCATGGTTAATTCTCACACGATTGTTTATTATTCCATTCTCTCCTACTTCTTCTAGATTAAGAGAGAAGTGTTTGGCACTCACACAAGGCCGGGAACTATGACTGTTCCCAATAGTTAGAATGGAGAAAACACCTAATTCATGGGATAATGGGTAAAGTACACAGAAAACTTTTGTCTCAGTAGTGAGGAATATTAACCCTAAACTGAACACTGCTCCAGACCAGCCTAACATATCATAAAACACTAAATGAAATTAATCTGTTTCCAGTAACTCAACTGCATCCCAGAATAAAGCGGACAAAGCTTTTAAGAATTCAAATCTATCCTATGGCCAAAAACGTAAAATTCACAATTTCTAGCATCAGTCAAATATTACTATGCATACAGAAGGGAAAAAAACCAAAACCCATAATGTAGAGAATAATCAATCAATAGCTCAACATAACTGACAGAGAGGTTATAATTAGCAGAACAGAACACTGAAAGTTATTAAAGTGTGTTCCATGTGCTCAAAACAATAGACACAAAAAACGTAAAAAGAAACTGTAATATCTATGATGAAAAATACAAGTAATGGGATTAATAACAGGTTAGAGATTGCAAAAGAAAAGATTAGTGAAGGTAAAGGCATGAAAATAGAAATTATCCAAAATAAAACATGGGGGGAAAAAGGACAGAAAAACACACACAAATCAAGAGCACTGATGAGCTGGGATCAATTTCCAGCAAACTAAAAATGGGCAACTGGATTCCTAAAAAAAACAAAAACAAAAACAAAAATGAAAGAAATAATGGCTGAACACTTTACAAACTGGAAAACTATAAACCCACGGATTACACAGACCAACAAAACTCAAAGCACAAGACTCATGAAGAAAACCACACCAAGGCACAACATAATCAAACTGCTCAAAACCAATGTAAAAGAGAAAAAAGACATGTCATGTATAAAAGAATGAAGACTGGAAAAAGCAGATTTCCATTAGAAACAATAAAAGCAAGAAGACAGTGAGGCAAGATCTTTAAAATATAGCTGACCTTAGAATGACACAAGGTTTAGGAGCACTGACTGGTATACATTAAAAAATCCACCTATATATTTTGACTCTCCATAAACCAGAAATCTCACCAATAACACAATTAACACATATTCTGTATATATATTATATACTGTGTTCTTACAATAAAATAAGCTAGAAAAAAGTGCTAATAAGATAATCATAAGGAAGAGAAAACACATTTATGGTCTGTACCATATTTATCAAAAAAAAAAAATCCAAGTATAAGTGGACCTGCATATTTTAAACCCATATTATTCAAGGATCAAATGTATTGAAAACAAAAAAGGCATCAACCTAGAATCCTACACATGCCAAAAATGTCTTTAGAAAACATAAATGTAATAGCATAAAGGCCAGAAAGAAAGAAACAGAAGTATACTATTATAGGGTCTTATATTACAAGTTAAGTAGTGTAACATTATTTCAATGTATCATGTAATAAGTTAAAGATTCATACCCTTAACCCTAAAGGAACTAGTAAAATAACAAAGGGTTATAGCTAATAAACCAACAAATGTGATAAAAATGATTTCATAAGAAAATACTCAATCCAGGGGCACCTGGGTGGCTCAGTGCATTAAGCCTCTGCCTTCAGCTCAGGTCATGATTTCAGGGTTCTGAGATGGAGCCCCACATCGGGCTCTCTGCTCAGTGGGGAGCCTGCTTCCCCCTCTCTCTGCCTGCTACTCTACCTACTTGTGATCTCTCTTTCTCTGTAAAATAAATAAATAAAATTTAAAAAAAAGATAATCCAAAAGAACATTAAAAAAATGAAAATGGAAATTTTTAAGTTTTTTAAAAAAGGGAAAATTTCATTTTCCCAAACACTAGATAGGACAAACAGAATACCAATCGCAAGATGAAAGACCCACACTAACAAAATCAATAATCACATCAAATGTAAACAGTCTAATTAAAAGGCAGAGATTGTCAGGTTGAATAAAAAAGCAAGACTCAACTATTTCTGCCAATAAGAAATACATGTTAAATACTAAAACACAAAAAGATCAAAACTTAAAAGATGGAAATAAATAAATACACACACTATGATAACACTTAGCAAAAGAAAGCCTGAGTGACTACTTTAATATCAGATAGGTTTCAGAGCAAAGAATATCACCAAGAATAAAGGTTATTTTTTAATGATAAAGGTGTCAATTTATTAAGAGGGCAAAATATTAGTGTTTATGCAACATAACAGAGCTTTTTTTTTTTTTTTTAAGGATTTTATTTATTTATTTTAGAGAGAGAAACAGTGTGAGAACAAGTGGGATGAGGGGCAGGGGAGAAGCAGGCTCTCTGCTGAGCAGGGAGCCTGATGTGGGGCTAGATCCCAGAACTCTGGGATCATGACCTGAGTCTGACTGACTCAGTTAGGCTTAACTGACTGAGCTGCCCAGGTGCCTCCATAACAGAGCTTTAAAGTATGTGAAGCAAAAATGACAGAACTGCAAGGAAAAAGAGAAAAATCCACAATGAAAGAAATTTCAACATCCTTCTCCCACACAAGCACGAACTAAAAGTAATTATGCTGAGTAAAAGCGAGACAAAAAAGAGTACATACTGTATAATTCCATGTATATAAAACTCTAGAGAATGCAAGCTAATCTATCATGACAGAAAGCACAGCAGTAGTTGCTTAGGGACTGAAGTGCGTATGTGGAGGAATAGAGGGCTAGTTACAAAGGCCACAGGAAGTTTTGAGGATGAGAGCTAAATTTAAAATCTTGATCATAGTGAGGACTTCAATGATTGTGTATTTATGTCAAAGTCTGCCAACCTGTACACTTAAATACATGCACTTTATTGTCAATTATCCCAATAAACCTATTTAATGTGCATGTGTGATACAAAATCATCTATTATTCACCAGGCATGCTCCAGGCCTAGAAGTAAAGCACTGAAAGATGGACATTGGAACCGTCCATAACAAAACCAACAGTCTTAAAAGAGAAAACAGAAACCAAATGCTACAAAGTATGATAAAGTTTATGACCAGGTACAGTAGGAAAGCAGACTACAGATTCTAATTTGTACAGATTCTGTAGTATAGATTCTAACTAGGTAGTCAAGAAAGGAATCTATGAGTAAGTAACATGTAAACCAAGATGAACAAATGGAGTATGAGTTAGCGAGGTAAAATACAGGGGGAAAACATATACAAAGACTTTTACACAGTGAAGAGTATAGGGAAAAAAAATATAAATATGTTGACAATCCCTAACTTAACTTGGTTCAACCTGGAATTTTTTGACTTTGCAATGATGCAAAAGCAATACATACTCAGTAGAAACTGCACTTTTGAATTTCGATTTTTTCCCAGGCTAATGATCATGCAGCAGGATATTACTGGTGATGCTGGGCCATGGCAGCAAGGTACAGCTCCCAGTCAGGCACATGACTGGTCATGAAGGTAAACAAACCATTCACTTAAAACCATTCTGTACCCATACAACACTTCTGTTTTTTACTTTGTATTCAATAAATTCCATGAGATTCAACACTGTATTATAAGCTAGACTTCGTGTTAAATGATTTTGCCCAACTCTAGGCTACTGCAAGTGTTCTGAGCACACTTAAGGTAGGCTAGGCTAAGTTATGATGTTAAGTAGATCAGATGTATTAAATGCATTTTTCAATTTAAGACAGGTTTGTCTGGACATAACTCCATTGTAAGTGAAGGAAGACCTGTATAAGTTAAATGTCCAGAATTGGAATTGCTGGCTCAAAGGGCAATCACAGTTTTATGAAAAAGGGGTTCTTTCTGAATTAATGCATAAAAGAAATCAAATTGCCAAGAGGAACTCCTCAGTCATACCTCACTGTCTCTAGAAATAACAGTTTTTAAAAGAATTAAATCTCCATCATCCTCCGCAGGTAACAATTCTTTTTATTTTTTTTAAGATTTTATTTATTTATTTGACAGAGAAAGATCACAAGTAGGCAGAGAGGCAGGCAGAAAGAAAGGAAGGGAAGCAGGTTCCCTGCTGAGCAGAGAGCCTGACATGGGGCCCCATCCCAGGACCCTGAGACCATGACCTGAGCCAAAGGCAAACACTTAATCCACTGAGCCACCCAGGCGCCCCTTAGGTAACAATTCTTGATGCAAGCCCTTCAACATGAACTACTGCAAAAGCCTCTATTCCTCCAATCTTCCAAATTCAACCTCCACAAAAAGTAAGATTAGACCATTCAATCTCTCAATCTGTTTCTTCTTTACACCTAAAACCCTAAATGGCACCTCATCACCTCCAACTGTGCATCCCAAACACAGACTCCAAAACCAACAATGGTGAAAAGAGGAGAGAACAAGACAACTTAGTGAGTTGTTAAGAAAGCTAATGTATTCAATTTAGAGGTATTGGGAGAGTTTGCTTCCGGCTTTTTTGATGTTAAAATATCCTTTTGCTTATGAAAGAATGGGTGAGGACATCAGTTTTTAAGAAATATCTCCACTTAGGAGCTAGTTTATCAAGCCAAGCGAAACAAGTCAGTCAAAGCAAGACGAATACCACGATTTCACTCAAATGTGGAATTTAGGAAACAAAACAGATGAACATAGGAGAAGGGAGGAAAAAAAAGAGGGAGGCAAACTGTAAGAGACTCTTAGCTATAAAGAACAAACTAAGGGTTGCTGGAGGGGTGGTGGGTGGGGCATGGGCTAAAATGGGTGATGGACATTAAGGAGGGAGGACACTTGTGATGAGCACTGGGTGTCATATGTAAGTGAAGAATCACTGAATTCTACTCCTGAAACCAATATTACACTACATGTTAGCTAACTAGAATTTAAATATAAAATTGAAACAAACAAAAAGAAACATCTTCACTTAGCAAATTAAAAAGTTGGCAAAACTTTGACAGCTGAGCTTTTACTTTTCATTTTAAGGGCCCAAGAAAACGTCTGGGAAACACTGACTTATCCATATGGATCAAGTCCACAAGGCAAACAGTGCCCTCACCTATTTTTCTAAGTGGTCTCTACTTCCCCAGATTTTTTGTTGCAGCTATGCAGGACTGCATCAGGTCCTACACACCACCTACTTACTCTCTCCCATTGTTCACACTTTCTCAGGAATGGAATAGCCCCAATAACAGTGCCTTTTCTTCACTCACTTGATTTATTGAGCACCTACAATGCTAAGCACTAAGGATAGAGCAGTGAACAAAAGAAAACATTACTGTCTTCATGGAGCTCACAGTCTAGTGGCGAAAAGAGGATATCAAATAAATATAAAATTAAAAACTACGATGACACTACTTCACAGAGAATGGAAGGAAGGAGAATGGAATGGCGGGAAAGCTAGTCAATAAACTACTACGGTTTAGGTAAGAGATAACTGTGATTTGGAGAACGGTGGAGCCAAGGAGAAGTCAAATCCTGAGCTGACTATATTGCTGACAGACTGAAGAGAGAGACTAAAAGAAGAAATACTCCATGATTCCAACATAAGCAACTACATATAGACTAGAACAATAGGCCCAATTTTTTATGCCTCCCTGGATCTATGCCCTTTCCTATGAGCTTGCTACACTGACTTGAAGACTTGTTTATATGGCTTGTTTGGATCAATGGGACAACAGCAAACTTATTCCATGCCAGTAGCTTGAAAAAGTGCCTGTGCCTGTTACTTTTCTTTTGGATTAAGCCTGTGCTAAACTGTTAAAAATGAGAGACCACATGGAGAAGAGTTAAGCAAAGACCATCTGAAATAATCTTATAGCAGTCTATAGCCAGAGAACCCCCCAAACGTATGAGGAAGTCCAGCCAAGATGAGCAGAGCCACCAAGCAGATCGATAAGTGAACAAAGATGCAGGAATGAGTCTGAGCCCCTACTAGAAGAAAAACCTACCTGACTTGTAGGCTTGTGAGCAACAGTAACTGCTTACTCTTTTGAGCCACTGAGTTTGGGTGGCTTTTTAATGCACAACTGAACATAGTCGTATCAAATACTGACATGGGGTGGAAGAAGGAAAAGAAGGGAATGAAAGAAAAAATAAGCTCATTTTATCTTAGCCCAGTAAACTCTTACTTCTCCTTCAAAACTCAACTTAGATATCAACTCCTCCAGGAAGCCTTCCCAGATTCCCCTGCTGGTTCGGAAAGTGCTTAAGCACTACCATCATGTTCTGTACATAACCCAATCACTGCCTTATCGCACTGATTTGTAATTATGTTTATATTTTTCTTCCAAAGTAGCCAAATGCACTCTTATCTTACAGACTGTATCACATTCGTCTTGATAATATCACCCTGTAACATAAAAAGCCTCTCTCAATAGATGTTTCCAAAAACAGGCTCTCTATTGATGTATCAATTAATAAACACTTATTCGATAAAATTCCTTAATTCTAGATCAGTATTTCTCAATGTGTGATCCACTTGCAACATGCACCAGAACCAGTAGAGAGTTATATTAAAAATGCAGATCTCTGGGCTTTTTTAACGAAAATGCCATTCGTTACCTCTTAAGAACAAGGATGAATTTTTTGGCCAGCCTCAGATACACAAAACAAACAGCAGAAGTATAGGTATTAAACCGACTTTTCCTCAAAATTTTCTAGAGATGTTCTCTACGATTATGTCCTTAGTGTGACAGCACCTATGCAACTAAAAATGCTCTGAACTGCAACGAAGTTTCTCTTCTAAGAAACGGGTCTCCGCCAGAGGAAACAGGAGCTGGGGGTCCTCGCAGGAGGTGTGGCTTCTCAGCGCACACGGTTACCGAGGATGCTCGAGAGCGAAACAAGTCCTGAGTTTTCTCCGCAGCAGGGCCAGGCCAGGACGGACAGGCGACCGGAGGCCAGGCAGCAGCCGCGTGCCCCCCTGACAAGCCGTGGAGCCTGGGAGCCCGAGCCAGCGCCGGCCCAGGGTCTCGCTACCTAACAGCCACGAGAAAGAGACTCCCACCGGGTTCCGGGATGGGCGTCCGTCTCCAGGGCGGCCACCCTCGGTCTACCCCAGCCCGAGCCGCCTGCGGAAGGCCCCGGTCGCCGGGCCTGCCCAAGTCAGAAAGGAAGAAAATGAGGGAAGGGTCCGGCCGCTGGCAGCCGACAGGGGGAAGGACTAGAGTGCCGGGGGGCGCCGCCGCTACCCACCTGCGTCAAGCTCCAGCTGGTAACAGGGCAGCGGCTCGAGGGAGAGCTTGTAACCCTCGAAACGGGGATCCAACAGAGGTCTCTTCACGCGTAGAGAGCAATTAGCAGCCACCTCCATAGCCTTCTTGGGTCGTAGCGTGAGAATTAATAAAGCTCTTGTTGAAAGGTCCGCGCTTCGCTCTTAGTACCGAGGCTATCGGGCAGCGTGGTTCCCATCCCAGAAAACACCGCGGTGCGGGATGCCTTCTGGGAAATGTAGTGTCCATGAGAAAGTTGACTCCGTTGCATGTCGGGCTAGGTAGTTTTTCGGAGACTCAACACCAGCGAGAGAGAGCACGGTCTGGACTCTCTTACCCAGAAGGCTGAGCTACCAGGAGGCGGCCCGCGCTGGTTAAATTCTCACAGTTATAGGCAGGGTGGCGAGATCCCGCCCCGGAAATGCGTGTTTTAGCTTTCTGTGTGCTTAGGTGCCCGAGCTACTGAGGGTCTAGGTCCGGGCAGCCGAAGAGTGTGGTAGGTAACGGTCGTCAGCGCAAGGGTCATTTCGTCGCTGGGAAGGGACGGCCCTCGCCCGCGGTGATGGTGGTGAGCTATGCCCGTGGTCCTCAGGGCCGGGACCCGGGCCCAGCCCAGGCTCCTTTCGATGTGCTGTCTTTCGTTAGCTTCCCCGACCCGCGCTCGCGGGCCTGTAGGGCTCTCCGACAGGGCGTGCAACCGGAGTTGGCCTGAAGCCAGTCCACGCTTTGTTTTCTGGCTCCTCCCCTCCCGCCTCTCCCGCTGTCTCCGCCCTATTCTATTTTCCCAAAGAATGTCTGAACTGGGAGGGATCCCCTAGCGCCCTCGTTTTACCAGTGAGAAAACTGAGGCCTTTAAGAATTGACTTGTCCAAGGTCACTATCCGTATTTTAGGGGCCAAGACAAGATCAAGTTCAATATTCTAGGAATGGTACTGACTAGGCCTTAGAATTATTTTGAAAATGTTAGCCTCCAACGACACAAGTAAACATTTCTCAGTCCTTTCTCAGCCCTTCCTTTTTCCCGTTCCAGTCAAGAAAAATTATTTTTTCCCAACTCAAAACTCAATTGCCAGCTTAAGTTTTCATGTAGACGAGGTGGGACACAGCGAAAGTGGTCCCAAGTTAGTGACAGATTATGTACAGTAATGTTAGTTTTTTTCAAGTGGTACATTCTAACCTTCTTCTCCTTTCTACATCACTTTGGTTTTGGTTGTCTTTTTTTCACGGAAAATTGAGAATTTTCTAAGTTAGGAATTAGTTTGAGATTTGTTTTTCCTTTATCCCACCAGCAAGCTTTGGTGAAGATACACACAAACACATACTTGGAGCTAGTTTGGCAGTTGTAATTCTGGGTACATCCTACTCAAAAGTAGAGCACTTAGAGCCTAATCTGGAACTTTGATTTTTCACCAACAGTGCTTAATCTTTTATCAGTGGTTAGGTTATATGACTTCCCGAAATTTTGAATGCAGTTAAGGTGCAGAAATGAGTAGCAGTCAGTTATGATGTGATGTTACAGTGTTTTGGGGCTGCTGGGCTCAAAGTACATGAGTTCAAATACTGCCTTCACCACTTTCTGTCTTGGTGCCTCAGTTTTCTCAATTGTAAAATACAAATAGTTAATAATTCTTATGTAAAAGAATCAGTTTTGGGAACTAAATGAGGTTAAAAAAAAAAAGCCAATGTGTTAACCCAGTACTTGGCACATAAGTGTTACATAAAAGTTAACAATAATTATTATCCAAAAACTTATTAATAAAAAGTATATGGGGGAAGAAAAATTGTAACGTGAGTTAATCATATGACTTCTTGGGATGCAGTAAATAATATTAAGAGTAATGACATTGTTAACACATTGTTGAAATTTATCACCCCTTCAGTTGAAAGAATGTTAAATGTGTTGGGATACTTACCTGGAGGATTAGAAGAAAATGCTTTGTATGTGTTCTGTATCTGAAAATACATGTTGATGTTCAGGTTAGCAAGATGAACAAAGATGCGCAGATGAGAGCAGCGATTAACCAAAAGTTGATAGAAACCGGAGAAAGAGAACGGTAAGGAATATATTGTGTTAGTAAACTACGTTTAACGCCTTTAAATTATAGTTACGTTACACGTGAGCATCTAAATATCAAGGAACAAAACTGATGTCAATGGAAGGAATTACAGAAAATTGAGATTATCAAGTTTCAGTTACTAACATCTGTAAAAAAATAGGTGTGTTCCATATTGCATTCTTAAAGAAAAGTGTCATCTAGAAAGATGAACAAGAAATGACTCTCTCAAAGAATGTATAATCTAATGGAAAAGAAAAAACTACTCAAATGACTATAATTAAAAACATAACGTTACCCAATTTTTAACAGGGAGATAATGTGATAGAACCAGTTTCATTTACTACACTCTCAACTTAAGAGCAGAATGTGCTGTTCCTAGTCTTCTGAAACATTCTTCCCCTGATCTTTTACTTATTCTAGCTCATCTTTCAGGTTTAATTTAATTAACATCATCTTGTGTAGGAAATTGTTAAGTCCCAGATACCCTGTTCTAGCCTAGCATTTAATTATATTGTGTTATAACCACCTGCTTTGCTTGTTTGTGTCCTCCAAATCTAAGTTCCTTGACAGTAGAAATACCATTGTATCCCCAACATCATCCCTAGCACAAAATTGGCCAAGGTAATTATTTGAAGAAAGAACAGGTTTGGAAGTACTAAACAGAAACTCAGGAACCAAGAAAGAATTCCAGAACAGTGAAAAATTGCCTAAGAGAAATATATAAGGAACAGGAGGGATCTTTCAACTTTACCTGGGGGTTAGGGTAATCAGTTACAAAATAGTAAAAGAAGTACTTCAACTTGGGGGGAAAAGATTAGCCATTCTTCCAGCCAATAAAGGACAGACTTGTTAACAACATGATAATGTTCTGAGGAATACAAAAGTTAAAGCTAGCAGGTAAAGTGTGGAAGTGATATTGCTGTGACAGTAGACAAGAGGAGTGGATTTTGTGTAAGTCAGAATTCTTTGATTTGCAAATGATAGAACTCAGAAACTGCCTTAACCAGTGAAATATATAAGCTTGTCCAAGTACAAAGTTTAGAGCTTGAAGTTGCTTCAGTCTCCACTGGGTCCAAGCACTCAAAAATTGTTACCAAGATTATGTCTTTCTTTTTCTTTCCCAGCTCTGTTTTCCTCTGTGTTGGCTTTATTCTCAAGCAGACTCTACCCACAAGGTGGCAGAGATTAGCAGTTCAGAATTCATATCCCTCTGGCTCAGACTACCTTTCTCCTAGTAGTTCCAGCAAAGTACCTGGCGTGATTACCGTCTTACTTAGGTACATAGGCCAGTTATGGTCAACCTTGCCTAGGTCTCATTTCCATTGTTGGAACCCTATGCAGATTTCTTATGCTAAGAGTGGTGTCAAAGAAAGGTCAGGAAAATGAGTGATGGATTTGAAGAAACAGCTGTTGTTGACTTTATCCTTAGGTGGTGGGAATCATTAAAAGATCCTAGGAAGGGGGATGACTACATCATATTTGCTCTTTAGGAATATTAGCCTAGCAGTGTGGACGATAGACTTGAAGGGCTAGAGATAGATTACAGAAGAACATGTTAGCAGATTATATCAGTTTAAAATGAAAAACAGCAAAAATGGAAAGGAGAACTTACAATTTTTTTTAAAGCAGAAGCAGCCCTCAATATGAGAAGTGAGGAAGAAGACATTGAGAACAATGCCTTGGGGAACTGAGAGGAGAGTATTGGCAGTAATGAGGAAAGGGGGTTATTTATTATTGTTTATTTGTTTTTTCACTTATGCAGTTTAAAATTACTGAGTTTCTACCACATGCTATGTCCTGTTAAGGTGCTGGAGATAAAGTAGTGAACAAAATAAAGTCTCTTCTTTCATGGAGCTTACATGGGAGAAGACAGACAGTAAGTCTGTATTATGTAGATTGATAAGTTCTAGAGGAAAAATAAAACTGAGAATAATGAGGTGTGTATTTGAGACA
This sequence comes from Martes martes, assembly GCF_963455335.1. Classification (NCBI taxonomy): domain Eukaryota; kingdom Metazoa; phylum Chordata; class Mammalia; order Carnivora; family Mustelidae; genus Martes; species Martes martes. Next base: position 28,928,934 of record NC_137891.1, on the reverse strand, counting down.
AATAAAAATAAAGAAGGCTTCACTGGTAAGAGGTCAGAAGGATATGAAGGAATGAGGGGACTCCCAAGAGCCAAGGACCCCAGATGAGTTTGCCTAGTATTTTGATGACCACATGGAAGCTCATGAGCCTGAATAAATGGGCGAGGGGAAGAAGAAATAAAGTCAGAGGCATAACTGGGGAGGGGGAAGATCATGGAGGGTTATTTAGGCTATAGCATAGATTTGGAGTTTTAAGTAAATTGGGAAACCATGGACTGTTTTGAGCACAGGAAGGAGAACAAGGTATATAAGGGAGGAAACAAGGGGACAAGGTAGGGGCTTTGGTAACAGTCCAGTCAAGAGAAGAAGATGGTTTGGACTAGGGAAATAATTGCAAAGATGGTGAAAAACATTTGAATTATTGTATATACTTAAAACTGGAACCAATAGGAATTGCTTCTATGGATTGTACATGTAGTGTTAGCAGAGATGCTGAGTGAAGGATGCCAAATTTTCTAGCCTGAGGAACAAGGATGGACAATGGCATTCTGACAGGGAGAATAGGTTGAAATGGGAGAGAAGCAGAACTTGGTTTTTGGCCCTATTAAGATGGAAAGACCTAAATAAATACCAAGGTGGAAATGTCACATAGTGAATGTTTAGAAATATTGACAGAGAAGTGGTTTGGTTTGGGACATGACATGTACAAGCTCTGAGAAATGATTTAGGTTGAAGATTGCCGATTTGTAAGAGTGGGCATGGCGAAAGGATAAGAAAATATTGGTAAGAAAATGTTTTATTACATCCATGATGCCATTAGTTGCAAAACACACCATATTTTTTTTTAAAGATTTTATTTATTGAGACAGAGAGAAAGAGAGAGCACGTGAGCGCACAAACAGGAGGGAAAGGGCAGAAGGAGAAGGAGAAACAGATTCCCCCACTGAGCAGGGAGCCCAATGCAGGACTCGATTCCAGAACCCTGAGATCATGACCTGAGCTGAAGACGGACACTTAACTGACTGAGCCACCCAGGAGCCCCACACCATTATTTTTGTTTACTAGGGAAAAAGAAGATACTTCCAGTTAAATTATGATAGGCATACCAATTGCTGAATTGTTGAAATGTGGGGGAAAAACAACAGTGTTAGAATCAACGAAATACCATCTTTAGTATGTAATTTAGAGGGTTATTGGGAAAAATTGAGGGGAAAGTTATTGAGGTTTAGAGAGGGATATCATGGGGAAGTAGAGAGCTAAAGGATAAGAGTCTCTAGTTGAAGAATAGATTTTGGAGTTTGAAGATTTTAAGGTGTAGGTGCTTCAAGCTCAACTAATACCATTTAGAAGTTGTACAAGACTCACAATTATTCCTGTTGGAGGTAAGTAGAAAGTGTCTGAGAAGGCCAGAGAGTAGAGTTTCTTGAGAATTATGGTACCCTATCCACCTCCTTTAATTTTACTGATGATGAAAATGAAGTCCAGAGTTCAAATGACTTCCATAAGATCAAAGAATTATTTATTAACAGAATCAAAATTAGGTGACAGTTAAAGTTTTGGGGATTAGAAGGCAGGGAATTTTTAATTGAACATTTGAACTTCTGCTTCAAACATTCCTATCTAAAATATTTTACCTTGTTATAGTGTAATATGAAAACATTTTCTGTTTCAACAGCCTCAAAGAGTTGCTGAGAGCTAAATTAATTGAATGTGGCTGGAAGGACCAGTTGAAGGCACACTGTAAAGGTAATCAGTTTCATTTACAAGATAAGCTGATTTCATTGTTCTTGTTGGCTTGGGGTTCACTAGGAAATAATAGGCAGTATTTTAAGATCTCTTGAGTGCCAAACATGATTTTAAACAAATAGAAAATTCAGTCTTCTAAGCAGTGATTTCCCTGTCCCCTTTCGGTAGACATAATTCCTGAATCTGTAGAAATTTTCTTTGTATTTTTCTTAAAACAGGTGAGGCAAGATTTTTTCTGGCATACAAGTATTCATTCCAACCTTTTTCAGTGTGCCTACTCAAAGTGAAATATTAGTTATTCCTATGTTTTAATTTTATAACAAATTGAACACTTTATGATTGGCAGACTCCAAAGGAATTATATCTCCTGGCTTTAACAGTATTATTTTTGAAAAATTTACCTATAAAAGCTCTTAGGTAATTATACTTACTTTTTTAAAATGTAGAATGGAAGCTTGTAAAATTGCTAGGTACTGATGATGATGCCACTAGATAGATTATACATGTCATGAAGATGAGCCTCTTCTGGCTCAACTTCGGTATACTGGAATTCTGGATATTTTCGGTGAACTCCCATTATATCGTAGTGGTTTCTACAATTAATAATAAAGACTATTTATATCACTAATCCTAAGAAGGCAGTGTAGCACATTAGAAAAAACATAGTTTTGGGAGTCATACAGATCTTCACTGGAAGAGACTAGGGCTGGATTTCAGCTCATGTTTGGATGAGTTATTTAATCTTTAAGCCTCAGTTGGGTCACTTGTAAGTGGAAAAATGCCCAGCCCATTAGCTTATTATGAATATCAAATGCTGTAAATCACCTAGCACCTAATAGTGTTTCAGTAAATTTTAACTCCTTGCCCTCTTCTCTTTCCTTTGGCCCAGCCTAGAGAAGAGAAAGGAACAAAGGAGTTGTTCTGTTCTTTAATTTTGGGCTATGAAATTACAAGTTAGACTCAAGTAATAGCTTTTTACCCCTTTCATACATTCAGGAGCTGGTATGATTATGGTGAAATAAGATGTGTTATAAATTTCCAGCTTTTTGCACATAATTAGATTTGACCTTACAGTTCAGATCCATTCTCAGTGTTAAAATAATTGTTAAGTTACAGGTTATTTAGCTGAGAGATGAACAGGCTTTTAAGATTTTGATCTGGTGAATACTTAATGTGTTTAAGGTTGAGCTAAACCTTCATTAGAAAAGAAAAAAAGAAGTGTCCTCTTTTTTTTTTTTAAAGACCAATCTGCACTCTAAAAACATGATCTTAACCCTTCCTCTATGAAAATCTTTCTTACAGATAATGATTTTAAATGATATGATTTGTTTTTTGCTTTTGCATAAGAGGTAATTAAAGAAAAAGGACTAGAACACGTTACTGTTGATGACTTGGTGGCTGAAATCACACCAAAAGGCAGAGGTAAGGAATACAAATTATGTGAAAGGAAAGGTGTGCTGAAGACATGATTTTTTTCTCTCTGTCCTGCTGGTTCAGCTTTTCTTTCATTTTAAAGGGAAAAACAACCTTTCCAAAATTACTTGGGTACTTACATTTCCTCATTGGGAAAGATTATTATTGCCTATTTTCCTCTCTGGCATAGTCTTGAGTAATAGATGAGAAGTATAAAATGTTTTTGCACTCGAAAACAGTATACAGATATAAGTTGATAATGGTAGTTAAGACAGATAATTTTTAAAATTGGGGATTTTGTAGAGACGAGTATCACCTGAAGATAGGATTTATAAATTTTATCAGATATGGCCCAATTTCACTTACATATTTAATAATTCAAACTTTTACTTCAGCCCGAGTCAATGTTCTTTTTTTAAAAATAAGTAAAGCTCTGTCATCTTAAGTGTCCAAGTTAAGAATTTGGTAGCTCTAAAACTTCATGTTCTGGGTAATCTGTATTTAACATTCACACTACCATTATCTTCATTTTCTTAACAGAAGACAAAGGAACGAGAGGAAATACTATATTAACATTGATAATATGTAATATCTATTAAGAACTACATTACATTGTTAGCTCAAATGTGGCTACATTATTTTCATTTATTTTGTGAAAGGGTCTCTTTTGGTAGTTTTAAGTGGAAGCAGATAAATGAGATGATCCATTATCTATTTTTTCACATGGAAGCATTAAAAAGAATTTAAGTGTAAGAAGTAAAAAAAAAAAAAGAAGTTTGAAAATTGTTACTAGAGAATACTAATTCTCTGAACTACCTGCTGGGAAAGAGCTACAGAATCCCGTAGTCCTTTCCAGCCATCTGTAGGCCTGTCTACAGCTTTAAAAAAAAAAAAAAAAATGACTTTTTCATCAAGTATGTCTGAAGGAAAGAAAAACAAAACACATTATTTATTGTTCCCCACATGAATTTACATTTTAAAATAATTTTTTCCAATTTCTTTTTCTATTTTCCTTCTGTAATTTATGTAACATTTTGGAGCTGGTTATACAGGGTAGAAATTTCCTTTGCTTCTCCTTCAACACTTCTATCTTAGACATTTCAATCCCATATAGCTCTACTGCTAGAAAATGAGCAAATCCAGAACAGAGAAATAAAAATAAATCTTTTCTTTTATGTTTGTAGTCTTTTATAGCCAAGAGAAGTATTTATTTTCTTTTTTTAACTAAAATACAGTAGAATTGACTATTTTTTAGTTTGCAGTTCTGTGAATTTTATACGCATGTACAGATTCATGTAACTGCCCTCCTGCCTGTAAAAAACTCTCAAGCTATCCTTTTATAGTCATACCTTATCCCTAACTCCAAGGCAACTGATCTATATTCCATCTCCGTAATTTTTATTAAAAGTGTGTTTAATATATATAGTGGTCACATTTCCAGTGGTCTTGAATTAATCATGTAGCTTTTATTTCTAGCAGGCTTAAACTAAACAATCTGTAAAGAGGAGTATGTGTCCTTCTTAATTTATATACTTATTTGTGGAATTCACTATACAAATACTGAACTGTATCTGAAATACTTCATTTCCTTTGGATATAGGCAAGTAGCATTAGAAGTTTCAGTTAGTTCCCTATTGTCCTTATTTATTAGTAGCCAAGAAAGGGAAAAAAAAAACAGTGTACATTGTTTTATTAACATTTAATAGTAATTTAAAATTACTAAAAATTCCTAGGAGCAGGGCTTTTTTTTTTCCTTTTTTTTTTAGTGTTATACTCTGAATAGATAATAGTCACATGGTTCTAAATTGAAGAAGTAAAAATACCACAAATGTAACTCCTGTTGCAATTTTTGCATCTTTGCTGAGTCAGAGAGTATGTGCACTTACTTCAATACAGTATTGCCAAACTAGCTTCCCAAAAGTGTGGTACCAATTTATATCCTCCACCAGCTAATACAAGAGAGCCAATTTTCCCCCAGTCTTACCAACACACGATATTACTGACCTTTGGTTTTTAGCCAGTATGATTGCCAAAACATGCTGTTTGAATGTGGTTTTGGTTTACAGTTCAATTATGAAGTTATACCCCTTTTATGTTCAAGAACTGTTGTTTTGCCTTTTCTTCACCTCCTTTGCTCATTTTTCAATCAGTCTGATCTTTCTCTTATCAATTTGGAGAAATGTAGTGAGTGATCAGCCTTTTCTATAAGAGTGTTTTCCCACTTTTTGTCTTTTCCCTTTGTTTATGGTGATTTTGACCAACTTATTAAATTGTCATTGTTGCATTTAAATCAAATTTATCAATTTGTTATAATCCTCTGTGATTCAAAAAGGTCTTTTCCACTTCTAGTTTAAAGAGTTTTTCCATGTTTTATTCTCCTCACTGTGCAGTGTATTTAGGTATTGAATAGTTCACTCAAATAATGAATTGCAAATATACTTTATCTTTTCAGATATCTTTACCTCTTTCATTTTTAAGGCATATGGGTTACTCATGAAATTATTGTTAATTCTGAATAAATTATCAAATACCAAATTGACCTATTAATTGGAATCTTCTTACTCTTATATTTTTATTTTTTGTATTTCAGCCCTGGTACCTGACAGTGTAAAGAAGGAGCTCCTACAAAGAATAAGAACATTCCTTGCTCAGCATGCCAGCCTTTAAGATTGAATTAGATTGTGTTGTTTTGTGGTTTTATTTCTGAAAGTAAAACTTGCCATAAATTAGGAATCGATTTCCCAAAATAAAATCCTTTTTTGTATGATGGTATACAGTTTTCAGTAATGATGTATACATTGTATTGATTTTTTCCCTAAATGTGTTATTTTAATAAATATCTCATGAATGAGTTTGAAGTTTCCTTGGATTTTGGAATAAAAGGGACTTTATTAATAATATACCAGATTTATTCAGAGGAAAATTCAGCAATTAATACAGTGTAAGTGTTAAGTATGTGCATATCTCTGTGCTAACAATTAAGGAGGATTAAGCAGGCTCTTCTTACTGTCTGGATGTGGTGTATTCCTCTTTTGAATCTCTGCTATTTTATAATACATGTCCCATCTTGTACTACAAATGTCTTATTTCTGATTTGTTATAAATGCTGAGGGTTGGGGACTGGGTCTTACTCATCTTTATGTGCCTTCCTTATTCCTCAAAGAATTTACCATCCTATTGGAAGAGAGAACATTTGCAAACTGGCTCCATACCAAGCTCCTCTCACATACTCTACTCATCTGAACTTTGAGAGCAGGAAATAAATTGCATCCCCACATACTAAGGTCAAGAAAGAACTTAATGGGAAATAATCTCCACCTGTAGCTTTACTCTGACATCAAGATTGCCAAATCCAATGGACTCTTGTCTGTTCTTATGTGACCTCTGCTGGAATGAGAATGTTGACCATCCTGCCACTTGGAACTTTCTTCCCACTACTCACATTGTGCATTCCTACCACTGGAAGTTCCTTCCGTGTCTTGTGGAAACCTTTTGCTGTATGGGACTTCAAATAATCGTGTTTCTTAGTGTTCCCTCCTGGGCCCTCTGCTTGACTAATGATATACTTTCCTTGGGCGAATCCCAGGAAACTTGGGTTGGACCATGGCTTCAAATACAAACTTGTTGATAAATGGTAAATTGTTTCTCCAAACCAGACTTCAACCCAGCGTTCAGACCTGTACCCAACTGCTATGGACCAGCTTTCTTGGATGTTCCATAAACACCTTAAACTGACCACACCTAGAATAGTGACTTCTTTTCCTCCACTAACTACCCCCACTGTGTTACTTACCTCTGTGAGTGGTAACTCCCAGACCTACAGATTACCAAACTTTATTAAAATACTGATTCAGAAGGTAAGAGATAACAGCACAACATTCTCTTTCTGACAAGCTCCCAGTCAGTGCTCGTGCAGCTAAGGGAGGACCACTTTGTAGCAAGTTTGTCAGTTGTCTGCTTCTGCCCTCTTAACCGCCTTAGTTCAGACAGATTATGCAGCGGGCTCCTAATGTTTCCTGCTGTAGCTGTTTCGTGCTTCCTCCAGTGACTCCTCCACACTATTACCTAAGTGACCTTAACTAAAAGCCAAGCCTTGTCATTTTATTCTACCTGAAATTTCTCGGTGGCTTAGTTTATAGTGCAAAATTCAAGCTTGACTGTGAGCAGCCAGGTTTGATATTCTAGTTACTTGAAAGAGTCCTCAAAAGTATCAAGTTAAATCATCCCTAAATACAAAACTCCATCAACCCTGAAAGCCCTTTTACTTCTCTCATTCCTACTTCACCTTCAAAATTCAGCTTGAGTAGTTGCAAAAACATTCTAACATTCCTTTGTCTGGTTTAGATTCCCAACCACTTTTTTTCTATAAGAAGCACCTGTGCATAATTTCTCTTCACCACACTGATTCTTGAACTTCGCATACATCTGGAGGAAAGAAAAAGACTTTCTGACTTTGCATGATACGTATTTGTAGATGGATGGACAAGGGAGTGAACATTATGGGAGCACAAAATAAGTAACAATAATACAATTGGGTATCGAGAAAAGTCTTCGTGTTAATTTTTGATTTACTGTTCCAGAGATACAATTTTATATTTCTGATGCATTTATATTTTAAATGTAGTCTTTGAACTAACTGGACTTAGTTATATAAAGTAAACTCTCACACACAAACACACAGTCACAAAACCTACACTAGAGAGTTTTTGTTTCATCTCTTAAAAAGCAATGATCTTAAAGCAATGATAATTATATTCATTGTTCTGTTGCCCATTATCAAAAAGGAGACCATCTTAAATGGTGCGACAGAAACGTTAAGAACAATAGTCCTTATTTTATAGTACTGTATGTGAAAACAAACCCAAAATTGGTCATGAAGCTTAAAGAGAAAATGGAAGTAAGAAAGTATTTTGAAATGGAACAAAAGAAAGTTGAATTGAAAATATAGCAACGGAAAGTATGAAAGAATATAGTTTTAAAGTGATAGTGCCAAAAACTGCCCACCTCTACATTCACTACCTCTAGGGTTTTTTGACTGCTCAGGAATAGTCTTGTTTGCATCTAGAACTATTGGTATTTCTCAAATAAACCAACTTCTTGACTCCCATCATTGATTTATGTAAACTAGGAATACATTCTTCAAAGGTCTTGCACCATTCCATGCTCAATGTCAGGAATTAAATAGAATACTGCTACACAACTGCACTGGGCGAGTAAAATACTAATTAAGATGACTATAAGCTTCTCTTGTTTAGGATTAAAGAAGACCCAACTGAATTATTTATGTAATCACTTTGCTTTGGTGTTACGAGTATATCATTTGGTTGAACTGTGCCAAGCTAGGCCCGGGTGATGCTGGGGATTGGTAATTGGATATGGGACTTTTCATAACTTGAAAAAAGACTCCATCTAACTCAAGAGAATTGTGACAGCTGCTCAGTAGCTGATGTTGGAAATGATCCAGCGTGCGTGTGTGTGTGTGTGTGTGTGCGCGCGTGTGTGTGTGTCTGTGTTTTAATCCTTCTTGTAAATGGCTATCTCATATTACTCAATGACTTCATAAAACTCTTCATATTACCATCAGAAACCACACAAAAGTCATTGGATGAATCCACCAAGAAAACTAACAGGGGCAGGCAGGCAATTAGAGTTCTTGTTTCATCTATGACACTGAATTATCAGGTAAGACCGACTCTGCTGCATAATAGGTCTGATAATTTTATATGGCAAGAATGAAAATAAGTACAAAGCTGTTAATACTATTAATAAGATGGTCATAAAAGCAATGTGGATTAGAGTTACTCCTAGGAAAAACTTTAGATATATGTGGTTATTTACTATTTGTTTTCTAGATTTATATAAATAGATGAATTACACCCTATGTGGAAAATAGCTGCTTTTATTTTTCAGGAATTCCTATATAATATTAATTGCCATGATAATATCTACAAGAATGAAGATAACCAACATATCTTGGTTGGAATGGAATACATCTATAAAAGCACTTGGCAGGGAGGGTTGAAATTATCTGTCATCAGTTTTACCCTCATGCTTCTATGACACAGACTGTATGCCACTTATTTTTTGATCCTAAGTGCCTAACAGAATAAATTCTCGATAACTTCTTTTCAAGAGATGAATAAATAAATGCAACAGAGAATGAAATTTAGCATGTGCCTGTTTATTCCAGACTTCAAATTGTATTTGGTTGTTCTCCCAGTCAGCCACCAGAGGGCACTTGAAGCCCGTATTTTGGTTCTACCTGGCGCTCTCTCTAACTGAAGTGTGTAATCTCAACAGGCTTAACTCCAATTCAAGCCAGATTTTTCGAGATGGAAGTGTTATTGAATTAAAATTTATATTTTTAAATTATTTTTATTAACATATAATGTATTATTTGCCCCAGGGGTATAGGTCTGTGAATCATCAGGCTTACACATTTCACAGCACTCACCATAGCACATACCCTCCCCACTGTACATAACCCAACCACCCTATCTATGCCTATTCCCCCAATCCCCAGCAATCCTCAGTTTGTTTTGTGAGATTAAGAGTCTCTTACGGTTTATCTCCCTCATGCGAAGATCTCAGAATGTGCTTCTGGTATAAATTAAGATGAAGCTACACTGAGATGTGTTATTTTACTGGTATCATTTTCTGAAGCCAATTCAGTATTTCTGGCAGCAATTTGATTGAAATAGCATATGTCATGACTGAAATAGTTCTATTTCAGCTATTTTGTTTAAAACAAAAAAGAAACATAGTAAATTTTTAATAAAAAGTGAAAGAAAATTTCCAGTGTCTTATTTCCCTGTCATCATGTTCCTCTTTTATAGAGTTCTTTTTAGAAGGAGATAATGCTCATATTTTCCTTTTTCATAGTATGTCAGTGTTTTAAAAAAGAAAGTATAAATAGAACATTATAGAGTGCCAAAACCCTGTAGATGTTCAATGAATGTTGGCTTATGTTGACAATGGTAAAGAATGTCAGTTAATGAAGGCAGATAGATTCTGCACTCAGAGTGCACTATTGTTCATAAAATAACTTTATGTGAAGGAACTGGTGCCAGTACTCACCACGTTCATAAATGCTTTGGCTTCGTGCCTGGAATCACCAGAATTGAGTGCTAATACATGGCTTCCAGTTATTGTATACCTCCTTAATCTAAAATTATTTGTTGAGGCACATCTTGGAGAGTTTCTCCTTTCTAGGCAGCAACTTATATCAAAATTGCCCTTTGACAAAACAAGAGGCGTAATGTAGAGGAACTGAAATAAAGACGTCCATTAAATCCGGCAGGTGTGCAGGCGATCTGGGTAGTGATGTACCCTGCGGAATCTGAGGAGCGTTCAGTTCAGCTACTCTGGCCTGGGAGTGCGCACTCTGGTTCTCTTCTTGGAGCTCTTGCTGAGGGGCTTAAGGATTTCATTAGTCACAAGTTCTACCTGACAGTCGCCTACCAACAACTCGATTCCTTTCTGCTGGGGATGCTGAGAAGATGATAAAGTATGAGACTCATGAGTGCTCTTCTTAGGAAGTGTAACATAAAGTCAAAATTACGGTAAAGGACTTTACAAGTCCTTATGTATAATATATGCTGTACTTCCAGCAATGGTGCTCATAAAACAGTTTTGTATGTAGCATCTCTCTCCCACATCTTATCTCAAGTGAAACACTGGGCTTTCAGCAGACCTGTAGAGTGAAAAAGTACAGGTGTGTTCACCAATCGGCTGCCTTTCCAATGTTCCTGATCCAATTCTTTCGTGTTACAGAGACCTTGTAGAGACCTCCACTCACCTAACCACCCTTGTATCATTACCCTCACTCCCTTCATGTTCTCTTTCCCTTCTTACCCATGTAGAGTTGAGGGTTTATCATTCGAACTCCCTTACAATAACGCTTCAATCACACACTGTCCTGCTTAAATGTAACAACTCTGAGAGCTTACTCCCTGCATCATCTGATCACCTGAACTTTGTTGAAGAAAATTACTCGAGATTTTGATAAGTCCCATTCTAAAATAACAATTACAACATTCTGAAAGACAGTTAACCTGGACTTATCAAAAATGTTAATGTCATGGGGACACCTGGGTAGCTCCGTCAGTTAAGCATCAGCCTTCAGCTCAGGTCATGATCCCAGAGTCGTGGGATAGAGTCCCACACAAGACTCCCCACTCAGTGGGGAGCCTGCTTCTTCCCCTGCTTACCACTCTCCCTCTTTGTGCTCTCTCTCTCTCTGACAAATAAATAAATAAAGTCTTTTAAAAAACTGTTAATATCATGAAAGAGTAAAAGACTAAAAAAATTGAAAAGGGAAAAAAGGAAAGAACTGAAGTTCAAGAACTGTTTTATGTTAAAAAGAGAACAAAGAGATATTTGTCTTTTTTTTTTTTTTAAGATTTTATTTATTTGACAGACAGAGATCACAAGTAGGCAGAGAGGCAGGCAGAGAGAGAGGAGGAAGCAGGCTCCCTGCTGAGCAGAGAGCCTGGGCTCCATCCCAGGACCCTGGGACAATGACCTGAGCCGAAAGCAGAGGCTTTAACCCACTGAGCCACCAAAGCACCCCAAGATATTTGTCTTTAAAGGAATATGTCAGTCTTGATGAATAAAACTATAAGGAATATTATTAGGAGGCTCAGAAAATTGTAAATATTGGCTATAGTATCAGTGTTTTAAATTTGCTGAGTGTTACATGTGTATTCTCAAAGAATGACTTTATTCACGTTGATGTGTTCAGGGAATGAAGTGTTATATAGTAACTAACTTTCAAACAGTTCGACAACAACAAAAACGCTTATACTTAATAAGGAGAAAGAGAGAATGATAAAGAATGTGAATCTAAGGGAAGGGTATACTTATCACAGACAGACTCAAAATTTTTCAAAATAAAAATTTAGGGACGCCTGGATGGCTCAGATGGTTAAGACTCTGCCTTCAGCACAGGTCATGGTCTCAGGGTCCTGGGATGGAGCCCCACATCGGGCTCTCTGCTCAGTGGGGAGCCTGCTTCCCTTCCTTTCTCTGCCTGCCTCTCTGCCTACTTGTGATCTCTCTGTGTCAAATAAATAAGTAAAATCTTTAAAAAAATAAAAATGTAAAGGAAATTATGGTCACAAATCTGAAAAGAACACTTTGGACTGCCCCAGAATGCTACTACACTCTCCTAGTACACATTTTCCACTCCCCAAAATGCCCGTTTCACACAGTCTTCCACACTAACAACACTGCTTCATGCTTACCAAGGAACAGCAGCAATCAGGTAAGAACCCAGCACCATCCCATCACCAAACCGTATCAGCCTTCTTGAATCTGGACCCAGACTTCTGAAAGCCTTTCCTCCACTTGTGCTCTGAATCCCAGAACTCTCTCTTTCTCAGTAATTTGTCTCGTGAGATTATCCCACTCTAGACTTTTCCATCAGAAGTGTCTCCCTGTTTTGCATCAGCCCTAACAGCAGTTATGTGGCCTGGTATCTTGTATCTTTTATTAAAAAAACAAAACAAAACAAAACAAAACATGTCTCGGTCACAGCTCTCCCCCAAGGAACAGCCCCATTTCTTTGCTCCCATTCAAAGCAAGGAAAGCTTCTAAACTGAGTCTTCTATAGGTACTGCGTCCACTTCTTCTCTCCTGCTCACTCACTCAACTTGGGTTTATGGAAATTGCCGTTCCACTGAAGCTATTCATGTCAAGGTCAAGAGAAAGAACTACCTTCATAACCTCTTGGCAGCATTGGTAACAAATGACCACTCTCCTTCCTCAGACACATTCTTCTCTTGATTCTCATGTTGTGACACTATCCTACTTTTCTCTTAACTCACGGCTGCTTGCTGCCTCTGAGGATGCTAACGTCTCGTCTTCTAGACCTTGAACTTCTCAAACCCCCATCATGTGACTGAGCTCTTCTCTGTCTCAGGGGTCCTTGACTGTTTTGTGTTGCTTTGGCGCTCATGTGAAGTCTATCAATTCTTTCTAATAATAATATATTTAAGACAAAATAAAACTCTTCGAGTTACACAGGAAACTATATTAAAATATAAATATATTTCAAAATATATGTATGATATTTGTCTTACAAAAATAAGGCAAGCATTTCAAATACAGATAAGCTGAAAATCCTATCTTATTTTTGAAATAGCAATTTCAAATTTTTGTTTTAATGGTTGCAAGTACTGAAAATACTGATTAGTTAAGACACTTTTTTTTTTTTTTTTGCAAATGGAATTAAAGTTTCTTTAGCTCACTTTGCAAGGCCAGGAAAGCTTGTTTCAAAGAACACCAGGATTCTCAAAGGCTTTTTGAGTTAAATTTCAACTATAATAAGATTTGGTCCTAAGATCAAAGATCATGGTCTAGGACAATACCTTCAACAGAGTTTATATCAGAAAGAAAAGGATTGTGGATCTGTGGTTCAGCTTTAATACTATCAAGATAAAAGTGACTTCTGAAAGAATCCTCAATAGTTTCCAATTGTCCATAGATTTCTCTTTTGAAGAAATCGACAGTCATCTGAGGATGAAGCACCTTCTCCAGCATTTCAAAGTCTGGCATTCTTCGCTAGCTGCTAATCCTAGAAACCTTATAATTTTTTTAAAGTAGAAGCCACATTGGACTTGAAAGCTTTATCTATTCATATGGTTAAAAATAACTGCCAGGTGAGCCAACTCATAGATAAATCTTTTTTTTTTTTTTCAAAGTGTTCCAAACGTGGAGTTTCTTTTCTTTTAGAGAAATTAAAGCCAGCCATCCTTAATTCAGACAAGCATTTAAGTCTTGTTCTCGGAGAAAGTCAGTGAACTCTTTGGTAAAGATGTACCTCATATTCTTTTTTTTTTAATTAAATTAAATTAATTTTTTTTTCAGTGATCCATAATTCATTGTTTATGTACCACACCCAGTGCTCCATGCAGTACATACCCTCCATAATACCCACCACTGGGCTCACCCAACCCCCACCCCGCTCCTCTCCAAAACCCTCAGTTTGTTTCTCAGAGTCCACAGTCTCTCATGGTTTGTCTCCCCCTCTGATTTCCCCCAACTCCCTTCTCCTCTCCATCTCCCAATGTCCTCTGTGTTATTCCTTATGCTTCACAAATAAGTGAAACTATATGATAATTGACTCTCTCTGCTTGACTTATTGTACCTCATATTCTGATCCCCTTTCTTGACAATTTTTTAGATTTAGTTTTTCAGAGTAATTATCAGAGGATAATGTTGATGACTTTTATACTCATTGGCAAAACTTCTCTGGAAAGTGTAAGAATATTCTTAATTCCTAGCACATGTCTGTGTTAAAAAACAAAGTGATGACATTGTGAGGCGCTTCTTTTTTCATTAAGGCAAGAATACTGGATGTATTACCAAGTATTACTACAATCATGGGAGGAGTGTAGTGCTTTCCCCCCCCCCCCCCAATTGAAGTTTTGTTTGGAAAAATAATCTTTACAAGAAAACAGAACAATAAAACAACTTTTCACAACTTTGAACCTGTCAACGGTCTTGGTCAGTTTCAAAGGAGACTCACAGAATAAGAATTCCTCCAACCACATACTCCAGGGGAACACTGAGGTTGTCAATTCCTTCACTGCTTGTTTCGAAATTTTATGATATTTTTATAATTCTACCCTGAATGAAAACATTTGACACGAGAACCTCTCCTGGATTTCTGTTGGTTTGCAACCTTGGGAGCTTCCAGATAAAATCTGAAACTAGCCCCTGCACATGGAGGGGGAAGAGAAGGAAGAAAGAAGCAGGTCAGTCCAGATTAGCAGGTGGAAGTTTGAATAAGCAAGGGAACTTACATAGGAAGCTTGTCTTGGGCATCAGCAGAACAAGATTTCTGTACTATCTGCCAGAATCTTAAAAGTTTATATAGAGATCTTAGCTGGGTTCAGTCACGTATGCCGTCCAGACGGTCTCAACAACACCTCGCTCTTTCAAGGTTGTGTCCTTGTTCCCATTGTTCGCACTGTTCAAGGACACAGAAATCGTGGGCAGAGTGTACATTCCAAGGTCGGGGAGGGGTGCGAGGAGCCTCCAATGCCTGGGTCTAGCTCATGGGTCAACTGGTGGCCACAACCTCTCCATCACCTGCTGCAACAATTTCCTCTGTTCCACTTCAAAAACCAACTGAACATTTTCAGTGAATACAGCTGAATTAGAGTCTCTCTCATTTTATAGGACATTAGAAAAAATAATTTTGTTAAATGGAAATTCCATTTTGGAAGTATCCTTGCTTTTTATCTTGAGATTTTTTGCATGAAGAAACTGCTATTTGTAAGAACTTTTACAAATAAAAACACTGGTGGCATGATCCATGAAAGAACTAATTGATGAATATGACTTCATTCAAATTTAAAATTTCTGCTCTGCAAAAAATACTGTGAAGAAATTCAAAAGAGAAGCTACAGACTGGGAAAAAATATTTGCATAAGGTATATCTGATTAAGGACTGTTATGCAAATATACAGTTTCTTAAACTCGACAATAAGAAACCAAACAACCCAATTAAAACATGGGCCAAAGACCCCACCAAATAAGACATATAAATGGCAAATAAGCATATGAAAAGTTGCTCCACATCATTATTTCATCAGGGATATGCAAATAAATGAGATGCCATGATAGACCCATTAGAATGGCCAAAATCTAGAACACGCCAAATGCTGGGGGAGATGTGGAGCAAGAGGAACCCTCTTCATTCATCCCTGGTAGGAATGCAAAATGGTACAGCTACTTTGGAAGACAGTTTGATGGTTTCTTACAAAACTAAACATACTCTAAACCATGCACTCTCTAGTAATTAAACTCCTTGGTATTTATCCAAATGAGCTAAAAAGTATATCCACATAAAAAATGCACATGGAAATTTATAGCAGCTTTACTCACAATGGCCAAAACTTAGAAGCAACCAAGATGTCCTTCAGTAGGTGGATAGATAAATAACCTGTGGTACATCCAGACAATGGAATATTATTCAGTGCTAGAAAGAAATGAGATATTTAGCTTATTAAAACTTAAAGGCATACTACCAAGTGAAACTTAAATACATATTACTAAGTGAAAGAAACCAATACAGAAAAGCTACATACTATGATTCCAAATATATGATATTCCGGAAAAGAAAAAAACTATGGAGACAGTAAAAAGATCAGTGTTGCCAGAGATTGTGGAGAAGGGGGGATGAATGGAGCAGCACAGAGGATTTTGAGGACAACAAAACTGTCTTTTAAAAATAATTTTTTTTTATTTAAACTCAACTTAGTTAACATATAGTATATGGGGTGGGTGGAATTTAGTGATTCATCAATTGCATATAATATCCAGTGCTTGTTACATCAAGTGTCCTCCTTAATGCCCATCACCCCATTACTCCATACCCCACCTACCTCTCCTCCAACAACTCTCAGTTTGTTTCCTAGAGTTAGGAGTCCCCTATGGTTTGCCTCCCTCCCTGTTTTTACCTTATTTTATTTTTCCTTTCCTTCCCTTAAATTCCACATATGAGTGAAATCGTACTGTATTTGTCTTTCTCTGATTAATTTCACCTGGCATAATATCCTCTAGTTCCATCCACATCATTGCAAATGGCAAGATTTCATTCTTTTTGATGGCTGAATAATATTCCATCGTGTGTGTATGTGTGTGTGTGTGTGTTTACAATTTTATTTATTTATTTGAGAGAGAGACAGAGAGAATATGAGCAGGGGGAGGGGCAGAGGGAGAGGGACAGGCAGATTCCCTGCTGAGTGGGGAGGCTGACAATGGGCTTAATCCCAGGACCTCGAGATCATAATCTGAGCTGAAGTCAGATGCTTAACTGACTGAGCCATCCAGGCACCCCATGACAGCGAAACTAGTTTTATGAAACTTTAACAGTGTATACATGTTGTTAAAAGTTTGTCCAAACCCACAGAAAGTACAACATCAAGAGTGAACCCTATATTATGGACTTTGGATGATAATGTGTCAATGTAAGTACATCAGTTAAAACAAATGTACCACTCTGGTGGGGGATGATGAGAATGAGGAAATTTCTGCATATGTGATGTTGTGTTAATTCCTTTAAGTAGTGATGAGCATAAATGATGTTTCAAGATATCTCCTGCAATTATAATCTTATATGAAGATATCTATGATTTCCATTGATATCACGGATACCAACAACACTACTGTGGTTTGTTGTCTACATTAGTAATTGAAGGGGATGCGAAATGAAGCTATAATTTTTTTCCCCATCCAAGTTTGTAAACATCTGCCCTCCTGAGATCTTAGCTGGTCTTATGGTTTCAATTCCATCTATACACTGCTGAATATTTCCACATTTTATTTGTTTACTTAACTTGACATTTATACTCAGTCTCTAAGAATAGTTAGTGTTTGTTGAAGGCTTAGTACATGCTAGGCACTATTATAAGCACTTTACATTTACTACGTAATTTACTTCTCCAAACACTATCCGGTAATGTTCTATTCTCATTTTACATAAAAAGAAACCTGAGGCACAAAGATGTTAAGTAGTTGGTCCAAGGTTTCCCCATTGCTGAGTGGCAGAGTGAAGCATGGGGCACTGGAAGTCTGCCTCCAAAGCTCGTGCACTTAGCCTGTAAGCAACCCTTCTCCCAATCACCACCTCACACTCAGGTTGGACAAATCAGGTGTCTGGATCATCTACTTCCAACTGTTCCTCCTCCAGGCTTTGCATATTGTAGTAAATGATGCACGATCCACCTAGGCATTAACGCCCCAAAGCTAAGGTGTCCTAGTTTTCCCTTGCCCCACCACTAACCTATATCCAGGCATCTGCCCATTTCTTAACACTTCCAGTACTTCCTTTCTAATTCCATCCTCATCAACTCTAGTCAAAACGGCTCAACAGCATCTTAACCTGTCTTGTGTCCGTTCTTTTTTTTTTTTTTTTAATATTTTATTTATTTGACAGAGAGAAATCACAAGTAGGCAGAGAGGCAGGCAGAAAGAGAGGAGGAAGCAGGCTCCCTATGGAGCAGAGAGACCGATGCGGGGCTCAATCCCAGGACCCTGAGATCATGACCTGAGCTGAAGGCAGAGGCTTTAACCCACTGAGCCACCTAGGCGCCCCTCTTGTGTCCATTCTTGTCCCCAATTTAAACCCTTACCAAGAGTGCACTCTTGATGCACTCTTCCAAATCTACTCTTTCCACATTTTCACCAGCAGCTAATTTTCCATATTTCTAGATGTTGAGGACCAAACTCTTGCATTTTTGTTGACCCCCTCCTTTTCCCTCTTACTTTGTCAGCAAATCCTATCAACCTAGTTCTCCAATATACACAGAACCTGACCTCTTTGCACTACCAACACTGTTACCATCCGGGTCCAAGATGCCATTATTCTTGCCTGGATTATTTGCATTTATCTCTGAATTGATCTCCCTGCATTGGCTCTTACCCTAATGCAGCAAAATAGCATCTGTGTATGTCCTTGAAAACATAAATTAGATCGGGTCATATTTTGGCTTAATATTCTACAATGCATTCCCATCTCACTCAGAGTCAAATACACAATCCTGCACGATCGGCCCCTCCTCCCATTACTTCTCTGACTTCATATCTTACACCACACCAAACACACTCCCTCCTCCTGGCATTGGCATTTGTTCTGAAACGCCTGGAATGCTTTTCTCCCAGATGTCCATGTGGCTAAGTAATTCTCCTTAGACCTTTAGATCTTTACTCAAAATTCACCTTCTCTGTGACAACTTCCTGGTCCTCCTATTTAAAACTGTATCACACTCAATCCCGCCACCCACCCCCCCCTCCCCGCCCACACACACACGGGATATTCTTCCTTGCTTATTTGTCTCTCTCCAGCATGTATCACTATTTAACGTTTTTTATATTTCACTCACTTATCTTGTTTTTTGACTCTCTCCACTAAGAATGTAAGTTCTTTGAAGACAGATTTAAAAAAATTTTTTTGCCCTATTCCTACTGCCTACATATTGAAAACTTGTTGAAGGCATAGGAAGAGAACAAACCTATCCTTGTGGGTACCTCCTTTTGTTCATCATCTCTCACAATTAGGTCTAGAGTCGAAATCAGGCTCCCATGCACAGATCATTTTCCAAGTTAAGTGAATTCACAAGTGAAGCCTTTATGCCTTTTAGCTCTGCAAGAGTTCTTACTCTTTATCACTTTCTAATTGCTCTTATTTCTTTTTAAAATAAATCCATTCTTTTTTTTTAAGATTTTATTTTTTTTATTTGAGAGAGAGAGAGAGAAGGAGAGCACATACACACTAGGGGGTAGGCAGAGGCAGACTCCCCACTGAGCAGGGATCCTGACATGGGGCTTGATCCCGGGACACTGGGATCATGACCTGAGCCAAAGACAGATGCTTAACCAACTGAGCCACCCAGGTCCCCTTTCAATTACTTTTAAATTGAAGGATTGACAAATTTATAATCTGTCTCTTTTTTCATCATCAAGGCAAGCAGGACCAGGCAAAATAAAAATGGGGATTCTCTCATTCAAAAATTACTAAGGATTTTGCAATGATGCCAGCAGAGCATTAAACAAAGTATGGGGTCTCTGAGACCACACATGTCATATGCCCATGATGCTAGCCCTAGAGTGGGCTTTTGTTAGAGCTGGGTTTTTTTGTTTGTTTGTTTGTTTGTTTTTTAACTTACAAAAGCATGGACTTTAGTGATCAGGAGTTGCCTTTTCATGCATATGGTCCATGATGAATCTGTATTATAAAGGTTTAAATATTCTGAAGACTAATATAATTTAAACCATTAGTTATGTAAACTACATAATCACTTTTTCTGGTTCCAAGTTGACTTTTTGGTTATACAATTTTCTATCTAGTTATAATTATTTATTGTCAGATTATCCCTTCCACTTATTTAATAATTTAAGGTAAAAATACCACTGGTGGGATCTTTTGCTAGACATTGATTTATCATATAAATGAGCACTTTTAAAGGGAGAAATGTTAAAGATGCTCATTCATTCAAGAGTTGAGTAAAAATCTATAAATGCAAATTATAGTGCTTGGCTTTTTAAGACATTTAGGCATATGGCAGGAAAGCAGGCATTTTGCTGAAAGCCAGTTAGCCAAATGATCAATTTCCTGAATGACTAATTTGACCAATTTGCCAAATTAGATGAATGTAATTTAACAGCTTGAACAAGTTGGTGAAATATATAGAAAGATTATGCACACATTTTTAATACTGACTATCATAATTGGATTATGAATTATATATGGATATGTATATACTATATATATACTTGTGTCATACTTACATATATACATTTATTCATACATAGAGAGTTAACTTGTTATATATGCATATTATATGAAACATATATAAGTTACACCTGAGTGTAAGCACTGGGTGGCTCAGTCCGTTACGTACATATAAGAAGACTAGCTATAAAGGAAGCAAAGATATCTGAAAGGGACTATTATAATCTGGAAGGGACCATATGGTTAGTATGAATTAAATAGAAAGATGACCTAGGACACATGGGAGGAATCATATTATATACTAAATATTGTGTGACATTTCCTGGTTGATACACTCTGAGGATTTTGTAAAAGAATCTTAAAAATATTAAAGCTTTGGCAAAACAGTGATCAACATACAATGGCTCCTAATCACTTATGAATATATCCAAAATGTAGAACAGTCTTCCTCTCTGTTATAGATAACATGGATTACTTCGACAGCAAAATCTGCCTATTTAAATGGTTCCTGATTAGAAACCTCTCCAGGGGGTGCCTGGGTGGCTCAGAGGGTTCAGCCTTTGTCTTCAGCTCAGGTCATGGTCTCAGGGTCCTGGGATCGAGCCCTGCATCAGGCTCTCTGATGAGCAGGGAACCTGCTTCCCCCTCTTTCTCTCCACCTGCCTCTCTGCCTACTTGTGATCTCTGTCTGTCAAATAAATTAATAAAATCTTAAAAAAAAAAAGAAAGAAAGAAAAGAAACCACTCCAATATATGACATGGGACAGTTTTTCACCTACTTCTGATTTATTTCATAATACCTTTGAATGACATTTCCTACCTTTTTAATACTAAAAACATTTAAAATATTTTAGTATTATCTCACTTATTCTTCATACTCTGTTGTAATTTACAAATTCAAAAGCATCTGAAAAAAGTCAGAATTTTGAATTAAATTGCACTTAAATTACTTTTTTTTTTTTTTAAATTTTTTTTAATATTTTATTTATTTACTTGACACAGAGAGAGAGATCACAAGTAGGCAGAGAGGCAGGCAGAGAAAGAGGGGGAAGCAGGCTCCCTGCCGAGCAGAGAGCCCGATGTGGGGCTCGACCCCAGGACCCCGGGATCATGACCCGAGCCGAAGGCAGAGGCCCAACCCACTGAGCAATGAAATCATCCAAAATTTAATTTAGGTCAACTTAATTTAATCCTAATTTGAAAGCATCAGAAAGAAATCAAAATTAACCAATAATTCTAATTTTTATTCCCACATTACATTTTATTTTGGTTTTTGATATTGAAATATATACTTCTACACATTACACAGCTAATAACTTGAAGTGAATATTTTTGTTAATGCTGCTAACTAATTCTTGGGAAAGTGGCTAATTATTGCAAGACAACATTGCAGTCTTTACATTTAGTAAATCTGGCAAAGAGTTAATAAGCAAATTGGCATTCAACTAGCTGATTTTCTGCTAAGTGACCTACTTCCAGGTGGAGGAGGGAAGGGTGAGTAGAACCTGCAGGAATAACAATTCTCAGGAAGATGTAAGAGAAAAATATGAGATAGAAGTGATGGGAGAGGTAGGAGGACACCCAAGCCTCTTGAGAGGAATGGAATTTCAAGAAAGATGTTTACGTGTCACATGCTGCAAAGAGTTCCAAGAGTAAGAAGGTCAGTGGTGCCTTGCAGGCACTATTTTCAGTAGGGTAGTGACAGGGGAAGTCAATTTGCAGAAAATTATGAGATACGTGTAATTAACCAAATCTATCAACAACAAACATTAACCCTCAATGAGACAGATAGAAACTCTTTAAGAGCGAGGATCTAATTGTATTAGTGTAGAGCTCTCTCTTCTATTTCTTCTCTCTTCCCTCCCAACTAGAGTAGTCTGATTTGGTAAACACAGGATCCTGAGTTAAATGTGAATTTCAAAAAGACAACGAATAATTTTTAGTACAAGGATATCCCAAGCATTGCGAACCCTCACTAGAAATGTGCTAGATTGGGGACCATGGAGGGGGTAAGAGCACTGACTGCTGGAGTCCTCACCTGCACGTAGACATAGGGCTGTGGGTAAGTTACCCAAACCTCAGGCTCCAGGTTGGAACAACCAGGATAATAATAGTCATCGCAAGGAGTTGTAACAGTAACAGCTCTTTGGGGATTATTGTGAGTTGATGTCTCCACAGCACTGGGCGTGGGACAGGGAGAGAAATCGATACATGTAAGAAAGGTTGTTAATTAAAGAACAGCACTAATTTCTATGACGTGAAGGGGGGAAATGTGTGGGGTTTGTGTACTAAACGGACCTGTAGGTCCACCTGGGGATAGTGAATAGCCAAAGCATGCAGGCAAATGAACGTATGTAGGCCTAGAATTTAAAAAAGGGGAGGCGCCGGGCTTCACGGAAAACCTGCCCATTGATCCCTCTTACCAAAAGGAGTGGAGACATGACCCTCACGGGGCCAGCCTCGAGACGTCGGCACCCGGGTCTGAGTGTGGAGTCTGACGACCACACACCGGTCGGGGCCGGTTCGGTTCTCCAGGGCAGGCGGGGTGTATCTGCCAGCAAATCGCAGAGGTGCCGCGGGACAGGCCGGGGCGGGGCGGGCCCCGGGTGGCGGAGTCCGCCTGCGCGCGTGGGAAGAGGCGCGCGCGCGAGCGAGTCCTGGTCCCGGAGCGGAGCCCGGCGCTGGCGGCGGCTGCGAGCGAGCGGCGCGCGCAGACTCTGCGCGACGGACGCGGCGATGGGACACCTGTGGCTCTTGGGAACCTGGGGCCTCTGGGGGCTGCTCCTATGCGCCGCGGACCCCCGCGCAGGTAATTCATCCGGGGCGCCAGGGAGGCAAGCAGAAGTCCGTGCGGACGCGACCCTGGCTCCCGGGGCCGCGGGAGAGGAGGGACTGCCCGGCACCAGCCCTGCGCCAAGGCTGCGGGTGCGGCCGCATGGCCATCCTGGGGACCTGGGACCCGGGACCCGCAAGGCAGGCCTAAGGGACAGACAGGCAGGCAGACACACACACACACACACACACACACACACACACACACAGAAGAAAAGAAGAGAAGAAGAGAAGAGGGATTGCTCTTAAGTCATAAGAGTTACTGCTTGAATTATGGAACCGCACCGCCCCCACCCACAAGGGACTCCATTGAAAAAGACACTGAAACTTGGCTGGGGGTGGAGGTAGGGGACACAATCCTAGTCCTCTCTCTTCTCTTCTTGGGTGCCTTTCCCCCACCGAAGGGAGGGCAGGGTCCCCCGGCAGGACAGGAATGGGTGTCTGTGGCTGATGTCAGTCACTTTAAGGGGCAGCTGCCCTCTGCCTTCAAAGTAATACCCAGGAGAGGGTTGGAAGAGCCTGATAAGATAAGAAATTGGAGTTGTCCGTGGAGATAAGGGAGGATGAACCTGAGATAGGTGGAGAGCAGCACGGTCTTGGAGATAGGATCCAGAGCCCTCGCTGGAGTTTCCTGCTCTTGGCTGTGGGCTGCTGGAAGTTATGAATGTGCCTGAAGCAGCATCAGCCTTGGAGCTCTTGGCAGTCAGACCCGTAGTACAGAGACGTTTGAAGTCCGTGCTAAACTTTTTGTGGCAGGAATGAACTGTATGATTATAATTTCTTTAACCTTTTCTCATACATCGACTTGAAGCAGTAATTTCTATAGCTTTTCTTCTTGTCCACTTCAATTTTTCCTATTTTGAGAATTGTTACTGGATCTAATAATATAGATTTGTACCATTGAAGCGGAAAACGAACATTTTTAGCCACTGTTTATCTCTGAGTTGTTTAAAAGCATACTTAGCAGTTCTCCAGAGAAGCAGCTCGTTTACCCCTGTATTTTGCATAAGCACCTACCTCCCTCTTCTAGAACTCTTTTTCTCTCTCCCATAGTTGGTCCAGTCTAGCTATTCATATTTGCCCTCCAAGATGCAGCAGGGACAACCCTTCTTTCTAGAAGTGAGCATGAGCAGTGTAGTTGAAGTGCCCCTTCTTGGTCACCCATGGCCCCTCCTGCTCTCTTGTCACGCTGTACTGTCTAAGCTAAGCTTTGGGGAGGTTGAGACTATTAACACATTTTTATATCCCTAGGACACTTACACCGTTCAGTGAATGAATTGGTAACCATTAAAGTAAGAACTTACTATAATCAGGAGGCTAAAAAGATCCCAGGAAATTATCTTTCCTGAAGTCTTACTCCAACACAGAAAACAATTTCTTCTTAAAATGCACCATTAGATTTTTATGCCTGGACTATTCTCTTCATTTTCATTTATTCTTTGCATTTCTTATGTGCTTTTATGATGAATGACTTATTTCTCCACGGTGTTATTTTTCCAGCGTTGTCTGCTGCTGTGTGGGCTGCCAACTGTAGTTACAGATCTGTAGTTGGTTGAGCACTATATGAAATTAAGGGTTTAATAAATGTTTTATAATATGATAATCAAGAATGGTGAAATTATTACCACCCTTTGTGGTACCTCAGGTAGTGCTTTGCATAAAGCCAATGAGTATTAATTAAGCAAATGACTTATTTCCCTGTCAAGTCGTTCATTAGTAGTAGAACCACAAGTAAAATATGGGCGTATTTACTTTTAGTCCTATCACCTTCATGATGTTTTTCTTATAACATTGTAAGATGTGGTACCAAATTTGATGCTTGAAGTACTTGATGCTTTTATCTTTATTGTGTTTTAATATCTTTCAGATGGCTCTAAAATAATTCCCAAAGTCACAGAAATAATACCTAAATATGGCAGCATAAATGGAGCAACAAGACTGACTATCAAAGGAGAAGGTATGGTTGCTTTCTCTTTTCTTTCTTTCTTTTTTTTTTTTTTTTTTTGGTCAAGGTTGAGGTATTTTTTTTTTTAAGATTTTATTTATTTATTTGACAGAAAGAGGGATCACAAGTAGGCAGGGAGGCAGGCAAAGCAAAAGGCAAAAGCAGACTTCCTGCTGAGCAGAGAGCCCGATGGGGGCTCTATCCCAGGAACCTGAGATCATGACCTGAGCCAAAGGCAGAGGCTTAACCCACTGAGCCACCCAGGCACCCCAAGGTTGTGGTATTTTAAAGACTATTTCACATTTCACATTTACGGTTAAAAAACAAAAAAAATCCACGAGAGTTGTTTCTCCATTTGGTCAGAGTAGTAAAACTCTACCCCTTTGACAGCTAACAAAATCCCCGAGAGTCTGTACCAATTTGATCATCTGAGTTCATATTATAATTACTTGCTTAATTTAACTCCTAAGATCTGGATTATAATGCCTGAACTGAAAGAAACATCTTTAACCCAACTTTTCAATTATTTGTTTTGTTCCTTATGGGTCTAATAACATTTAATTTATCTTTATATCAAATATAACATTTGGGGGGCCTTGGAGGTAGAAAGTTTAATAAGAGGAAGTGATGGAGAAATAGCATGTTAATGAAGGCAGAAAGGCAGTTGAGTGCAAAACTTTGGATCCCTTCTCCTGCCACCCCGTCCTTATCAAATGCTTCATCAGAGCATGGGTTATATATGACTGTTTCTCCTTGCCTGGTCTTGGGAAGAAACATAGTACTCAAGCAGTGAATTTATTTAATGAGCAACTCTTCCTAAGATTAAATACAAATATGTGGTTCTTTTAGCACCGAGGTCTTCACAATCTTAAGAATAGTATTCAGGGGCTCCTGGGTGGCTCAGTGGGTTAAGCCTCTGCCTTCGGCTCAGGTCATGATCTCAGGGTCCTGGGATCAAGCCCAGCATTGGGCTCTCTGCTCAGCAGGGAGCCTGCTTCCCCCTCTCTCTCTCTGCCTCTCTGCCAACTTGTGATCTCTGTCTGTCAAATAAATAAATAAAATCTTAAAAAAAAAAAAAGAATAGTATTCAGCGTATGAATGAAGTATGAATGAAGCGTATGAATGGAGTTAGAATTGACAGAGCAAGATATTTAAGTATTCTGTCAGATATATGGAAATGTCTTTCAGTACTTCCAAGTAACATTTCTGCTGAATTCAATCTCTCAGTGATACACTTTAAAAGGTTTATGCCTCTAAATTGTGAAGAATATATTTTGGATTAAAGAATATATTTTGGATTAAAGATTATATTTTGGATATTATTTGGTTGTCTTTTTGTTGTATAAACACCCAAAAGCAATGTATTGTTAAAGACTATTTTAAAAGGGTCTTTATCCATGGTTCCCTTATATTGTAAATTGTTGTTAAGATAGTGTGCTTTGAAAGCTATTGGGTTTTTAACAGAGGTTTAAAAGCCTTGAGAGAAATGCCCCAATTAAAACAAAACAAAACAAAACAACAACCAGGCAGCTATTTCTTTCTGTCCCGAGACCTAAACTCCAGGAGCCATGGCTTGAGTTTAAGTACACAGACCCAGATGGCCCTTAGTTATAAATACCAAACAAAACATTCTATTCTTAAGGCATTTTGGAAGAACCTCCTTATGAATTTAACCCTAACCATTGCTCTTTCATGGACTCTCTGAGTCACAGTATATCCTGTGTCACTGGTGTCATGGTGAATTTCCAGTTTTCCCGTCCGTCTCAATTTCTGAAAGCTCTTGACAGAGCATCATAGAATAGTTAAATCCTCTTGGAATGGCAGATACCTGCATCCCCGCCGTGATTTGACTTCCCTTTTCTTGCCTTAACCACATGCTGTAGGTGACTAAAAATGTGTTAGCACCTGTCTTTCTCAGAAGCTGAATTTTATATATATATATACTATTTTATATAGGTTTTCAGGGCTCATGATATATATAGAATGTGTATAGAGCAATGTAATGAATTTGCAAAACACACCAGACCTCCAAAGCTCCATGAATGTGCTACTTGAGCAAAATTTATTTGGAGGAACTGGATTCACATAATCAGAGACATCAGTGCTGTCTCTGACCCATACTTCATGGTTTAGAATTGCATGCAGAGCTAATTTATTAATCACACAAGAACATTTTCTACATGGAACGTAACTGCTGGATGATTACTTAAGTGTTGGTCCCATAGGACTATAAAAATGTTTTATTTTTATAAAAGTCGGGGTGAAAAAATTAAATGATAAAGAAATATTTGACTTAGAAAGTGAGTTCTCTGAGATTCCACTCTCTAGAAAGAACTACTGTTAGTATTTTGGTGTATCCACATGAGTTTTCCATTTCCTCACGTCATATTCACTTTTACAGGCCAAAATTTGCTAGTGCATTACTTTGTTCTAAAGGCTGTGCTTCAGAAGCCAAAGATATATAATTTTACAGTTATGATGCCCAAGTAAAGTGTTTTGAGCACTTTATTTCCATGATCATGGAAATAATTATGTCTCCATCTAAGAGGACTGATTTAATGAGAAGTATTATCATTTCGATTATTAGTTCAGGAGTGTTTCTAACTTTATACCTGTATTTCTCAATTGTCTCTCTTAATAGTTCCCTTTTTCTTTTTTTTTTTTTTTTAAGATTATTTATTTATTTATTTGACAGACAGAGATCACTAGTAGGCAGAAAGGCAAGGAGAGAGAGAGGAGGAAGCAGGCTCCCTGCTGAGCAGAGAGCCCAGATGGCTCGATGCGGGGCTCCATCTCAGGACCCTGGGATCATGACCTGAGCTAAAGGCAGAGACTTTAACCCACTGAGCCACCCAGGCACCCTTAATAGTTCCCTTTACTGAAAAAAATCAATAAGATGGAAGGAGTAGAATTTTACTTTTGGCTTTTTTCCCCCTAGATATTTCCCTATTACATATACTTTTGTCTAACTAAAGTGTTGAATTATATAGTTTTTATAATGTTTTGGGAAACACAGGGACTTTGGTCCAGTCTGCTGGCTTTTGGTTCTGTACTTGCCCCTTCCCACTCTGTGACTGGGGCAGGTTACTCCCCTAAGCCTCAGCTTCCTCATCAGTAAAGTGGGGTATTAATTCCTACTTGTTGGGGCTGTTGTGGTGATTGAAAAGGGTGATGTATCTAAGGTACCCATAGATACTGTCTGTTTCATAAATTAGAGTTATTTTATTTTTATTATTTTGTTTTATTTTTATCATTATCCTGTATTTATGTTATAAGTTCAGTTTCATTCTTTAGGAATCATCCTTCACCACACTGTACTTTTCCTTTTCATTGTTTTGCTGTTACAACTTTTCGAGTAGGTTTGTATTCTCTCACCCCTGCATTTTTTTAACTAGAGAAATCCAAGCAGCCCCACGTGGTATATGGTGACCACCGGCTTCAACAACACACATTTTCCATGATAGCAGTCAAGGCTGCTATCAGGAGAACCAGGTTTGCGTGCCTGGCAAGTCTTGTCTCCAGTTTTTCTGCAAAAGAAAAAAAAAATACATCAATATGCCAGGAATTTCCATCTGAAAGCCTCAACCTTTTCTGTATCCAGGGTACACCCAACCCTTCCTGTAATCTTTGTCTCCTGGAGTACTTCCAGAGCTATCCTCTTTAGACCCAATTTTTTATTTAGAATTATACTTTTATTTTGAAATTCTTTTAGGAGGTGATTCCTTTGTGTGGCTTTTTAACTCTTTGGAATTAGCTAACAAATCAGAAATATTTCTATAGTTTTTTTTTAAGCAATATTTGTAATGAGAATATTTACAAATCCTATTGATTTGGTTCATGTTTTTACTTCGGGGAGATAGGTCTATATATTTGACATAAGTATGTAAAAAATATGTATGACATATATGACATTAAATACATGTATGTGACATTAAAAATATATATGGCATTAAAACAAAGCCAAAAACAGTATCATCTTTTGTT
Source organism: Martes martes (assembly GCF_963455335.1). Classification (NCBI taxonomy): domain Eukaryota; kingdom Metazoa; phylum Chordata; class Mammalia; order Carnivora; family Mustelidae; genus Martes; species Martes martes. The sequence continues at coordinate 28,899,793 of NC_137891.1, read as the reverse complement.
GGTTTAATTTTTTTCAATTGTATTTGTCTCAGGAATGCTGAAATGCAGATCTGTGTTACCGTATCAGTTTTGTGACATGTGCCTAAGAGGAAAATAAATACATGTATCACATCCTGAGCCACCCCACAAGTAAAACTTTCCATTCTTTAGTTAGTTGCCAGCAGCCCTCTGTGTATTTCAAACTCAACGTGAACACCAAAGATAAGCACAAGTTGGCAAAAGGAAAGGGCAGGTTTACAAGTAACTTGCTTTTCTGTGTTTTCCTGTATCTTTTCAAAATTCCATTTTAGCAGTAACTGCTGTCCTAGAATCAAAACTTCAGATCCAATGCAAGTGTCTTTCATGCTTATATTTGTACTTTAGCCTATATTAGATGAGCTCTGTTTGGTTACGGTTTAAGCTTAGAGGAGGAAGTGGTGTTTATTAAAATCCCTACCCTTTGTTGAGTTTCTGCTTACTTTTTCTACCTATCATGGATAGGAGAAGCACTAAGAACATGGGTCTGGAGGAACTTACATAGGGCAATGGCTAATAGCTTTATAATGTATGTTTTTAAATATTGTTATCTCCGAATATCACAGGTGCCAGGTTGACATCGCCAACCTGAATTCAAATCCTAGCCATAACACTTGTTAGTTCTGTGTTATTTTTAAAAAGGGTTATTAACACAGAACTTAAATTTCAGGATTTTTGTGACCAATAATAAGAGCAAATATCAACCTAGCTCTTAACATAGGAGCCAAGCACTATGTTATGCAATATATATAATCCTCATTTCGTCTTCCTGACAATCCAATAAGTAGGTGATTATGGTCATTTTCCATTTTATTTTATTTTATCTTATTTTATTTTATTTTATTTGAGAGAGAGAGAAAGAGAGTGAGAGAGAGCACAAGCAGGGGGAGTGCTGAGCAGGGACTCAATCCCAGGACCCTGGGATCATGACCTGAACCGAAGGCAGATGCTCAACTGAATGACCCACACAGGTTCCCCCTGGTCATTTTTCTGATGAGAAGATAAAAATGAGAGAGTTCATCTCTAAAATTTGAGTGCCTGAAGTCATACAGCAAGGATGTGCAGGAGTGGGATGCGAATCCAGGACGTTAGGGTTCCTTTAAAGAGCACCATCCCAAAGAAGCAGCTTTAGGAGAGCTAGAGTTTTAGGGGCGTTGACATTTGGTGAACATCTGGCACTGTGAAGCCCTTAAACTAGGCAATATTCATGTTTTTAATGGGCCTTTTTAGAATGCTGAAAATGTTCAATAATTTAAAAAGCAGTCACACCACAGATGTCTAGTGACGCCAATTCAGCCACTTCAGCTAATAAAGGTTATTTAATATGAGCCTATAAGGTAGGAGTGATTGTTTTCTGAAATATACTGCAAAACTACTTGACAATATTTATTTTTTATAATATAAATAATATATATACATTGAATTTAGAGTTAAATCTACATCTTTGAGTTTAACATTTTTTCTGGCTTACTGATTTTAAGTTTATTATTGTACTGTGGAACAATGTGGACTGTAGGTAATTAAGTTCTGAAATTCAAATAACTTATGAATTTATGTTAATAACCTGGATACAAAGGAAAAAATTTCATAACTTCAAAAATATTGTTAGTCATCAATTTGGCAACAGTGGTGGTTTACTGTTAAGCACTTGCAGTATTTAGAGAAAAGTAACATTTAAAAATGCACATGCTTTTAGAACTCAGAATTTAGGAATTTTAGATTTTGAAGTGATCGAGGCAAAAATTGTTTCTTTACTAATTTAACTTTATTCTAGAAAATATTATAACATCGACAACTTCATAGATTTACTCTCCATATTAGAATACTATTAAGTATCTTTTAAACATTTTTATTAGGAGAATATTTAGTTATAGGGTTTAATCAATAGAATAGTATCCAATTAATCTTAACCATGGATTTTATTTCTTGGGTTTATTTTGAAATTGAATGTTGTTCTAGCAATATAAAATACTTATATGTGGCATAAAATTACTTAATGGATATTTAACTACTTCCGAATCTAGTCTTGAATTTTCAGGTATTTATAGTAAGATTAAAATAATTTTCATCAATTAAAAAATAATTTTCTGCTCTGTTTCACATCATCTGTTTCTCTGGTTCTGTTGAATCACACCCATTAGCATGCAAACACGCTGCTATTTCACCAACCTGAAAAAAAGCAAGAGCAAAATCATCAAGCTTCCTCTTGCTCCACACCCCTTCTACCTTCCACCCATGCCTCTGCTTCCACTGATAGTAAAATGCCCCCCAAAGGGACCAGTATTTGTTCCTTTCACTGACTATCCTCCAATCTTCTCTTGACCCCATGCCAATCATGCATCCATTGCTCACTGAAACAGCATCTTCACTGCTGCCCCTTGTCTATGCTCTCAGAGCAGCAGCTAGTGACTCTTGGCAAGTGTAAGTCACACCATGCCATGCCTCTGTTTGGGAAGCCTCCAGTGTTCCCTAACTCATAAAAATAATCTGAATGCCTCAATTTTTGGTCTCATCTCCTACCACGCTCCTCACACATATTTCTCGAACCATGCTTGCTAATTCTTGAATCCAAAAATATGCTCCCACCATAGGGCCCTGAAGGGCGTGTTCCCTCTATCTAAAATGCACTTGCCATAGGTATTCTCCGGGCCTACTCCTTCCAGAAGATTTCCTTGACTATTTATGTCATATGCCTCCTCTATCCCAGGAATAGGGTTGGGAAATCAGAAACAAGAAAGTCCTGAAAAGACGCATGTGAAGGTGGTATGAGCACATGGTATGAGCACAAACCATGCAGATCTATGTCTCAAGTTAATTCCTGCAAGAGAGGATCCCCCACAGAGGAAACAGAAACACCAGGTTGATTGAATGACTCATTCAAGGGCTTCTCTCTTTGGCTACCTCAGAGCTTGTACAATGGGCTCAGGAACAGAGGGGCCATGGAGTGAAGGCTGTGCAGGATTAACACCGTCGACTTCCTTTCTCCAAGGCTAAGCTACCCATTGCAGTTGCTGATACCTGACCTGATCAACACTGAGCCCTCAGGAGGGGCCATTCCCCAAGAAGTACACCAGTTGCTTAGGGACAAATTGACTGCATTACTCCACTTCTCTCATGGAAAGAACAGAGATACATTATTGCTGGAACAGATACTCCAGATTACAGATTTTGCCTTCTCCATCCACATTGCCTCTGCCAGCCCCATCTTCCGAGAGCTCCCAGAGACTGAGTTACTGCCAGGAGAGTCTATAAAATAGTGCCTCAGAACAAGAAACACATTTTTACATGAAAAAGTTGTGATTATGGGCACACGACCACAAAACCTGTGTTACTCTGAAACACGTGGCCTAGTAGAATGATGGAATGGTCTATAAGAGGCAAGCCTAAGATCCCAGCTTGGGAACAACATCCTGTGGGATAGGATGCTGGCCTCCAGCATATGCCATATGCCTTTATCCCATGGCAGATACGTGCTCCTGTGTCCCGACAGACAGAGCACATGGAGCTGGAAAGGAACGGTTTCTCTCACTCATTATGACTCCCAGTGATCTGCAAACTGCATATGTTGCTTTCTGCCCTTGCCGTTTTAAATTCTGCTGGATTTGGGGTCTGAGTTTCAAAGTGAGAGAATGCTTTGGCCAGGGATCCCTGTATGACTTCCGGTGAACAGGAGCTACCACTATGAACTGATCACTTTGAATTCATCAAACATAATTAGTAGCCTACCAGAGATAATCAGTTCTGATGATCATGAAGAGAGAGGGTTGCCTTACCTAATGGAGATAGGGAAGGATATGTCTGAAATTCAGGGTATTCATGAGGGCATCTCTTGGCTTGCATGTCCCTGGAAGCAATTATTGCATGAATAGGCAATTGTAGCAACCACAACTTAACAAGGGTAAAGCAGCAACCAAGGGTCCAGACCTTCAGGATGAAGGCTAGTGTCACTCCCTCAACTTAAGTGCTGGCTAAGGCAAAGGAAGTCTACAATGGGTGGTAAAGAGGGGCTACAGTGACTATTCATTATAGCCTCAGGAACAGTTGTATCTTGTCCCACTAACTCTACTGTATTAAATCTGTAGCAGAGCTTTTGGCTGGTTACCACCTTGGAGACGTGATAGTGAGTTATATTTAAAATGTGGGGCCAGGGGGTGCCTGGGTGGCTCAGTGGGTTAAAGCCTCTACCTTCAGCTCAGGTCATGATCCCAGGGTCCTGGGATCGAGCTCCACATCAGGCTCTCTGCTCAGCAGGGAGCCTGCTTTCCCCTCTCTCTGTCTACCTCTCTGCCAACTTGTGATCTCTATCTGTCAAATAAATAAATAAATAAATAAATAAATAAATAAAAAGTCTTTAAAATGTGGTGCCAGAGCATGTCCATATGGTGCAGTGAGTTGCCTGTAAGAGAAGCCTTTTATACTCAGCTTCACAGTCTCTTGTTCTCACCTCGAATTCTAACCATAGCCATGACAGATAGTCCTCCAAAGACTGTGACCCAGTCTGTGCTAGCAGCTCTTTGCCTTCTGTTCCCATAGCACATCTTTGTCTACCGTCCCAGGGCTTCACTGATGCAGTGACTTGGGACATTGGACCCCTATGGTATATGGAGGACATATGTGCAGCCTGAAAGTGCAGGAGAAGCTATTTCCCCTGGAGAACCCTCAGTTAACCCCCTGGACAGGATTTGATGAAGAAAGGTTTAATTCTTTGATTCTGAGAGGCAGTCCCTATTTTCCTTGGAAGTTTCCAGCAAGGTTGTGCTCCAGCTGTGCTCACAGCCCCGGTTGTCTTTCTTTAGGTCTTAACTCTCTTTTGCCCCAAAGGGGTCACCACTCAAATAAATCATATGCTTGCAAGTCCTCACCTCACATTTTGCTTTATAGAAACTCAAGGGAAAGATCCCATCTCTTATACTGTTCTCTTTATCTCTTTTTCCAGTCCATCTGGCCTCCTTTTTTTCATGGTAGTTATCCTCAGCAGACATAGAGTCTGATGGGGAGGGAGGAGAGAGTATTTTCTCCAGCCCTTCGCACCCTACCTCTGGAATATAAGCTATTTAATTCTGCGCCTGGCAAATAATAGGTTCTCGAACATTACTTTTGTGAATAAATGAATTGAAGGTGAATATTTATGCTTCTAAAAAGGATTACAATCATAGGGATAAATACAAAATAGGTTAACTGCTAACTTACTTACTAATATTCCTTATTATTTATTGATGATTCAGTACCAAATGACCATTGTTAGATCTTTGAAAAGAGAATTCTATTAATAATAATTCAGTGTTTTTACTTTTCCAGGTTTTGCTCAAGCAAACCAGTTTAACTATGGAGTTGATAATGCTGAGTTGGGAAACAGTGTGCAATTAGTTTCTTCTTTCCGATCGATTTCTTGTGATGTAGAAAAAGATTCAAGTCATTCAACTCAAATTACATGCTATACTAGGTATGTTTTATAGTATGTTTAATAAGAGAATTTTTATCATACACATATTAGTATTATATAGTTTTTTATATACTCTGGCTATTATATTTTCTGATTATCAGCTATTTTTTGTTTCATGATGTTTAGACTATCTTATAGCTTTATTTCATTCATTTGTAATGCTCTTTCCATGTATTGGCACAATAAAATAAACTCCATATCCTTTTCCAGGTTATTAGAGCTATTATCTTATCATTATTGATCTATTTCAGAAGATAAATGGCTACTATTAAATTGTAATGATGCTCCTCAAAATATCAAAATTATGCTTTCCTGTCCAGTTTGATTAATTTCTTTCAGAATCTTGACATATTCATTAAGATTAAAGATGATCATTTTGTATAGTGACATTTCAAGTTCTTTACTATCAGTCCAGAATGATGTTTGTTATTAACAACTTATGGGAAAAATTAATCATTTTAAGTGGTAACTTTTAATAATAAAACAGGTAGCACATATTCCAGAGGATTTCATCTTTATCAAGCTTGTTGGCTGTTTCAGCAGCAAAAGCTCTCTTAGAGAGAAATTTGATCAGAATTTTTTTTTTTTTAAAAGCATAACTTGACTGTACCAAGGTGATGTATTACTGTTTTAAGTGGTTCTTCCTACCTTTGTTATTGTATTTGTTTTCCTTTTCAGTAAGCACCAGTACACTTAGAATAAGCATTTGCCTGTGGTCCATGATGTTAGAATCTGCAGTACAGAGTTCAGGATGGAGATCCTCCATAATTTAGAATGGAACTCTAATAATTTAGAATTCTAATAATATAGAATGGAATTTAGCTGTACATCAATTAGAATTTTAGACATTTTTTTTTCCAAAAATGACTTGTAGTCTGGGGCAGTATTTTTCCTTAGTATACATTAAATAAAAGGGTCATTGCATTCCTTACATGTTCCTCATTTGCTTTGCAGAGCAATGCCAGAAGATTCCTACACTGTGAGAGTCAGCGTGGATGGGGTTCCTGTTACAGAAAGTAATACCTGCAGAGGTCGCATCAAGAGCTGGGAATGCACCTTCAATGTATATGGGATCTCCTCTAACTTTTGGATGATCGGTCTTGTGCTTGCTTTCTTGCAGAACTGGGATTTTATTTTTTAGTTTTACAGATTGTTATCTATTTCCACATTAAAAAATATACTAGCATGTAGCGAAGGCTAACTTCACTCAGTTTTAATCATCTTCTGTGGCAGTGGAATCTCTTTTATCATTTCCTATTTGTTTCCCTCTTTAAATTAATTTTATTAACGACTTAAACTTTTATACATTAAATTTTTTTCTTGCTCACACTATTTTTTCTCTTTCTCCATTTCTACTCTGAGTTTAATTTTTTTCTTATCTTCATCACACTCACCTTCATTTTAAATAGGATCATAACTCTTTTTCCTTTCTTTATAATTTCTAATGCAATGAGATAAAATATGACTGCACATAGCATTGAAGTCATTCAAAATGTAGTTATCCTATATGTAGATATTTACAATAACACATTTCTTCTAAGGACCATCCCATATATTTTTTAAAATTATGTCTGTCTATCAAAAGTGTTAGAGTTTCTATCACCCTTGTGGGCTCCCTGGGATTCTCCTCTCTCCCCATTCCCATTTGGTGTCACAATTCTTAAGAATTTTACCTGCATTGCTCTAGAAAATTATCATTAGCTTCATTACTAAAGCTTACTTTGATGAACTTTTTCCAGGTTTTGTTTCTGTTTTGCAATGTGTTTTGTTATATTTTCTTCATAGGCTTAAATAAAAGAAGGCCTGTAATTTTATTCCCTCAAATTCCTGCTACCAGAGAGCCTTATTACTAGAGTTTGACATATGCTGATAACAAAGGAAGATTGACTATCAAAGTTCTGAACTAAAAACACTGACAGAGAATTTTTAGTGGATAAGGAAAAGATCTTGAACAAGCAGAAAAATAATATTCTAAACTTTATTTTTATATGTAAAAAGAGATATTTTGACAGTTATATTATAGAATTATTTAAATGTAAATAATATAAGAACCAGAGATATTAGCTTATTGACAGTATTATTTTACAGGCAAAAAGTTTCAGAACCCCAACGATAATGAGCATCACACCTTTATCTGGAACTCCAGGTCTGTTATACGACAGCTGATATAACATGTTTTTTGGTTTGTGGTCATTAATTTAATTTTTAGTATATAAAATTAGTATATCTGATAATTTATAAAGAACATATTTCCGATTGTATAGTAACTTCTGAAATTATTTCAAAAAATGATTTTCAGTGGTTATACCTAAATCTGCTGTAAAGTATTTTACTATCCCCCTATTGGACACTTAGCTGGCTTCTACTTCATTATAATTATAATGATAGCAGTTTACAATCCCAAAAGGAATATGTGAGAATGCCCTTTTCTATAACCTTGACAATTTTAGGAACTAATTTTTTCAGGCATTTATATGAAAAATGTAGTAGCTTATTTCTAATTTTTCTAAGTCTTAATTTATACAATTAAATTTACTTATTTATATATATCTATTGACCCTTTGTATTTCTTCTTTTATAATTACTTGTTCATCTCCTTGGTTTTAATTTAATGCTAGTCAATTTTTTTCCATATTAAGTTATAAGAATTCTTTATATTTTAAAGAAATTAATGATTTGTATGTCATATATGTTGGAAATATATTTTTAACTTACTATTTGCTTTTAAATTTTATTAATGGATTTACCTGTTGTTCAGACTTTTTTAATTTTCTAAATTAAATTAATCTATAGATTTTAATTATTATTTCTTCCTTCATTTGTATGCTATAGAAGACCATACCATCCCAATTATATAAGTATTATATAAATTTATACTTAATTGCAAGAGTTTTTATGCTTTTATTTTTATATTTAATTTTTATTTCTCCTAGGATTTATTCACTTTTTAGGTATAAAGTAAAGTGGGATCTTATTTGTTTTTTCAAATATATCATTCATGACCCAAGCAATATTTATTGAATAATTCATTGTTTTCCATGAAAAACTTCTTTAATTTACAAATACTTATAAATATTGCTTTAATACTATACATACTCATGTTTTATTGTGTTTGTTAGAATGTTCAGCAAAGTGTTAAATAATAGTGATGAACATGGCATATACGTGTCTGGATCCTGGTTTCATTAGGAATACCTCTAATGTTTTGGTATTAAGTGTATGGCTGTATGGGTAGGTAATCTTACATAGAACTTTTTGTTTGTTTGTTTTAGGCACACTAATAACTATCCAAGGCAGAATCTTCACTGATGTCTATGGAAGTAATACTGCATTAAGCTCAAATGGGAAAAATGTTAGGATTTTGAGGTAAATTTTTGTTGTGGAAACATTCTTATCACTCAGATGGGGTATGGTATTCCACAAACAATGGGCCCAATGATATTAAACATCACTACAATGTGAGGGGATTAATTAGCATATTTTCAGCCATATTATAGGTGACTATTGGATGATTCATTGACATGGAAGCAGTGGCCAATATGCCTTTCTTTTTTGGTCTGGCATAATTCTTTCATTTTCTGTGATAGATTTTATTAATAGAAGGCACGTGGAGACAAGCCAAATAGTAATTGAGTTAGTTATAGAACTTTATTACTGAATAACTTTGTTACTAATCTGCCTCATTTTGCATATATAGATGTAACTGTGTAGCCTGGAGGTCCATAGCTTAGTCAAGATTGAGAACCAGAATCTTCTGACATGCAATTTGGCCCTTTTTCTTCTACTGTAGTGGTGTGTGGGAGAGTGTTGAAACTAAAAATGGTCAGTAACTTATTAACAGCCTCGGGTTTGAACACTGGTTCCTCCATTTACCAGCTATGGATTAGACGGTAACATTGGCTAGTTACCTCATACCAAAAAACAATTGTCCACATTTTGGATTGGAAGCTAGCTTGGTCACTAATCCGTCTGTAGCATAGGTGTGGTTTTCTGAGTGCTGTCTTGAAAGACTGACAGCTGTGTTCTTTCCCCATAGAAGGAAGTACAGAATCAGCTTTCAGAAGGCTCTATGCATATTAAAAACAGGTATAAAATGGGTAAATAGATAAATTAGCCAACTGTTCATACAACAATTAAAGAATTTTTTTAACTACTAAAAAGGTGATATATATGTATATGTAAACACACATACACATATATAATTTTGTAAACCAAGTAATTTAGAAGGTTTTACTAAATAAAATCAAGGTAATTTAGGTAGCATTCTATGAGGTAGCACTCAAGTAAATCACATTTGTATGCATCTATAATACTGTGGAAATGTTCGTATTGATTCCTTACATACAGTAAGTACTAAATAGAGAAACAAATGTTAGCATAAATAAAGATTTTGTTTGCCTCCGTATGGTTGAATGTTATGAATGGTTTATATTCCAATTCTTAGATGGGGTTTTCTAAGTCATCCTTTGCTATAATAATGCTAAGAAGTAGGAAGCTTAATCTTTAAGGACATTTCTCCCTCCCCACCAGCACTGTAACTGAAATTTACTTCTGTTCAGTACAAAGGAATGCATAGAAATTATTTTATAAAGTCAAGAATTGAAGTCATGTAGCCCATGTACCTGAAACCCTGAGGTACTATATATAAATGCACAAACACTTTCACACACCTATTATTGTGAGAGGCGAAGGCCTTAGAACTGTGCCTATCCCATTTCTACCATCTTAATTGTGACACTAGGCATTTCAAGCATTGCACTGGGCCTGAATCCCATTAACAGGAAGCAATGGGCCATGTACTGGGCAGGAAGTCAGGACCCCAGAGTGTGCAAGCTGCTTCTGCTTCTCACAAGTCTTGTCAATTCAGCCTCATCTCCAAACCCAGACCAGGTACAAATTATAGAGGACATGCAAATACCAAAGGGTTTGGTGCCCACTAAGGATATTTTAGTCTAAAAGATAAGATAAGAAAAACAAAATATACATCTTAAAGATAAGATAACAAAATACATATCTTTAAGATAAGATAAGATAAGAAAAATATATATTGTTTTTCTTATCTTATCTTATAGACCAAAATATATATATATATATATATATATATATATATATATATATATATATATATATTTGGCCAGACACACACACACACACACACACACACACACACACACACACACACATATATATGGTGAAATAGTGTAGTATTGCCATTGATAGGCAAACCCAGACCACTGTGGAGTTTACAGGGTGTGGGTAAGAGCACTGCTGGAGCCCAGCTATGGGTTTGAATTCCTGCTCTATTCCTTACTGGCTGTAGGCTTGAACAAGCAACTTAAACTTCTTGCCTTAGTTTTTCATCTTTAAAATGAAAGGGTAAGATGGTTGTAAGGATTAAACATAGTAAGTGCTGTTGTTAGCTGCTAAATTTATTATTTAGGCACAAGAAAGCGGGAGTTTAGAAGGAGGCTATGAATCCATCAATCTCTACAATGGGTACAGTAATTCAGTGTACTTGCATCACAAACCTAATGTAATAATAAATGAAAGGATTTGTGCGTACACGTTTATTAAAACATTTAAAGTTCTCCGCAAATGGAAACTTTTTAGGAGTTCAGGTTTGTATCTGCAGTGACTTTGAATCTGGGATTTGTTGGCGCAAAAGCTGGGTGGTTTATTCTGAGTGCGGCGAGTACAGGACCTGTGGGTCCTGCCTGCAAGCTTTCAATGGCATCAGGTTCTAACATCCCTAAAGCAGTAGCTGACCTGGTCAGCTGGGGAAGTGCAAAGGCAGTATTTCTCTGAGCCCTAGCCTAACCTCTTCTTGGCTTCAGATTTCTGTTTCAAAGGTACGGAGGATATTAGTTGCTCTCTTCATCCTAATTACTCTGTGGGGCTTGGCTATGGCCCTCCTTTAATTCCTGCCTATAGTTTGAAACTTACTGTGCGTTACAAAACATAAAACTCTCTTTTGTATTTGAGTTAATTGATCTGCAAGTGGAAGGGTCCCCATTATCTATTTCCACATTGTCTCTTCCTGTGGTATTATCACTTTCTAACACACCAAATATCCTATGATTATCATGCCTATTATCAGGTCTTGCCCCCACCCTTTAGAATCCTGTCCCACAAGGGCAGGATTTTGTTTTCTTCCCTGATGTATGCCAGTATCTACAGCAGAGACTGCAACATAATAGGTAATAAAATAGGTGTTTGTTGAATGAATGCGTGACAGATAATAAGTGATTGAGAGAAAAATACAAGGTGTTAGTGAACTTGGTGGGAAGAAAGCATTTTGAAATGATTTACTAAACATAAACTTCATCTTTTCCAATAATATGTTTATACAGAGTTTATGTTGGAGGAATGCCCTGTGAGCTTCTCATACCACAGTCTGATAATTTGTAAGTCACTCAAATAATTTTCTTTAGAAAATAAATAGATGATATAAACATACCAGTTTAAGTAGTAATGTCTAGCAATACTGTATAGCCGAATCCTTTAAAATACAGCATAAATTATAATGTTTTATACAGTAAATTAGTAATCATTTATATAGTTAGATGTAACCTGATATCCCCTATTGTCTCCAGTAGAATACAATATGAACTATTATTTAGATTATTAAGTTTTGAGATATTTTGAGAAATATCTTTATCAAATAATTGTTTCACTTGGTAGTATTTAAAAGTATCTAAGAGGAATATCAATGGTGATAGCCAAATTAACTACAAAATACTTAATTGTAAAAGGAAGCTTTATGCAAGTATCTCCAGCCGAGGCTGGGAAATATTTCATTTCACAGAAATTTTTGTTGTAGAGACAGTTTCTAGCCTGATACATGTTCAACGTCCATAAGGTACTTTTAACGGAAACAGTAATTTATTTAATTAATTAATGTATTTGCCAATAAATGCATCTTTGTTATATAAATACTTAAGAAGGGAAACAGTATTTTAGAACTGTAGTGTCAATATAAACTTTAAAATTAACATATATATTTTATTAGGTACGGTCTAAAATTAGATCATCCAAATGGAGACATGGGTTCTATGGTTTGTAAGACGACTGGAACTTACATTGGTAAATGTTGATCACCATTCTTTGTAATTCTCAGAAATGCCTGACTCTGTTTCCTTGTTTTACATTCTCTTAGACTTCCCTGCAGCTTTATCCCTTTCTTTAAAATTAACATTTCCTCTTTACCTTGGCTTCTTTTCAATTTCATGTAAGCATGTATGAATTACCTTTTTCCTAAGGCTTACATTTAAGGTAAGCTTCTTCAAATTTCTTTTCTTCTCTTTTTTCTTTTTTCTTTTTATTCTTCTGTCGCCCAGAAAATTCCATTTACTAATTTAGCTGTTTTCCCTATAGCCTTAATTTTATGTTGTTTCTTCCCTCTTGCTCTGTGTACTCCAGGCACTTAGACCTTATAGTCCTTTTTTTTTTTTTTTTCCAGTTTTATGCTGACATACATCATTGTATGAGTTTAAATCATATAACATGATGGCTTCATTTACGTATATTGTGGAAGGATTCCCGCAATAGGTTCGGCTAGCATCCATCATAATCTTTTAGTTCTAGAATGGACTTCATTTTATTTTGTCTCAGAGCCTTTTGCAAGCCTCCCATCCTGAGAATTTCAGAAAAAATGTCGTGTCATTGAAAAAGCCTTCCTTGATGCCCTGCCTTCCACTCTCCAAGTTCACTCTCCTTTTCTTTGATAGCTTTATCACACTTTTTAGTTCTCTCTGTCACTGCTCTTGACTGACTGAATCCCTGCCCCCCCACCACCCGCCCCATGCTCAGTTAGGGAAAGAGCAATCTGAGTGCTCACCCTGCATGGCCCAACCCCCCTGCAGAGTGTCTCCTCCAATTAAGTAGCTGTTGGAAGAATGGAAGGAATCTGATGGTTATGTATATGTTGTTTTTATCATTCTTCATTCATTACTATATTTCAAGTTTTTCTAGTTAATAGCCTTGAGACATCTTAGTATGTGTATTTTAAAATGCCAGACACTTGTTTCAGATAGTTCATTGTCATGTCTTTAAGGATTAATAAATTGTTGTATAATTACAGTTTTAATTTTAAGTTTCTTTGCTTTTAAATCAGCTTTATAATACATAGTTCTTGTTCTCCTGTGATTGAGAATTTAATTAACTGTGTATTTTAATTAATTCCAGGTCATCACAATGTCAGCTTCATCTTGGATAGTGATTATGGAAGGTAGGTCATTTTGTAAATAATAATTTCCATAATGGATTCAACTGGGTAAATAAAATAAAAGTATATGTTTACCTTGTGCTATAGATCCAGAGATTAAAAAAAAAATCACTTCCTTCCCCCAAATTAACATTTAAGGGGTATATCACTCCCTTTCTCTACTTTGTGCCTCAGACACAGCCTTTCAACTGTTGGGAACTTTAGCATTACCTAAACAGCATTACCTAAACAGCATTACCTAAACAAATCAATCTTTGATTGTGATATTGAAAGGGTTCTTTTTATGTCTTACAGCTCTTCTAACATAATTGTCATTCTTTTGATAACTAAATAGTTTAGTTTTGGTCTGAACTAATAACGTAAGAATAAATTAAATCCCATGGTTAATACCTGATGAAAGTGTTCATTTAAAGTATCAAGACATACAGAGTGATGAAAGATAGTAGTTATGGCTCACAATTGTCCATCTTAGCACTGTATGTTAATAACTTCTATTCACAATTTTTTAATAAAGCTAGAAATCAGTTTCAGATATCCTACATCCTAATTTCACTAAGAGAGATTACCATATGTGTAAGAAATACCAGAATATGCAAATCTCAACACATGTTGCAAACCTCCTATCATAGATAATCATTATTACAGAACATTTCGTGGGAGGCATGGTGCTAAGCACTTGATGTATACTGTCTGGTCGAAGACTCCCAAAGATCCTATAAAATTGAGTGTTATCATCCCCCCCTGTGTTACACACTGGGAAAAGTGAGATTCAGGAAAGTTGGATAATTTGCCCATGGATATCCAGCTAGTTGGAAGGAGCGCTGGTGTGTGAACACTCACGGCCGAGCTCCAGACCCTGAGCACTGCACTCCAGGGCTCTGCCAAGGTGATGAAGTTTTAGAATGTAAGTGAGGTTCAGTGGGATGAGGTCCGGAGCCGATGACCAAGAAAGAATTCTTGAGACATCTTTGGCGCAAAATGGTGGTTTATTAAATCACGGGGACAGGACCCGTGGGCAGAAAGAGCTGCTGCCCCGGGGTTGTGAGGAGTGGTCCATCACATACTTGCGAGTTGGGAGGGGGTCGGGAATAGCATAAGTCTCTAAGGAATTTTGGAAACAAGGTTTCCAGGACCTTGAGGAGCTAGCTGTTGCTGGGAAAAGGTCGTTTATTACCATCTAATAAAACCTTAGTCATGAGACCCTTCAGATATATATATCGGTGGGCCTTACGCTTGGGGATGATTGCCAGCACGTATCTTGGAGGGTTTAGAGATACCTCTAAACTTCCTTTAGAAAGGAAGTTTCCAAAGGAAGGAAGGAAGTTTCCAAAGCAATTTTTATATGTTAAAGTAGACCCACAGGATCCTGGTTGGGGGTGAGGGGCGGTCAGGCTAGGATTGCTTTTTGCTCTTAGCAAAATATTAAGGTGGAGGTAGTTGAGTCCCTAGAGGAATGCCACTCTGCCTGTTTCAAGGACTTGCCAGTGGGCTCTAGATAGTAAGGAAATTTAGTAACTTTTCTTCTGCCTCTGTTTCCCACATCGGAGGGTCTCAGCCATAGAACCACATCTCCTTACTACTTAACATTCTGACACAGGATTATTTAAGCATGGCAAGAGTACTGCCCTTTTCTGTGTATTTGCGAATGTATGGGGGGTATTTGTTGGCTGTCGTGGTAACTGGGACATGCTAATGGCTTTTCCTGGGCAGGACCGAGATGCTCCAAACCTAAATGAATTATTCTGCCCAAAAATGTGTGTCCCCATGAGAAAATGAGCTGATTAATAAAAATCCAAATAAATCACAATATTTAGCCATCCAATACTAATATATCTGTAGTAGATCAATGATAGGATATGTCTGTGGATTTTTTCTGTTTGTTTCTGAAGAGAGATAAATGCTTAGAAAAGATTGAAAAAGATTAAAAAGATTGAGAAGAATGGTAATGTTACAATCAAAGTAGATGTTATTCCTGGTTAATGCTCACGGACTGCAAGAGAAGGATGATATTTGGTCCCTGCGTGCATGCAGCTGCAATTGAGGTGGTGAGCCCAAATCCATCATCATTGTATTTAAGGATCTTCTGGTTCCAGACACCTAGAGGCAATAGGTTATAACAGAATGATGACTGGGTTGCACACTTTCTTATAGACCAATGTAGACTGGACCAAAAAACCATGAAGAATATTATAACTCAAGGGCAAATCATTGTGGATGGTACGTAAATGGTATTAAGATTCACCTTTGTGATTTACATGGGTCAAATGTCTTAGAGTCCCATGATTTACCAGTTTTTTTCTACAAGGACCTTACCTACATGCATACAACTTGATACGAATAAGGCAATAGGATTTTGTTGAAAACATTAGAAAATCATGTTAGAAGCAATAGTTATTGAGTTTTAAATGATTTCCTGAACCACATATACTTTTTATTTTTAATGCTCTCATTGTCATTCTTCTTCAGGTGAAAAAGATTGAATTCTTAGTTCTGAGTCTGTATGAAAGGTACTAATTACCAAATCCATCATATATTTCTCAAAGAAATAATTATCCAAAAATAGGTTTGAGTGATCAAGCTTGAATGTGATTGATAAGTATATATAAATTAATGGGTTGCACTCAGATGCCATGAAACTTTCCATTTTAAAAAGCCAGCAAACTTGCACATAATATAGGCAAAAATATAGCTTAAAATAGTTGATTCTGTGATCTTGACTTATAATTCTTTTTCTTAAAGCCAGTGGCTGTTCGTTTGTATTAATGTCTCAGAACTGAGGAAACTGTGTTTCTATATAAAACAATCTTAGGAATTTGAGATAACTGTTAAAAATATGGCATTTACTACTTAAAAGCCTAGTTTCATGATTACATGGCATTTAAAAAAATGTTAAATCATTCTTTAAATTAAAAAAATCCATATTATACAAATTTCAGGAGCGTTCCTGAATATCAAATGAACCAATTAAAGGCCGTTGTGGCTCCCATTCTGTATTTCTTTTAATAGCTAACCTTCTCTCCTCTATTACTCCAAGTTCAAACAACAGCTGTTCCAAACTGATAAGGTTCAGATGAGGCTGCCTTAATTGAGAAATGCCTAGTCATTATCAATGAATTAGTGAAAATCACCTCAGTGTCATACCAAATAAATTACATTCAAATTTTATTTCAGGAGGCAATTTTCCCACCAACTTGAGAAGCAGGGTTAATTTTTCAGATGCAGAATCTGACCACAGACAATATTGCTGGAGCTGGCATCATTTCAGATCTCTGAGAAATCAACTGAAAGGCTTGTAATATACCAATATAAATCCAGTGTGATCTTCTTAAGTAACTAATTTAGCATGCGGGATTTCCAGAGACTCTTTAGTCTTGCAAATGCACATTATAGTGCTTGGGTTAGATTTATAGGAATTTCCTGTTGGTCTCAACCACGAGATCTGCATTAGCCTTTTAGATTCTAGTTCAGTGTGTTATAAATATAATGAATGGACTTTTGAGTCTTAACATTTGAATTTCTTAACTTCTCTATTATGAATTTCATTGAGGTAATTAAGGAAACAGTATTTAATTTCCAGGATCAGATTCCTTCCCTTTCTTGCTCTCCAGGCTATGAAGTGTACATCTACATCCATCACAAAATATGAATAGGTTCTGTGTTTATTGAGGGTGGTTTAACTCTGGTGGATTATTGTTAACCTGCTTTCATTCATCGTGCTCTCGTACAGATTAGTGGCAGGAGAAAACTGTGTAAGACACAGGTGAGGAGCCAGGGTTCAGGACTCCAACTGCCTAGCTTCAAATTCTGTTTCTGCCACTTACTCTCTTTGTGATCTTGAGTAAGATAAATAGATTCTCTGAGCTGTGCCTATCTCATGGGGTTAATGTAAGGATAAAATGGTATAATAAATTAAAAGCTTAAAAAAATCTTAGGTTAAAAGCTTAAAAACTTTGCATAATATTTAAGTGTTCAGTAATGTTAGTTATTCTGATTTTAAATGGATTATAAGAGAGGAGAGAGGAGAGTAGTTAACACAAATGCCTTCAGGAAGGGGGATCCTGCTTTTTTTCTGTTAATACGAATTCTTTATTGAGGTATAGTTTGCATATAATAACATTGTAATTTAAGTATGCAGTTCAGTAAGGTCTGACCAATGAATATTTGAGTAACTGTATACTTGTATATTTGTGTAACCAGTAACTGTATCAAGATGTAGAGCATTTTTATCTGCCCAAAATGTTCTGTCCAGCTCCTTTGCAAATTATGACATGATTTATACCACTAAAAAAAATAACATTTTCCTGAAATAAAGTTGATTTTTAAAGTAAGGATTTTTACTTTTTTTTTTTTTTACACAGGAGTTTCCCACAAAAAATGGCATATTTTGTTTCTTCTCTAAATAAAATTTCAATGTTTCAAACATATGCAGGTATGTGAACCCTCTCACTCTATGTGTGTGTGTGTGTGTGTATGTGTGTATGACAGAGAGAGAAAGAAAAAGAATGAGACAGAGAGACGTGTGTACCTTATTTCATCATCAATGACAATAAGGACTTAAGGCATAGTGTATTATTTTATGTACTGCTAGGAAAGGAGAAACACATAAGATGGAGAGTCTAATAGGAAGCTCTGACATTAAGCTAGGGCCCAGAAAACTATATTCTTAATATAAGGCTGGTTGAGAAACCAGCTCATCACTCTAAAAGAGACAGAAGGGAAACTTGCATGTCTCCACTTGGGCAGTTGGTGGAGGGAGGGAAAAAAATATCTCCACTGTCAATTTAAACGACAAGGCAGCGCTCTCTCAGATTTATAGTCTCAGTGTGGTCCAAAAGAATACTCAAGTAGATTATTATTTATTTAACTTACAGAGATCTAAGGTTGGTAGACTCCTAGGAGAGTGTGGCAAACAAACACAAATCCTCCTGGAAGAATTATACTTCATTCTAGGTCAGGAGTGATGGAGTGGCACATTCAGATTTCAAAGATGTTCAAATGTGAAAAGAAGTGTCTTGGAATCAATCAAATAGGATATATCCTGGCTTTTTCTATTCAATGTAAAAGCTGTGTGTAAAAATACATAGACCTTTGATAGAAGTAATAAGAATAAATTTTAATAAGAATCTACCATATATCATGCCCAGGGCAATTTTACTAATATATCTAAAACTTTTATATATGAAACCAGTCATTGTTAATGTATTACTATATGAGGAGAGTATAAAATGTTGGCCCAGAAAGAGAAGAAAGATTTGTTCTTTAAGAGCATAGGGGAGAGGAGAAGAGGCTGTTCTCCTGCCTTCCTGTGTTTCCTTTGGAATCAAACATCTATCCTCAGCCCAGATTTTCCTTAATTCCTGTGTCCTCCATTACCAATGTCTCTTTAGTACCAGTCACCACTAAAACCTGGTTCCCCTGAGCTGTAAGGCTCTGTGAAAGCCATGTTAACTGTCCTCTTTGCAGGATTGCATAAGAGACAAAATTAAAACACCCAATTCATTCATTTGGTCAATCCACTACCTGTGCTGTGCTATGTGTTAAGACTCGGTAATTTGGAAAATTCATAAAAATTAGGCATTTGGGTTGATGTGTAATATTCATGACTTTTTATTTAATGTGTTTCTCCTTCCTCTCTGCAGAGGTCACTATGATTTCCCCTTCACGAGGAAGCATTCAAGGTGGCACTGTGCTAACGATAAGTGGACGGTTCTTTGATCAGACAGATTTCCCTGTCAGAGTTCTCATTGGAGGTATTTTTTATGACTTTTAATATGTTACATTATAAGAACAAATCCTGGCTTTTATTTAATAATTTGTAAAAAGAATAATAGTCTTTTTTCAGTTAATGCCTTGAATTTAAGACTGCGTCTTTTCATGTGGGCATTTGGTTCCTGGGAATGATACTTTTCCCATGGGGACCTTCCAGTGAGGGCCTGACATGACCACGACTTGGGCTCTGAGGTCATCATCAAAAAGCATTGTCTGGTAACAACTTGGCTACCTTCCACAAATTCCTCGCCACATGTTGAGACACACATACCCTTTATTTAACAAACTTTTAAATACCCTTCTTGAACTGTTGTTAATTCTCAATGGGTTGGTTAGTTAGGAGAAAATTTAAAGTATTTGAGGATACTCTCCTCATCCCCTTTTCATGTATTGTGACTTGTCTGGACATCATCAGGAATTACCGATGATATTGGCCTTGAAAAGAGCATTAATTGAGGTGTTCTATTTTTACAAATGTGAATAGGGCTTGGTTCTCTGGTTATGTATCGTTTTTATGTATGTAGATCTTTTCAAGGTAGGGAGCTGTGCAGCTCAAAAAGGAATGGAGGCTGAGTAGAGTATAATAGTGGGGGTCTTCCCACTCAGTCATGATGACCTTCTCTACCTTGAGCAAAGGAGTCCGTGTTGGCCAGGCAACTGGACACATATTTTTTCTGATATAACCTTCTGCTTAGGTACTTTCTACTTTTAAGGAATTTGCCCATGAGCCTGCAAAAATGTGATTTCAAGAGAAGAAACTAATATAAAGTAATTTCATCTGACATTTATACAATATATATCTCTTCTCGGCCTTTTGGCTAAGACCAAGTGTAACTTTTTTTTTTTTAAGATTCTATTTATTTATTTAACAGACAGATCACAAGTAGGCGGAGAGGCAGGCAGAGAGAGAGGGGGAAGCAGGCTCCATGCTGAGCAGAGAGCCTGATGTGGGACTCAATCCCAGGACCCTGGGATCATGACCTGAGCCGAAGGCAGCGGCTTAACCGACTGAGCCACCCAGGTGCCCTCAAGTGTAACATTTATACCAAATCTTTCCTATCCCTGTGGATCCTTGCTGGTCACCTGCATAAATATCAAACCAAGGCAATAAGATTTTTAAATATCATATATGTTTTCTGAAATTTTAAATATAAATATTTCAGATATTAAAATAGGGGCATAAAATCTCTCTATATACTGTATTTTATGATATTGTGATAGTTGATATGCAAATACAATACGTTACTTTTGTGTATTTCATTGCTATCAAATGTGACAACATTTGAGATTTTGAATCCTCAGTAATTTCTTTTTAAAATTTTCATTACTTTTTTCAAGGTTTTTTCTTAAATTTTAAATTCTAACTAATTTACTGGAGTATAATTATGTACAGTAAACTGGATGTATTTTATTTTTTTCTTCCAAGTTTTTATTTAAACTCCAGTTAGTTAACATACAGTGTAATATTAGCTGCAGGTGTATGATACGATGATTCAGCACTTCCATACCACACCCAGTGCTCATCACAACAAGTGCACTCTTTAATCCCCATCACTTATTTAACATATCCCCCCACCTCCTCTCTGGTAACTGTCAGTTGTTTTCTATAGGTCTGTTTCTTAGTTTGCCTCTCACATTCCCCCACCCCCTTTGTTCATTTGTTTCTTAAATTCCACATATGAGTGAAATCACATGGTATTTTTCTTTCTCTGACTGACTTACTTTGCATAGCGTAGTACTCTCTGTCTCCATCCATGTCATCACAAATGGCAAGATTTCATTCTTTTTTGTGGCTTTTATATATACTCGATCTTCTTTATCCATTCATCAGTTGATGGACACTTGGGCTCTTTCCACAATTTGGCTATTGTTGATAATGCTGCTAATTGGGGTGCATGTATTCCTTTAAATTAGTATTTTTGTATTCTTTGGTTAAATAGCTAATAGTGTAATTGCTGGATAATAGACTAATTCTATTTTCAATTTTTTGAGGAACGTCCATACTGTCTTCCACATTGGATGTACCAGTTTGCATTCCTACCAACAGTGTAAGAAGGTTCCCCTTTCTGCACATCCCTTACAACACCTGTTGTTTCTTGTGTCATAGATTTTAGCCATTCTGACTGGTGTGAGGTGATATCTCATTGTAGTTTTGACTTGTATTTATTGATGATCAGTGATGTTGAACATCTTTTCACGTGTCTGTTGGCCATCTGTATGTCTTCTTTGGAAAAATATCCACTCATTTGCCCATTTTTTTTTAAAGATTTTATTTATTTATTTGACAGAGAGAGAGATCACAAGTAGGCAGAGAGGCAGGCAAAGAGAGAGGGGGAAGCAGGCTCCCTGATTAGGAGAGAGCCCAATGCGGGGCTCGATCCCAGGACCCTGAGATCATGACCTGAGCTGAAGTCAGAGGCTTAACCCACTGAGCCATCCAGGCCCCCCTCATTTGCCCATTTTTTAATTAGATTATTCATTTTGGGGGTATTGAGGAATCCTCAGTTAATTTCTTAAAAATAATGATTTGTCTATGGATCTTCCTTTGCTCCAAACAAAATGGGCTAAGTTGGTTTAATTTACTGTTTAAATGCATTGTTTTCTACCTCAATTATCTTGCATCCACGAAACATACAAAATCGTGACACGTAGTGCTGAAGTAAGTTTTCTGGGCCACCGAACAAAACTTGGCAAAGATACCTTCCTCCATTTGCTAACCTTTGCCTCACTTTTTTGTGGGCTGTGGGCTGTGATTTGTGGGCTGTGATTCCCATTTCAGTAAATACTTAAGGCATTGACCATGAGGGATACATGGAAGTCTAAAACCTAGACTCCTCACTCCGTTCTAATCGTGTTTTTGTGTAAGTGTCATCATTCTTGTCTAGACCCTTACTGTTTTGGTTTCAATCTGCCCCTGAAAATACCATTTATGCATTATTATCTCTGCTGTTTTCATTTGAAGACCTTGGACTAAACCACCATCCTACTTATTTATTTATTTTACCTTTTACCTAAGAGGGCTGGGATCATCTGCTTTTGCAAAATTTTGAACATCATGGACTTAATTCAGCAACTTTTCTGTAGGGAATAGAATATAAGGCTTCACTCTGAACTCAGAAGTGAAATCTTTTACAGTGACATAATTTTATCAAGTTTTTTATTTTGTTTCTCAGAAATCACAAAATTTCGTAACTCAGACTTTTGATGTGTTGCCAGGAAAACGTTGCCTTGTAAAAAGTATGGCAATTAGCAAGTGATAAGCTTTTATGCAGAACACATAAAGGAAACGAAGAAGCCCTGGCTTTGCTTCTTGCTTGTGCAACTTGGTTTTCATCACAAAGTAATTCCAGATAAGCTGATCGTGATTTGCATTCTGGAGCTCTGTAGTAATAGCTCTGCACCTTGCTTCTCTCTAGGTCAAGCCTGTGATATTTTGAATGTCACAGAAAATAGCATATGCTGCAAGACACCGCCTAAGCCTGAGGTTCTCAGAACTGTCTATCCAGGTAAGTTACCAGAAGAGAGAATGGCCATTTCTACATTTACATAAGAAGACACACCCCATTAGTCTTTTAGTCCTTTGGGGCTGCTGAAACAGAACACCACAGACTGGGTAGCTTATAAACAACAAACACATACAGAGCTTACAGTTCTGGAGCCTGGGAAGTCCCAGATCACGATACCAGCAGATTAGGTGTTTGGTGAGGACCTGCTTCCTCATAGATCGGCACCTTCTTGGGGCTACAGAGCTTTGTGGAGCCTCTTTTATAAGCCCTCACTCATGAGGGCTCCATTCTCATGACCTAAGCACCTCCCAAGGGCTCTACCTGCTAATGACATCGCATTGAGCATTAGGCTTCAACATCTGAGTTTTAGAGGGGATACAAATATTCAGCCCATAACAATTAGTAATAAAAAATATTTGAACTTTTTAGAATTTGTAGTGAGAATTGTAATAAATTTCTTCCTGGTTTTTCTCCTTACACTTTCTGGATCAGGGAGTATTTGTATTAAAATAGCTGCCTCAAAGCTGCAGCATGGGAATAAACTCAGCCCGAATTCCTGAAACACCCTCCTGGAAACAGCCCTCCTCTGCTGAATGAGTTTGATGGGAACTTTATTTCAGGTTAAATGAGATTACTGAATGATGGTACAGGCTACATGGACATTTTGTAAATGCCTTTTTGTGCTTAAAACACAAATGGCAGAGGTTAAATCCTTACTTGTTTAGAATATTTTAAGGGTGATAACAGGGGATGAGAGAAATGGAACTCAAAATTCTTTCCAGATTTTGGCTTGTGGCCCGTGGCCCGTGGCCCATGGTAAGCACTTGACATCTGTAGTGATACCACTCACTGAGAGGCTGTACATGGGTTTGAGGGTGTGTATCTCATATCTTGTTCACACATTGAAATTGGTTTATGGTTACACTACTGGTTGGGATTTGAAGCCAAGTAAATTATGTTTATCAACTTCTTAAATTTCCTTGTTTTGAATGACATTAGGGAAACAATGCCTAGTTTAAGAGACTATTTTGATAATCACAATTGGTGACTTCAGTGAAAGTTGTATTTATCAGAGAACATTGCTGCTGCCAAAGTTTGAGGTATTCAAGCTTTTCTCCAAACAAACTCAGCTGAAGAGGAACCATCCTCTCCTAGATCCAGCCCCTCCAGACCAGCTTAGGGCTGCTGGAAGAAGACATGAGTCTGATTGCTGTAGTTTAGGGAAGAAAAAAAAGTGAGATGGCTCCCTTATGATTAGGAAAAAACTTAAATCAGAGTTTATGTAGGTTCACTTTAATGGGAATGTTTTCTCTGAGTCTCTCCAAGAAGGAGATGGAATCATAGAACAGAAGTAATGTTAAAAAGAAGAAGAACAAATACTGACAAAAATCTTAAAGCGAACACTGTCCATTCTTGGATTAGTTGCAAACCATTAATTGGGTTACTTTTGTTAGAGAGAGTAATCGGGCAAAGGTTTTGAAATCAAATGGCCTGAATCATAAGGTTTTGAGATTTAACTATATAAAGCAATGTTGGTCATATCAGAGGTAATAGTTATCATATTATCTTAAGTAAAGCACTTAGTAGTATCTAATCCCCATTGCAACCGTGCAAATAATAATATTACTCCCACTTTTTATAAATGTAGAAACTGAGGTGCAAATATATGAAATAATAATAAATTGTATGCTCTCTTAACAGCACTCTATCCTATAGGTGCAGGTACATGTAGGGTATGAATCATTGTTTTGTTTACAAGATGCTTCAAAAACGTGAATAGCATAGAATATCTATAACCACCACCCAAGTAGAAAGCCACTGAGATACCACATTAACATTCTGATGGAAGTGTTCTTTTTGTTTGTTATATTCAGGTGGGAGAGGTCTAAAGCTTGAGGTATGGAACAATAGTCGGCCAGCGCGTCTTGAAGAGATACTTGAGTACAACGAAGAAACACCAGGGTACATGGGGGCCAGTTGGGTAGATTCGGCTTCCTATCTTTGGCCCATGGAGCAAGACGCATTTGTTGCGCGCTTCAGTGGATTTTTGGTGGCTCCAGACTCTGACATCTACAGATTCTACATCAAAGGCGATGACCGTTATGCTATTTATTTCAGCCAAACTGGACATCCAAAAGATAAGGTAGGGAAGCTACAGAAAATTATTTAATATTATAAAAACAATAGGACAACTTTTATATGTAGTTCGTTTTTGAGATATATTTTCACATGGTTGGGTTCTTGGCTATTTTAACATGTGTAATATGAACTCTAAAGTCACCAAAGAAAACCCATGGCCTAAAAAAAAAAAAAAAAAAGCTTTCCTGTATCTATGTTTTCTCTAGGAAGGAAAAAATACATTAAAATAAAAAGATTATTTTATTATTTTTTTAAAGATTTTATTTATTTATTTGACAGAGATCACAAGTAGGCAGAGAGGCAGGGAGAGAGAGAGAGAGGAGGAAGCAGGCTCCCTGCTGAGCAGAGAGCCCGATGTGGGGCTCGATCCCAGGACCCCAGGATCACGACTGGAGCCGAAGGCAGAGGCTTTAACCCACTGAGCCACCCAGGCGCCCCTAAAGATTATTTTAATTATGGAAGAGTTTTAATCATACATAAGAAATTTGGAACAGAGTAAACATAGTTCACTCTTCTACTAGATCTCTTTCATTATTATGTGGTTATGAGATTGAAGTCCATCATTTCTTTTTGTGTCTTTTTTGTTTTTTATATAAATAAGGTCATACATCCAATTTCATAGTCATTTTGGTCACATATTAGTATTTCCATATTTTATTAAATGATTTTCACAATACAATTTTTGATGACTGAATAGTTTAATTATTTATTTATTATTATTACTAAACCTGAATAACTTTATGCATACAGATAAGTTTTTAGCTTACTTCTGACTTTTTATGACCACAAATTTTACTCAAACATTTGTGTTCATTAACTTGTTCTGCATTTTAATTATTTCTTTGGGAGAGTTTTACAAATGTGAAGTCAATAAATCAAATCAAAAATACATTTTATGACTCAGTGTATATGGCAAGATTGCCTCCCAAATGGGAAGAACAAGTTTAAGTTGCTGCCTGTAATATATGAATTCTAATTTTACTGTAGCTTTTCAACATGTTTCCTCCAAGGATGATATAATCATTCCTGATGGGAAGCCCAGAGTTTTCTCATTCTAGCATGCAGACCCATTTAGTGATCTGTAGCATCTTTCAGATCCACTTTTAGTGACTTCATTTGGATTAGATCCCTAAAATCTCTCCACAGAGCAAAAGGATATTTCATTTAACAATAATAACCTTCCTCCTGGTATGTATCTCTCTATTTTCCATTGCAGTTCTAATTGTGGAAAAACTACAGCTTGTGTGTATTCATGGTATAGTGGTGCTGGTGTTAGATAAGGTTGGAAGGTATGAAGTGAGCTTTGATAATTTTTAAAAACTTCATTTCACCATGGCTAATAGATCGTAGAAGAAAAATATGGTAGTTTCATAGTTTTCTATTTATAAAAGTTCTAGGATTGACAAATATTAAGTGAAAAATAAATAAAGCTGAAAAGATCTAATAATAAATTCTCCTCTCTCTCTCTCTCTCTTTCTCTCTCCCTGTCTTTCTTTTTGGGATAAGATGAGGATTGCATATCATTCTTCCAATGCCAATGGTTATTTTTCCAGTCCAACTCAAAGATCAGATGACATTCATCTTCAGAAAGGAAAAGAGTAAGATTTTTTTTTCATTCAACTATTATGTGGTATTTAAAAACTGTAAGTTTATATCTAAAAATATTTTCATTTGGCTTTATTGGTGGAAGTGATATTAATTTATTGGCTTAATATATAATTCATCATTCTTTATAATTTTGTTAAATTTAATTTCTATATTTTCAAAAATACTGACCTTCAACCAACCTGGGAAATTTACTATCTAAATTATCCCTATTGCAGAAATTATAATTTTGTGAAATTTACTTAATCCTGTTCTTAGTTTCCTACTAGGACCTTTCTGTCAATCCAGCTAGAGGGTTGGGATAAAAGTTCCCTGAAAGAAATCATACTCAGTGTTCTCACTGAAATCTTAGTACTAAGGACATGAGGAAAGCATCCTATTCCCTTTCTCTTCCTCCTCCTCCTATCAATTCTTTACATACTTAAATTTTGTTTTTTTTAACCAGGATCACTGGGCCAACACAGGGTAAGTGGAGTACCTAATTAATCCCGACTGCTATTAAGTGTTAATGTACCTTCAGGCTTTGCCCTCCCTTGGAAAATGCATCCAGTTTACCTGCTTGGCAGGAGCACAGAGCTTACATGAAAGTGACTCGTAATACACCTGCTGTCTGATATCTGTCCTTCCGTGAGGTAGCTTTCAATTTATACACCGACATTTATAATGATGGCTGCGGATAAGCCACTCTAGCTGGCTTATTGCACAGTGGTCCCTGGGACCTTTCCAAAGGGAGCTCGTTTGCCAAATTCATCCTACTCAGATAATAAAGCCCCATCTCTAGATACATATCTTTTCAGTCACCCTGTTCTACTTTGAATCATTCCTCAGTTACTAATTTTTAAATAACCTTTCAATCTTTACAACTCTCTTAGTGTCTGTTATTCATATGAACAAAGAGAATGATAATATATATTTTATAGTATTTTGTGAAGGTTAAATATAATAATGTCTGCCAAGTGTTCAGTTTAGTGTCTCGTATATAGAAAGTACCTAATGAATATTTTAAGCTGCTAATAAGGATACAGAATTTAATGGTTCTTTGAGGTCTGCTTCTTAATGTTGCCTGCATTGATCTGGTGGAGCTGGCCAACAGGTTCTCAGGGCAGCCAAGAGCCTGATGTAATCCTCCAATATCAGTTCTGTGAGGAGGATGACCCAGAGCCCTATTATCCTAGAAGGATGAGAGGGGATACATGGACCTCACTCAGAGTCTATCATGAATTGTGAATACTTATCTTCACATCCAAGAGAGTTATCTGTTGAATGATGCCAGGCAATTTACAGGAACTCCCAGCTGGCCTCTCCAAAGATGGGAGAAGTGGTGACATTGATAGAGATTTAGGTAGGTAACCAATAGCTTTTCATCACCTGTATCAGCTGGTCAAGGAAGACCTTATCCTGGGTAGGCAGTTAGATGATCCAGCTGGTTGGAGGACCAGAATCAATATAACCAGTAACAGTTTCCTGAAATTATGTTTTATTTCCCAAGTTATAAGTGGAGCCATTATTGAAGGAACTAGAGAGAAACTTCCATCCCTGACACATTTAACCACTCTGATAAAAATACATGATACGTCTAAGTCTGCCTGTCATTTTCTTGTACATATGAAAGTATTTAAACTCCACCTGCCCTCTGTGTTTTATGCCAGGGAGTTTGCATTACAATGTAAATATAATTTTGTTTTAAGCTCCTTGAGGATAAGGAGTAGTATGTTTTTCAATAAATATTTACTGACAAAACTGAATGAATTAGTCATGAATGGGGGCAATTCTGTATCTTTCATATCCTACATAATTCATTTTATTTTAACAAACCACTCTGAAACTTTAATATTTAAAATCAGAGATACTATAAAAATAAAATAAAATCAGGAATACTACAATATGAATCATTTAGTAGGCTGGTGTTTTATATAGTGTTGAAATTTTATTCATTGGAGACAACTTCATATTTTCCAGATATTACCTTGAAATCTTGCTGCAAGAGTATAGACTGAGTGCCTTCATTGATGTTGGCCTGTACCAGTATAACAATGTCTATACAGAGCAACAGACAGAAGATGCAGTGAATGAAGAACAAGTTATCAGATCCCAGTCGACAATTGTCCAGGAAGTACAGGTCTGCTATGATGATAGGTGTGCTTCATAGAAAGTAAATGTTCAAAGATAGGAGCTCTATTTGCTTATTAATTTTACTCGGGAGTATACTGTTTTGGGACAAGGCAGTCATGGAAGATTATTGACTTTGTGGCTTGGAGTATCTGTATTAAAATTCAAGAGGCTGTTATTTGATTAAGAGTGAACTTTAGGGGCGCTTGGGTGGCTCAGTGGGTTAAAGCCTCTGCCTTCGGCTCAGGTCATGATCTCGGGGTCCTGGGATGGAGCCCCGCATCAGGCTCCCTGCTCAGCGGGGAGCCTGCTTCCCTTCCTCTTTCTCTGCCTGCCTCTCTGCCTACTTGTGATCTCTGTCTGTCAAATAAATAAATAAAATATTTAAAAAAAAAGTGAACTTTAAAATATTTTATCATTTACAGTAAAATAGAGCAATCGAGAGACATTGAGTAGTTGACTATCATGCTTTTACAATATATTTTTCTATGCAGTAAAGATATGTTTTTTGAATTGGGAAATAGGTTATAACATTGGAAAACTGGGAAACATCTAGTGCAACCAATGAAGTTCAAAAGATCACGGTGACCAGTCCATGTGTGGAAGTGAATTCATGTTCACACTACAAGTATAGATTAATCTATAACATGGAAAAAACCGGTAAGCTGTATATAACAAAGGAGATTTTCTTTCTCTTCATTTATAAATAAAAGTATAAAAATTGGCTCTAGTCAAATTCTACTGTCTGGAAAATATCATTTTAATAGTATGCTAGACAAAG
This sequence comes from Martes martes, assembly GCF_963455335.1. Classification (NCBI taxonomy): domain Eukaryota; kingdom Metazoa; phylum Chordata; class Mammalia; order Carnivora; family Mustelidae; genus Martes; species Martes martes. The sequence continues at coordinate 28,870,202 of NC_137891.1, read as the reverse complement.
AAGCTAAAAATATATTGTGAAGAAAAACCTTTAGACTGGGATAATAAAATGGCATCAGTAAAAACAACTTCCTGGTGTAAGATATCATTTTCTTTTATAAGGATCATGATGAATGTATATCTAAGTGCACATACAGGAATTTACATATCTCTGACTCACAGGTGTAAGCTAATAAGAATTAAATTCACCATTACAGAGAATTAAACATTTCCTCCAGTTTCTCAGATTAAGTGATAAAACTATGAGACACTAATTTATCTGTTAACAAAGATATTATATCTCTATATTTTATAATAAACCAAAAAATATAATTTTTGCTATTTCTGTTAATTGTTTCAGTAAGTAAATATCGATAGGTGCTTACTATTTCCCAAACACAGTACTTAATTATTATGGGAATAAAAAAAAACATGATCGTCCTCTTAAAGAGATCACAATCCAATTAAGTAGTCATTATTATTGAACTTGAATTAGTTTCAAAACAGTTTCATTAAGTAATAACATATGATACAGACTATGGGAACCTTAAAAAATTTAAATATAAAATATCAGTGCTGGCTATGGTAGTGCAAAAAGATTTTAACTTTTTTTTAATTAAAGCCTCTAATCATTTGACTTTTTTTTTTTAATCCAAAAGTTTTGCTACCTGGCGATGCTTCTGACTTCTTATTGCAATCAGCTTTAAATGACCTCTGGTCTATAAAACCAGATACAGTTCAAGTAATAAGAACACAAAACGCCCAAAGCTATGTTTACATGGTAACTTTTATATCAACTCGAGGTAAGAATGTATATCATTTTGCACTTCTGTTAGGTTTTTTCTAAGAAACAAATTTGTATGCTGTGCAACTCCACAAAAAAGGCAAAACTCCATAAAATGACAGAAGAAAAGAAGTGGATTCATAGCCTTGATTAATTTTAGGAGAAATAAAAATCAAATGGTTAATTTCTTGTATTATAATTAAAATTTTAGTTGTATTTTAAGTATTGTACATCTCAAAAAAAAAGTATTGTACATCTCCAGTGCATGGGAAATATACTATGTATTCTACAGATACATTATCCGTATAATAGCCTACTGTAATTTAGCAAAAGTTAGTGAAGATATGAATACTGGAAATAAAGTTTAAGTAGTCAGTATTTCTCAGGAGACACTAGTCTGGCCAGATTTTGCCTGATGAAAAGATTGTGGTCACATCCACATGGGAAGCTGCATATGCCAGCTTCTTCTTGAAGATTGACTGAGCTCCTTAATATTAAAATCCCCAAGGATCCTTACAGTGAGAAAACAAGCATACAAAAGCAAAACTGAAAGAAAACATTTCATCTGTGTTTAATACAGTACTGTCCAAAATTATTTGATTTCTCTCCTTTCCAAGTAACAACTATTAACTACCTGTTAATGTTTTGCATTTTCAAGTCTTAAAGCCAAATTTAGCAAACAAGTTAAGTATTTGGGCTATCTAGCTCGAAAGTAGGTCCCTGAATGTGTATTCTTTTTTTTTTTTTTTAACTTTCCTTTGGGCAATCATTATTTTCCAATTCATAAAAGTAAAATGTTACTTCACTGTTTATGTTTCATTTTATACGATTATTAATTTGATTGTTGAGTGGAGGGCAAAGAATTTTATCTAATGAATTGAAGTTCTAATTTCCCAAGGGTTAGATTTTTGAAATGCTGCATAAATAAAGATATGATTATCCTTGTTCTCCCAGAAACATATCTACAATTAAGAGAGAAAGTTTAAGGCTTCAGTAGCAACTTTAAGAAATATAGTACTAAAATCATAACCGGGCAAATTCTAGGACATTATCCAACAGAGAAGGTCAGTGGGATTCCACTAGCAAATCATCTTCCCAAAGCAGAGATACATCTGAGGACAAGCCCTTATTTCTCTCAGAGTGAGATTGTATAAACAGGACTCATAGACATGGGGCTATTTCCTGGAATTCAGTTTTGTGCTGTATTCATGTTCAAAGAAAATAGCAATATCCCAGCCTAGCCTTTTATTCTATAATAATGGTGCTAGAACAAAACTAAAAGAATTTTTGGAATATCCCACTGCCTGCCCATTGATCTTTACCTCATGGTCCCAATACCACCTTCTGTTTATCTCATAATCCTTTCTTTGAAGCCATGGAAACTGAACCCAAAATGAATAGCACTTTATTTGCTGTTTTGCTATTTCTGCTACAGTTAAATCTGTTCAAATTCAAGGATCCACGTCTTCCCATTCAACCTTTTTTTGGTGATAATACAACTAAATAAAACTAATTTTGTTTACTTTGAGTGTCTATTGTGATTATGTTGGTATTTTATTAATGAATATCTTCAAATTCTGTTTGGTACTTCATTGCAGGAGATTTTGATCTGCTTGGTTATGAAGCATTTGAAGGGGACAATGTCACACTAAATATTACAGAACAGATCAAAGGAAAACCCAGTTTGGACACATTCACACTGAACTGGGATGGGATCACTTCCAAGCCTCTGACCCCCTGGTCATCACAAACTGAAGTATGCTCTTTGTTAACAATTTCACAAGTAGAAAGCTATTTAAACATCACCTTTCTATTAAAACAACAACAACAACAAAAAAACCTCCCATACTCTAAGGAGTGGTAATAATGCTCTTTTACTTGGCATGGTGGGTTGGAGCCAACACATAGAGAGCAGAGAAGGGAGGAAACATCATAGAGACAGAGGGTTAGAGGGGAGTTCTTAGAACTATGTCAACAGCTGTTCCTGTAGAAAGAATATTTCCTTGGGAATTACTGGATTTCGACAACTACCTGCACAATGAGTTTAAGTTAATATTTGTTTGATGATTAAAGATCTTATATTATCTCCTTAATTCTAAACATTATATCTGTGCTTTGCCAGAGAAGTAGATGTGGAAATTATAGGAGAGCTTGTGAATGTGTACCAATTCTTGAAGAATCCAAAACAATTTATTTTTTTTAAATAAGCATAAATATAGTCTTAGAGTATCTGAATTTCTTCTTTTAAAAAACAGAATGCATTATTCTTTCCAGTTAATTTTGAGTTAATTGAGAAAACTATTCATTTGGAACGTTGTTTAATTGGGTGCTAATTCGTTTAGGTTCGCCTCATTGCCTTCTTTTTTTTTTTTTTACATTAAAAGTATTTTTTAAAATTCAAATTCCAGTTACTTAACATACAGTGTAATGTTAATTTCAGCTGTACAATATAGTGATTCAACACTGCCATACAACACCCAGTGCTCATCACAGCGAATGCAATCCTTTGCCTTCTTTAAAAAAAACTGCTCAACAAACATGTCTACCTTATGTAACAACTGTGTAAGCTAATATTACCCAACCGGATGTAACTATTGTCATTCTAAAATAGAACTCTTGAAAAAGACATTGGACACTAAAATTATGACAAATGAACTTAAAAATATTTAGGAAATGGTCTCATAATGATGGCTAAAGTATGGGAACTCTATTATGCAAATGTCCTAATATAACTAATGAGTGAAATTAGTGGGAGAATTATGAATGTTGTAACCCTTCATGAAAAATAAGTCACTAAAGTTCATACTGTTAATTTAGTTCCAGACAGCCGTGGAAGAAATGGTTACCGCCAAGTGTCCACCGCAAATTGCAAATTTTGAAGAGGGATTTGACGTGAAGTATTTTAGAGATTATGAGACTGATTTTAACCTGGTATGGAATGTTAAATGAACTGTGAAACTGGCCCAATAAGAATTCATATAAATGCTTGTAATTTTGTGATTTTCTTCATACTAACACTAATTCCTATTGTCATTTTGGAAAAATAATTTTGTTATACATTTATTGATAAGGTCTGTCTTAGCATCTCCCTGCATCATAATGTGATTCATTTGTGAAAGCAGCATTTCCACTGCATGTGAATTTTCTTGATCAAGGGAAAGTAAGCAAAGATGGACAAATGTAAGACCTATAGGATATTTTATTTTTTTTCTTTACTTGCAGAGTATATCCTGTTTCCTCATTGACTTCAGAGAGTACAATTTGTAGTAAGGCTTTATATAATAAATTGCTTCCCTTGAAACTTGAAGATTAAACAAACAAACAAAAACCTGGCACACAGTCAGGTTTTTTTTGTGGAAGGAATTTTTTTTTTTTGTGGAAGGAATGAATAAATGTCCTTAAGAGTTCATGATAATAAGGAGAAAGATAAGATTTAAGAAATAGTCAAATACAGGTACTAAGGATTATATGATTATGGAGCCAAAGGAGTGATAGAAGATGAGAGCTTCAGAATTTCAAAGAAGAGCAAGAATGTTTCAAGTTGAAGTGACGTGGGAAACAATGGATCCAAGTTGGAACTTGAATAACTTACCTGGAGATGAGGGGGAATAAAGCAGTACCATAAAGCATGTTTTCATTCGAAATATTCTTGTTTCTGTAGGAACATGTTAACAGAGGGAAGAAGACAGCTGAAACTGATGCTTACTGTGGTCGTTATTCCCTAAAAAACCCAGCTGTTCTTTTCGACTCAGCAGATGTTAAACCAAACAGACTACCATATGGAGACATTTTATTATTTCCTTATAATCAGGTAAACCCAACAAAATGATATGCTAATTTAATCTGTAAAATACTTTGGTAATAAAATTTCATGAAATTCTAAGACAGGGAAAAGTGCTTGTCATGTGAAATCATGTCACTTTGGACAGGTATTGTGGTTCACATTCTGGTGCTTGTGATTTCCTCTTCTGGGGGTTCTCAAAAAAGAAATTAAAAAAATATGTAGTATCACCCACATGTATTCTGCTTTATCTTATAATTTAAGAGAAAATTATTTGCACACAAATTTAAATACTAAATCCATTAAAAATATATTACCTCTTTAATACTCTTGTGTTTGTTAAGAAGAAACAAAAATGGATAGCCATCATGGAGTGATCTTGGGTATCCAATCAGGGAAAAGCATGAGCAGAGATAGTAGTTTTAGGATAGGTATTTAAGACTAGCAATCATAGTCTTGTTTACCCTTTTTCTTGTTTTAAAATTCTCAAATTGTGATGCATGTTCTCAAGTTCTAAGTTCTAAATATATTTGGTATGCTTAAAATGTTGTAGACCATTAAAATTGGTATTTAATTACTGTTTTACAGTGACATTCATCTCCTCCTCTAAATGCTCAGCTACCATTCACATCCCAATTAATCTCCTTGAGTGTTTATCTCCTCTTGGTGGGTGATGGGCTTTTAAATTCATTGCAGAGTTCACTTAGAGATGGATTTAAATTTTACATTGCTCCCTGACTATAGGGAGTGGATTATTTCCATTTTTTAAGGAAACCATATCTAAGAAAACATTAAAGAATTAATCATTAATTATAAGGTCACTTTAACTCCACTTCCTCTTCTAGAAAATCTTCCCCAATTCTTCTGTACCTAATCAGCTGAAATTAATTATTCTTTCTCTGTGTTTTGAAACATTTTGTACAGAAACTTCTCAATATTTATTTATTGCATTAGGTTGAATTAATTTGAATTGGTATAAAACAACCTAAAGGTAAGATATTATTATTGATTTCTTTTTTAATTTCGTTGTAGTTATGTTTGGCATACAAAGGATTCCTGGCAAATTATATTGCTCTGAAATTCCAATACCAAGATAGAAGCAAGGTTACTAGAAGCAATGATATACAATTTACATATAACTTTGCTAATGGAAACAAGTAAGTTAATGCTATGAATTTAAAACTCAAGTTATATATGTGTATACATACATATATATAAATTTAAGTTCTACTATAGTATATAAACTGAATGTAAATAAACCCACTTTTTGTCTTTTTTTCACTTTTTATTAGTTTTTGAAAAATCATGTGCTCCATAGATCTGAATGAAATTTTCCTGTCTTCTATATAAGCATCCTAACAGAAATATTGTGCCAAAAACAAATCTATAGATTGTGAAAATAAAAATTGGTCTAGTGTTATCACCCATAACCATTTAAAAGACAAAACAATGGTAAATTTTATAATTTAAATCATGTATTATTAAATTTAATAATGTTCCTACTTACTGAAGGAAGGTAGAAAGAGACTTACCACAATATTGTCATTAGACTTTGATCACTGCAAAAAAGGTGCTTTTCAAGTGTGAGTGGAGAAAATAAAATATTTCAATGAATATTCCAAACTTAAGGGAGAAAGGAGACTTTTTAATGCTTGGTTTTTCAAAAGTTAGATACACAGAAATGGAAGTAGAAACTATAAGGGGAGAAACTAGATAAGCGTAGAGAAAGCTATTTAATGATTATAATTTCCATACCCTCAAGCAAAATTTAGTTCTGCATAATTATTTTTTTTTAAAGATTTTATTTATTTATTTGAGAGAGAGCATGAGAGGGGAAAAGGTCAGAGGGAGGAGCAGACTCCCCATGGAGCTGGGAGCCTAATGTGGGACTTGATCCCGGAACTCCAGGATCGTGACCTGAGCCGAAGGCAGTCGCTTAACCAACTGAGCCACCCAGGCACCCCATGCTTTGATTTTTATTAATGGTTATATCTTCTGAAATTTATATCATCCACTTTTGCATTTCCACATACAAGACACAAAAATTTCACATACAGTAAAAGCGATAATGAGGACACATTCACACATATATACACTTTTTTATTTTAAAAAGTATTCCCCAGGTACATATTGCTATAACCATTCCCTGCATACCTGAATTGAACAGTAGGATCGCAATTTGAGTTTTGATGAGCACCACCTGCATGCATTTCACTCCTCCTTGGTAATAGGATCTGGTAACCTTTTACAGACCTTGGTTCTTCCTTGTTAGTCAAACCATCACTTAGCCATATTGCTAAATAGGTCTTTCCTTTTAACTTGTCATGTATCTGCTGTGAGGTAATTTGAAGATGCACTACGTTTGGTAGAACTGATGGGCTTCCTTTACCCTAAATGCTATGAGATCTTTAAGCAATAATTTCACTATTTTTATAGGAATAGGGTTCACTGGTTAAAACTGTTGCCAGTCAAGGCAAAGTAAACTCTCCTGCTCCTATTGGGTATTTCTAGATCTGCTTTTTTTTCTTTTTTTTTTAACCAGCATATGGCCAATTTTATTTCAACTATGATTTTTATATTCCCCTTCCCCTAATGGACTATGTTGAAACAAACTTCAGATAGCCCATTATTTTATGTTAGAGTTGAGTGTGCATTATAAAAAAAATGAGGACTATTTTAGCATCATTACATTCCCCCCAAAACAACAATTCTTAATATCACTAAATGTCAACTCAGTATCCTGATTTCCCTGATTATCTCAGAAATGTCTGTTTACAGTTGGTATTATTTGATCTAGATCTGCTTTTATTTAGGTCAGGCCACCTAGATCAAGTAGATGTGTTAGCATTAGATTATTTTCAGGGCAATATTAGTGTTAGAGGTGCCGTTTCCCCCCAAGAATCATTCTATAACCTTCCAAAAGCAGTGATGTTTGTAACTGTAAATCAAATTTCAAAATCTGAAAAGTCACATCTGATTTTCTTTTAGAAAACATGATTATCTATCCACAAAGGCCATGTGCTGTTCACGTAAGGTTTTTTCACACCCCCTCTTTGGAAGGTGGGCTTCTGATTAGAAGATTTATTTATTTCATTATTATTATTTTTTTAACATATAATGTATTATTTGCCCCAGGGGTACAGTTCTGTCAATCATCAGGCTTACAGATTTCACAGCACTCACCATAGCACATACACTTCACTTAAGTTTTGATACCACTGTATCAAATATATGTATTTGATGTGTTTTGATACCGTATATTTTGATACCATTTGTAGTCTCCTTTTGTCTGACAAAAGGTCCTGTTCAGTAAACCAAATTTTCAATGTAATAGTTTTTTAAACTTCAGAATTACGTAATTAGAGTAGAATTCTACTGAGACCCTAAGTACATTTTTCATATTTATTTAAAGAGCACTTTAACGTACTGCAGTTTTGCGTATAATTTCCTAAAAATGATACACCAGTTTAAGCTAAGCTTGGATTCACTGAGTGGATCCCATAATGAGTTTATAAACCGTGAAGGAAATTAGAATAGAAGGTGCCCAAGCAAACCAGTCAGTTAGTAAGTGCAGTAGTAGCTGATATAAAGGTTATTGTTAAATTGTACTTAGTTATTTCCATGGCAATATTTATTTCTTTGTGGCAAACTCTCATAGCTGAATTGCTTAATTGTAATTTATGGAATTCCAATGCAGTTAATATTTAGTGCAAAATCTGAATTTAAATTACACATTTAAGAGGTGTTGTATGATAAATCATGTAGCACTACTTTGTCACTTAGAACAATAGACAGTGTAACTGCAATGAGCTCTTTCAGAAGTAATAACAAGTTCCAGTTTTGCTTCTTAGTACTGACCTAAATTTACTCTTCTATCCCTGACGTATTTTGCTGAAATAGTTTACTTCATTCTTGTGTCTTGTTTTTATTTACACGCTCTACACCAAAGTGCATACTCCTTAGTTTCCTTACCTAGTGCGACAGAATATTTCATGTCCCTATGGCTACTGCCAAGGCTACAGATAAAAGAAAACCTATACTTGTATGCAACATGAAATCTTTTACTTTATGCAACGTTAAATTTTGTATGCAAAATTAAATTTTAAACATTAAATTTAAGTTTCTGTCTCCTGTTCCTTGTTACGGCTGCTTTTCTGTACTAATGAAGTACGCTTGATGGTCTTCTTGTGGGGAAAAATACTTTCACTCCTTGAGATTTGAATGCTTTTTATAGTGGACTAGTTTATGTTAAACATTACAACTGACCTATCCACCTAATTAATCAACCATATTTCAGCTGGACCTATACTTGCATAGACCTTCTGGACCTCATACAAACCAAATACATTGGGACAAATTTTTCTCTTCAGAGGATTGGTTTACAGAAAGCATCAGAAACACAGTCCTTCTATGTAGACGCAGTATACGTTGGACAGACTTCTACCATATCAGCGTGGGATGGTATGTTGTATCATTTCATATCTAGTTAAACCTTCTAAATCTGTTGTAGTAAAATCTCACCATGGGAATTATTTATATTCTTTAATTTAAATAGAAACATTGATCTCTAAATGTTTATAACTCATTCTTTTACCTCAATGTTATTATTTAAGTCATGTTATTTTTTATTCTAAGGACAAATACACCCTCAGTGTAAACGTTGTCATTATAGCAAGAATTAGTCTTAATAATCCTGGATTCTGTTTACAGATATACAAACGGTGGCAAACATTTTCTTTTTACTTTGTTTGATTTTTGAGACACTAACTATGAAGATATCTGTTCCTAAAAGGCAGCTATTGACTCTGACATCTGTTTGGTAAAATTCAGCTGAATATTTCCAGGGACTTAATGGTGATAATTAATAATACTTAAATGAAAACTTTATTTCTGGTAGTCTAAGCATTGTTTTTTAGTCATGTCATTAGACCCATGTATATGAGCTGTGATAACAAAATAATTAAAATTAAACCGTGACCTTTCAAAAAAGTCAACCTAATTCACCTTAAAAGGGACTACTACCATTTTTCAGAAGAATTTTGGAATCCTTTCCTTTGGAACTATTTTCAAGTGCAAGGTCATGAGTCAACTGGTAACAACTTAAATGTAACTATTTTATTTTTACTTATTTATAAGGATTTTATGTATTTATTTGACAGAGAGAGAGAGAGAGACAGCAAGAGAGGGAATACAAGCAGGGCAGTGGGAGAGGGAGAAGCAGGCTTCCTGCTGAACAAGGAGCCCGATATGGGGCTCGATCCCAGGATCCTGGGATCATGACCTGAGCCGAAAGCAGACACTTAACAACTGAGCCACCCAGGTGCCCCTAAATGTAACTATTTTAGAGTCCCTTCTTTTGAATCTGCTTTCACCAGACCTACATTATGATTGGTGGAGCCCATATATAAGATCACTCACTTGTGTCCAGATAAATGTAGTTCATTAAATAACATGCATTTAGCACCTATCATGTGGCAGGCACTGTGCTAGGTACTAAAGAAATTGCTGTGAACAAGACTATACTCCTGGTCCTGTCCTCATGGAGCACACATCCCAGTGAGCACCACTTTCAGGGAACCCAGAGCAGAGGAGAACTAACAGGTCCACAGAAGGCTACATGGATACGAGGGTTTTTAAGTATTTTCTTTTATCTGATGAGGCTTATATGTTGACAGACTTTAAAGCTTTATATTCTAGAAATAAAAGTTTACCAAGCTCCAACAACTACTTGCCTTAAGATCTTTCTAAAATTTTATTCTACACAGATTATTCCATGACATGGATATAATTTGAGGATTTTCTTTTTAGCAGCAAAGCCCATGCAATTTTATTTCCCATTTATTCTATGTTCTTTAGAAATGCCAAAGAGAAGACTTCCAGCATTAGCAAATAAAGGGATATTTTTAAAGAGCTTTCAGGTGAATCACACCAAAACTAATGGATCAAGTATGACCAACCAATATTCTATCACCATGACTTCATATAATTGCAGTTATAATATACCCATGATGGCTGTGAGCTTTGGGCAGGTAAGCCTAGAATTTTACAAGTTACTGTTTTCAATTCATGGGAAATTAGCTTTGGTCTAGCAAACTTTCTTGTTTATTTTTACAAATGGCTGACATACAGATGAAATATCTTTTAATAGGACAAGATAACTGTGCTAAAGATAACTGAAGAGTTAGAGGCTTGTTGAACTTGAACATGAAAATTCGTGTTCATTAAAAAATCTTCAAAAGGGGCGCCTGGGTGGCTCAGTGGGTTAAGCTTTTGCCTTTAGCTCGGGTCATGGTCCCAGGGTCCTGGGATCGAGCCCTGAGTCAGGCTTTCTGCTCAGCAGGGAGCCTGTTTCCCTTCCTCTTTCTCTGTCTGCCTCTCTGCCTGCTTGTGATTTCTCTCTCTGTCAAATAAATAAATAAATCTTTAAGGAAAAAAAAATCTTCGAGAGAGATATCTATGGGAAAAAAAACAAAGAGAAATATTCTTTTTTTAAAATTTTTTATTTTATTTTATTTTTTTTATTTTAATAAACATATAATGTATTTTTATCCCCAGGGGTACAGGTCTGTGAATCGTCAGGTTTACACATTTCACAGCACTCATCATAGCCCACACCCTCCCCAATGTCCATTTCCCCACCACCCTCTCCCATCCCCCTTCCCCCCCGCAACCCTCAGTCTGTTTCATGAGATTGAGTCTTTTATGGTTTGTCTCCCTCCCAATCCCATCTTTTCATTTTTTTCTTTTCCTACCTCCCCCCAACCCCCCCACATTGCATCTCCACTTCCTCATATCAAAGAGATCATATGATAGTTGTCTTTCTCCGATTGACTTATTTTGCTAAGCATGATACCCTCTAGTTCCATCCACGTCATCGAAAATGGCAAGATTTCATGTCTTTTGATGGCTGCATAGTATTCCATTGTGTATATATACCACATCTTCTTTATCCATTCATCTGTTGATGGACATCTAGGCTCTTTCCACAGTTTGGCTATTGTGGACATTGCTGCTATAAACATTCGGGTGCACGTGCCCCTTCGGAGCACCACGTTTTTATCTTTAGGATATATACCCAGTAGTGCAATTGCTGGGTCATAGGGTAGCTCTATTTTCAGTTTTTTGAGGAACCTCCACACTGTTTTCCAGAGTGGTTGCACCAGCTCGCATTCCCACCAGCAGTGTAGGAGGGTTCCCGTCTCTCCGCATCCTCGCCAGCATCTGTCATTTCTTGACTTGTTAATTTTAGCCATTCTGACTGGTGTGAGGTGGTATCTCATTGTGGTTTTGATTTGTATTTCCCTGATGCCGAATGATGTGGAGCATTTTTTCATGTGTCTGTTGGCCATCTGGATGTCTTCTTTGCAGAAATGTCTATTCATGTCCTCTGCCCATTTCTTGATTGGATTATTTGTTCTTTGGGTATTGAGTTTGATAAGCTCTTTATAGATTTTGGATACTAGCCCTTTATCTGATATGTCGTTTGCAAATATCTTCTCCCATTCTGTCAGTTGTCTTTTGGTTTTGTTAACAAAGAGAAATATTCTTAATACAGTCAGATTTAAGTAGAGTTTTCACTGTTGACTTGAAAGGAAGAGTTGCAGGCTCTTTCAGTAAATGTTCTAAACAGAGATTGTTGAAAGAAAATTTGAGATTCTGCAATATTTTAAAAAATTGTTTCTGTTATAGGGCTGCCTGAGTGGCTCAGTTGGTTAGGCGTCCAACTCTTGATTTTGGCTCAGGTCATGATCTCAGGGTTGTGAGATCAAGCGCCCTGTTGAGCTCTGCTCTGGGTGTGGAGCCTGCCCAAGATTCTCTTTCTCCCTCACTCTCTCTGCCTCTACCATCCCACCCCGCTGTCACACACGTGTGCTCTCTCTCCAATAAATAAATAAATAGATAGATAGATAGATAAAATAATAAATGAATAGTTTCTGTTCTAAAAACCATTTTTTGTTTATATCAAAATGGGTACAGGGAGGAAAAAGATAGTTTTTTAAAATTCCAAAAGGATCTGAACAATTTTTTGTACTACTTCAGTTATTTATAATAAGATCAGTATTAAATACTACAAGTATTTGTATTTTATTTTTTTTTTAAAGATTTTATGTATTTATTTTAGAAATAGAGAGAGAGAGAGTGTGTGTGTGTGTGTGTGTGTGTGCAAGCACAGGGAGGAGAAGAGGGAGAGGGACAAGGAAACTCTGACTCTTCTCTGAACACAGAGCCTGACAGTGGGGTTTGATCCCATGACCTTGAGATCATGACCTGAGCCAAAATCAAGAGTTGTACACTTAACCGACTGAGTCACCCAGGAGCTCCCTATAAGTATTTTTAAATTTAATGTCCTACAAAAATATACAATGGATTAATATAATTTTCTACAATGAGCCAAAAAATATAATAAGTTCAGGATTAGGGTTTAATAATAATTAAACATTATTAGAGTCTCAAAGAGTGTTTTGCTTAATCACACTCTGATTCTGAGATTAAAAATACTGAAAAACTGTAAGTACTCCACAAAAATTGCTTTACCCCATGCTGGTGCAATGTTTGAATCTTAGTATCTTCAAGATGAACGTCTTGTAAGTATTTTTCAGTCTTTTACTCTTAGCTCTGTGACAAAATGTAGTGACTAACTTAGGGGAATATATTGTCAAAGCATCTGTGTCATCAGCTCCCAGTTTTCAAGATTGCTCATTAAAATTGGTAATTGTATGCTCTAGCTTTGGTTATTCACTCAAGGGCCATTAAAGAATATGGGACATATGTTTGTGACCTTTAAAAAAATTCAAATGAAAGATACATGCAGTAATGGGCACATATGTTAAATGTCCAGATCTATGAATTGTTTTTAAAAATTGTAACTTTGAGGAAATTGTAGATTCATATGAAGTTGTTAAAAAAATAGTAAAAAATAGTAAAATATAAATAAATAAATAAATAAATAAATAAATAAAATAGTAAAAAATAGTAAAATAGTAAAAAAAAATTCCTTTTACTTTTTACAGTAACATCTCATATAACCATAACATAATAGCACAAACAGGAAAGTGATATTGATACAATCTACCGATCAGATTTTACCAGTCCTACATGCATTCATTTGGGTGTATGTGTATATTGTGTATGTATATATATATATATATATATATATATATATGTAGTTCTGTACAGTTTCTTTTTTAAAGATTTTATTTATTTATTTGGCAGAGAGGGAGACACAGCGAGAGAGAGAATACAAGCAGGGAGAGTGGGAGAGAGAGAAGCAGGCTTCCTGCTGAGGAGGGAGCTCGATGCGGGACTTGATCCCAGGACCCTGGGATCATGACCTGAGCCGAAGGCAGACACTTAACAACTGAGTCATGCAGGAGCCTCTAGTTCTATACAGTTTTATCACATGTGTACATTCATCTGTCGACCATAGAACAGTTCCATTCCAAGGATTCCTTGTGCTACCCTTTTATAACCACAGTCAGCTTCCTCCCTCCTGTTCCCCCTTAACTGGCAAATACTGCATCACTATAATCTTGTCGTTTCAACAATGTTATATAAATCATAATCATACCAGTATACAGCCTTTTGAGATTGGCCTTTTACTCAGCATATTTCCTTTGAGATTCCTCCAAGTTCTTGTGTGTGTATTAATGATTTGTTCATTTTGATTATTGAGTAGTAGTAAATGGTATGGATGTACCACAGTTGGTTTAACTACTTATTCATCAAAGGACATTTGAGTTGTTTCCAGGTTTTGGCTACTATGAATAAAGTTGCTGTGAATGTTTATCTGTAGGTCTTTGTGTGACATAAAATTTTCATTTTTCCAGATTAATTGCCGATTGGTGCAATTATGGGGTCTTGTGGTAAGGACATGTTTAGTTTTGTAAGAAACTACCATATTCTTTTACAAAGTGGCTGTACCCCTTTACATTCCCACCAGTGTTTGAGAGATCAGTTTCTGCATAAACTTGTCAGCATTGACACGATCACTACTTTTTTAATGTTAGCCGTTTTGATGGTAGGTACTGGAGCTCATTTTGGTGTTAATTTGCCTTCCCCAATGGCTAATGATGTTGAACACCCATATATCCTCTTCTGTGAAATGTTTCTTTGTGTCTTTTGCACATTTTCTAGTTGGGTTATTTACCTATTGTTTTTAAAGCTCTTTTATATTCCAGATATAAGCCCTTTCTCAGATACGTGGCTTTGCAAAGATTTTCTCTCAATGTGTACCTTGCCTTTCCATCTTCTTTATAAGGTCTTTCACAGAATGAAAGTTTTTAATTTTGGTAAGAGCCATTTTATCAATTTTTCCTTCTATGAATGATGCTTTCTGATTTCAAGTTTAAGAACTTTTCGCTTAGCCTGAAGTCCTAAATATTTTTCTATTTTTTTTCTGAAAGTTTTATAGCTGTGCATTGTGTATTTAAGGTCATGATCCATTTTGAGTTAACTTTTGTACAAGATGTGAAGTTTTAGGTTGATGTTCCCTTGTTTGCCTGTGGCCCCATTGATCTGGCATCGTTTGCTGAAAGAGCTGTTCTTCCTCCATTGAATTATTTCTGCACCTTTGTCAAGAGTCAGTTGAGCATATTTGTGGAGGCATATTTCTGTATTCTCTATTCTGTTCCATTGCTCTGTGTGTTGATTTGTCGACCAGTCTCTCTCCTGTAGCTGTATAGTAGGACAGCGTTGGAGAGAGTGATTCCTCTTACTTTATTCTTGTGAAAAATTGAGCTATGCTAGGTGCTGTGTCTTTTCATGTAGATTTTGGAACATACTTGTGTATGTCTACAAAAATCTTGCTGTCATTTTGATAAGAATTGCATTAAACTTATACATCATTTTGGAGAGAATTGACACTTTTATTGGGCTTGTAATTCACAAACAGGGTATGTCTCCATCTATTTAGATCTTCTTTACTCTCTTTCAGCAGCATATTTAGGTCCTCTTTGATGACTTCCATCAACATTTTGCAATTTTCAGGTCAGATCCAGTACCTATTTTGCTAGATTTGTATATATTTCATTTTCTTTGAAGCAATTGTAAGCGGTCTGTGTTGTTAATTTTGGTTTCTACGTACTTGCTTTTGTAGATAGGAATGTGACTGCTTTTTGTGTTGATCTTATATCCTGCAGCCTTGCTGAATCCCATGAATTTTTACAAAGTAAATGTGCTCATGTAACCACTACTCAGGTCAAGATAAAGAAAATCGTTAGGTCCCTAAGAGCCTTCCTTGTGCCTTCCCCTAGTCATTAAACTACTCCGTCTCTACCCCTGGATAATCACTGTTTTTACTTCTACCACCAATAAATAGTTTTGCTTGTTTTTAATCTTCATATCAATAAATTATTATTTAATTTAATTATTATTAAACAATTTAAATTATTTAATTTTAAGCAGTATGTGCTTTTTTGCATCTAGCTCCTTTTATTTGTTGTTGTGAGATTTATGTGTTGCATGTAGCTGTAATTCATTCTTTGTCATTGCTTTACCATATTCCATGGTGTGAATATACCACAATCTAACCATCCTATGAATGGGCTTTTGCCTTATTTCCAGTTTGGCACTATTAGGAATAAAGCTGCGATGAACATTCTTGCATAGGTCTTCCGGCAATTATGTTTACTCACTTCAGCAGGCAACGAGGCTTACAGTTTTAAATTCTGCAAGACTCACAGACAACTGCAAGGGATCAGAAGCAGGAGACTATCATTTTCACTGTTACAATCTATGAATCTATGTTACAATCTAGTTATAATCTATGAATTTTTATATACCACTGTTGCTTTTGTCAATTGATTGTCACTCAGCGTTAGACTTTTCCTGAAGTCTGGAATAGTTCTCTCTGCTGATTATATACTATCACATATTGTTAGTTTTATAGTCCCCATATGTTATTTCTCCAAAAAGAACTTTACTTTTTTGATAGCCGAGACGGGATCCTGTGTTTCCCTGCCTCCCCACAGTGATTAGCACTGTGCCTTGAATGGAATGCCTGTTCAATAAATATTTGTTCGTTGAGTGATAGAGGGTACACTCTGAATTAATGAGGTATTACTGTGGTTCCAGCTGATTGCTGCCCAGATGACTGAGTTGACTTTGGCCTCATTATTGCAGCTATATAGGGATGGCCTGTGTTGATTTATGTGACTCTCCTTAATGTTCTGAAGAGTCCTGCATACCTGAGGCTCATTTATGTCATGTCCCAGGATTGTACGATAGTGAAATAGAAATCATGTTAGCCGTTCTTATGTTTAATCATTTTATCAATATTTATTTTGGAAATTAGATAATCACAAACGAGACAGAGAATGAGTCCGTTTACAGAGGAAATAATTGGCCAGGGGAGTCAAAGATTCGCATTCAAAGAATTCAAGCTGCGTCCCCACCTCTAAGGGGCAATTTTGACATTCAAGCTTATGGACACATCCTCAAAGGTATAAGACAAAAGTTCAGAACATTAATGTATGTATGTGTATATATATATATATATATATATACACATATATATATATATATATCAGTTGGACAGTGCTAGTCTACACAACCATAATTAACATTTTGGTGTATTTCTTTCTAGTATGGTTTCTCTACATAATTTATATAGTTGAGATAATGTTAGTGATATAAAGCTGAATTATCCAGAACAAACTATATTTTCACTTTTTCTTCATCGCCTCTCCAGATATAGCAGGTTATATTTCCAAAAGTTTGTTTTTCTTTTATATAGTTTGGCTTATAGGTCATCTATAAAGTTAATCAATATTAAAAATAAAAATATCTGAGCCTAAGTTATAATCTGAGGTTTACCACTTATGTAACTTTTGCTTCCAAGAGATACAGAAACTCTTGGCGTAAATAAGATACAAATTTTATTTTTACTATATTGGAGGAGGACAGTTGGCTTATAAGTGATAATATACAGTACGCATTTCCTGTATTTTAAGAGTGAAATTTGTTTGTGAATTTTTGACTCCTCTCATTTCCTGTCCTTCTGTGTGAGCAGGCCTTCCTGCCACGGTGTCAGCTACGGATTTACAATTTGCGCTCCAGAGTGTGGAAGAAGTGGGCCGCGTCTCAGTGACACGTGAGGGAAACTGCGCCGGATACTCATGGAACATCAAGTGGAGAAGCGCATGTGGAAAGCAGAATCTTCTACAGGTTCCCTCAGCTGGCTTGGTTTTCGTTCTCTTCTGCGTGTTGCTTGCTTATTCGCAGCCTGCCTCATTTTTTTTTTTCACCCTGCCCCATTTTTATGATATTTGAAACTATGTTTTAAAAAATGCAAACTGTAGACTAAACATTTAAAAAAGGAAATTTGAGGAGAAGATTGTTCTCAATTAAGTTGACAAGATGTTCTCTTTCATGGAGAATTGCTCTTGGTACTTTACTTGCTGTTCCCTCTAGAAGGGGTCCAGGAATATGTGTTAGAAGACCCTTGGCAAGCGCAGGAGGAGGTCAGGCAGCACTATACTCAAAACTAAATCTGGGTATACTTTGTGGGGGCACCAAGTATATCACCCTTGCTGTCTATAATTCTACCACCGTCCAGTAGAGCTGTATGCTGGGGACTAGCGCATTTTCTGGTTCCGAAAATGACTTTCAAGTTCATGAGGGAGTCACGTGTTAAGTTGCCATCTAATTACCTTTGCTTAGTTAGAGTGTGAAGGGGGCAGGGAGGAGGGATCAGGCCCAGAGCATGGGAAGGAGAAGAGTCTAGAGGTGTCTGGGGGCTCAGATTGTCAAATATTAAAAAGATAATACTTTCAAGTGATAGTGAGAATGTCAGGAAAACAGTCTCTCTCATGCACCATTGGAAGAAAGTCAATTAGTATGACTTTCTAGGGGATTATGTAATGGAGTCTGAATATAGATACCTACTGATTTCACAGTCTCAACTATGTAACTCTATACTACTGAAATAACACAAATATGAAATGATGTAGGTACAGAGGTAGTCACTGCAACATTATCTGTAATAGTAAAAAGGTAGGAACCTATCCTGGTCAGTGGAAGAATTGTTAAAATGCCACAGCCTTGGGGTGCCTGGGTGGCTCAGTGGGTTAAGCCTCTGCCTTCGGCTCAGGTCATGATCTCAGGGTCCTGGGATCGAGCCCCACATCAGGCTCTTTGCTCAGCAGGGAGCCTGCTTCCCCAACTCTCTCTCTGCCTGCCTCTCTGCCTACTTGTGATCTCCTCCATGTGTCAAATAAATAAATAAAATCTTTAAAAATAAATAAATAAAATAAATAAAAATTAAAATAAATAAAATAAATAAATAAAAAATAAAATAAAATGCCACAGCCTTAGCATGACTGCCATGCAGCCACACGTAGACCCATGGGTATTGACCTGGAAAGACGCCCATGACATAAGGTGGAAAAAATACAGCAGTCTCCTTACAAAACCATCATGGAAAAAAAGAGGAGGAAAGGGGAAAGAGGAAGAGAAAAAAAAAGTATATAAATGTAGCATATATTGTACACACATAGACTATAGATGTGGAAAATAGTAAATCATAAAGATATGGAGGTTATTTAAGAAAATGCAATGAGGGACGCCTGGGTGGCTCAGTTGGTTGAGCCGCTGCCTTCGGCTCAGGTCGTGATCCCAGGGTCCTGGGATCGAGTCCCACATTGGGCTCCTTGCTCGGTGGGGAGCCTGCTTCTCTCACTGCCTCTGCCTGTCACTCTGCCTGCTTGTGTGTACTCTCTCTCTCTCTCTCTGGCAAATAAA
The DNA here is from genome assembly GCF_963455335.1 of Martes martes. Classification (NCBI taxonomy): domain Eukaryota; kingdom Metazoa; phylum Chordata; class Mammalia; order Carnivora; family Mustelidae; genus Martes; species Martes martes. Next base: position 28,850,920 of record NC_137891.1, on the reverse strand, counting down.
AATAAAAATCTTAAAAAAAAAAAAAAAAGAAAATGAGACTTAGAAGATTCTGTGGCTGAGCAGCTCTAGTAACTGGTCTTCTTCTTGGTATCTCTGCTGGGTCTGTGCACTTAGCCCCTTTGCCTCTTTTCTGACCAGTCTCCTCGGCTTGCTCATCATTTCTGCTTCTCATCACCACTTCGGCACACACAAAGCCCAGCATGGAGACACCTATCTCTTTGTTATACCAGAAGCCTACCATATGTCTATACCAGAAGCCTACCATAATGGCGGAGAGATTTTGGAATGACCAAGTTCTACATATTGATTTTATTTGATTCATTTTTATCATTGGCAAAAAATATAATTCCACAAGTGGATGAAAAACCAGGATGTTCAGGGGTGAAAAATGCTGAAGGAGAAAAGTTGACTTTCAGGTGGAAAGAGGAATAAATTATTCTACTTTTCAATAATCATTTGTCAAAGCAGTCATATTCAGAAAAAGCATAGAATGTTCTGAGAAAATAAAATTTGGTAAATTCATTTACCTGAGACATATTTTATTCTAAAAATTCAGGTTAATTTTAGTCATTTGATTCAACTTGTAATTGAAGCAATATATGATAAGGCAATAATCTTAGCATTTTATTGGGGATAGATTATGCTCACTTGTGAAGAGTCTCCTTTTTCAAAAAATGTTGACTAAAATGTTCTCAGATCCTTTTTTAAAAATTCTTGGCTTTTATTCACTTTCAACCTTGCTTAATTTTAAAGAAAAATATAGTGTGCTCATATTTAATCATAGCCTTTCTAGTAAAATAATTTTGTGTAACAATAGATTAATGATTCCAATATTATTGGAGAAAAGGCTAATATGACAGTTATGAAGATAAAAGAAGGTGGCTTATTCAGACAACGCATACTTGGAGACCTACTTCGTATACCCAGCCAACAGCCACAGGTATTTCTGAAACTTTCTTCATGACATTTAATATAATTTTAAATGTGTAACTACTTTGTAAGACATTAAAGACTAGATAAACAGCAGGGATGAGGTATTTATTTTCACATGAATTTTTGTGTCAATGGTTGATCAACTCAATAATACTATTTTATGACTCTTGGACTCATATCTTCTTTATGATAAAAGAGTAGATTTTTAAGCTTAACTACTTCCTGTTAGAATTTGAAAATATAGTCTTTTATTTAATCTTTATAGTTACTCTGTGAAGTAATTATTAATATTCTTTAATGATGAGAAAATTACCATATAAGGAGTTTAGATGACTTTCTCAAGAGCAACCTTTATTTTCCTTCATAGCACTACTCACTACTAGGGCATAATATGTATTTGCTTTTTTTAAAAAATGTATGGTCTTGGGATACCTGGATGGCTCAGTCAGTTGAGTGTCTGACTTTGGTTCAGGTCATGATCTCAGGGTCCTGGGATTGAGCCCCCCATTGGACCCCCTGCTCAGTGGGGAGACTGCTTGTTCCTCCCCCTCTGCCCCTCTCTCTCATGCACTCTCTCTCAAATACATAAATATAATCTTTACAAAAACTGTATGGTCTTGTACAACTGTCTCTCCCCCACTAGAAGATAAATTGAGTGACATCAGGGATGTCATTGGTTGTGTTTTATGTTGTATTACTATATTTTAACATTTACAACCATGCTTTTGCGTAGTAGGCGCATTTGCTGAATGAATAATGGTCTAGGCAGAAAAAGTATAAATGAATAGACTAATTTTTGTGAACAAACATGCAAACAAACAAAATTCCATCATTTGTTTAAATCTTATGCATATTCTCCTTAGCCATGCTACCCCTGTTCTCGGTCTGTGTTTCTTTATTTGAAGGTTGAAGTCTATGTCAATGGAATTCCAGCTAAATGTTCGGGTGACTGTGGGTTTACATGGGATCCCATGGCCACACCATTAGTCCGGGCCATAAACCCATCTCAAGGTACTCTCCTGCTTTTTAATGTAGAGTAGTGGGTGGAAGACAACTAGCAAAAATGTAAACTGCTAATGATTTTTGTTAGCATACTAGTTTCACCAACTCAGGCAAGCAAACATTTATACAGAGTTTAAAAAAAAAAAAAATCTATCAGATCAGAAAACTGTGGAAAGAGCATTTATTATTTTTGGAAAAAAAAAATCACATTTGAAATTGAACTTCCCAGGCTTCTACTACTGTAGTTTCACCATGTTAGATTCAGTCTCTAAAATTTCACTCTGATGAGCATTTTTGTGAAATTCTGCTCGCCTGGGTATTAACAGGAATCTTTCATCATATGAGACGACTTCTAGGAGATTTAGTACTAAAACACTAGTAATGAGACAGCTGCTGTTTAGTAAAAGAAAATAATTAGGTCCTAGGCTTGAGAACTGGAGAGAAAAATTATTGCCAAGAACTCAGTCTTGGGTGACACATTGTACCATATCTTCATAATATGTTATTACTTAAAAACACATGATTATGCTTTGTGTCTGAATGCCCAAGTACTGAAATAAATAGCAGGACTAAGGATTGTTAGGAGTAGTCTTTTGTTTCACTCAGGAAGATAAGCTCAGATGCTATCATCACAGATTTAATCTTGGTGTCTAGTAGGAAAATTCATCTGCTAATTAAATATCAGGGGAAAAAGGGAAATTTTAAAAACACATCTTTGTATTGAAAGAACATGTTCTTCAGACTTTTTTACAATAATGATATTACTTTGGGACAATTCATGTCACAGGGGTCAAAACCGTCAAGAATAAGAATTTGATTAACTTTTGTTTCATTGTGGTCCTTTGATATTTATATTTTTATATCTATCCTTATAATGAATTTCCATTTTTATATGAACTTCCTGAAAAAATTGTTTCTTACTCAAAATAATTAGCAATCTGAATTGTCTTTTGCCATGTTTTGATAAATTTAAAAATAATGGAAATATAAGTATAAATAATGCTTTAAAAACACCTATATTCTCTTCATTGAAAATTAGCTCGGTTAACGTTTTGTCATATTTACTACCAGTCATTAATTTAAGAAAGGAAATATTATAGGAATAGCTAATGTCCTCTTGAGACACAATTGCTGGTTCTAGTGCCTACAGATCTCCCCAGGGGCTGTCACAATAATTAATTTTGTATGTATTCTTCCATGCCATTTTTGCCTTTTGTATATCACATGCACATATGGTGATTTTTGCCAGTTTTTTTAAGCTTATGAAAAAGATGTTGAAATGTAAATATCAGAGCTATTATACTGTAAATATCATTTGCATCTGATTTTTGTCATTCAGCATTCATTTTGAGAAATATTTATATGGTTTTATGCATGTCCAATTCATCATCTTAAAATACTTCATGAATATACCAATTTATTTTTGTCTCTATTAAGGGACATTTAGATTGTGTCCAATTTTTTGCTTTTACACGTGACTGTTTTGAGCTTTGCTGCATAATCTCCTGTTGAATACATGCTGGAGCTTCTTTAGGGCATATGCCCAGAGAAAGAATTGCTGGATAATAAACAAGGTAGTGTGTATTCAGTGTATAAGGTGACCAAATTGCTCTCCAGAGTGCCTGTACTTGCCGTAGGCATGAGAGTGCTGTATTCCCCACATCCTTTGTCGATACTTGGTATCATCAGCTTCCTAATTTTGGCCAATTTGTTGGGTGAAACTGTTCTCTCATCATCATCTTAATTTGTCTGTTTCCTGATGAGTAATGCATGTGAGCATCTTCTCATATGTTTCTCGGACATTTGGGTCATTTCTTCGGCAAATGGCTTGTTAACATCTTCTATCCATTTACCAGATTGTCTTTTTTCTGTTGACTTATAGCTGGGTATTGTATATTATGTTGACCAATCCTATGCACAGGTATGACACCTGAACTTTGTTTTAGTATCTTGTTGTAGGTATCTTGCTTATGGAGTCATTTCAGTCATTGATTTATTCCAATTTATTAGTTTTTCCTCTATGGTTAACCATGACTTTTTAATCTAATTTAAGAAACCCATCTATGCATTAAAGTTAAGATGTTTACATTTTCTTCTAAAATTCTAGAGTATTGCATTTTTCATTCTTAGCTATTTAAATCCATGTGGAATCCATATTGTATGTGATGTCATATAGATAGGTGACTATACCACTTACCAATCAAATCTGGACATTAGAGTGAATGGAAAAACAGTAAGTATAAGATGCTGAAACAGGGACGTACCCTGGTTGTATCTCAGGCACTTTAGCATATGTGTTACCTTAGACAGAAATTGCCACAACACATATGGTGCGGTTCATCCTTTTCTCATGAACTTGTGATAGCACTTCTGTCATGGTATAATTTACCATATAGAGATGACTGTCTATTTGTCATCATAATAATTTTCCTTTCCTTATGCCATTCCATACTTCAGCAGATAATTCTTCTGCTAGTCTCTATTAATCTAGGTTTAAAACATGAAGCAATGAGAGGAATTCAATGGGAAAAAATTTACCATTGGGAAATATGTGAGTTTTTTTTCCCCCTGCTTTCTTACAGGTTTGTTGTTTATAGCCTTTAGAAATTAGGCTTATTTTTCTCTGCAAAGCATTTGATTTCATAACAACAGATTCTTTGTGGGTTTTTTTGTTTTATTTTGTTTTGTTTTAATACTGTTGTTTAAAATCATCATTTTTCAGGGTCCTATGAAGAAAGCACAGTTCTAACCATATTAGGCTCTGGATTTTCTCCCAATTCAGCTATATCAGTGTCAGTTGGACCAATGGGTTGCTCTCTTCTCTCTGTGGTTGGTAGGTCCTTTGTAAAATCATTATTATTACGTCTAATTCTTTTTCTCTAAGAGAAAATAGGCTCAAAGAGCAGTATTATAATAACACTTCTCCTATGGAGTACGCCATGGGGGTATGAAATTGACAAACTTCTCTGGATGAATGCACTATCTTTTTAATCTTTGGTTATGACCACAAATGAATTCTTTCAGTGCTGTCCAGTGTCTTTATCCCATAACAACTAATTTTTTCTTCCTTTCCCCTCATAAAGTGATTGTATAAAAGCTTTCCTTCTTTGGTATGTCTTTGGGACACAAAAATATAGAAGCTGACACGCTGGTGTTCCGTGGTTCCTTCTGCCCATGCTTTGACAGTGTCACTTTAGTAAAGCAGCAAAAGGACATGGCTATCTTCCCTGACTACTAGTCCAACAAAATCTCTATCCATTAACTCACAACTTCAAGATTATTCACATTTTCAACTCTTGAAAAGGTGAAAACCATGATTATTTATTTCCCTAAAAATTATCTTTCATAATTCTTGGTATTTTCCTTAACTTTAATAGGTTGGAATTACATAAGCAAATTCACCTCCCATATAATTAAGTTGTTTTTAATTCACATACTCTGTGCATTCTTGAGATCTAAGTCAATAATGCACCTATAATAAAAATGTACATATACTATTCTAAATAAAGTGTGAAGGATAGGTTTTCCTTTAGGTTTGGATCACCTTTCTTGATGAAACCTGATATTTTTCTTAGTTTTAGACATAAATCGTATGTTGAACCAACATTTTTAGAATTATTGATATAAATGATTTTACAGATTAGGATTTTTAAAATATTATTAGAATAACCTTTTTTTTTTAATTTTTGGTCACAATGGAAATCAGGAGCAAATTGTTCAATTTGCTTTAATTATTTTTTTCACCTACCTTTTTTCTAACAGTGTCTGATTCATAGCATCAGGTAGCTTGTAAAGACTTTTGCCCGATTAATGTATGAGTAGTTTTCCTTAGATACATTTCTTGGGGTATAAAAATGAAGGTCAATGTTTATATTTACAAATACAGAATTTCAGTAATTTTATCTTACCAACACATTTAATCATGTTTTTCTTTTTTATCACAAGAAAATGAGATCCAGTGCCAGATTCTGAATGGAAGTGCTGGCCATTTCCCAGTTGCTGTGTCCGTAGCTGACGCTGGACTAGCATGGAATGTAGAGGGTGAGGAATTCTACTTCACTTACCAGAATCGGATCTCATACATCTGGCCTGCTTCTGGCAGCCTGGCAGGTAATAGTTAATTGTTCTAAGCCAAGAAAATTACATACATTCCTGTCGTTTCATTGTACTGTTTCTAGAACAGGGTGGAGGAGAGGAACCCCAAGCTCCCTCACATAGAACAAAGGAGGCTCCCCTTTTGGAAGGCACAGTGCTTAAGTGGCTGACTAATTCTTTTGTTTCTTTTGAAGCACAAGTCAGGGTGACTGGTTGTACTTACATCTTGGGTTATTGAATTAATATCATCAATTATTACATGTTTCTATAACAAGCTCATCAATTATGTCAGGATAAGATTTATTAGTTATTATTCTGCTTACCAGCTGCTCCATTTGTAACCACAGTCTCAGTGGAGCTACTTGACCCAGAAAAAGTTCCAGGAACAAATCGGGGAAAGGAAGGCTGATGCAGAAGATGGAAAGAAAATAACACATTTTTCCTGTCCTGCTTCATTTCTTTTCCCTTTGTTAGACCATGCTTAGTTTTGGATTTTTGCTTTGGTCTTGATCTTTTCAGTGTGTTTTGTGTTTTTATTTTACTTTATTTTTGTTTTGTTGGGATTTTTTTCTTAGTTCCTTTTACTTACAGATATTAAAATTTGAGATTTGGGAAGAGTCTTAATTCACTTTCATTCCCACCCACAGAATGGGTGAGCATATAGAAACAGCATAATTGGGTGCCTGGGTGGCTCAGTGGCTTAAGCCTCTGCCTTTGGCTCAGGTCATGATCTCAGGGTCCTGGGATTGAGCCCTGCAATGGGCTCTCTGCTCAGCGGGGAGCCTGCTTCCCCCGCAACCCCCCGCCTGCTGCTCTGCTTATTTGTGATCTCTCTCTCTCTGCTAAATAAATAAATAAATAAAAAGAAACAGCATAATTTCTCTTTAGGATGAAGAGGACTGTATGGAAAAAAGCATTTGTTGCTAGTGACGCCCCAGAGCAAATGGTGGTTCCAAATCTGTTGTTTCATTAAATCACTTAGCTCAGTTCCTTTATGGTTCCAGACTTTAAGAGCTCTGGCTCCTGGATGTGGTGGTGTTTATATACATCTCGAGTCTGGTCCTTGATTATTTGCCAACATATCTCTTGATGATTAGAAAATTCTGGAATGATAAGTTAGATTCTTGACAAAGTGTCCTTTTGTTATTGTTGATCTCTTACCGTCATTGTTGTTTCCTTTTAAAGGGGGTACTCTTCTGACTGTATCTGGATTTGGCTTTAATGAAAATTCAAAGGTATTAGTTGGAAATGAAACCTGCAATGTAATTGAAGGGGATTTGAATAAAATAACCTGCAGAACACCAAAAGTAAGGCATCTGATTTCAGTTCTTTTTTCCCCCCTGAAAACTTATGAAAATCTCAGTAGGTTAAACACGTGACATTTTTACCTAGGAACTGTGGCATTACAGTGTTGTACCATATTTCTTCAACATTCAGCTACCTATTTCTAGATACACTCTGCTAAGAGGTATCTGGAACGTAGATATCATTCTAGATATCCACATTCTAGATACATACCATTTAGAAAGACAGACACATAAACCAGTAATAAACAATGTGTTCCACTTGAAATAACAGAAGTAGATACAAAGTAAAAATAAAATATAGCAGGGAGAGACTGTCAGAAAGAGCCTTTCAGAATTTGAAGGATGAATGAGAGTTGACCAGGTAAATCCAAGGATGAAAAAAATTCAGTACTAAGAGCCTAAAAAAAAAATTTAGAGAAGCAAATCTAGATATTTTTCATTTCTTAAAAAAGAATATACGTCTTAAATATGTTAAAGTTTCAATTTGTCAACATTAAATAAATAAATAAATACCAAAAAAACCCCCGTGTGAAATTCCTCATGTAATATGATATCCTAACACCAATCATTGTTCTTTATTTTAAAAAATAGTGTCTAAATTTAAACCAAAACTCTTATTTGCTTATTATGTACAAAAGGATGCTGAATCCAGTAACTAATATTAAAAAAAATTGAGCAGACTCAATGTGGGTATTATGTATTGAAATCTGTAGGAAAAGTAAATTTGAGTATGTGTTGGACCAAATGATGATGAAAATCTGGAGGATATGGTAAATGAAAACTTTGTTTAAATTATGTCATTCAGTTAAACACTGAGTGCACCTAAAACAAATACTAGATGCTAGAAATGCATTTTTTCCTAATTGGGAAGTGTATAGATATTACATCAGTGAAAGTGCCAAATATTTTTCTTAGGGGTCCAAGTGTCTTAGTCTCAGATTCTGAAACTAGGTCAGCAAAAAAGACAAAATAATGTGATTCTTCAGTGAAGAGGAATAAAAAATTACATTTGAGTGTATTTTTTTAAAGATTTTATTTATTTATTTGACAGACGGAGATCACAGAGAAGCAGGCAGAGAGAGGAGGAAGCATGCTCCCTGCTGAGCAGAGAGCCAGGACCCTGGGATTATGACCTGAGCCACCCAGGCACCTCCATTTGAGTGTATTTTAAGAGCAAAATGTCAAAACTTTTAACACCTTTGCTTTATCAATTTTAAAAAGTCACTTGTCTAGGGGTGCTTGGGTGGCTCAGTCAGTTAGGTGTCTGTCTTTGACTCAGGTCATGATCCCAGGGTTCTGGGATTGAGCCCTAAATTGGGCTCCCTGCTCAGGGGAGAGTCTGCTTCTCTCTCTCCCTCTACCCTCCCACCCCACTCCTGCTCGCTCTCTCTCTCTCAAATAAATAAATAAAATCTTTTTAAAAAATTAAAAACATAAGAGTCACTTGTCCAGAGCATCTTAACTATATTGCAGAGCCCTTAGGAATCCAATAATATATATGCATTTAAATTGGTCATAAACACCCTCAAAACCACTATATCATATACCTTTACCTAAAAAATTAAAATACGTAGCCTACATTGGATACCACAGCTTTCTAATTATCTGAAGATGATTCTGATTCATGAGTTTGAAACCAAACATCTTCGGCAGTTTATTTTGAATAATTCTATTTGTTTTTAGCCATTGCATTTCTTCATCTCAACATTTAGTATTTTCTAATTGTTTTTTTCTTTTTGTTTCAGAGAATTGAGGGTACAGTTGATATTTCAGTTATTACCAATGGATTTCAAGCCACAGCAAAGGATGCTTATAGTTATAATTGTTTACAGACTCCAGTTATAACTGATTTTAGTCCAAAAGTACGAACAATACAAGGTAAGAAAAATTTCAATAAGATCAGTCATTTGACGTATATATGTTAGGTATATATATGTAAAATACACATGTATATGTAAGATGTATATACATCAAATAGATGAAGTAAATTATTTCTAGAAAGGTTTTAGAAACAGTTTCTTCTGCAGTTGTTTCTTAAAGCAAAACCAGCCACAAGTTTTATTTTTTTAAACACAGATTAGTCTATATATTATTTCACTTTGAACATGTGTAATAAGGAGAAAAATATTAGGTTTTCCAGAAAGCACTTTGCCATCTTTTTTCCCCCTATGAAACAATTTAACATGAATTTTTCTCTACATGGTAGCTATCAATTCTTTCACTGATTTTATTTTCTTGCCTCTGTAAGCATTAGGATTTCCTAAATCCAATAAAAGATAAGAAATGAGTTGGTTTACTTAATATGCAAATTTTATGCCACATAATGAGTTGAATCCTCTTGTAAAAAAAACTTTTATTCTCTTTTAAAATAATAGGAGAAGTTAATTTAACAATTAAGGGTTATAACTTTGGAAATGAACTCGCACAGAAGGTGGAGGTATATGTCGGAGGAAAACCCTGCCAGATTTTCCAGTGGAATTTAACAGATATTAGATGTCTTTTGCCCAAGTTGTCTCCTGGAAAACATGATATCTATGTAGAAGTCAGAAACTGGGGCTTTGCATCAACAAGGTATAGTAATGACCATAAACTTGGAACATATGGGCTTAATGGTTTGGGGATAAGAAAAGAAATAGTCATTAACTTTATAATATTTCAGTTGCTTTTTCCACCTATCTACATCTCCTTTTGCAAAGTGTTCTGAGAATATCCCATACAGTGCAGTATGTGCTTCGTTTTGGGACCAATACCATTCAGGTTAGGTTGTAGGATTCTTTGTGGAACTGGGTTTATGTATATATCACATACTTTTCGTTCATTCTGGAAATACTTACCAAGCAGTTAGTAAGGGGCAGGCACTTGCTCGGTGCTGGATTTGCTGTGAAGAATAGGAGGAACTTGTCCTCTGCTGTGAGTAATGCCCACGGTTTTGTTGGGGAGGCAGATTTCAAACAGAAGATTATATCAGTAACTTAATTATAAGTGTGAAAAAGACTAGGAGTAAGAGGTAGCAGGTCTGTAAGAGCCTATAACAAAGAGCACTAACTTTTCCTAAGGGACAGAAAAGTGTTCTCTAAAAGGTGACAGTTAAGCCAAGAAATGGGTAGGAGCTGCCCATAAAGAAAAAGATAGACTCCTTCTCCAGCTGTTTCCTTTAGGTAACTGTTCAGTATTTTCTTCCCAGAAGCTGTTTGTCAAAATTTTAGTAAAATTTTAGTTCTGGCATCAGGAAGGTATTGGTTTAGAATACTTAGAAAAGGAGGAAACTGAAATTTAGGGATTAAAAAAAAAAAGGCAGGTACACCTGAGGTCAGAATAGGAGGGATTATTACAGCAGAGTCTTGAGGTGAAGGATGGTGAGCGACAGTAACTATGAAGCCCAGAGCTACATCCCTCTTCAATTCACAGGGCAGAGTTCACTTGGGTTCTAGAAGAGCTGTAGTTTGTGCTCTGGCATGATGGAGATAATGAACGGAATTGACAGCATACAAAACTGGGATATTTCAGTGACAGTTCAAGAAATAACAAATTCAGTTATGCTGAGAAAGTGAAATAAAAGTTAGCACAAAGACTCATTTTACTTACGATGAGAGCTGGGTGGTAGGATTCTACTCGAAATATCAGGTCAGAAAGGCACTGTTCATTTTGACGGCCTCCTGGCAGACACATTGACTGTAACGAGGCAAAATAAATTTTAAATTCTCTCCCTGAAATAGTGGGAAGAGAGATCGTGACAGGTCTCCAACATATATAGAATAATAAACTCAAATTAGTTGCACAAACTTTTATTTCTTATATAAAATGTATGGAATTTCATTTCTATTCTCATAGGTAAGGCATCTTTTATGTTTTACACTAATGAATATGTAAAATATCTTAAAGGACATCATATTTTTCTTGTGACCTGAGTTCTCATAACCGTATCTTTCTCATAATATTTTACGATTCTCCATCTCAAATTTTTCTTGCCATGGGATTTTCAGAAATTTAATTTTCATTGTGAGGGAAAAACCATTATTATGCATTATTCTTATAGGTAGTATATTATTACTTATACAATATATGTTATTATTAAATATATATACACAAAGACCATCCAACCAAATTAAGGTCATACTAATTATCGGATTATCTAGTTCAAAAAAGTAATGTCTAATTAAATATTCAACTACTTCCTCTTCCTAAATAAATCATATCCAATAAGAATTTAGCAATAGGACCTCATGGAAAGCTCATTGAAACATCTATTAATTTTTCTTTTGCAGAGACAAGTTAATTGCTTCTATACAGTATATTTTGGAAGTGACTGCCATGTTTCCACAGAGAGGCTCTTTGTATGGTGGAACTGAAATCACTATAATGGGTTTGGGATTCAGCATGATACCAACTGAGAACACAGTGCTCTTAGGTAAGAGCACCCTCACAGAAGGGTGTTATCATTTTTTTTACTTTAGAAGATGTGCTTAGGACACCTGGGTGGCTCAGTTGGTTAAGCGTCTGCCTTCGACTCAGGTCATGATTCAGGACCCTGGGATTGCATCCCACATTGGACTCCCTGCTCAGTGGGTAGCCTGCTTCTCCCTCTGCCCCTCTTCCCCTCCCCCAACCCCTCCCCCACCACGTGTGCTCACTCTCTCTCTCTCACAAAAATAAGTAAATAAACTCTTTAAAAAAATAAAGAATAAAATAAAAGATGTGTTTTTAGGTGCTGAGTTATTACACAAATACTCTCAATCATGGAAGCTTTATTTTGCTATTAACGTATAAAAGGTTAAGTGTCTTTGGTCAAGGTTGTAAAGAGAAATTGAATAACTGCTTTTGATTTCAATAAATAAATATTTATATTTAATGTCTATAAAACACTTTAAAAAGAAAAGTCTCTGTTCTAAAAATAATCAGTACTCGGGGCGCCTGGGTGGCTCAGTGGGTTAAGCCGCTGCCTTCGGCTCGGGTCATGATCTCAGGGTCCTGGGATCGAGTCCCGCATCGGGCTCTCTGCTCAGCAGAGAGCCTGCTTCTCTCTCTGCCTCTCTGTCTACTGTGATCTCTCTCTGTCAAATAAATAAATAAAATATTTAAAAAAATAATAATAATAATCAGTACTCAAAGATGATAACTATCAGAAAAGTGTTAAAGAGTCTACTAGATAATGTGGGGGTTTTGCAGGACCTTAATTGTTTTTTGTGGTTTTTTTTTTTAAGATTTTACTTTATTTATTAGAGAGCGAGTAAGAGAAAGAGAGAAAGAAACATGAGCAGTACGGATAGACAGAAGGAGAGGAAGAAGTAGACTCCTCATCAAACAGGGAGCCCGATGTGGGACTTGATCCCAGAACCCTGGGATCATGACCGGAGTCGAAGGCAGATGCTTAACTGACAGCCACCCAGGTGCCCCGTGCAGGGCCTTAACTGTTTACTGTTTACTGATTATAATTCATCTCGATATTTTACAAAATATATTTGAGAAAAAATTTTTCCCCTATCTTATTTCTTTCTAGGGCCCTTCCCTTGTGATGTGATTTCATCATCAGAAAATGTCATAAAATGTATTCTTCATTCGACAGGGAATACATTCAGGATTACCAATACTGGAGAAGATCCAGGTATTAGCCAACATTTATATGTTATAAATAATGGAAGCACTTTACCCTGAAATTGATTTGATTTTTGTTTATTTAATACTTCAAATATGCAGAGGAAAAACTATTGCTATGTCTTTCTATAACTTGTCAATAGTTTGTCTCTAATTTCTCCCCTTGGCATAAGGGTGCATATATAGAATGAATCAGTGGTAGACTTGAGTCTACAAGGCTAGACAGCAATTTGCAAGTTGAGAAATTGTCATTAGGTTTCATTGCAGTACAGAACTTCCCAAGTTATGGTAGTTTGTTATTGGCCATGGGTTCTAAATAAATATTCAAATTGAAGTTATATAGATTTTGGTATACCTCTATGCCTGAGGAAATTCTTGTGTTTAAAGAATTGATCACAGCTTTAAAAGATATTCCATGTGATATTTCTGCACAACTTGCTTATTGACTTCCCAGTTTTTTTTTTTTCAAATTGTCTCTTGATCATCAGTGTTGGAGGTGTGTGGTTAATTTTTTCCTTAGCTTCTCATTATCTTACTTTCCATTATTTCTGTTTATTTTTGTTACATGTTTAAATTATGCACATAAAAATTTAGAATGCCATACTTTCAAAGATAATTAAGAACTTTTATTCCTTTTCCTTTTTTTAAAAAAATATGTCTCAATTCTTGCTTCCAGTACATGGATTAGGTTATGCCTGGTCACCATCAGTCTTAAACGTATCTGTGGGAGACACAGTGACGTGGCACTGGCAAGCCCATCCATTTCTTAGGGGAATAGGATATAGGGTTTTCTCTGTATCCAGTCCTGGAAGTGTAATTTATGATGGCAAAGGATTTACAAATGGAAGAGAAAAATCTGCCTCAGGTATGTTTCAACTTTGTTGCATTTTGTGTCATGCTTCTCTTTCCTAGATAGAATAAAAAGATGTTGTTTAGGTTTAAAATACTTTTGCATAAATGATACATGTAAATACACAAATAATTTAGTTGGCATTTTATTGCTATAGTAAAAATGTTGCAAATTTATAAAAATATTATAAATGAATGTAAGCAAATGATTTTATATCATAGAGATGAGTTCTGATTCAGAAATGTCTTTATTCTGCAATAGTCAACCAATTAAAAAAATCAAAATAAGTGAAATACAAAGAAAATTGGAGTATGTGTTTTAATCATACCAACTTGGTAGCAAGTAACGAACTTTGACTGATTGGAATCAGCAAATTAGTATTTCTCCTAAGACAGTTCAGTGAAAGTGTACCTGGTAGACTGTATGTTTAGTTCTATATTTACAGCAGTTTGAATTTTTTCTCATGAAATCAAAGTATTATTTGTTTTTCACTGCATGTTGAAGTTTTCTTTAAAATGTGGTGGGTTATTACAGACTGGATATGATTTTCTAGAAAAACTCATGCTGGATCTTGTCTTCCTGGAATGTAATTCCATTACGGAAGATAGTTCTTTTATAGTCAGTGAGTCATTTCTTTACTACTTCCTGTCGAAATATCACGTGCAAGAAAAATAAGAATCCCGTCACCTGCCTGTGTTTGAATGGTCACTCGAAATTTTTTTAGAGGCTATATTAATTGCTTGTGTTTATTATGTACAATCTTATTTTATGGCAGGTTCATTTTCTTACCAGTTTACTTCACCTGGAATCCATTATTACAGCAGTGGGTACGTTGATGAGGCTCACTCCATTTTTCTCCAAGGAGTCATTAATGTTTCACCAGCTGAAACCAGGCACATTCCCCTGCACCTGTTTGTGGGTAGCACTGAAGCCACATATGATCAGGGTAAGAGGGTTAAAGAGGGAAACCGTGTTACTCCTGTGACCTAGGGTGTATGTGACCTTTTTGGAGTAGGAAGCAGATGACTAGGTATAACCCTGCTTCTGTCTCTGACCAGCCACATGACCTTGGATAGACCTGAACAATTGTGAGACTAGAATCTATCCTATAAAATGAGGCCCATGTTAATGTTGTCCTGCTGTTCTCCCAGAATCCTTCTGTGCCTCAGATGAGATGTAGCATGAAGAAATTTTGACAGTCTGTATGTGCCCCTCAAAATATATCAAAATGCAAGGTGATGTTATTGTTTTGTTTTCCCCATAGGACCTGGCTTCGACAAATTGAAAAATAAATTAATTTTTATATTCACTCTTCTCTCTTTATCACCTTTGTACTACCTGAGCCCCTCTTGTCATTCAGACAAATCCAAAAATTTTTTTAACAGAATATAAACCACCATCATTAAAATAAAGAGTAATGTAGTCTGAAAACAGTTCTTGTTTTAGAATATTATCCATGACTTACAGGACCTGTGAATTTGCACTTGGGGAGCTCTGTGGCAGGCTGCCTAGCAACAGAACCCTTGTGTGGCCCGAACAATACCAGGGTTAAAAATTCAGACGGTTTGGTCTTTGAGCTTTCAAGTTGTTTTTCACCAGCTATAAACAACATTAGTCCATCTGCTGGAACACTGAATGAATTGGTAACAATTACTGGACGTGGCTTCAGTAATCTCACATGTGCTAATAAGGTAAGTATATAAAGATCTCCTTTTTACTACCATATACTCAATAAAAGGAAAATGTTTCATCCATAACCTCATAGTTTAATTTCTAACAGCTTTATTACAGTATAATTCATATACCATACAGTTCACCCATTCAAGGTGCACAGTTTGGAAGCCTTTCGTATATTCACCGAGTTGTGTATCCATCTCCACATTCAATTTTAGAACATTTTTGTAACCCCAGAAAGTTACCCCAACCCTTAGATATTACCATCAATCTCTTCAACCATCCCAGACCTAAATAACCACTAATCTACTTTCTGTCTTTATGGGTTTGCCTCTTCTAGACTTTCTTAGAAACCGAATAATATGTGTGGTCATTTGTGACCAACTTTATTCACTAAACATAATGTTTTCAAGGTTTAGCCGTGTTGTTCCATGTTTATCAGTACTTCATTCCTTTCTTTTTTTTTTTTTTTATGCATTCAGCAGCTCCTGGTATAATGAAGAGTCATTTCCCATAACACCTAAGTACTTTTTCTATTATTATTATATTCAGTTAGCAGCATGTAGTACATCATTAGTTTCTTATGTAGTGTTCAACGATTCGTCAGTTGTGTATAACACCCAGTGCTCATCACAACACGTGCCCTCCTCAATACCCATTACGTGGTTATCCCATCCCCAAACTTCTCCCTTCTGTACTTCATTTCTTTTTATGTCTGAATAATATTCCATTATATAACATACACATCATGTTCATCCATTTACCAGTCATGGGCATTTAGATTGTTTTCATCTTTTTGACTGTTATGAATAATGTAGCTTTGAACATTCATGTGTGGCCATAATTTAGGATTAAGATTAACCCAAGAGATGTCTTAATCAGCCCCCAATTTTATTTTTAAAGATTTTATATATTTATTTGACAGACAGAGATCACAAGTAGGCAGAGAGGCAGGCAGTGAGGGGGAGGGAATCAGGCTCCCCGCTGAGCAGAAAGCCCAATGCGGGGCTCGATCCCAGGAGCCTGGAATCATGACCTGAGCTGAAGGCAGAGGCTTTAACCCACTGAGCCACCCAGGCGCCCCCAAAATTATTTTTATGAATAAAAAAGTTTGCACGAGATCAAATTTTTGAAATTTGGTTGTTAATATAAAATTTAAGTTCACATTAGAGTAATGGTATTGACTTGTTTCCATATTCATTTTACTTTTAGGTTACAATTGGTAGCTACCCCTGTATTGTAGAAGAAAGTAGTGACAATTCCATTATATGTCATATTGACCCTCAAAACTCTATGGATGTTGGTATCAGGGAAATTGTCAGAGTAACGGTCTACAACCTGGGCATGGCTATCAACACGCTGTCCAACGAACTTGATAGGCGGTTTGTACTTTTGCCAAACATTGACATGGTGTTGCCATATGCAGGATCAACTACAGGACTGACAAGAGTGACCATAAAAGGCTCTGGGTTTGCAGTTTCTTCTGCGGGTATAGAAGTCTTCATGGGTCATTTTCCGTGTAAGGTTCTCTCAGTGAGTTACACAGCCATTGAGTGTGAAACATCTCCTGCTCCCCAACAGCTTGTGAAAGTGGATCTTCTGGTACATGGAGTGCCTGCTCAGTGTCAGGGGAACTGCAGCTTTTCCTACTTAGAAAGCATCACTGCTGTCGTAACAAGAATCTTCCCAAACTCTATCGAAGGACCTGTCAAGGTTCTTATTGAAGGAGAAGGTTTTGGTACCATCTTGGAGGACATTGCTGTTTTCATTGGAAACCAACAGTTCAGAGCAATAGATGTTAGTGAAAATAATATCACTGTTCTTGTGAGTCCTCTCCCAGCTGGACTTCATTCTCTTAGTGTTGTGGTGGGAAGTAAAGGCTTGGCTCTGGGAAACCTTACTGTTAGCAGCCCTGCAGTAGCGTCTGTCACACCAGCTTCTGGAAGCATTGCTGGTGGAACTACGTTGGTGATCTCAGGAAATGGCTTCTACCCAGGCAACACCACAGTCACTGTTGGGGATGAACCTTGTGAAATTATTTCTGTCAACTCTAGTGAAGTCCACTGCTGTACCCCAGCAGGGACAGCTGGAAGGGTCAGTGTGAAGATCTTTGTTAATGCAGTTGCTTATCCACCTCTGTCATTTACGTATGCCTTGGAAAATACTCCACTTCTCAGAGAACTTGTCCCAAATACAGGTACTCCAATACTTTCCATATGTTGTCTCTATATGTTATTATCAGTAATATTTATTAATGTAGAATTGGAATAATGTTTATAAATGATTATTAAAATGTGTTTTTAGATAATTCACTTAACCCAATTAATACATGAGATTCGTCTGTGTAGTTTCCATTTTGTGATTATTTTTTGCACATTCTTGGCATAAAATTTTTAGTCAAATTCCAACTTATATTTTGAAACAAAATCTCCTTTAACTTGACCTAAATTTCAAAATGAGGAAGAAATAGATGGATATCTATGAATTAAAATTGATAATTTATGTCATTAATGTTGATAGGCATAGGAAACAACAGTGTTAACGAACAACAATTTTAACAATGTTAAAATTCAGATGAAGGTTACTAAATATCGAGAATTTTTCTGTATGTCTCATTTCCATGAAACTATAATTGGATATTAACTTATTAACTTAAGAGAGTTCTTTTTAGGGAGGTAATTGGCCTATTCAGATAGAAAAAAAGTGTTATGAAATAAGATTTACTTCATGATGTAACATAACTTGTTTTTCTAAGCTGAGAATAGATTGAGATGTCTTCTTAATTTTTTGTCATTATTCTATGCTATTTCTGATCATCATGAATAATAGCAAAGACATAGTTTCCCCCATATATTTGTAATCATTGCAAATGATGAACTGGATATTGGCATATGTTTTTATTTCCATGAAACATTTCTCTCCCATCTCTTTCTTTGAATGTGTCTTTCAAATAACATATTTGAAGATACAAGGCTTGCAGACAAGTGAGAACTGAGCTGTTTTATTTACTAAGGAAACAAAGTAATAGATCACACTGAGAACAACACTTCAATTTGAAAGGTGAAAATGCTAGACAAAATAAAAGTTAAGAACTAACAATAGCCAAACTATGGAAAGAACCTAGATGTCCATCAACAGATGAATGGACAAAGAAGCTGTGGTATATATATACAATGGAATGCTATGCAGCCATCAAAAGAAGCAAAATCTCACCATTTTGCAATGACATGGATGGAACTAGAGGATATTATGCTAAGCGAATAAGTCAATCTGAGAAAGACAATTATCATATGATCTCTCTGATATGAGGAATTTGAGAGGCAGGGCGGGGGGGGGGCGTGGGGGGTAGGGAGGAAAAAATAAAACAAGGTGCAATCAGGAGGGAGACAAACCATAAGAGACTCTTAATCTCAGGAAGCAAACTGAGGATTGCTGGGCAAAGGGGGATAGGGATACGGTGGCTGAGTTATGGACACTGGGGAGGGTGTTTGCTATAGTGAGTGCTGTGAAATGTTTAAGTCTGATGATTCACAGACCTGTACCCCTGGGGCAAATAATACATTATATGTTAATAAATAAAAAAAATTTAAGGACACATTTTTTTGGCTCATATCTTAAAACTAATCCTAAAATGAAAATCTCATAAATATCTGTGGTCTTTAAAATGACAGTTTAAATGTCAGGACTCTTTACTATGGTCAGTGATATGGATCTTTTTACTATTACTACTTGAATTAAAATCAACCTACTGTTTGGTGACTCTGTATGTGTAACAAGTTATGTTGATTTGTACCTATTCACTTATTATTTACATATGTAGGTATTCATTTGGAAGACCTATGAAAAAAATTCTTTGTATTTAATGCCCTCAATACATTTTTGTCAAAAGGGGGAAAGTAGGGAACAGAAGAATTGAAGTACTTTGTTCTATATACATTTATTCAAGGCATCAACATCAATATTCGCTTATAATTCTTTAAATTAATTCCTTATTTCTGTATATACTATCTTATATCTAATTATTTACCTATCATAATCTATCAAGTATATATATTTAAAAAATTTAAGAAAACTAATCTATCCTCAAAAGAGTTGCCAATAGCAGGGAAGTACCAAAAATAAAAAAATAGTAAGTCCCATCCCTAACGTATACTCCAGCTCATCACTACTGCTGAGACATTCATACATCTGGATTCTAAATCGTCTCTCTTCCCATTTTTCCTCTTCTCCACTAGCCTGAACTAACATTAACAGTAACAGTAGAATAACAATGCAGTAGCATGGACAAAAGGGCTGGGAAATAATGAATGTTGAGATAACTTATTGTAAATATGCTGTAGATTGTAACATATGGTATAGCCAAACTCTGTGTTTTGCTAATACTCACATAAGCTTTGAAATACTGGGTATTATTTTGTTTATGAGAGTAATTAGGTGTATCTATAAATGCATGTGTAAGTACTAGAATTTAGATATATTGTTTGCTTTTTTTTTTTTAAAGGTCCACCAGGAACCAAAATTCAAATCACTGGATCTAATTTTGGTACCGATCTCTTGGACATTTTGGTGATGATAGACAAGATTCCGTGTAATGTTACCATGGTCAATGACAGTGTATTGCAGTGCATCACTGAAGACCATGCTGGGGGCACCTTCCCTGTTACGATGCATCATAAGACAAAAGGCTTTGCTGTGTCCACGGTTGTATTTGAATACCCACTTATTATTCAAAGTATTCACCCAAGCCAAGGTAGGTACAAATAATACAAATATTCTGTATTATTTCAGTAAACACTTAACCTTGTTTAGAAAAAAAAAATTCTTCAAACACTGCTAAAATTTGTAGCTCCTATAACACATTAAAAATATTTTTATTTATGTATCAAATAAACATGCATGTGTATCAACGAATATTCTCGAAATATTTACTTATGGCCTATATTTCTCTTAGTGTTATATAATTAACTTCAAATTTAATCCTGCTTAAAATGTCTAGATTATATATGAAATTTTTGTATAAATTCATGTTTAGACATCACTGGCCTGTAGTTACAAATACACAGATAGGTATTTTTTCTATTTGAAAATTATTTTAGTGGTTAAAAACCTTAAGAAAGGATAACCAATGTACCCCTAATTAAATAGTAATTTTACGTTTATGTTTTGACTACTCTGAAATTCTTTTTAACATCTCTCTTAAATAAAGTTTTAGCTCCTAGAAGTAGTTTAAATAAATGATGGGATGTAACATTTATTCGGTAAAGGTTTTAGAATACTACAATCAGAAGACATTCTATTGCATTAATATAGTACAGTGTAATATACTATGTGACTTCAGTTCTAAGAATTGTTTCATTTAGGGTAACTTACTTCCATTTCAGGTTTTAAAACAAATATGCAGAGGAGATTTTCTTTTCATTAGCTATGTTTTTCCCTCTTGTATATCTTCACTAGGGAGCTTTGGTGGTGGTCAGATCATGACTGTGACCGGCACTGGGTTTAATCCACAAACGTCAACTATATTAGTGTGTGGCTCAGAATGTGCAGTTGACAGGCTTAAATCTGATCGCACAACCCTATTATGTATAATTCCACATAATGATGGTGAGTAGTCAGAAAAAATAATGGCAGTCTTTGAGAAATGATTAATGGTGAAAAAATCAGAGTCTGAATTTCTTCTTCCAAGTTTTTGTGTTTTGGGGAGCAATTGAATCACCTTTATGGCTATCTTCGTTTTAAACAATGTCTTCAGAACTTTGTTTCTTAGGTTTTAATGTCTTTCAAGATTCACAACATTTGGGCTAGGTCGAATTGTTTATAATAAATTGGAATTTTTCAGTTTATCACACAAACAGAGCATGCCAAATGGAGAACACATTTTTAATTCCTGTTGAACTCTTAATTTCCATTAAAGATAGTATGGTGTCATGGTTATGAGTGTAAGCCTTGCTAATGCATGGCCAAGATTCAGACCCAGGCTGTGTCTTTGGATAGGTTACTCAACCTCTCTGTTCCTCAGTGTCCTAACCCTCATCTACAAAGTGAGATCACTTTTGCCTACTTTATAGGATTATTGTGACATTTAATAAGTTAATTTATGTAAAGTGGACGGAACGATATCTGAAACATGATGTGTGATTTGCTGCTGTTATTATTATTATTCTTATTATTTAGTGGATAAAGAGCCCAGGCTCTCAGTGGCCCTGGAATCTTATTTTGCTACTTATTATGTCAACTCAGCTAAGCAACTAAACTAACTCCTCTGTTTCAGTTTAATTCTTGGGTTATTGTGAAGTTTAAATAGCTGGCATTTTAAGTGTACAACAAATTTTAACTGTCCAATGAAATTTAAGAACCAAAAGGAATGCCCTAGGTGAACAAAAGATATGGTTTATATGCATTTTTAAAGAAAATATAATGAAGCTTTTCTAAACATTTTTACTTTTCTGACTTTTTAAAAAAGATCCCATTTATTCATTTGAAAGAGAGAGAGCATGATTGGGGGCTGGGGATCAGAAGGGGAAGGAGAGAGAGAAGCAGACTCCCCACTGAGTGGGGAGCCTAACACAGGGCTCAATCCCAGGACCCCGAGATCATGACGTGAGCTGAAGGCAGTCACTTAACTGACTGAGTCACCCAGGTGCACCACTTTTTTTTTTTTTTTAGGATTTTATTTATTTATTTGACAGAGAAAGCACGAGCAGGGGGGGCAGCAGGCAGAGGGAGAGGGAGAAGCAGGCTCACTGAGCAGGAAGCCCAATGCCAGGCTTGATTCCAGGACCCTGGAACCATGACCTGAGCTGAAGGCAGACACTTAATGACTAAATCACCCGGGCCCCTCTTTTATGACTTCTTAAACAAAGAATATTGAAGGAAATACAACATTTCGTGAATGAGCTTATTTATCATTTAAGCGTCATTTTATATGATTTATCATTTGAGCGTCATTTTATATGATTTTTCAAGAAATACAGCAGTGCTACCAAGATTTGTCGAGGTTTTTGGGTTATCTGGACACCAGCTCTGCTGCTTCTTTGTACACTTTCGTACAGGGTGTCTGTGCTTTTTCCGTCTTGTACCTTGCTTCTAGCTGTCACTCCTCGCTGTAGTCGTATGCATGCCTGTGTAGTTCTTCCTCCTTTCTTGCTCTGATTTGCAATGTTGGATCCTCTCGGGCTGGAACCCCATGCAGGAAAGTTTGCAGAATTGTCTGCAATAAGAGGTTCAAGGAGGGATCTAAGGGGTTTTTTCCTCTTTGATAATGTACATGAACTTTGTGATGTTTTTGGCTATTGCTAGAGATCCTTATTACTTGACATACAGCCTGTGTATATTGGAAGTGATTTCAGGAAAAGGAAGATATTGTGGAAAATGTTTGGGAGTTTTGGGAATGAATAAAAGCCTGATGGCAGAACTGTCCTCAGATTGATTCTCTTCTCCTAGGCAGAGGACCCGAGCAAGCCTGTGAAGTGAGTGTGGTCAATGGGAAGGATTTGTCCCAGTCCGTGACTGCTTTTACGTACACTACGTTACTGACTCCACTCATCACTGAAATCTGTCCCAGGAGAGGCAGTACAGCAGGGGGCACCAGACTCACAATCACAGGATCAGGCTTCAGGTACTGTCCTCCCACACACATACATCAGTGCATCGTATGTGCGAGCTCACGCATGATCCTGCTTTTTCATGTGCAATAACAGTGCTTAAATTTGGTCGCGTAATGTGTACCCACCTCTCAAAAGTCATGCTTGAGGCATATCGTAGTACCAACAGCTAACATTTATCAAGGACTTACTCTGTGTCAGGCACCTTCTTACCCCATGGAAACTTCCTGCCTTACCCACTTAGATATGTTTAGTCCATTTTATGGTTAGGAGACTGAAATTGGAGAGGTTAAATAACTTGCCCTAAGTCCTGGTCAGATCTCAAGAATAAATCACATCTTGTTATGCTTCCCTTACCATCTCATCACCAACCATGGTCTGCTTCATTGGGTCAATGAAACATGTCTTCATACATCACATCCACTTCACTATAAATGGCCAGATTCCTTCTTCCTAAACATATTCATTATTTGGCTCAAATTTATGTACTGCGCTGTCATCATTCTTCAAATGGATAAGGCTGACTTCAAAACCCCAGATCATTTAAATCATAGGAGGCAATTTAATTCCTCAAGTACATAATTTCTCAGGACCCTGGGCTTACATTTTTACATGGATTTTAAATTCCAAAGTCTTTGAATGTGGTGAGGATATCACATAAAAATAGAAGGATCCCTGAAAGTCTCTTACAAAAGTAGCTGCTTAGAGATTAACAAAGACTCTCTCAATGAATTGAACCTAGGCAATTCTCCTTCAACGCTGGAATGCCTGCTAATATGTACAGTTTTATTTCTTGGCTTCTTAGTCTCTTTGTTTACTTTTTTCTCAACAAATACTTTGAAGTCTTACTGTTGAAAAAAGTTTCAGTCTGCACTTTGATGGATCACAGAGTAAGGTCTTTATTTTTGCAATAAGGCATATCAGTAATAGTGTTTGACAATGTGACCTAGAAATTTGAGAAAAAACATCAGTTTTTTCTTTTTTCTTCTTTACAGTGAAAACATGCAAGATGTTCTCATCACCATAGCTGAAGCGAAATGTGATGTTGAGTATTCCAACAAGACGTATATCCTCTGCATGACAAGTGCCCATACCTCTTCAGGGCGGGCTCCAGTGCGCGTGAACATCAGAGGCATTGGCATGGCCAGACAGGTAAAGTGCTGTTGGGTATAGTAATCATAGCAATAGAAAACCGGCAGGGGGGAGGGACAGGGAAAATAGAACATCATTATGGGAGATAAAGTAATTGGTAATGGACTTTTTTACTTTGTTACTGTCTCCAAAAAAATAACTGAGATGTAACTATACTAAATTTATTTTTTTAAAGATTTTATTTATTTATTTGACAGATCACAAATAGGCAGAGAGGCAGGCAGAGAGAGAGGGGGAAGCAGGTTCCCTGCTGAGCAGAGAACCCGATGGGGGAGCTTGATCTCAGAACCCTGAGATCATGACCTGAGCCAAAGACAGAGTCTTAATCCACTGAGCCACCCAGGTGCCCCTAAATACTAAATTTAAAGTTACATGTTTTTGTGGCTTTTTGCTAACATTTTATGATTTTAGGTTTTGAATTATTTTGGATTGTGGGGCAACTGGTAATTGATTTTTCACTTTATGCTATTGTGAAATAAACCAGTAGGCAGCTATAACATTTAAAGTAGATTATACTTTATCTCTAATGAAAATGTTTACTAGTTTAGATTTCTTTGCTTTTGAGAAATTAAATGAAGAATTCTTTTTTTTTTAAGACTTTATTTATTTATTTGTCAGAGAGAGAGTGAGCACAGTGAGGGGAAGCGGCAGGCAAGGGAGAAGCAGGCTCCCTGCTGAGCAAGAAGCCTGGTGTGGGACTTGACCCCAGGACCATGGGATCATGACCTGAGCCACAGGCAGACACTTAACCGACTGAGCCACCCAGGTGTCCTTGAATGAAGAATTCTGATAAAAACTCTGAATTTAAAAGTCTCTTATGTTTTATTACAGGATGATTCTGACTTCCTGTATGTTGATGCTTGGTCCTCCAACTTCTCATGGGGAGGAAAATCTCCCCCAGAGGAAGGGTCTCTAGTTGTTATTACAAAAGGACAGACAGTTTTGCTGGATCAAAATACACCTATTCTGAAAATGTTGCTTATTCAGGGTAAGTTTCTGAAAGTCTGCTTGTTAGATTCTGACTATGGCATATTTTTGTGAAGTAAATTTAACTAAAACTCATGATTATGAAAATCCATAGTGGTATGAGGCTTTTAATGCAATGTGTAGTACTGTGTTCTTTAAACTGAGTATTTAGAATCTGTTTGCAGTATGCAATTATTTAGCGTGTTGTAAGCAGAATCTTTTAAGGAAATAGAAAAGAAAATGCCAGCATGTCTTGCATTTTTATGGGTAATCATCTTTTAAAATTAAATGTTTTATGAAACTTTTGCTTTAATAATAATGTGTGTCTGTGTGTGTGTGTGTATGCCTATTTATATGTGGTGGGTCATAACTGAACAGTATTTCCCACTTAGAAAAAGACTGTTATAATGGGTCCCAGGGCTTATAAAATTATGGAGATTTGCTAAATTTTATACTAAATGACCCTCTGACTCCCATTGGATGCCAGTTGTGATTCTCACCTTTGCCTTTGAACATGCTTTCCTTGTAGTTGGTGTTCTCTCTGCTTCTTGGTATTCTGTTATTGCTATAAAAGACTAAATAAGCAGAACTCGTATAATTGCATGTAAAAACAATAATGATTGGCAAGTGTAAAACTCTTTGGGCTTTCATGTGTAAAGTTTGCTGTAATGGTTTTAGCTGCTCAAAGACCTTTATGGTTTTTTTTGTTTTAACTTCTGAGATAACAATGTTTCAGTCATTTGAAGTTATTAACTATAGGACCTTTGGGCAAGTAAAGTTCTACTGTTCACAAACTTGCATCAGTCTCATAAGAATATATCTTAGCACATTCTTTAATAATGCCAATCAGGCTATGGGTGTTGCTAGTGTAGATTAGTGGATAAAAGTGCAGAGGTAATGTCAGCATTACAATGATTTGTATAAAAAGTGCACTTTTTTCATTTTAACTGTTTTTGTTCTTAATTTATATTTTGAGGCCCTGTGTTTATAGAACTTTAATTCATGTAACTGCACTCTTTAAAAGCACTGAAAATAACAATGATCAAGGGAAAATAATCTGCCTAGGGATTTAATTTTCTGTTAACTACTGAGTCTTCTCTAAAGTTTTTATATGTTGCCAAAGAGCTGAAGTTAAATAACATGCACAATATAAGAATATAAGAAGATAAGAGTAAGAATTTTAATTTTTATGTATAATTTAATAAATAGCATTTAATGATAATTTTCCTCGTGTTGTATTTCAAAATTGTATGGTTCATAGGTGGGACTCTAATATTTGATGAAGCTGACATTGAATTGCAAGCAGAAAATATTCTAATCACAGATGGAGGCCTTCTTCAGGTATACGAGAGAAACTGATACATAACCATCAATAACCTCTCTCCATTTCTTTGTAAAATGCCATGTGTAAAATGGATAATTATAACAAATTCTCATAAATTTATCTTTATGTAGGTCTCTGTTGTTAGTTTAAAATCCTTTTTCTGGGGAAAAGTTTCCCAGAGTATTCTTGTGCTTTTAATGGAAAGATAATAGTGTATTGTCATAGAACAGAATTTTAAATAGAACAAGAAAAAAAGTAGCTCTGAGATGTGGCTGAAGTCAATCAGTATTTTTTCCAAAGATCTGACATAGTGTACGTGGCTGTCTAGAAATTAAAGCTTTGTCTTTCATAAGAAAGGTAGTAACTGAATAATCAGTTTCTCAAAAGAAAGGATGACTTTTGAGTGGTTAGAATTGTGGATATTGAGTTTTAACTTTCAAAAAAAATTTTTTTTATTATGTTCAGTTAGCCACTGTATAGTATGTCATTAGTTTTTGATAGAGTGTTCTATGATTCATTAGTTACATATAATACCCAGTGTTCATCACAACATGTGCCCTCCTTAATAACAATCACCCTGTTACCCCCTCCCTACTGAAACTCTTGGTTTGTTTCCCAGGGTCCATAGTCTCTCATGGTTCGTCTCCCTCTCTGATTTCTCCCCCTTCAGATTTCCCTCCCTTCCCTTATGGTCCTCCGTGCTATAGCTTATGGTCCACAGATGAATGAAACCATACGATAATTGTCTTCCTCTGCTTGATTACTTCTCTTAGCAAAGTCCCCTCCAGTTCCATCCATGTCCAAGCAAATGGTGGGTATTTTTCCTTTCTGATGGCTGAATAATATTCCATTATATAGGGACCACATCTTCTTTATCCATTCCTCTGTTGAAGGGCATCCCAGCTCCTTCCACAGTTTGGCTCTTGTGGACTTTGCTGCTATTACCATTGGGGTGCATGTGCCCCTTCTTTTCACTGCATCTGCATCTTTGGGGTAAATAACTAGTAGTTCAATTGCTGGGTCATAGGGTAGCTCTATTTTTAACATCTCGAGGAACCGCCGTACTGTTTTAACTGTTTGAATGGTGCTTGTGAAATCCCTTGCAGATTGGGACGGAAGCATCCCCATTTCAACACAGGGCAGTCATTACTTTACACGGACACCTGCGATCTCCTGAGCTCCCAGTATATGGCGCCAAAACTCTGGCTGTGCGAGAGGGAACCCTGGATCTGCATGGTAGGGCAGCCAAAAGAATTCGGGGAATTAGTCCACAGGATACTAGCTGGAAAGCCAGAGATGATTCTGCTGATGATTCTGTCTAAATGAAAACTCCTCTTTGTGTGTCCCCTCTTTATCTCTGCCCTCCTCTTATCCCAGGCGGGTCAGCCCCTCAGACTACCAAGACTCATAACCAAGGTCACTCCTGGTGAAGCCCTTCTGGGTCTTCTCTACACCCTTCTGCTTACTCCTTTCCATGTGTTTCCATAGCACCTTTTGCCCGTTTTAGCACTTTGTGCATAGTGATTGTTTACCGTATTCATTTTTCTATATAAAAAGGGCATTAAGTCTGGAAGCAGAAGATTTTATCTTCTTGTATTTATGTTTTAAAATAGGCTGTTTCTAAAATATAAGTTTATAGTTGTACTTTTATATAACTGTATTCTGGAAAGTATCAGCAAATAAAAATGATTATGGTCATGTTTGAGGTATCAGGGTTACTTATTTAAAGGAAGCATGGTGTGAATCCTTTTTATATTAAAGTCTTCTATATTACAATAATCTGTTTCTCTTATAAATTTAGAATGTATAAACATCCCTATCATGATGATAACTGTTGTCCTGCTTTGTGCTAACTAAACATCCTAATGTAATTTTCAGAAATCTACACATTTTGTCTCTAGATTACCAATTAAGTGAATTCTATCAACAGTGGCAAAGATAATAGGCCTCTGCCCATTTTAGCAATAGTATCACACCATATTTATATTGTGTTCCTATAAGAAGATTGTTTAACGTGGGGTATATCATTGCAGGCAGTTTTTTTTTAGTTTTGTAGATCCACACATGTTATCATAAACCTAGCTGTTACTTTTTTAAAGCAAGCATTCTAAATATTCCTTTTTCTTTTTCGAGAAAGTTATAAAATACTAAGGTCAAATAAGCCTTCCCAAAATGTATTCAATCCAGGCAAATATTGAAAATTCATGAAGCTCGTCTCACTATGCATCTTTAAGAAACACTCAATGTGTGTGTTGGCTCCAGGTCTGCCCGTTTCTGTGATCTGGACTCGTCTGGCTCGTACTGCAAAGGCAGGGGAAAGAACTTTGATTTTGCAAGAAGCAGTCACTTGGAAGCCAGGAGATAAGATTGTGATTGCAAGCACAGGTCACAGGTATGATGTCTTCTGGGCGGGATCATCTTCATTTAGGACAGAGATTTGTTAAACCATGTAAAAGAGGGATGTTCAGAAGATCCACAACTATCTGATTTAAATTTGAAAGCTGTAATGAAGACATAGGAACAGCCGAGAATCTGTTTGCCAAGTGTTAACGTTGGGTTGAACACCGGTGTGTTGTTTTTTATTGATTAATTTACAATAAGGAAAAGTATAAATTTGGAATTATAAAACATGTTCTAATGAAATGTTTTTCATGGTAGATTCCAACATAAGATTTGTTTGAAAAAAGCATTCTGCTATTAAAAATAATTTAGAAATCTCTGACTTACAATCAGAGAAAGACAATCATCATACGATCTCCCCGATATGAGGCATTTGAGAGGCAGGGTGGAGGGTTTGGAGGGTAGGGAAGGAAAAAAATGAAACAAGATGGAATTGGGAGGGAGACAAAGCTTAAGAAACTCTTAATCTCACAAAAGAAATTGAGGGTTACTTGGGAGAGGAGGGTATGGAGAGGGTGGTTGGGTTATGGACATCAGGGAGGGTATGTGCTATGGTGAGTGCTGTGAAATGTTTAAGACTGACGATTCACAGACCTGGGGCAAATAATACATTATATGTTAATGAAAATAATTAATAAAAATAGATATTTCTGACTTGGAGCTTTAGCTAAATCCATTAATGAATGCAAAAATGTAAATGAACAGCTTTATTGGGGGTTGAAAGCAGCTAGTGAACTCTTTCATATCTTACAGTCTTGGCAGTGGTTCCTATAGAGTAAGATTGTTAGTAATGAATCAAATCAAAGAGAAGAAATTATTATAGAATGAGTGATGATTAACATGACCTTTTACATGTCTGACATTTTACAATTGAAATGGCTTATGACCTCTAATTTCTGTTTAATTATATGCATTAACAAGCAAGAAATAAAAGGAACAAAAGTTACATAGCTACACCAAGTATATTGGTGAGGAAAGAGAGCAAGAGGAGCTTTATTTTTGCTTTATTATTCAAATTATGGGTAATAGCAAAATTGGATATGGTTATTCTTATCAGGTAACAACTATAATTTATGATAAGAAACAGCTAAGTTATGTTAAGGTTGTGACTCAATTTAGAATTAAAATTCAAGATGGCATTTTGAGTTTGCCATTTTCCAAGTTAAAAATAGACTTGCAGATGTTAGGAAGAGTTAAATATATACTTAGCTTTAAAAGTGCCCTTTTATTTCTGCCTTTGGAAGAAATTTTAATTACATAATGGCCAAATAAAAAGCAGCAAAATGACAGGGCTTACTAATAGAATAGAGAATTCTCATTTAGAGCTTTCCTATATGAAATAAGAGGGTAAGTTTGGAATTTAGCTGAGGGATATTTAGTTTTAAGAAACAAAAATTAAGAAATTTCCCACCAAATTTAACTTGCTGTTCACTATTTCATTTGTAAGTCATATCTGAGAAATTGTAAAGTAAGTGGTGGAGAATACTCCTTCTCAAATTGATCAGCCTGGGTCCACCCCCCAGCAAGACCATGTACCAGTCCCGCAACCATATCACTTCAGCTCTTTGTGCTTCAGTACAACTGGAATGCTCTTTGTATCTATTTCAGAATTACTGTAAGAATTAAGTGAGTTAGTATGTATAAGTGCTTAGAGTGGAACTGGCTCAAAGTAAGTGCTATGTAAATGTTAGATTAAAATAAATGTTAGATATTATTACAAAGGAAGGAAAAGTGTTTCTAGGTGCACACAACATAAAAGATGTTTTGCAGAACTTTCTTCTCTAAAGAAATCTCTGTATCATCCAAGAGAATTTGGGAGAGGCCAGCCTAACCCCCTTTTCTATACCACCAGTGGGATCGGTGGTATAGATACTATTGATACACCCTTAGCTCAAGTGCCCTTCATCCTGAACTCCCTCTGGCTTCCTTTCCCCACAATTCCTTACCTGGATCTTTAGGTCTTGTGGTTTTCTCCATCCACTTACTATCATGAAAAACAACTTTATTCTCCTATCCTTTCTAGCCACTTTCATCTTATCTTTTTATTTTTTTAAATTTTGAAAAGATTTATTATTATTATTATTAATTTTTTTATGGAGAGAGGCAGTGAAGGGGTAGAGGGAGAAGGAGAGAGAGTCACAAGCAGACTCTGTGCTGCGTGCAGAGCCCGACTCGGGGCTTGATCTCACAACCCTGAGATCATGACCTGAGCCAAAGCCAAGAGTCAGACACTTCACTGACTGTGCCACCCATTTTGTCTTTAAATATATATATATTAAATTGCCTAATATTATGCCCATTTTTTCACTGCATTTTTGTTATCCATTTTTTCCCTTAAACCCCTATAGTCTAATTTCGATCTTCACAAAAACTTTCTCCGTGACTTTCTGACTACCAGCATCCTTCATTTCCCACCCATCACCAGGTTCTTTGGGTTCTGCCCTTGCAACATCTCTTCCTTCGTCTTTCCCTGCTCTCAGTTTAATTTAGACTCTGTCCCTCACACCTGGAATATGACATCACCTTCCTATCCACGCTCCATTCCTTTGTTTTCTCCCCCTCACAGATCTGCCCTGCGTTAATTCGTTGAATCCATCAACCACTGTTAGTGAGTTGTGCCTGGTACTGTACTAAGTGCTCAGCCTACAAAATGACTTAATCTCTAGGGGCCTTACCTGGAGGAGGAGCCAGGTAGTGGAAAGGGCAGGGCAGCAGACAGGCCGGTGGTAGCAGACGCCAGGCGACCGCAGTGTGGTAAAAGTGAGCCCTGACAGGGCATTGGGCAGAATGTGCTGGGAAGCCAGAGGAAGGGCTGAGAAAGTCGAGAGAGGTGACTTTTTATTTACCTAGTTCCCATGTGACCTCGTCATTTGAACTTATATTTAAAAGAGGGAAAAGATTTGTTAAGGGAGAGAAGAGTCAAAAAGGAATGTTAGGAGGACAAAGAAATGACTCCCCTGAGCTTACCTCCTTTGCACCACCTGTACTGTAGCAGATAATATACCACTGGGCACTGACACAGTCTCCTGAAAGTCAGGGCGCTTCCTACATGGCCTCCTTAGCTCTGTGCCTAGAAAACAGGTAGGACATTCAGTAAATGTTTGCTGAACAATGAAATACGTGAGTGAGTATTATACAATTGATAAATCTTTTGGCTGTGGCTGGAGTTGGAGGTGTACTGTAGAAGTGGCAGAGGGGCGCCGGGGGGCTCAGTGGTTAAATGTCTGCCCTTGGCTCAGGTCATGATCAGGTCCTGGGATCGAGCCCTGTGGTGGGCTCCCCACTTGGCGGGAAGCCTTCTTCTCCCTCTCTCACTCCCCTTGCTTGTGTTCCCTCTCTCGCTTTCTCTCTGTCTAATAAATAAATAAATAAAATCTTAAAAAAAAAAAAAAGAGAGAGAGAGAAGAAGTAGTAGAAATGAGACCTCCGAAACTTTACCTCAGTCCTTTCTTTCCCCTACTCAGGAACATGCAGTGGCTTCCTCTGTGAGGGTTTCTCAGCTCTGGTGCTGTTGGTACATTGAACCTGACAAGTCTTTGTTGTGTGGAGCTGCCTGTGTACTATAGGATGTTTCTAAAACCCTTGGCCACTCCCCACAAGATTCCAGTAGCACCCCCTGATTTGTGACAAGCAAAAATGTGTCCAGGTGTTGCCAAGTGTCTCATGGTGGGGATATAATCATCCTCAGTTGAGAACCACTGGGTGTGATCTTCAAAGCTATAAATGAATAGTTCTTTTTCATACTTTATAGGAATTAGTACAGTTCTCTGAACAATGGTAGCACTTGGAAAATACTGATTTAATTGAAATTCATTTGTAAAATTTATTCAGTTACTATAAGAAAGACTTAGAGACCATTTTCAAATTCCTCTTCAGAATATTATGTGACATTTTAAAATGTCCTATTTTACAGATGAAGTGTTTAAAGACCGTAAGACCAAATGCACTAAAACAAGATTATGTTGATTTAGATTAATTTTGAAAGTTTTTGTGTTAAAATTTTTACAGACACAGTCAACGAGAGAATGAGAAAAGGACCATTGCATCTGTCTCTGCTGATGGCACGGAGATAATGCTAACTGATCCGCTAAATTACACACACTTAGGAATCATTGTCACACTCCCTGATGGAACACTGTTCGAAGCGAGAGCTGAAGTCGGAATTCTTACAAGAAATATTTTAATAAGAGGATCTGACAACGTGGAGTGGAATAACAAAATTCCAGCATGTCCTGATGGATTTGACACTGGTAATTTTAGCAGCCAGAGTGTGTCAACTTAAATCGTTTCCAGGCATTGCAAAAACGGTCCCTGGGAGCAAAATCACCCCCAGTTGAAAACTGCCAGACTAAGCAAAGAAGCCCTAAATGGCAGTGATTTCAAATGAGAAGGTTTATTTCTCGTTCATGCTGCATGTGTCCAAAATGCTCACTGTAATGATTCCAAGATCTGGGCTGCTAGAGGCTCCCCCTTGAAAGAGGCCTCCGTGATCTCTGGGACAGAAGAAGTTATGTGATGGCCAGGGAGTCAAGCAACAGCACTGAATACTTTGGTCCTGAAGTGACATGTGTCTCTTCCACTCAAGTGTCATTAGACAGAACTGATAACATAGCTCTGCTTAACTTACCACAGTTCTCTGTGTGCCGGTGTGTGGATGCAGGTAGATAGATAGATGGGTGATAGATAGATAGATAGATAGATAGATAAATAGATAGATACTTTTATGTAATAACTAATACCATTATAATCCGGTATGTTGTCAAATCCTAACAAACAGAGCTTAAGTATAGCCTTTCCTTCAATGGGATAAATGAGGCAAGTCTCCCTGGATTCAGTGTCAAATAACCTACATTCTGATTCCAGTTCATGAAACCTCATTTCATTCTGTTTAAAATAAGAATATTTCCTGTTCTGTCCACTTACTATAGTTACAGGAATTAAGTGACAAAATGAATATTCTAGTGCTATACAAATAGAAGATTGCATTATGTTAATTCCCAAATCTTGGGGCAAAGCTTCAGAGATGGTAAGACAAAATACCTTTATCAGTATTCATTCAACCATTCAAATATTCATTTAGTGTCTTTAAAAGACTCTGTAATTGGTACTTTAGGAAATGCAAAGGGGAACAAGACAAGGTACATACCTTGCTTGCTATTTAGAGGAGGAAATGATATGAATGCCCATAATTATGTCACAGGATGAGATTAAAATGATATATGAATAAAAAGATGTAATTAGGTATGGGAGGAAATCTTAAAATAACTAGAGGATTTTTGCCATGGTTTTTCTTTATGTTGTCTTAAAAATTATTTTTAAAGGTGAATTTGCTACACAGACATGCTTCCAAGGAAAGTTTGGAGAGGAAATAGGAAGTGACCAGTTTGGAGGCTGCATTATGTTTCATGCTCCCACACCTGGTGCTAACATGGTAACTGGGAGAATAGAATATGTCGAGGTAAGAAGAATTACTGTTACATCACGATGGTTTGCCGAAGGTTATCCATAAATGAGTGAATGCTGAACACCTGCTGTTTGTCAGCTGTTGCTTATAATCTGGTAGAGGAGACAGATAAGTAAACATGCAGTTTTGAAACACCCAATTATTCACCCATTTAATCATGCCAAAATTTTGTTTCTCTGTTTTTCTCGCACACCACATCAAATTCATCAAGTTCTATCCACATTGCCCAAAAAATGCAAGGACCCGCATCGAATCTCTCTCCACCACTGCTACCTGATCCCCACCCAAGCCACTGTCCCCTCTGACCTAACTACTATCATTTTCTCCTAACTCATCATCTCGCATCTACCCTTTCTCTAATAGAATCTCCACACAACAACCAAATGAACATTTTTAAGTATACATAAGATGTTGTTGCCCTCTGTTTAATGGCTTCTTATTACACCTAAAACAAAAAGCCCAAGTCCTTCCCGTAGGACACACACAACCTGTCCCCCAGCTGGTCTCTGACTTTACCTCCTTTGAATCTACTCCTAGCTCATGCCATGCTGGGTACATGGGCCTCTTTGTATCCACTGACCATGCCAGGCATATTTCTGTCTCAGGTTCCTTGCCTTTGTTCTTTCTTATGCTTGGAATTCTCCTCTACCAAATGCGTGTATGGTTCACATTCATTTCATTCATTGTCTCCTCAAGGGTTCTCTCTTAAGAGAGGCCTTTCCTCACCACCTTTATTTGAAATAACTGCCCAAACCTGTTTTCCTTTATTTACTCATAACTCCTGCCATAACTCCTTTGATCTCTCCCTCTAGAACAAAAAATTCAATTAGTTCAGAGATTTTGTCTTTCTGGTTTTCTGCTGATTCTCATGTGGTTGAAACAGTGCATATAATAGGTTCTCAATGGATTGTTAATTGAACCAACATATAAGTAAATGAATAAATACGCAAGTTATCCCCAAGAGATTAGGAGCTCCTCTGTATCTTACTCATATTCAGTCTATATAATCAGAGGTTAGCCTAGTTTTTGTTAATATTCAGTGGTGGGGGGAGGAAGGAAGGAAGGTCGGTAGGAAGGAAGGAAATGGGGGGGAGGGAGTGTAGGAGAGAGAGAGGGATAGTAAAATCTATAAACCTATTACACTGGGAACACCTATACTACAAATAACATATTGAGGGTGATAGAGTCCACATTTGTATTTTATGAAACTTCTCTTCCTCCTAGAATATGTTACACATACATGACATCTGAGATATGGACTGAGTGAGGTTGCCAGGGTCAATCTTTGTATAGGTTATTAATAATAGTTAATTTTTAATTTTTAGATGAAGAATAAAAATAAGTAGGTGCCCTACCATCTTACTTCCTAACCTTCTGGGTTCATGACACACACACGCACACGCACACACTTGTACACATACTCACACACTGACATCTTCTGTATTAAATTACTATATCATAGACCAATTGAAAGAAATCACAGCACAGTGGTTAATAATGGCACCAAATGTAGAATCAGACCACCTTGGATTTAAATGGAGTTTTATAACCATGAACAAGATGCTTAGCCTTTGTGAACTTCAGTGTCTTCATTTGTAAAATGAAATTGATGATCACTGGCTACTTCATAGGACCATGGTGACAACTGTGATCATGCATACACAACACAGCACAATATCTGGCACATGGCAAACATTCAAGCGATGTTTCTGATTATTATATAAGAATCAAAGTGAAGGAGAAAAATAAGTCTTTGGGAGGTTTTATTCTGCTAAACATGCAAGTTTAGTAATAGACTGAAGTGAAAAGCAGAAGATCCAAAGGTGGGTTTTGTTCATTCATTTGGTAACAAATATGGGCTGCTATATATTGAATAAAAGAATGTGGGTTGAAGGTCACACAACATTTTCAAATGATGAATATGAATACTATGGAAGATACAAATGTATTAATTATTATTATTGTTATATTGGAGATTATTTTGAAACAAGGAGACAGAAGCCAGGCACATTACGAGTCTATGTGTATCACTAAATAGCTATGATTTCTGGGCTTGACAGATATTCCATGCTGGTCAGGCTTTCCGGTTGGGGCGTTATCCAATACATTGGCACCTGCTTGGAGATTTACAGTTTAACTCTTATGTAAGAGGCTGTGCAATTCACCAGACCTATAACAGAGCCGTCACCATTCATAACACACATCACCTGCTGGTGGAGCAGAATGTTATATATGATATCAAGGGAGGAGCATTTTTTATAGAAGATGGTATTGAACACGGCAACGTCTTGCAGTATAACTTGGCAGTATTTGTGCAGCAAAGTACAAGTCTTCTGAATGATGATGTGACCCCGGCTGCATTTTGGGTAACGAACCCAAACAACACCATACGACACAATGCGGCTGCTGGTGGCACTCACTTTGGCTTTTGGTACCGAATGAACAACCACCCGGATGGGCCATCCTATGACCGAAACATTTGCCAAAAAAGAGTTCCTCTTGGAGAATTCTATAACAACACTGTTCATTCTCAAGGTTGGTTTGGAATGTGGATATTTGAAGAATATTTCCCCATGCAAACAGGAGCTTGTACTTCTACAGTGCCAGTGCCTGCGATATTTAATTCGCTGACTACTTGGAATTGTGAAAAAGGAGCCGAATGGGTCAATGGAGGTGCCCTTCAGTTCCATAACTTTGTGATGGTAAATAATTTTGAGGCTGGAATCGAGACCAAGAGGATCCTGGCTCCTTATGTTGGGGGATGGGGTGAAACCAATGGAGCGGTGATTAAAAATGCCAAAATAGTTGGGCATCTCGATGAACTGGGAATGGGGTCAGCATTTTGCACAAGGAAAGGCCTGGTTCTCCCATTTAGTGAAGGTTTGACTGTATCATCTGTGCAGTTTATGAACTTTGACCGTCCCAAGTGTGTAGCTTTGGGAGTGACGTCCATCACTGGAGTGTGTAATGAGAGATGTGGAGGCTGGAGTGCAAAATTTGTTGACATCCAGTATTTTCACACACCAAACAAGGCTGGTTTTCGATGGGAACATGAAGCGGTACTGATTGATGTTGATGGTTCTCTTACAGGTAAATGTTATGTTCTGATTTCTGATAATACACACTGGAAACATATTTGTGTTAACACAGAAAGTTGAATTGTCAAAGCAGACGCACATGAATCACAGATCTTACCCAGCACCGAACTTTGCGAGTGATTTGAGGGTATAGTTCAACACTAGGCACAGTTGAGACATTCTTTGCTGGAAGAGACCCAAATGGTCAAATGCAGCCTCCTAAAATATCCTTTTTTCTTGCATTTGCACTTGGCTCCCTGACTGAAGAGTCCACTGCAAAGCCTTTGCATGGGGTCCTCTTGTCCCATGCCGAGCCACCCCCCACCCCACCCCCACCCCCTCACCCCCCCCTGCAAAATGTACCAGGACTTTTAGATTTTGCTACTGGTACTGTGGGTCACAGTAGCTATATGTTGTACAGTTTGGGATCCTGGTTTGTTTTGTTTTTTAGTTTTCTTATATGTTATAGGAAACATGCTTTTATGTCCATCTCCTAGGTCACAGAGGACACACTGTCATTCCATACAGCTCACTGCTGGACCCTTCTCACTGCACTCAAGAAGCCGAGTGGAGCATTGGGTTCCCGGGGGCCGTCTGTGACACCTCCGTCAGCTTCCACCGTTTGGCATTTAACAAACCTTCTCCAGTCTCTCTGCTTGAAAAGGATGTGGTCCTCTCAGACTCTTTTGGTAAGTGGAATATAATAGTTGAAGCGACTAACTTAAAGATGGTTTTCTATTTTCATCATCATCTTTTTAAGTTGTCGGTCACTGTTTGGAACATGGGAAAAGTATATTTGTATCGGTCAGTAACCAGGCAGGAAACGAATAACACACCCAAAATGGGCATGCGAGGAGTATTGAGTAAATATGTGGGCCAGCACGATGTTCTGCTTGCTCAAGAAGCCTCCAGACAATATTACAACAGAGAGGAGGAAGGTTGACATCGTCCTTGGAGCACGATGATAAGCTATACCATCATCCCTGCCAGTGAAGGCAGACCTTTTGATTATCTTTGATGATTGAAATGGGATGAGGGAGCATTTCTTAGGTCAGTAGCTGTACACCAGGTACCAAGGATTGCCGGTTTGCTCATCTGTTTCAGTAAAGATACCATACTTGGAATACCACATGAGCTCGACATCACTACCAGACTCGTTACATTAATTTGCTGTCATTACTCATGATCTATCTGGCATTTGCACCAGCCAAACAGGGAAGGTAAATGAGGATGGCCCTTTGGTTGAGAGAGGCAGGAGCCCACCAAGAACCCCCTACATCCTCACAGGCAGAGAGTCAGGGGAAATAAGTAGCTCATTTCATATTCCTCCTTGCCTTGCTTCTCCTTCTCGTGCCTCCCTTTGTCCAAGTTCATGGAGAATGGCGAACAATGGATCTGCAAGAAAAACAGTAAGTATGCAGCGCCTCTTTTGTCATTTATTATGATGTTATCAGTTATTATAGTTAAGTTTAGAACATTCTTACTAGAGTTTCTTCCTCCTATGAATTGAAAGGGACATACACCTACTCTCTGAGTAATGATTATACCCATTACCTCAGTGACTTAATGATATGAACCTGGCAGCCATTTCTTTTCTTCCGATAATCAGATGTCCAGAATGGAGCAACATTACTTAAACTTTTAGAGACTATGGTGCAATAAACAGTATTTTAAGCACAGTATCTGTGAAAGTTTTTTGATAGGCTAAACTAAAAGGAGCCAAAACATCAAAAGCAAATGATGTTATTTTATCTGGTGACGTAGTATGTTAGTATTTCCCATTACTATGTTATAAAATAGTTATTTATGGTAAGACTTTTAATCATATCTCCAAATACTTCATGACGTACCTGTGAATAGATTGAACATTAGATTTTTATAAAACAGTCTAAGATAATTTTACAGTCTAAGATAATATATCAGAAATGTAGAACCACCCTGGGTAAATTATTTTAAATATACAGCATGATAAAAAGATATATACCTTACACAATTAATTTTTAAGCAGTAATATTTAAACATTTTAAATATTTTGGAGTTTTTTTTGTTGTCGTTATTAGTGGTGGTGGTAGTGATGATTTTAGAGAGAATTTTGTGTGTTTATTTTTGATTCGACAAGTCTAATACTTCTGAATTTATGAGATTGTAGCTTTCTTGTGAAGTCTCTCTGTGCCTTTTTGCCAGATCCTTTCAGGAATGGAGATTTTTATTTAATTACTAAACTGAACACCTTGGTGGAAAGATCTATAAATTTATCTTCCTGTCACCCACATAACTCAACACAAGACATTGCAAATAGTAGGGACTCAGTAACTACTGAATTGCAATGGAATTAGTTGTAGTACTCAGACCAAATTACAGAGTAGAGAAAACATCACTCCAGGTACTTTTCTTTTTAGTGTGACATAAAAAAAATCAAATAACTTTTATAGTCAAGAATATTTGACTCTTTTTTATCTGCATTAAAGCCAAATAAAATGATTTAGTACTAAAAATTGAAAACAAAAAATAGAACACTTGTTTTCACTTTATATATATATACTAAATGAATCAAAAGTTGAACAAATATACTAGAACAGTGGGAAATGAGATTGGAGATATAACTTTACATATATCTTTAGATAACTTTATCAAAGTGTTTCATGCATGATGATATGATGTGTGTAGCTTTATGTATATATGTGTGAATATATGTATCTTTATGAATATCTGTAAAGTTAGACCAGATGGCAAATTAATTTGAAACACTTACTATTAGTGATATTATAGACCAGATGGTAGATTAATTTGAGATACTTATTCTTAGTAAATTTTTTTAAAATATCAACTTCAGATTTTAGTCCAAGATGCTTAAAATCAACATACTAAAAATGAGTGCTTCTGAAAAAATTAAGGAAACACAAATAACTATGAAAAATGACAGTCAGGTTTTTTTTAAGATGTATTTATCCATTCTAGAGAGAAGGGAAGAGCACGAGAAGGGAGGGACAGAAAAACAGAGAGAATTCCATGCAGGCGCCATGCCCAGCAAGCATGGAAACTGATGTGGGGCTTGATATCATGATCCTGAGATCATGGCCTTAGCCAAAATCAAGAGTTGGATACTTAACTGAACCCAGGCACCCCACAATTAGTTTTATTTACAAAAAGAGAATTATCAAGCAAGTTCAGGTTCAAGTATAATTCCATGCATCAGAAAACTTCAGTAGAAGTTGGTTCTACCAAACGTCAAGCAAATTCTGGAGGTTTTGGATGATTTTCATGAACCCTTATGTAAGTCAGCTGTTGCTTCATGACAGACTATCCCCAAACTTAATAGCTTAAACCTACAATCATTGTTTTCACTCTCATGTTTGAGAACTGGATTGGTTGATTTTGGTTGTGCTCAGATAGGATGCTGTGCTTGAAGGTGAGGATCCAAGGGGCTTTGCTCCTCCCTAAAAGTTGAATTCAGTTTTCCACATGTGTTTATTCCAGAGCACAGGCTGAAGGGAGAGCCAGCTACCCGGGACAGGCTCTTTGCATTGTAGTGGTAGAGGTTCAAGATGGCAAGCTTCATCCAGCAAATACTTCTCAGATGTTTATGACTGTCCCCTCACCCAAGGGAAGTCTACTCGGCACTCAAGGACGGGAAAGGAATGAATATTTACTGAGGAATCTAATCATAGTTCTCGTACCCAGCAGGACTTTTGGAACTGTATATTTTTAAGGTCTTTGCTCATGACCTTTTTAAATATAATGCTAATTCACAAGACTAAGAATTAATAAATTTGTTCCTCTTTGATATTGGAACTTTTTTGCCTTATTCTTCAAAGAAAAAGAATGACAGTTTATTTCATAATCTTTCATCTAGCTTCCTCCCTGTAAATTTGCAAGGGAAGAGTTTGCAAATTTAACATGAAAGTCAATCAGAGATGAAAAGAGAGAGGGGATGGAGGGGAAAAAATAGAATATGGGCAATTAATCATGTCTTCTTTATATTGTAAGAAATCTTTTCAAATCTTTATCTGAAGTTGTCAGGTATGCTTTCATGAACAAAGCATTACCAAATTAAGTATTTTTTTTCCCATAACAAGTAATTTAGGTTGCAAGTTTATCATTCACAAACAGGGTGTCATGGCCAGTGTTCGTGGTAAGTCTGATGGTAGCCTAGATTCTTAAGAGCTTTAAATTAAAACTTTCTATTAGTACTTGTCATGCAGGTTTTGATAAACTCAACAAATACCAGAGAATCTAATAAAAAATTAGAACTTATATTTGTATACCCTATAAATCAAGCATCCTGAATTAATTAATGCTCTTAAAAGAGTAACAGTTTTATTTTAGATCAATGATATTTAAAGAATTGTGTTAATATATTAAAGCACTTCTGTCATAGTAGTCACTAATCATCATCATGTTTGAATTTTATCTTCCCCAAGGAATAAAGACTTCATCTCAATTCAGAATTCCAAATGAGAAGGCACTTTATGTTTCAGTTAAGTGTCGTATGAAACATTGGAACCTTCAGTTAACAAAGACATTTAGAACATAGTAATGAAATGCTATTCTGACCTCTTCAGACACTTCCAAAGACTAGGCTTATTTTTCCTATTTGCATTTGTTTGTTAAAAAAAAAAAAGAAGAAATAATTTTCTAGAGGTTGAGATCACTGTTATTTGTTTGTTTTATATTCTGCTGCAGGCACAAGCATTGTTCCCTTTCAGAAGAAACGACTGACTCATATGTCTGGATGGATGGCTGTGATTCCAAATGCAAAGCACATTAATTGGTATTTTAAAGATGTAGAACACATAACAAATATATCCTATACATCGACATTCTATGGATTTAAGGTAAACAAAGAGCTATAAAGTTCATCTAATAATGATGATTGCGTATTATGCGAATGCAGACAACTTCCAGTCCTTAGACCAGTTGTTAGGCCCAGAATGTGCTTGCCTCAGATGCTGACCTGTCGAAGTCCTCACACACTTCATGACCCACCCTAAATCTAAGAAGCAAGCTAAAAAAAGAAACCTTGTGAGCAATCAGAAGTAAGACATATCTTTGCCATATTCCCCAAAATACTAAGCTTGGGTCCTATTATTATTACCATGAAAGTAACTAACATTTATTGAGTACTTATGATATTCTAGGTACCAGTTAAGGGCTTTAGAATTTGTATTTTAAAATATACCAAATATAGACAATGACAGGCCAATTCCTGTGTGCCCACCACCTAGCTCTATCTGGATCTAACATTCTGTGGATCTTTACTTTTGATTTTTTTTAAAATAAATAAATATTTTCAATGAAATGGATGCCCCCTCTATGGGATACCCTGATCTCATTCCTCACTCTCCACCTCCAGTGGTCACCAATATCCTGAACTGGTTGTTTTCATCCCCATTCATGTTCTTCTACTTATACTGCATATGTGTAGCCAAAAACAATACCTAGCATTGTTTTAAATCTTTTCAAATACTACAGAAATAAAATATTCTCCAAATACATGTGTGTGTGTGTGTGTGTGTGTGTGTGTGTGTGTGTACAGAAAGCGATTTTCATTGCCTTCACATAGAGTTAGCATTTTTGTCATAGGCATATAAAATGTTACTAAACAAAATATGAATGTAAGATAACAAACTAAAACCAAAATTTAAGTCTAAATATAAGGGCTAATTATATGTCATCAAAATTTATGTATGTTATGCAGGATATTAACATATAAAATCATATTTGGGGGCAAACACTTCTAGGAAGAAGATTATGTAATCATATCTCATAACTTCACTCAAAATCCTGATATGTTTAAAGTTATTGACATGAGGAATGGCTCTTCAAATCCATTGAGTTGGAATACTAGCAAGAATGGAGACTGGCACCTTGAAGCAAACACAAGTACTTTATATTACTTGGGTATGTATTCATTAGGCAAAAGTGATTATTTTATCTAATGCTTTGTCTAAAGGAAGAGAAAAATTGCTTAATGGGCAAATATGTTATATAGTGTCCTCTCTATAGTATGATTCAAGAAATGTTTGCTGAGTAAAAGGATTGGAGATTAAATTTATGTTGAAAAAGGCCTTGAGTTGAATTAAGAACTTACATTTTATGTTTGGAGATAATGCCAACATGGTTACAAATGGCCCTAACATTTATTTCACAAAATTAGAGGAAATGAGTACAAAGGAAGCTGTCAAATATTTTGTTTCATTTTTTAGTATTTTATTATTTGGGGGAACTAAAAAATATTCAAGAATAAATTTTGAGTTCCAAAATATTTTTTTTGTCAAGACATTTTGTGTGCTTCTCAATAAGACATGTGCTTTTCATCAGAATTTTTTCATACATATCCCATACATTTGAACCTCTACCAAGTTATCTTCTAAAGAATATTTTCAAATTGCCATGATTTTGTCTACATTTCATCATCATATTAATTTAAACTGTTTCACTTTCAGTGTCAGGAAGAAATGACGTTCAGCAGAGCCAGCCCATTTCTGGGACCCTGGATCCTGATGTGAAAGATGTTGTTATTAATTTCCAAGCTTACTGCTGCATTCTCCAGGACTGCTTTCCTGTACATCCCCCATCAAGAAAACCAGTTCCCAGGAAGCGACCAGCCACATATAAGTATATAGGCCTTTTGTTTGTTAATACCTTCGATAGCACTTGACAGAATTCTTTTCACATGTCACTCTTGGGTGAGAAAATAATATCCTCATCCTGAACAATGCCTTGTAAGTCACAAGGCGCTTTCACACTCAGACTTCACATGGGCCTTATAACCACCCTGATGAGAAGATGGAAAAATCTCACAAAAAGTTTTGTGTGAATGTTACTGGTAATCTTAGACTTGCAGAATGTTGGATATGAACTATTGGACCAACCCTCTTATATAATA
This sequence comes from Martes martes, assembly GCF_963455335.1. Lineage (NCBI taxonomy): Eukaryota > Metazoa > Chordata > Mammalia > Carnivora > Mustelidae > Martes > Martes martes. The sequence goes on along the minus strand of NC_137891.1, from coordinate 28,806,591 downwards.
AGGTGAGAAAGCTGAAGTCAGTGACCTTTAGTGAATTATCCAAGATCGCAGAACTTCTTGATGACGCCTCTGGAATAGCAAGAGAAATGAAGTCTCCTCATTAATCCAGTCCTTTCTTAGTAGGTAGTGTCTTTTTGCTTAGAATAACTGTCATGGCCAAATCTCATAATGCAACTCATTTAATTTTGTTTCGAATGTGTGATCCCCTAATATCTGTTAATTCTTACAGTTAAAAATGATTTTTTTATCTTTGAAACTTACATAGCCCTTTACCTTTATTTTTCATGTGGAACATTACTCTCCACCTTGTGTTATAGTAATCATCATACATCATGGTACTAGCATGTGATAGTTGGTACTAGCCTTTTAAGGCCATTAAAGGTATTATCCTGATTTGATGTATAATTGTATCTGTTATGGACAAATGGTAATCATAAAAATAGCAATTGTGATGAAGAAAGCTAACATTTAGTGGGCACGTAATAACCTGCTTCCATGCATCAAACACAACTTGATGTTTTTTTATTACTTGAATTACACTCCAAAATATACAGATATAGCAGTAACTATTGTACATAAGAATAATAATTGAATTTTTTGATATATTAATTTGATCATTAAAAAATATTTGAGCACCTGCTATGGCCCAGGCACTGTGCTGAGCACGGGACAGTCAATTGTAAACAACACAGATATGGTCCTGGCCCTCATCACACTCCCATTCTAACCAAAGAGATAGATGCCAACAGAAGCAAGCAAGGAAACAAAAGAGTAAATGAAAAAAAGTACATGAGTGTGAGTTGTGATAAAGGTTATAAGGGGAATGGACAGGCAGCTGGGACAGAGAGTAGTATGGGAGGGACCTCTTTTTGGTGCAGTGGTTAGGGATAGTCTCTCACAGGAGGGGACATTCCAGCTGATACCCAGAGGGTGAGGAAGAGCTGACCATGTGAAGGGTGGGGGAGGAGTGTTCTAGGCACAGAAAGCATCCTGGGCAGAGGCCCTGCTGTGGGAAAGAGTGTAGCATATCTAAGAACAGAGAAAACAGCGTGGCTAGACCCCCATGAGCCGAGGAGAGTGGCCTGGAAATGGTGTTGGAAACAAGTAGAAATCAGACCAGTCAGGTCATGCAGGCAGTTAGTCTTAAGAAATAGAAAAAGCTTTTAAATGATTTTCATCTGAGAAGTAATGTACTCCAAATTACATTTTGGAAGGACCACTTTCGCTGCTCTGTCGGTATTATAAAGGGGCAGTGGAGAGAGCAGGAAGGCTCATGAAAAGACTTTAGAGAGCTGTATAAGAGACATGCACCATCAGGGTTATTGGTCAAAAAGTCCTTATATAGTCTAGGGTAGATAAAATTATTGAGAATTTAATTAATATTTATTATTTACTCCCATGGTAGATTTAGATTGGTCTAGACCAGGATGTGATAGAGGAATATGTTGGTATACTACATGTATATGTCTTAACATATAGGTTCCCCCCACCCCTCACAGTATGAATTCTGCTCACTAGAAATAGCTATCATTGGATTTATTAATTTATATTATACAGATAGCCATCAGTGAAAACAAACAGAATCTTGATCCAGGGTGGGTACCTCAAGATTAGGATATAAAGCTCTAGTATGCAACACACATATGGTTTGTTTAAGAGTTATTAGGCTCTATGGATCATAACAGTGGGCAGTAAGAACAATATATAACATGCATATGCTGTTGGGGATAAGAATGAAAGGCTATTAATCTTGAGAAAAACTAGATAAAAATCAATGATCGAATCCATACAATGCTAGTCAGGTGTTTTAGTTAGAAAGATACAATTGTTAAACATAACTTTCTCGAAAATTGCTTCATGAAAAAAATGTATTATTAAGTCCAAATTAACTGCTAATCTTTCTTTTAAACCTCGTAAAACAAATTTTTATAACAAATTTTAACACGTTTCTTAGTTATAAAACTTAATAATTCAAATGTATAATGTAAGTACACTTTAACCGAACTATATATTGACTGTTTTGTAGAGTTACAGAATTTGTATGATGGATTTTTTAAATTTTTTACTAGTTCTGGGAACAACCTCTGATTGTGAACATTTTCCAATGGGAAAATATCATCAACTTTATAATAATATTCTTTACAACAGTTTGCACTGGGGTGGTTTCTGGAAGATATAACGATGAAAAGTGGAGACTGCCTCTCCTCCAAAGCACTTTTTATATCTCTTTCAGTTTAACATAACCTTCACTCTGGTTGCAGACATGCCATCCCTGATCCTAGCCCAGGGGCTTAACCTCAGTGACTCATCCTTACCAGCTCAGAGACTACCCTTCTATCCTTCCCTTCACAGAATCTAACAACCATATCCTCTCGCCCCCTCCCCCCATTCAGTAGCACCATATGTAAGGGTATTTAAAAGGACAAAAGATGAATTTCTTTTCACTTTCTACCATGTGAAATCTTTTTTTTTTTTTTTTAAGATTTATTTATTTGAGAGAGAGAGCGAGAGAGAGCGCAAGCCAGGAGAGGGGCATAGAGAGTGAGCGAGAGAATTTCAAGCAGATTTCCCATGGAGCAAAAGGCCTGACGTGGGGCTCAGTCTGCCCCTGAGATCATGCCCCGAGCCGAAATCAAGAATTGGATGCTTAATCCATTGAGCTACCCAGGCACCCTTCTACCATGTGAAATCTTATAAGGAAATTAAATAACTTACATTTTAGCTAAAATCTGGGTATCACAATGAGGATATAGTGGGAGAAAAGGTGATTCAGATTGTAGATGAAAAGGAAGTTTTCTTTATTGGAGAAAAAAAAAAGCTGTACGTATAGTCCTATGTGTTGCGTATTCTACCAAGTGTACCTGTTAGCTTGCCTACTTAGTGAAATTGTAAATTCTCTAATTTGCATTCTATCATCCCAAAACATGTAGTATAAGGAGATGGTTATTAAGTATGTAAAGGTAATCCTTAGTGGAAATATTTCTCTTCTCTTTTCAGCTTATGGTCCAATGATTCTTTCTGGCAATCATCTCGAGAAAATAATTATACTATACCGCACCCAGGGTCAAATGTGGTTATTCCTGAAGGTAAGTACATAAGCATAAACAAAATGCCTGTGCCTGTGTGACGTTAGGACAGATAGTACAGAGTTCGAATCCCACCTCTAGGCCACGCCCCTTGAGAGAGCAAACGTGAAGAGATGGATTCTAGTAAGTGTGTCCTGGACACCAGACTAGCCTTCTGGGTTTTACGGGGATTTTTTTCTTTTTCCTTTTTTCTTAAGATTTTATTTACTTACTTGAGAGAGAGAGCATGAGAGGGGAGAGGGTCAGAGGGAGAAGCAGACTTCCTGCTCAACAGGGAGCCCCATGCTGGACTCGATCCTGGGACTCCAGGATCATGACCTGAGCCGAAGGCAGTCACTTAACCAACTGGTACCCCTGGATTTTTTGTGGATTTAAACATGAATATTAAGGATAATAGATGTTCTGGGAGAGTCAGGAATGAGTCATTGTGTGGAAAAAGGGTTACAAACTTTGAAACCAAGACTCACTGGTAAGGGTGTCAATGTTTTTATCTATAAGCTATATTGTGAATTATATTGTATTTGTTCTATTAAAGTATTGTTTTGGGGCACCTGGGTGGCTCAGTCGGTTGGGCCTCTGCCTTCGGCTCATGTCATGATCTCAGAGTTCTGGGATTGAGCCCTGCATCGGGCTTTCTGCTCAGCAGGGAGCCTGCTTCCCTTCCTCTCTCTCTCTCTCTCTCTGCCTGCCTCTCTGCCTACTTGTGATCCCTGTCTGTCAAATAAATAAAATATTTAAAAAATAAATAAATAAAGTATTGTTTTATAGGAACATGGGTTGTAGCAGACATAGATATTCCACCAATGGAAAGTCTTGTTATTTGGGGAGTTCTGGAACTGGAAGATAAACACAATGTGGGAGCTGCAGAGTCTTCTTACAGAAAAGTTGTTCTGAATGCTACCTACATATCACTTCAGGTAAGGGTGGGGCGGTGGGTTTCTTACGGTTTATACCTTTATTAGTCAAATTCTAAGATGTTGAAGATTTCCTGAAAAAAATTGTAAGAAAGCATATTCAATCGATATGAATAAAAACCCAATTGGCTCTAACCTATGAGATGTAAGCCTCATTAAGTCCTGCATATTTCCCCTGTCCTTTCAACTGGTGGCTACATATTCCTTAGGGAGTAATTATGCTACTTCTTACTGTGAGAATATTTGTATTACTATTAGGTAAATCTAAACCTGCAACTTGGTCTAACTACCAGAGAATCCCCAGGAGTTCTGGAAAAAAGTTAAATATTTTAAGTCTTTTCTTTTTCTTAGAAAATAATGTTTCTTAAAATGAATGGACATAGATGGAATTATGAAAACAGGAGAAGACTCCTAAAAATATTTTAGCTGTTTGGAACAATTACCTCATTCTCTCATAAACCTCAGATGGTCTTGAACAAGTAACAGTATAATTAGTTGAGTTATTCTGTCAGTCTTTTATTATTGTTAATTAAAAAGAATGGCCTAGGGGCGCCTGGGTGGCTCAGTGGGTTAAAGCCTCTGCCTTCGGCTCGGGTCGTGGTCCCAGGGTCCTGGGATTGAGCCCCGCATGGGGCTTTCTGCTCGGCGGAGAGCCTGCTTCCTTCTCTGTCTCTCTGCCTACTTGTGATCTCTGTCTGTCCAATAAATTAAAAAAAAAAAAATTAAAAAAAAAAAAAGAATGGCCTAACAAAAAGCTATGAACTGCTGTTAAAAAGTAAAAGTGTATAGGGGTGCCTGGGTGGTTCAGTCAGTTAAGGGTCTGCCTTCTGCTCAGGTCATGATTCCAGGATCCTGGGATTGGGTTCCTGGCTCAGTGGGGAGTCTGCTTCTCTCTCTTCCTTTGCCCTTCCCCCTGCTCATGCTCACTCTCGTGCTTTCTATCTCAAATAAATTTTTTAAAGAATAAAAGTGGGCACCTAGGTGACTCAGTTGGTTAAGCAACTGCCTTTGGCTCAGGTCATGATCCTGGAGTCCTGGGATCGAGTCCCGCATCCGACTCCCTGCTCAGGAGGAAGTCTGCTTCTCCCTCTGACCCTGTCCCCTTCTCATGCTCTCTCACTCTCTCTGTCTCATAAATAAATAAAATCTTTTTTAAAAAGTGTGTAGTAGCTTTTCTTTGATAAAAATAGGGCTTTACTGGGGCACCTGAGTGGCTCAGTGGGTTAAGCCTCTGCCTTCGGCTCAGGTGGTGATTTCAGGGTCCTGGGATGGAGCCCCGAGTTGGGCTTCCTGCTCAGCAGGAAGCCTGCTTCCTCCTCTGTCTCTGCCTGCTGCTCCGCCTACTTGTGATCTCTCTCCCTCTGTCCAATAAATAAAATCTTAATAAAAAAGTAGGGCTTTACTGCTTTAAAAATATGCAGTATTTTGGTACTTAGATGCATGAGCTTTGAGGTAAATTAAAGTGTCAACTGAGTCCTTAAGCCTCTCTGTCAGTTGGGACTTTGGGTAAGATATTTAACCATTTTGAGCACCATTTTTCTTATCTAGCCAATGAGAATAAAAATAGCAATTCATGGGTTTAAGATAAAGGTCAAATGATAAAATAGACATAAAGCCTTACACATCATCGCTGGCATGGAATCAGCAAGCATTTAGTAATAGCTGTTATTATTAACAATGAGGGCTCCTACTTGGCCATAGCATGGACATAAGTGTGAAAAGTGTATTTCATGTATGTCACATGGTGCAAAATAAAATATGATTTGTCCAAATGGCACGAGTTTTGGTGTAAGCAGGTCTCAGTAAGCAGGTACGGCACTGACCATAAGTACCTATTGAAACTGACCTTGGAAAAGTCATTTAAGCTGCCCATCCCAAAGTGAGAGGGTTAAATCAAGGTCACTTCCACATAGAATATTGTTCTTCATATAACAGATTTCATTTGTTTTCACTAGAGGCTGCCAGTATCTTCCTAATTCCTTTTTTGTGGACGAAATTCTTTTCTGCTCAATTTTTAAGTATTAACAATTTTCTGCTTCACTGCAGGGAGGCAGATTGATTGGTGGCTGGGAAGATAACCCTTTTAAAGGAGAATTACAGATTGTTCTTAGAGGAAATCATTCTACTCCAGAGTGGACTCTTCCAGAAGGACCAAATCAAGGATCAAAGGTCTTAGGTGTGTATTTCCAGATACTAAAAGTATCATATCAGTCTTGAAAATCTATTTTAAAACATAACGCACTAAAATACTTGTTATCAGTTCAAGATCAGTTCAAGATGTTATGGTATCAGAAACTTTTACAGACATTTATTTACACTAAAGTGTTATAAAAATAAATTTAAAATCTTAATGAAAACATCTTACCCTAAAATAGGTATAGATGTGTGTATTTGAAACCAAAATGCAATCCATTGCAAAACTAACATAACTCTCTCTATATGTGTATTATTTCTCCATTCTGGTTTTCTTTATAATTTTCCCTTTGCATAAACAAGCATACTTCTTCATATTTTGGTGTCCTTTTCCTTTTCCTTAAAAGGTAACTTTTCTGCACATTATTCTACTTACAGTATTAATAATCTGTGGATCAACTGACTCTAATATGAGTTATCTAGTTGTAACTGAGGCTAAACTTTATATTTTCCAGTCGGATTTGTATGGCTGAACATATTCCTATCTAAGCCTGGAAAGTAAAGGAACTGAGAGGGTTTATTTGCTCATAATTAGTAACCACATTTATTAACACTGATATATTTATTGGAAAGATACATATAAGCATGTTCTACCATTGCTTTCCCACACAGTTTCTAAAACAGTGACAGGAAAGAGGAACATAAAAAATAACATCAGATTGAATTAGTCAGCTCCCCACTGGTAAATGTCCCAAGACAGACAAATTCAATCTTGAAAGATATTTGCTTTTGTGAGTTTATTTTTTTTGTTGTTTCAAAAGTAGCATTTCAAACAACACAAATAATATCAAGGAAAACTATTAAGAAAAAATATATGTCTTTCCAATTCTACCCCATCACGAGGAAACTAGTATCAATAGTTAGTAGTTTTTACGTGTCAAACTAAAGATATTAAGTTTTCTTTCAGTTAACATATTATGGATATCTTTCCAGATCAATATTTATGGATAACCATCTTCCTTTTTAAAGTATATTATCCTACTGTATTAGTATGTTATAATTTATTCCATCACCCTCTTATTGATGTACACTAGAATTTTTCCAATATTTTCAAATATTATCATAGTAGGCATCCTTATTCACAGATCCGTGTGCACTGGCTTAAAGGCTTTAATTCTATGGACCAGATTCCTAGAAGTGGGTCAGAGGGTCAAAGTTTTCTTGTATAGCCCTGAGCAGATAATCCAAATTCATTCCATTCATTCTAAAATGTCTAATCACTTATTAAAATATATCAATGTACTGTTTCATTTTTATACCAGCACCTAACTCAGTACCATGTGGTGAATAAATAGAAGTTTTTCTCCTTTAGGGGTATTTGGTGAGCTGGATCTTCATGGAATTCCACGTTCAATATATAAAACTAAGCTCTCAGAAACCGCAGAGGCAGGTTCCAAAGTCCTAACTCTAAAGGATGCTGTGGATTGGCAGGTACAGGAAATAGCATGTGGTGGGAACTGAATTCACATAAAGAGTCAACTTAAAAAGATTTCTTTCTTACTCTCACGGACATTTACTTTCTCATAGGATTAATCAGATGAAAAATGTATATTTTGTATTAGCTTACACTCTAAAGCTTACCTCATAGCAGGTGTTTAAAAATTGGGATCTTTAAAGGGCTTTCAGAATATATAAAGAATATTATTTATATATAAGTTATGAAAGGAAAATATAAAAGTTTTTGAGTAAAAAAAGTTTTTTATGTGTGTCTTTCCCACAATTCAGGAATACCTAGCAATAGTTAATTGTATAAAAAGAAAAAGTCTGGGGAAATTTTTCAAATCTTAAGAATATTGTGCTGACCAGTTTTTAATAAAAATATGAATATATTTGCTTTGATCTATTTAATTTTTAAAAAGTGTATTACCTATGATTTTATTTAATGACTGAATTAAATTTGAGGAAATGCTGAGATATATCAAAATTTAAAATCCTTAATATCAAACTCAAGCATGTTTATTTTTAGAGATTTCAATGTATAGTTTACTTCTTCTGATAATACCATGTTGTGATCAGATATGAATTGAATTAGAATTTTTTAACTGTTATTATTAAGAAATAGAAACCTATTTTAAAAATTGTTCTTGAATTTGGCACTTGAATTTTTCTAAGGAGGGAGAAGAGATTGTGATAACAACCACAAGCTATGATATCCATCAGACAGAAACTAGAAGTATCGTTAAAATCCTGCATGACCAAAAAATTCTCATTCTCAATGATACCCTTTCCTACACTCACCTTGGTAAGTGGCTATTTTTTAACTAAATAGAAATGTAATTAAAATGTCTTGTAATAATCACATTTTTAGTGCTCTCTTTTGTAATGATTCAGCAAATATTTAGCAAAGACTACGTATAATATCCCATGGGGCAAGACTAGCACTTTCTGTCTCAAACAAGCTTCTAGGTGATTTTTTTTAAAGATTTATTCATTTATTTATTTGAGAGAGCATGCGCACTCATGGTGGGGATGGGGTTGGGTGGAGGGGCAGAGGGAGAGGGACAGAGAAAATCAAAGAATCTCAAGCAGACTCTCTGCTGAGTGGGGAGCCCCACACAGGGCTTGATCTCAGGACCCTGAGATTATGACCTCAGCCAAAATCAAGAGTCAGACCTTAAACGACTGAGCCACCCAGGTACTTATGCATACTGAATTTTGAGAACCTTTGATTCAAGAGCATCTTTGTCCTAAATTAAAAAGTATCATGGGAGGATCTAAGTTGGTTATTATAAGATTGCCGATTATAATTTTTGGTGTAAATAGAAGAAATGTTTTTGATTGCATTTCATGTTATAATTAAAAAGTATCATGGAGGGATCTAAGATGGCAATGTAGTAGGAGGACCCTAGAGACTCATCTCGTCCCTCAAACACAACTAGATATATATTAAGTCGTTCTAAATACCCAAGAAATCATTTTGAAGTCTAACAAAAGAAAGTTCACAAATAGAAGGAGAGAAGAGGCCACATTGAGGAAGATAGTAAGTGCAGAGACTTGGTTTGGGGGAGAAACAGATCACAGGTTTTGCATAGGGGAAGAAGCCCTGGTAGCACAGAAAGGCAAGAGAGAGCATAGCACACAGGGGCAAGTACAAGGTGAATGCTTCCCCAAAACCATTGGCTAGGAAAATGGGGGCTGATTTCCATGAAGTTTTGCTACCAGTGAGTCTTGGGGGATTGGCTGGGATCGAGCCCTGAGGGGTTGTTCTATTCCTAAAGAGAAGGCAAGCAGACAAACAAGGGGGGGCGACGGGGCACAGATAGGATCTGAAGAATGCATAAAACACAGAGACTGTTCCCTCTTCTTGGAACATTTCTGTAAGAGGTAGCTTTCAAGGAGATTCCTCTCCACGGACAAAAGAGCAGCAGGCGCCATTTCCCTCTCTTGCCCCTCAGCATAGGTGCAGAGAATACACTGCATTCTGTGTGGAATACAGCTCAGCCCAACACCCACTGCCTAGAATGCCTGCTCCAAGTCCCACAGCCCTGCGCTCTGACATGACTACCCTTCTCAGTGAAGCGTGCCTTAGTCCCAGCATAATGAGACCCTTCCCCAGAAAGCCAGCACAGGCCCTTGCCCACACCACCTCCATAAGCTTGGAGTTTTAAAAAGTCAACTCAGTCTTGGCTGAGATAGAGCCTGGAGAACAATGCAGTGCTCCTGGAGAGAAGGCAAGCATACAACTGGAGGGAGGAGATGGTGTGGAACCAGTGATCTGAAAAATGCCTGGGACACAAAGTGCAGAGATTATTTGTTCTTCTGGGAGTGCTTCCTTGAGATGCAGTGTGCACAGTGACTGCTCTTTGGAGATAAAGGAGCTCTCTGGCACCATTTCCCACTCCCACCCCTCAGCATAAATGCAGAGCAAACTGGAGTAAAAAGCACAGCACTGGCACTGGCTGCCTAGCCTGCTTACACCAAGTCTCATATCCCTGCACTCTGCCAGTATGGCCCTTCATGATCAAGTGTGCCTCACTCCCAATACAGTAGGCCACTTCCCCAGAAGACCATTAGAGACCCCTGCCCAAACCATGTCTCCTAACCAGAGAGTTCTGCAGGGTTTCAGTTCTAGTGGAAGTAGCATCAGGTCTTACTTAATAAGCAGACCACAGAGCATACCCAGTTAAAACTCTCCATACTCTGGCCAAGGACCAAACACAACGTGCTGTAGGCAAGTAGAAACTCTGCAGGTTACTGGCCTGATGGATAGAGCAGCCAAAACACAACAGCAGAGTATACACAGGACCACTAGAGACACTGCTTTAAGTGCCAGGGCCTGGACACTAGATGACATCTTCTTCATAAAGCTATTATTCCAAGGAGCAGGACACATAACAGGCTTTTCCAACACACAAAGAAGACAGAAATGTAGGCAAAATGACAAGATGGAGGAATTCATCCCACAAGAAATAAGATAAGATCATGGCCAGAAATCTAAGGGAAACATATGTACGTGATGTGTCTGATGGAGAATTTAAAGCACAATCATTAGGATACTTGCTGCACTTGAGAAAAGAATGGAAGACTTCATGGAGGCCCTTAAAGGATAAAACAGTAAAAAACAGATAAGTTAAAAAATGATCAGTCAGAAATGAAAAATGGAATAACTGAGATTCAAAACAGACTGGATGCAGTGAACACAAGGATGGAAGCAGAGGAACAAATAAATGATATAGAAGATAGAATAATGGGAAAAAATGAACCTGAACAAAAGAGAGAAAGGTGAATTGTGGATCATGAGCATAGACTTAGGAAACTCAGTGACTCCATCAAATGTACTAACATTTGTATCATGAGAGTCCCAAAAGAAGAGAGAGGGAGAAAAGGGGGCAGAAAATTTATTTAGAGAAATCATAGCAGAAAATTTCCCTAATCTGGAAAAGGAAACAGATATCCAGATTCAGGAGACACAGAGAACTCCCTTCAAAATCAACAAAAGTAGGCCAATACCAAAACATATTGTAGTTAAATGGGCAAAATATAGTGATAAAGAAAAAAATTCTAAAAGCAGCAAGACAAAAGAAGTCCCTAGCTTCCAAGGCAGGACCCATTAAACTAGCCACAGTTCTCTCAACAGAAATTTAGCAAGCCAGAGAGAATAGCATGATATATTCAATGTGCTGAATGGGAAAAATCTGCAGTCAAGCGCACTCTATCCAGCAAGGCCGTCATCCAAAAAGATGGAAAGATAGAGTTTTCCAGACAAACAAAGGAGTTTGTGACCACTAAACCAGACGTGTAAGAAATAGTAAAGGGAACTCTTTGAATGGAAAGCAAAGACAAAAATTGACAAAGACAGGAAAGGAACGTAAAAAGCTCTAGAAACAATGACAAAACAGGTAATAAAATGGCACTAAATACATATCCATCAACAATTACTCTGAATGTAAATGGACTAAACATTCCAATCAAAAGACATAGGTTATCAAAATGGACAAAAAATAAGACCCATCTATATGCTGTCTGCAAGAGTCTCATTTTAGACCTAAAGATACCTGCAGATTGAAAGTGGGGGGATGGAGAAATATTTATCATGCAAATGGATGTCAAAAGAAAGCTGGAGTAGTGGTACTTATATAGACAAACTAGCTTTTTATTTATTTATTTATTAAAAGATTTTATTTATTCATTTGACAGACAGGGATCACAAGTAGGCAGAGAGGCAGGCAGAGAGAGAGGAAGGGAAGCAGGCTCCCTACTGATCAGAGAGCCCAACACGGGGCTTTATCCCAGGACCCTGAGATCATGACCTGAGCCGAAGGCAGAGGCTTTAACACACTGAGTCACCGAGGCGCCCCAAACTAGCTTTTTAAAACAAAGACTGTAACAAGAGATGAAGAAGGGCACTATATCGTAATAAAAGGGACTATCCAACAAGAAGATCTAACAACTGTAAATATTTATGCCCTGAACATGGGAGCACACAGATATATAAAACAATTAATAACGAACATAAAGGAACTCATCGATAATAATACAAGAATAGTAGGGGACTCTAACATCCACTTATAGCAACGGACAAATTATCTAAGCAGAAAATCAATAAGGAAACAATGGCTTTGAATGACACACTGGGCCAGATGGACTAAACAGACATATTCAGAGTATTTCATCCTAAACCTAAACTTTTCAAATGCATGTGGGACATTCATCATAATAGATCACATACTGAGTCACAAATCAGGCCTCAACAAGTACCAAAAGATTGAGATCATATCATGCATATTTTCTGACCATAACACTATGAAACTTGAAGTCTGCGATAAGAAAAAATTTGGAGGGGCACCTGGGTGGCTCAGTGGTTTAAAGCCTCTGCCTTCAGCTCAGGTTATGATCCCAGGGTCCTGGGATTAAGCCCTGCATCGGGCTCTCTGCTCATCGGGGAGCCTGCTTCTTCCTCTCTCTCTGCCTGCCTCTCTGCCTACTTGTGATCTCTGTCTGTCAAATAAATAAATAAAAAAATAAAAGAAAAATTTGGAAAGATCACAAATACATGGAGATTAAGCAACATGCTACCAAACAATGAATAGGTGAACCAGGAACTCAAAGAAGAAATTAAAAAATACATAGAAACAAATAAAAATGAAAATACAATTGTCCAAGACCTTTAGAATACAGCAAAAGCAGCCATAAGAAGGAAGTATATAGCAATACAGGCCTATGTCAAGGAGCAAGAAAAATCTCAAACAATCTAACCTTATACCTAACAGAGGCTGAAAAAGAACAAGAAACAAAGCCTAAACCCAGGAAAAATAGGGAAATAACAAGGATTAGAGCATAAATAGATGGTATAGAAACTTAAAAAACAATAGAACAGATCATTGAAACCAGGAGGTGGTGCTTTGAAAAAATTAATATAAATGATAAACTCCTAGTTAGACTTATCAAAAAGAAATGAGAAAGGGCTGAAATAAATAAAATCACAAATGAAAGAGGAGAAAAAACAAGAAACACTACAGAAATACCAACAATTATAAGAGAATATTATGAAAAACTATGCCAACAAACTGGACAACCTAGAAAAAATGGGTGAATTCCTAGAAACTTATGAACTTCCAAAATTGAAACAGGAAGAAATAGAAAACTTGAGTAGGCCAATAACGAGCAAAGAAATTGAATCAATAACCGCAAATCTCCTAATAAACAAAAGTTCAGGGACAGATGGCTTCACAGGTGAATTCTACCAAACATTTAAAGAATTATCATCTATTCTTCTCAAACTATTCCAAAAAATACAAACAGAAGGAAAACATCCAAATTCACTATATGAGGTTAGCATTACCCTAATACCAAAACCAGCAGACTTCCCTAAAAAAATAACTATAGGCCTTGATGAACATGGATGTAAAAATTCTCAAAAAATACTAGCATATTGAATCCAATAGTACATTAAAAAACCATTCATCAAGGTCAAGTGGGATTTATTCCTGGGCTGCAAGAGTAATTCCACACTCACAAAAAAATCAATGTGATACACCACATTTATAAAAGAAAGGATAAGAGCCATATGACCCTTTCAATAGACAGAGAAAAAGCATTTGACAAAGAACAACATCCATTCATGATAAAAACCCTCAACAAACTGAAGGGACAACATAATAAAGGACATACATGAAAACCTCACTGCTAATGTCATCCTGAATGTGGAAAAACAGAGCTTTTTCTCTACACTCAGGGCAAAACAGCAGTGTCCACTTTCACCACTGTTGTTTAACACAGCATTGGAAATCCCAGCCTTAGCAATTGGACAACAAAAAGAAATGAAAGGCATCCAAATTGACAAGGAAGAAGTCAAATTCTCACTATTTCAGGTGACGAGATAACATTTATAGAAGAAACAAAAGACTCCACCAAAAACTTTCTAGAACTAATACATGAATTCTGTAAAGTCACAGGATACAAAATCAATATACAGAAATCTGTCTAGGAAGTAAAAGATCTGTACGCTGAAAACTATAAAACACTGATAAAAGAAATTGAGGAAGACGTAAAGAAATGGAAAAACATTCCATCTTCAAGGATTGGAAGAACAAATATCATTAAATGTCTATAGTACCCAAAGCAATCTACACATTTAACACAGTTCCTATCAGAATACCACCAGCATTGTTCACAGAGTAGAACAAACAATCCTAAATTTTATATGGAACCACAAAAGACCCTGAATAGCCAAAGTAGTCTTTAAAAATAAAAGCAAAGCTGTAGGCATCACAATTTCAGACTTCATGCTATATTACAAAGCTGTCGTCATTAAGACAGTATGGTGCTGGCATAAAAACAGACACATAGATCAATGGAATAGAACAAAGAACCCAGACATGGACCCTCAACTCTATGGTCAACTAATCTTTGACAAAGCAGGAAAGAATATCCAGTGGAAAAAAGTCTCTTCAACAAATGCTGTTAGAAAACTGGACAGCAACATGCAAAGAATGAAACTGGGCCACTTTCTTAGACCATACACTAAAGTCAATTCAAAATGGATGAAAGAACTAAATATGAGACAAGAATCCATCAAAATCCTAGAGGAGAATACAAGCAGCAATGTCCTTGACCTTAGCCACAGTGACTTCTTGCTAGACACATCTTCAAAAGTGAGAGAAACAAAAGCAAAAATGAACTATTGGGACTTCATCAAGATAAAAACTTCTGTACAACAAAGGAAACGGTCAACAAAACTAAAAGGCAACCTACAGAATGGGAGACGATATATGCAAATGTCTTATCAGATAAAGGACTAATATCTAAAATCTATAAAGAACTTCTCAAACTCAATGCCCCAAAACAAAGAATCCAGTCAAGAAATAGGCAAAAGACTGAACAGACATTTTCCCAGGGAAGACGTACAAGTGGCCAACAGACACATGAAAAAATGTTCAACATCACTTGGCATCTGGGAAATACAAATCAAAACCACAATGAGATATCACCTCACACTGGTCAAAATGGCTAAAATTAACAAGTCAGAAGACAACAGATGTTGGTGAGAATGTGGAGAAAGGGGAATACTCACACTGTTGGTAGGAGGGCAAACTGGTGCAGCCACTCTGGAAGACAGTATGAAGGTTCCTCAAAAAGTTAAAAATAGAGCTACCCTATAACTCAGCAATTGCTCTATTAGGTATTTATCCAAAGACTACAAACACAGTGATTCAAAGGGACACATACACCCCAATGTTTATAGCAGCAATGTCCACAATAGCCAAACTGTGGAAAGAGCCCAGATGTCCATCAACAGATGAACAGTTAAAGAATATGGAGATATATATATATATACTCAGTCATCAAAAAGAATGGAATCTTGCCATCCAGCATGAATGGAACTACAGGGTATTATGCTAAGCAAAATAAGTCAGTCAGAGAAAGATAAATATATGATTTCACTCATATGTGGAATTTAAGAAACAAAACAGATGAACATGGGGGGGAGAAGGAAAAATAAGAACAGAGAGGGAGACAAGCCATAAGAGTCTCTTAACTATAGGAAACAAACTGAGAGTTGCTGGAGGGGAGTTGGGTGGGAGGATAGGGTAACTGGATGATCGACATTAAGGACGGCACATGATGTAATGAGCAATGGGTGTCATATGCAACTGATGAATCACTAAATTATCTCTGAAATAAATAACACAGTATATGTAAATTAAATTTAATTAATTAACTAAAATTTTAAAAATAGTCCCTTCAAAAAATGGTGTTGGGAAAACTGGACAGCAACATGCAAAAAAATGAAACTGGACCACTTTATTACACTGGACACAAAAA
This sequence comes from Martes martes, assembly GCF_963455335.1. Classification (NCBI taxonomy): domain Eukaryota; kingdom Metazoa; phylum Chordata; class Mammalia; order Carnivora; family Mustelidae; genus Martes; species Martes martes. The sequence continues at coordinate 28,790,633 of NC_137891.1, read as the reverse complement.
TAAATTCAAAATGGAGGAATGGGTGGCTCAGTCGACTGAGCATCTGACTCTTGATTTCAGCTCAGGTCATAATCTCAGGGTCATGAGCTTGAGCTTCCATGTTCAGTGGGGAGTCTCCTTCTTTTTCTTTCTTCCTTTCCTCTGCCCCCCACCCCAGATAAATAAATCTTTTTTAAAAAAAAACAACCAAATTCAGAGAAAGACCTAAATGTGAGACAGGAAACCATTAAAATCCTAGAGAATACAGGAAACAATTGCTTTGACATAAGTCATGGCAACTTCTTACTAGACACGTTTCTAGAGGCAAGGAAAGAAAAGCAAAAATGAACTATTGGGACTTCATCAAGATAAAAACCTTCTGCAGAGTGAAGGAAACAATCAACAAAAGTGAAAGGCAACCTTTGGAATGGGAGAAGATATTTGCAAATGACATTTCTGATAAAGAGTTAGTATTCAAAATCTATAAAGAATTTATCAAACTTAATACCCAAAGAAGACGTACAAATGGCCAACAGACACATGAAAAGATACTCAACACCCTTTGTCATCAGAGAAATACAAATCAAAACTACAATGAGATATCACCTCACGCTGGTCAGAGTGGCTAAAATTAACAACGCAGGGAAAAACAGGTGTTGGTGAGGATGTGGAGAAAAGGGAGTGGCCACTCTGGAAAACAGTATGGAGGTTCCTCAAAATGTTAAAAATAGAACTACCCTATGATCCAGCAATTTCTCTACTAGGTGTTTACCCAAAAGATACAAAAATGCTAATTAAAAAGGATACAGGATCCTCAATGTTTATAGCAGTATTACCAACAATAGCCAGATTATGGAAGGAGCCCAAGTGTGTCCATCCGCCGATGAATGGATAAGGAAGAGGTGAGAGAAACGCACACACACAGTAGGTTATTTTTTTAAATATTTTATTTATTTGACAGCGAGAGATCACAAGTAGGCATAGAGGCAGGCAGAGGGGGGGTGGGGGGAGGCAGGCTCCCCGCTGAGCAGAGAGCCGGATGTGGGGCTCAATCCCAGGACCCTGGGATCTTGACCACATAGTAGATTATTACTCAGCCATCAAAAAGAATGAAATCTTGCCACTTGCAATGACGTGGATGGAGCTAGAGATATATATCATGCTAAGCAAAATAAGTCAATCAGAGAAAGACAGATACCATATGATTTCACTCATACGTGGAATTTAAGAAACAAAACAAATGAACTTGGTTGGGGGGGAAAGACATGAAAACCAAAAGAAAAGTCTTAACTACAGAGAACAATCTGGTGGTTACCAGAGGGGAGGTGGGCATGGGGATGGCTTTAATGGGTGACGGGAATTAAGGAGGGCACTTGTGAAGAGCACTGGGTATTGTGTAAGTGTTGAATCACTAAGTTCTGCACCCAAAACTAATATTACACTGCATGTTTACTAACTGAAATTTAAGTAAAATCTTAGGAAAAAAAAAACCACAAAAGATATCATAATTTCATTCAGCTACCTGTGTATGTTTAAGCATGCAAATCTAATTCATGAATATTAGAAAGTTACACGGCCTATGAATTACAAAGGAACTAATAAACCCAGGTGTTTTTCAACATTGGTAATAATCTACCTGTCCTTCTGTTGTAGCTGAAAGATACCATGTTCCTGGAACAGATCAGAGCTATACATTAGCAGCTGATGTTGGAATACTGAGTAGGAACATCAAAATACTTGGTGAAGATTATCCAGGTTGGTTCAAGGAATCTTTCGGCGCACGTGTCCTGGTCAGCTCATTCACTCAGAATATGATGACGTTTAAAGGTTGGTACAAATTTGGAATATAACACAATCTCTTCTTTGTTCAGTCAATTCTTAAATTACACTTCTTTTTACGATCACTTTTGTTAAAAAAAATTCACTGAGTACATTTTGAAGACCACAGTGGCTTTATTTGTGACTCATGCATCACGCAGTATCCGATCTAGGAGATAAAAAGGAGCTCCAAAGAGCTGTGCAAAATGAAAGACTTTTATAGGCAGAAGAGAACAGGAACCTGGGAGGTATACTAGGCAAAAAAAGCAAACTGGTTACTGCAAGGTTACTTCCCTTTAGGGGTGGCAGGGGCTAGTCAGGCACATTACCTAACTAGTGCTGATCTGGGGATTCCTGATGGGTTGGTTTAAGATTCCATTTCTGGGAGAGGAACTGTAAGTTCAGTCTTGGTCTGGTAACTTGGGTTGAACATAATCAGCCTTCAATTTGGGCTGGTTTTCTTGTTTTTAACACAGAATAATCTTCCTTGAGAGGGATTATGTAAGCTATCCAAAAGCTCCAAAAGTTCCATTGCTCCAAAAGCAAACCTGTAATATTTTTCTACTCATTTTATCTTCACAGACAGTAAGAATTATCAAATTAACAATGACCTTAGGTGACAGCTAGCCCAGCCTCTCATAAACAGAAGTTGTTTATAAAAAGCACAATAGGTCTGTTATTTTTGTTTGAGAGAAAATTTAAAACATATACAAAATTTTCAAACGTAAAGAGATGTATAGCGTATCCCAGTGTACCCGTCACTGGTTACCACAGTGATCAACTTTGGTCAATTTTGTTTCAACTGTATGACCACCCACTCTCTTCAAGCCCCTGGGTTATTTTGAAACAACTGCATGTATTTTTTTCTTGAAATATAATTGACATATAACATTGGGTAAGTTTAAGGTATACACTCTATTTATTTTGATACATTTGTATATCACAATATGATTACCACTGTAGCGTCAGCTAACATCTCTATCATGTCACATTATGTCTTTTTTGTGGCAGGAACAATTAAGATCTGGTCTCCTGGCAACTTTGAATTTTATAATACAGTATTGTTGACTGTAATCACTCTGTTGTACATTAGATCTCCAAGTCTTATTTCTCCACTAGTTCCAAGTTTGTACCCTTAAATAACATCTTTCTAATCCCCCCAACACCACCACCACCCTAGCTCCTGGTAACTACCGTTCTATCCTCGGCTTTTATGCATTTGGCCTTTTTAGATTCTACATATAAGCATCATACAGTATTTGTCTTTTTCTGATTACCTCACTGAGCATAATGCCCTCAAAGTCCATCTGTGTTGTAGCAAATGGTTAGAGTTGTTTCTTTTTATGACTGAATAACATTCCATTGCTCATATATACCTCATTTTAGAAATGCCCGATTACCATTGACAAATGAAAATGCCCCATCAGTGACCTTCAGAACATTTTCATGTTGATGCCTCTGCCTTTTGACTTAGGTTTCATCAGCTTCTTCACTTTCTGATATGACAGAAAGTGTTTTGTGTTTTGTTTTGTTTTTCTGAGCCTGGAAATAAGTCACCCCTCCAAGTAATGCTGGTTCTTTTTATTGGAAGCTGGTGTTTAGATCCCACAGTCTGGGTACCAGGAGGCGGTCATTTTTTCTTACTTGTAATGTTTTAGCAGGTCCTTGTTCATAATTCTGTCTACAGCATTTTGCAACAGCTCTAATTTCAGAAAACCTTTATATTGAGCAAGCAGCCATCCCACTATAGCTTCTACCTATTTGTCAACAGGAGCTTAACTAATGATGGTAATAGTAATGATGATCATATGGTATTCAAGGCACTGTACTAAGGATTTAACACATATTATCTCATTTAATCCTCATATGCTCTGCAGATATATTGTCCCCTTTTAAAGTTAGATTATTGGGGGATCAAATTGCTCTGACCTTGGATACTAATCCACTTCAGATCCCATGATGGACCTGTTCCTATGACAACCTTTCCTTGCTTCTGTAAATTGTTTAGTGATGTTAATAAACATCTACAGCTTTTGTAGGGCCAGATGCTCTGTAGTAACCATTTCTTCTCTGTCTCAATCTTAGTGTTATGTTCTCCACCGTGTATCCAATTGCTGGCTCATGGACTTTGAGACAGGTTTTTTCCCTTCTAGTACAAAGTAACTCTTCTCCAACACATTTTGTTAAATATCAGTTTTTGGAACAAGAAACATCCCCTACTGCTTTTTACCAGCCATAAATCTCTGTGCCTCCAAGAAGTTGTATGAGAATTCAATCACAAATTGCCTTTTAAGCACTTAGTACAGCCCTTGGCAAAGAGTACTCTCTCATAGATTGTTCTTGCTGTTATTACCAATCTATGAAATTACCTCTTGTCACCTCAGTAATGCTTATGACAAACTGATGAGCAGATACTTGGTAATGCATATTCTGGAAAGGATTATATAAAGATAATGCCCTTCACATCTCTTTAGAACATCAAAACTCAACTGTCAGGTAAATTATGTCTTGTGCTTTATGTCATGCTTCTCTAACAGGAATAGTATCACTACCAAGGGGATGAAAACTGATTCTTTCAGGACAAAAAAATTTATTTATTTCAGATTTTATTTATTTATTTGAGAGAGAGAAAGACGGTGAGCAAGAAAGAGAGAGAACACACAGGTGCATGAGAAGGGGGAGGGGCAGAAAGAAAGGGAGAAGCAGATTCCTAGTTGAGCAGGGAGCCCAAAGCAGGCTCCATCCCAGGACCTGATCCCAAGGCAGACGTTCAACCAACTGGGCCACCCAGGTGTCCCAGGTCAGAAAAATTTAGATGAGTAATAGTTTGTGGCCCTCCAAAGAGCCACCATACATTAACAGATACGTAGTATAGCTGACATATTAAAATTCCATGGGGAGGCGAGGCTATTGGGGAGAAAAGTCTAAAGAGGCTGTTGTAGGGGGCAGTGAAAAAAAAGTTCAGAAACACTACCTCATTTGGATTAAAGAGAAAAGAAGAATGAATGAGATATCCATAAAAAAGTTGAAAGCAAATTTGTGATTTGGAAAATTACAACTCGTGTAGATTTTCAAAAATTTTTATTGTGATTCAAGAAAAAAATGTTGTCACTCTTCCCTCCCTACCCTGCCAGGAAATGCAAGGATAAGTAATGTGGAATTTTCTCACGGTGGTCAAGAAGGCTTCAGGGATAGCACAGATCCAAGATACGCCGTAACATTTCTTAACTTAGGACAGGTTTGTATGTGAATTTTTGCACATATTCAAAATAAAATATTTTTATTTTGATTTTATTTTCATTTAACTTTACTAAAAAGTCATATCTTAGAATTTCTCTTTTTCTTTTTAAGATTTTATTTATTTATTTGACAGACAGAGATCACAAGTAGGCAGACAGGCAGGCAGAGAGAGAGGAAGGGAAGCAGGCTCCCCACTGAGCAGAGATCCCGATGATGCTGATGCGATGCGGGCTCAATCCCAGGACCCTGGGACCATGACCTGAGCCAAAGGCAGAGGCTTTAACCCACTGAGCCACCCAGGTGCCCCAATATCTTAGAATTTCTAAGATGATGATCTAATAAAACTTTTTTTGGTACATTTTCCATCAACTTTTTTAGACTCATAGCAGCATCTGACTTACCTATTTCACACATTTATTTAAAATCAGTAAAACAACAACAACAAAAAAAAAACCAGAAAAAAAGAGCACAGATATAAAATAACTAAAGCTCTATTTTATTTCATAACTCCACTTTATTTTGCAGTGATCAAAACTATTTATAAATAGTTTCTATTGAACAAAGTGAGTATTGCTTACATTTCTCAAATGAAAACCTTGTCTGTATATCCATGCTTCTGTCAAAAGTGGAAAAATAGATGTGCTTAGAAGGCTTGTGATTGAAGAAAAAATGAGAGAGAACATATTTTTTTATGGAAATAAAAAATAGTCTTGCATTTTTGGGGTTACAGCCCCCAACTTACTCATTGGTTGGTTCCTACAGACCTTTGAATTGTAACCTCCTGCCTAGAGTATTAACTTTTGTAATTAAAAAAAAGTCCTTGCTCACCATATAATAAACTATTCTGAAAAATAATTTTAGCTCCTTAGCATTTTATAGATAATGATAGAAATACAAAGGCATAGAAAAGTACTTCAGAATTTTTATCTGCATTTAAATCTGCATTTTGTTTTATTTAATCATAAAGTGAAGATATATGGAAATTTCCCAGGTTTAAAAGATCTACAGGGAAATAATATTTTTTTATGGAACATGAATTGAGTATTTTTTTATTACCATGTAATGTATTATTTGCCCCAAGGGTACAGGTCTGTGAATCATCAGTTTTACACACTTCACAGCACTCACCAGAGTACAAACCCTCCCCAATGTCCATAACCCAACCACCCTATCCCTACACCCCTCCCCCCGGCAACCCTCAGTTTGTTTCCTGAGATTAAGAGTCTCTTATGGTTTGTCTCCCTCCCCAGTCCCATCTTGTTACATTTTTTCCATCCCTTCCCTCCACACCCCACCTCCATGCCTCTCAAATTCCTCATATTGAAGAGATCATATGCTAATTGTCTTTCTCTGAGAATTTTACTTATCAAGATTTGTCTCTCGAAAATCACCCACTTCAAGTTTTTTCTTTAAATACATTTTAATTTTATTTTAAAATGTTCATTGAATCCTGATGTTTCATAGATTCAAGAACGTGGCTCATCTTATATTCGAGGCTGTGCCTTTCACAATGGCTTTTCCCCAGCAATTGGTGTGTTTGGGACAGATGGATTGGACATAGAAGACAACATCATTCACTTTACAGTGGGGGAAGGTAGTATGATAATATTTTTGTCCAAATAATGTGCTTTCTGAGACAATCTTATCTGACAGACTCTAGAGCCATGCTGTCCAGTTGACTGTTTTCAAAGAACAGAAGTGGCCTCTATCTGTGCTGATATGGTAATTACTAAACCCTATGTGGCCACTGAGCACTTAAAATGTTGCTACTATGATTGAAGAACAGGATTTTTAATTTTAATTGTACTTAATTTAATCATACTTACTTTACATTTAAGTCGTTACATGTGGCTATGGCTATCATATTGGACAATACAACTCTAGAAGAATTACTTACCAGAGCATGATCATGTGTGAGTTATCTAATCACCAATAGTTTAAATTACTATGATGCTTTTACTATGACATTTAAAATCCTCCTCACCTATCAATCAAAATAAAGAAAATCAAAATAACAAGTAAAGGTTACTATTTTAGGGTACTTGGACTTGATGTAAGGAGGTTATCCTTTCTTGACTATCTGTACAAGGCATAATACAAATTCATTTAATGTATACAAAATTGATGTGTGTGTTTGTTAAAATCTGAGGTGGAGCCTCATATATGGAACCCACATATTTAACAGGCACCCCAGAAGAGTCTTAGGTAGTTAAACTATTAACGAGGTTGAGTTCAAAGGGCATACTCTAAAATTTAAGAGGTTGATTTGTCAGGCTCAAACTAGAAAAACTGACTTCATGGGAACACAAAAGATATCCCCCATAGTACTCATTACAAATCTGTATGTATTTGGGGGGATTTTATTCACTTTTTTGCAGGCATCAGAATATGGGGGGATGCCAACAGAGTTCGTGGGAACTTGATTGCACTCTCAGTTTGGCCAGGAACCTATCGAAACAGAAGAGATTTAAGTTCAACGCTCTGGCATGCAGCAATTGAGGTAGGGTGATTTCTAACTATATAAAATAATGACGTAATTTTACAAGAGTATCCTAAAGTATAATTTGTAATTTCTTTACAGGTTATATACCACAGATTATAAATTCTGTAGAAACTGTAAGTCTCAAAATGTTGTTGAAAACTGTTTCCTCTTTAGATAAAGCTTGGTGAATTAATAAAATGAGCTAATGAAGGGAGTGAGTAAACTCTCTTGAGAGCTGTTGCGAGCTCCCACAGCCATCGAATTTTTCTTTGTGTTGATGTCCAGTGGTTTAAATAGTTCTCTTATTTCCTTGCTTTTCCAACCTTAATTGTCACTTCCAAGTACTGGTGCAGGGTCTCTCTGCTGCTAATTGGCTGAATGCCTTGCACGTTCTACTACTTAACTCTGACTTTGGTTTCCTTCGTCATATGGAAAATTAGAATGATAGACTCCAGAATCTCTAGAATCCCTTTCTCGTCTAAAATGCTTATGATTATGTGAGGTTATTTACTTTTATCTGGTATTACTAATGGGACCCTTCTTATTTCCCATGAAGTTTCTTCAATCCCTGTAGGCCCTCTGGTGTAGGATGAGATCGCAGGCAAGCAAACAGAAAGTACGAGAAAAGGGTTTGGAGGACATATGGTTCCACCTTCTTTTTAGTCTACTAACCTATGCCACAGGAACCAAAAAGAATTAAAAAAAAAAAAAATAGCTCTTTTGGGAGATGGGATAAGGAGTGAGGGTTTGTTTTTGTGCAACTACTAATAATCACCTTAAAGTAAAACCTGAAAACCTGGAACTTGGTATACATTTATGAGAGTGTTCTCCTTTCATCCTATGGAATCCAACATCAATTCCAAGTCTTTGAATTTTCTGTACCTTTTGAAAGAAAAGGAACTTATTTTACTTTTATGAGTTTCATTTAACTCTGTTCTCTTATCATAATATATAAAAATAAAGGTGCTTAATATTTTAAATAGTTGAGATTTTGACTGTTTTGCTGACACCAGAGGCAAGAATTGAATCTTCTGTGCTCTATACTTTTCATTTTTGCCACCTTGCCTGGGCTCACAAAGTAAAATGGTTTAGTGACTACCTAACATTCATGTTCAACCAGTTTTAAATATAGCAGATTTTATTTAAACTAGTAAGTGCTTCTATTGAATCTTATGGTCCACTATAATTTCCTTAGTTTTCTCTTAATAAATTAAATTGGTAACATAATATAGCCAAAGAGTGATAAAATCCTACTAACCTTGCTATAATACTGGAATTTGGTCTATGGCTTATAATTTTGAATGATACTCAGTGGCTTTTGTGACTGAAATAAAAAATCTCTTTAATGCAGTTTTCTAATGAAACCTAAGGTGTTGTGTCTAGTGATGATTTTACACCAAAAACCTAAGGTAATTTTGATACTACATTTGTAATGTAAATTTGAATGGGTTGAATAATGAAATTAATTTTTCCTCCTAAAAGGTAGTCATAATTAATTTTCCTATATATGCTGCATACTTGCTGTCATTGTACAGTTGTGTAAGAGCCTGACCCATAACATTTTCCTTATCACTGTACTAGATAAACAGAGGGACCAATACAGTCTTGCAAAATAATGTCGTGGCTGGATTTGGAAGGGTGGGATACCGCATTGATGGTGAACCTTGCTCAAGTAAGTCTTTTGGCAAAGAGTCACTAAAACAAAGAAATACCTTGTCCAAATTTGTTAGAAAGAAATAATTATTGTTTGTTAGTTCAGTATGTAATATCCCTTCCTCCAGGATACTGAAAGAACTTAACTAACTAAATTATTTGAAGATATCATTGAGTCTAGGAAAAAATGAATAGACTTTTTAAGAAAGATTTTATTTATTAAAAATGATAAAGAATTTATTTATTTATTTGAGAGAGAGTGCAAGAGCATGAGTAGGGTTGGGAGGGTGGCAGGGGGAGGGGCAGAAGGAGAAGCAGATTCCTCACTGAGCCAGGACCTGGGATCATGACCTGAGCTGAAGGCAGACGCTTAACCCACTGAGCCACTCAGGCACTCCTGAATAGGCTTTTAAAGATAATTTTGCATATTTATGATCCAAAAATTCTAGCAGCCACTTCAATTCTTGATGTGGCCAGTGTTGGAACAGTGAGTACCTCATCCTACTATCACTTTCATAAAAGCAACACTTTAGAGATACATGTCGATCGGGATATGGCACTATTGCTTATTTCCTCTTGATAAGAATAAATTTATAATTTATAAATTTATTTATAAATTATAAATAAACTATTTGTGCATTTAAACCTACAAGCATGAAAAAGTCAAAGGACATGAACGGCTAGTTCTCAGATACATTTCTCTCTACTAGAGGAGTCAAACTCAAGAATTAACTGAGAATTAACAACTACTCTTTTGGCAAGGCTAGGGAAACTAGAACATTTACCCACTGCTAGTTGAATGACAAAACAATATAACCCCTACAGAGGGGAATAGGACAATAGCTGCCAAAGTTATAGGAGCATTTGCTTTGGGCTCAGCATTTCCACTTCTGGCAATCTAACTAACATTGGCCTCTGTAACACTTACAAAATGTTTTGTGAACTAGGTGATTCATCACAATATTGTGTGTGCTAGCAGGAAACTGCAAGCTGCCTTATGTCCAGTACAGTGGACTAGTTACATAAAGCCAGTCATTGGAACACCAGGCCCCGCTCAAAAAGAGGGAAGAAGATACATATCAATATACTGATATGGTGTATATCATACTATAGGATATATATATGTACATATATATCATACTATATGATATATATAAATGTATATGTATAATATGTATAAATATATGTGTTTATATATAAAATACTGTTTTGTTTATGGTATGTTTTATGGAAGAAAAGAAAGAAAATAGGAATATATATGGTTATTTGTGTTTCTATAAAGCGACACAAAGTGTAAAAGCAAAAAAACCAGCAACAGGGTGACCGGTGACTTATTATTGTATAACTTTTTATAACCTTTTGGTTTTCCAAGTAGGTAAATGCATTATTAGATCAAAATAAAATAATAGAGCTGCAGGGTTTACCTCTTGAGAAACTCAGAGGAAATGGGATTTTCTCTGAAAACTTTATATCTCTTGTACAGCTGTTTTTTTTAATCTCAGTATAGTGATTTTTAAGATTCTTTGAATCAGCATTTTATCTGTAAATTCTGTAAATCAGCATTTTTCTGTAAATTCAAAAATTATTGAGCTTAAGCTAATTTTATTCTTGTGTAAAATACATTTTGGAATGTATTTTGGAAGGGATAAAACAACTGCCAACAAATTTAACTGATTCCTTGAGATATGCTTTTATTGAATATTTTAGTTCCCAACAGCTTAAAAGTTTTCTTTGACTATGATTTAAAAATATGTAATTTTTCTGCAACTTCTTTGAAGTGTTGTCCTGGATTTTTTTAAGTCAAAACATGACCTGTGAATATGAATATTTACTAATATGTATATTGCACTGACTATATTGATATTCCTAAATAATTGAGAGTGTTTACAAGGAAGTTTAGGACTTAGAGAAATTGAAATAAGAGACATCACTGAGAAATTGTGGGTTTAAGTTCCTGGAATGGGACACCAACCCATCCAGTGAACCTCCCAGGCAAGTAGAGTCTGGGAGGCCAGGAAGGGAACCATGACTCACACGGGGCCCCAGGGGCAACATTATGTGGAACCAAGGGAGAGACATGTGAACAGCTTCTTATGGAGAAAAAAAAAACAGAATCTAGGCAGTTGACAAGTGAAATTTCAATCCCAAAGTATTAGGAAGAAAGGAAACTCAATAGAGGAGAGGAGGAATTCAGATACCAGGAGACTTGGTCAAGAGAGCTGGTACCAGGTAAACTGCAGGGCATGATCTCCTCTTTATTGGGGCCCCTCCAGTGTGTGCATGGTTAAGAGGGAAATATTAAGATTGCTGACCTGATTTAGATGTAAGTAAAGTTTCATAACAAATCTACTTCAGGTTTCCTATATATTAGTAATGAGTATAGCTTCCATTTATTGAGTCATTTGTGGGGTTACTTCATTTCATTTTGAGAGTACTCTAAATTAGGCATTAAAACTTTTTATATTTGAGGAAACAGGTCTAAAATGTTCAACAATGTTCCAAGGTCATACATACATCAGTTCAACAGATGGTTAACTGAATACCCATCTCTGCATTGCCTGCTAGGCTCTGGGAATACGGTGGTGAGGGAGGTAGACACCGTGTCTTCTCTCATGCAGCTTACATTCTAATAGGAGAGAGGAGATGGATAATTCATGGTAAGGAATAATACAATTTCAAATGAAAATCATTTTAATGTCCATGTGAAGGAACCAAGGTGCTACTTTGAATCAGGTAGTCAGAGAAGGCCTTGTGAGGAGGGGACACCTGGCTTGAAAATGGGATGACCCAGAGGCACCAGCAACAAAAAGATGCGGAGGGGAAGCATTTTATAAACAGCAGGTGGTACCATTATGTTTCAGGGTTAGCCGGCTTTGAATCCAGACTTCACGCACTTTCTCATGAAATTCGTGTTTAATCAGATATAGTAAGTTAAATGTGCTAACAACTAAAGCAAAATTTGCAAATGAGTATACAGTCATTCTAACGGTGAATGGACAAATTAGATAAGATTAAATCCCGAGTAGAGTAAGCCATAAATGGCCGAGCCATAACAATATTTAATTATCATGTGAAAATTCGCACAAGATTCATATATTTAGTTTAAAAAATTAACTTTAACTGATAATTCTTATAAAACTCTAGGACATGACTTGTAATGTTAATTCCCTGTTCTCTTGTTTCCTTACAAGGTCAATCTAGTCCCATGGAAAAGTGGTTTGACAATGAAGCCCATGGAGGTTTATATGGTATTTATATGAACCAAGATGGCCTTCCTGGGTGTTCTCTTATACAGGGATTTACCATTTGGACATGCTGGGATTATGGAATTTATTTTCAGGTAAATGTGATCCAAGGTGGTGATTATTTATCTTGTTTTACAATTGTACTTTGTACTATGTAACCTACACGTTGTTTTACAGACCACAGAGAGTGTACGTATCTACAATGTGACTCTGGTTGACAACGGGATGGCCATTTCTTCAATGATATACATGCCAGCCTCTGTATCTCACAAAATTTCCAGTAAAACAGTACAGATTAAGGTAAGAAATGAATACAGCCACAGTAAGGAGAAAGGGTAAATTCAGTGAAGTTCTGGTAAGATTGATCTCCTTGACTCCGAAGCCAGGTGAGTCCAAACCTCCTTGCCTCTGTTCTCATTATATTCTGTCAGGAAGTGCTCTATCCTTCCCTCCCCTCCCTGGTCCCCTCACCTCTTTTTGTGTACCACCCGCTAGTCTTGCCACACGTAGTGAAATTTTCATTTCCTCTGCGAATCCTTTCCTGAACTAGCTTAGATAATATTGACGCTCTCTCCTCTTTTTGTTCCTGATGTTCCCTGGGCATATTTCTGTCACAGAAACATAACATGTATTTATACATCATAATTTACCAGCCTGTTTTCCCCTTCCCAGTTTGTCGGTCATTCCACTTAGGGCATAAAGTCACATCCTTTTCATCTTGGCTTTATGAATAACCCCTTCCTCAGACTTCAAGGTTGTCTGAGGAAGGGGTTTTTTGCTACGGTTTTTTGCTACGGTGGAATTCAGTATTATCCATTATCGTATTTTCCTTGAGGAAAAGCTATCATTTAAACTGTACTGTTTGAATTTTTTTTTTTACATAGAGCTCATTAATTGTTGGAAGTAGCCCTGGATTTAATTGCTCTGATGTCCTAACTCATGACGATCCCAATATTGAACTTTCTGCCGCCCACCGGAGTGTTAGACCTCCATCAGGTGAAAATTTTTGAAGTTTAATTTTGGTGTTCATGTGAGTGCATATTTCAATTTTATTAACTTTCTTTCTTTTACAAAAGGTGGGCGAAGTGGGATTTGCTGGCCTACCTTTGCTTCAGCACATAACATGGCGCCCCGGAAACCCCACGCAGGGCTCATGAGTTACAATGCCATAAGTGGCCTTCTGGATATCTCAGGCAAGTTTAAACATAGTCTTGACAAATCTACTCAGTTAAGTTCTATAAATAATATGAAGAATATGTCTAATAATGTTTCACTATTAGTAAAAAAGATCATGATTTAAATGAATCTGTATATGAATCTGCTCCGTGTGGAAAGCCAAGAAATCAGACATCAGTCGATTTCAAGAATGGTTCCCTGGCAAAATGTGTATATGTTAAAGAAGTGACATTTAATGTTCCTTCTAAAACAGCAGAGGAAACACTGGTACAATGATTTAATGTTAGTTTCTATAAATTGTAAAAACCCTTTTATATAAGTAGGGTTATATGTTCTCTCTTTTTACAACTGAAGAAATTGAAATTCATATAACCCAAGAGCTAGTAACATCTGTTGGCTCTGTCCACCTGTTCATTTATTTCTTTAGTGCTTCTTCCATAGTTGATACTCTTTGGTAATCACTAACATGCCCTCTGTGCTTACTCCCAGAACCCCAAACACATGCTTTTCCCTCTGTCTTCATTTTACCCAGTTGTCCAGTTTTGTTCCTTCCAGGCCCCTGACTAATTAGCTAAGTCATTTTTTTATGTTTATCCTTACCTCACACCACTTCTCTCTTCACACAAAGTGGGTCACCCTGGGTACTACCTAAATTTCTATCCCATAGTAGAATCTGCCCATGCCACTCTCTTCCAAGGCCATCCCCAGGTGGGGCTGAAATGCACTGGCATCATATAATAGACTCATTCCAATATTTCATTTTCCAGAGACTTTGACCCCTTCTCCTACAGTGTGCCATGGAAGTTCTTACCATTCTACTTCATTTAAAGTAGAACGTGATATTTTCCAAACTTAGGAAAGCCATGACAGCAGCACGGGAGAATACCCCCATCCATAGTGACACTCTCCCTTATCCAGCTTTGTATTCTTTCCCACTTGATCTAACACCAGCACAATTTACTCTCAGATATATATATTCCTGATTCCTCTCAGTACATGTTAGTTACTGCAGTTCCTTTGGTATACAATTCCTCTCATTCCATAGCAGGCTTACCACTTCCCCAGTCAGACCATGTTGAGACTTGACCAGACTTACTGCTCTGTCTTCCAGAAGGGGAGATGGGGACAGGTCCTGAGAAAGGCAAGATTTGCCTTTTCTTTTGAGGTCTTGTCATGATTTCAACAAAGGGGGCAGGAAAGCTATCTTCTAATAAGGGAGAAGCAGACCACTTATATAGATCTGAAACATTCAAGGGGAACCCAGGGTTTCAAGGCTCAAATTCATCTTCCCTAAATTCCCATCCTAACTCAGGTTCCATTTCTTTCCTATCAGAGCCCTGTCTTTGATGTAGGAGACCTGCCAGGCTGAGAATTCAACCTTCTATGAATGCTACATTGGTTTTGTTTTCAGATCCTGAGGTTTGCCTTGAATTTGTGATTGATTCTTTCTTCAGAGCATCAGTGACAGTCAATAGTCACATACTCTTAGTTTTCTTGTAACCACTGTTTCCCTTTTACCCCTCAAATGCCAAAGTTACTGTACCAGCCAGAGCACATTCTTCCACCTAGATATTATCCCAGTTCACCATGAGTGAAATCTTTTTTTTAATTAACGTATAATGTATTATTTGCTTCAGGGGTGCAGGTCTGTGAATCATCAGTCTTACACAATTTACAGCACTCACCATTGCACGTACCTTCCCCAATATCCATAACCCAACCACCCTAACCTTCCTCCTGCAACCCTCAGTTTGTTTCCTGATACCATGAGTGAAAACTTAACAGTTTCACTGTTACAGCTTTCTAGGGGCTTCTAGAAGCTATCAGTATTCCACATACCCCCAATAAGGATGTCCCCATTCCCATCCAGACAGCAAGTGAGATAAATTCATTATTGCATCATTACGGCATGTATCCTAGGACCACTTCTGGTACTCACTGTCTAAATCAGGTGGTCTAAAAGTAAAGCCAGAGATGGGATTCTCATGCAAGTGGTTTATTAAAGGTGTGTTTTTACAAGAAAGGGAGTGAGGGAAGTAGGATAGAGCAGAGCTAAGCAAGGATAGCGTCTCAGCTAGAGCCTAGCTCCTTCTTAATACCTCAGGGAGCTGTGTAGTTTAGTTGCCCCCTCTTGAGGCAAGGGGACCTTCTGTTCAGTTGTCGGTTAGGCATAGTAGCCCTTTGGTGGTGGTATTGAGTGCAGAATCTCCTAGGAGTTGTCATCTGGTCAAGGACAATTCTCTGGAAAAAGGGGCAGGTGTGAGTAGTTGGCAGCCAATACTTATGGGGGCTGAGGGCCAGTGCACTGGGCCAGTAAAGCAGATCTGTACAGGTTACAGTGTCTGCTACTGTGGTATTTTATTAATATTCATCTATAGGCTCATATTGATGTACATAAAATATCATCTTAGGAAAAAAATATCACCAGGAAGGGCGGTGATATTACATAACTGATGTAAGAATTTTGGAGTCACTTTTTGCTTTTTTTTTTTTTTTCTATTTTTGAGTTATTGGATTTTAAGTACAATGGAGATTAAGTTTGAATTCAATAAATGTTATCTTTTGGTCACACAATATATGTAATAAGGACAAAAGAACCAATGTTTCAATTAGTCTTTGCTGTATAACAAAATACCTCCAAAATTTAGAGTCTTTACACCATCATTTATTAGCTCCTGATTCTGCGGATTGACAGTTTGGGCTTTGTACATTTGGATAGTTCTTCTGCTGGTCTCAGCTGGGATTACTCCTTAGGCTGCCATCAGTTTATGGGATGGATAGTCTAGGATAGTCTTACTTCCATGTCCGGTGGTTGGTGCTTGCCAGTGTTTGGGCTGGCCATTAGCTAGAATAAGGGGGGTGATTGGGCCATATGTCTTCTAAGCTCATTCACATGCTCGAAGTCACAGAATTCCCCAACAGCACCAAGAGAGAGTGAGCCCTAATAGGCAAGCACTTTTCAGATATGCTTATATCACAATTGCTCTTGTCCCATTGGTCAAACCAAATCACATAACTAAGCTCAGAGAAAATATGAGAAGACTATTCAATGATGTTAATGTAGGGAGGCAGCAATCTAACATGAATAGTGGTGGACAGTCTACCACATAAGCTAAGAGCTCTATGTTCGAGGTGGTGTTATATGATGTATTTGCTGGAATATGCATGAAATGAAACTGATTTTATCACTTTCTCCATAGAAAATAATTATTTTTTCTGTTATTTATGTTTTAGGTTCAACATTTGTTGGATTTAAGAATGTTTGTTCAGGTGAAACTAATGTGGTATTCATTACTAACCCTTTGAATGAAGATTTACAGCATCCAATCCATGTGAAGAACATACAGCTAGTTGATACTACTGAACAATCAAAAATATTCATACATAGGCCTGATATAAGGTACAACATATGAGAGTCTGGTTTTTTTTCGTATTTATAGCTTTCCACTGTCTTTTTGCCCTGCCATAGATCTAAGAAAGTTGCTGTATTAAAGTAACTATTAATTTCTGTAAAATTTGAATCGGCACCATGAAAATTAAGACTATTTAATGCATCTGTGTTTTCAGTTAAATTGAATAAGCTATGCTCTAATATATGTATATATTTTCTCATACTGTTTTTCCCATGCATCCTAAGTAATACTATTATAAAAGATGGAGACCAGGTTAGAAGTGTGTTGTACATTAATCTCTCCATTAATGGTTATTAGAAATGAGAGACATTCCTCTATCATTTCCTCCCTTTTCCTTACCTCTTTCATTTCCTGTTGCTTTCCAAATATCTTACCACACTCACCCCAGCACGCACTTTGAAATTTAATGCCAGCCGTTATAATCATGGTGACTGGGAAGATGCAGAAACTCCAAACAGTGACTTTTCAATCATAAACGTCAATTGGAGTCAGAATATTTCCAGAAACCGAGCCACTTAGACCTTAAATCTGAAAAGAAGATAACCAGTAACTGCTATACTTTTAGAAAGTATATGGTCCAATCACCCCCACGTACTCTAGCTAATGGCCAGCGCAAAAACTGGCAAGCACCAACCATCAGACATGGAAGTGAGACTATCCTAGACTATCCATCCCATAAACTGATGGTAGCCTAAGGAGTAATCCCAGGTGAGACCAGCAGAAGAACTATCCAGATGAACAAAGCCCAAACTGCCAATCCATAGAACTGGGAGCTAATAAATGATTGTTTAAAGACTCTCTAAATTTTGGAGGTGTTTTGTTATGCAGCAAAGACTAATTGAAACATTTTTCTTCTGGCCCTACTGCATATGTGTGACCAAAAGATAAAATACAGACCAGGAATTCAGATGTAAGACAAGATTGGAGGAAAGACATTTTTTATGAGAGATCTTTGAACCATTTTCAGTATAGGAAGAGGATAAGGAGTAATGCTGTCTAATTAGGTAGATATCTCTTTAGACAAATGCAATGTTTCACAATTAGTTTAACTTCATCTGATTTTGTTTCGGTGACAACTGCACGTCTCCTCATTTAGTAATTACTGAACTGCAGTATTTTTTCACTCAATAGAGCCTCTCCTCATTAGAATATTATTAGCTTCTGTTTAGTTATCATTGGATCTTTCAGATGTAATATATAAATATATAATTTTAATATTTAATACGTAGGTCATGAAGAAAATACTACCTTTTTTTTTTTTTTTGGAAAAGAAAGAGAGCATGCAAGTGGGAGGGGGCAGGTCGAGAGAGAATCTTAAGCAGCCCCCATGCCAAGTAGAGAGCCAGATGCGGGGCTTGATCTTAAGCCCTGCAATCATGACCTGAGACAAAATCCAGAATTGGGTGCTCAACCTACTGAGCCACCCAGGCACCTCAGAAAATACCACATTTTAAAATAGAATCTTTGAGCTCTGTGCTTTTATTAAGATGCTGCTGACCTTTTCCCAGATCCCTTTTCACCCAAAGCTCTAAATATTGGGGGGAGTTCACCCAGGCCCCTAAAGCTCTAAATATTGGCCAATAATAACCTACAGTTACTCTCTTTTCCAGAAAATTGTACTTAGCCGAATAGGAATAGCCTTGGGCAGCTAAAACTCTCCCTAACAGCACCTCCTTGCAGCCCATGGAAAATGACGAGTTTATACAGGAGTACAAAAGGCCAGCCCCCTTGTCTCAAGGTGGGAGCAACCATAGGTGCAACTGATGACCCAGAGGTGCCCCTGGGATCAGAATGAAGCTAGTCCATAGACCACAGTAATCTTGATTTCCTTCCTTCGTCTTATGTGGCTTCTCTCCTTCTTTTTTGCGAGAATTCCCTCAATAAATCACTTGAACAGAAATCTGCATTTCAGGCTCTGTTTCTCTGCAACATGAAGTAAAAACAGAGCCCTAAGTCATAATATAAAAGTGCCACTGGGTGCTCTACCTACAGACTTGCTCACAATAGCATCTTCACATGCCTGAACACAAAGAACCCACGAGCTACAGAAATACTTATTCAAGTCGTCTCCAAAGCTGTTACTGTACAGTAAGGGGCAACTTACCCCTTCATGCCTCTCTTACAGCAGAAAGGGAAAGAGATGCTAAATACTTCCTGATAGTTCTGAGCATTCCATAATTATTTTGTTGTTATAACTTTGGAATAAGTCATATTTCCCTGTAGTATATATCATGACATAGTATAACTATACTGTATACCATGTATAGTATGTAATGTGCAGTATATTGCAAGTTAAGCATCTATCTTATTGTTATTACCAGTTAACAATCAGCTACTCCAGGTAGCTCAAGATGAAGGCAGAATGACATCTATGGTACATGATAAGTATGTAGTATTTCATCTCTTACAGGTTGGGTATTTATAGAATGGTTACTAAAATACGTAGCATAGTGGAATGCCTGGGTGGCTCAGTGGGTTAAGCCACTGCCTTCGGCCTAGGTCATGATCTCAGGGTCCTGGGATCGAGCCCCGCACCGGGCTCTCTGCTCCACAGGGAGCCTGCTTCCCCCTCTCTGTCTGCTGCTCTGCCTACTTGTTGATCTCTTTCTCTCTCTGTCAAATAAATAAATAAAGTCTTTTAAAAATATGTCGTATAGCAATCATTATCGAAGTATATCTCTTTGTATATACATAAACAAGTCTATATAATATTATATACTAATCTGCAATTGGTGATGGCCTAAGAAATTGAGATGAGGGACTGAACTTTAAACATTTAGATTATTTAATAATAATCATACAATACTTTTATAAATTTTAAAGACCCATGTAAAAGAGATGGGAGAGACTTCCAACACAGGGATTTTGTATGTCCTACACGACAGACTATTGGCCTGCTCAATGGGGCAATGTTAGTATACTGGTTGAAATCTTTCATTTAACAAAATATGGAATAACAAAATAGAATTCTAATTTTATATCTCACAGGTATAACTTGTCCTTTTGAAATGTTAGTGAATTAATAATAATAACATAACAAACCAAGAGAATGGAAAATCAGACCTTCTTACAATACTAGTTACATACGCTCCTTGGTCCCATTTTGAATCCTTTCTGAAATGATAAGTTTCAATCAGTCAAAAAACTTTGGATACTCTCTTACCAAATGCTCAACTGAAATGCTCTCTAGAAACAGGGGAAGGATAATAACTTTGTATATTCATGTGTTTTGCCTTTTCTCCACAGTAAGGTGAATCCAGCTGATTGTGTAGACATGGTTTGTGATGCCAAAAGGAAATCTTTTCTTAGAGACATGGATGGTTCCTTTCTGGGAAATTCTGGTTCAGTGATACCTCAAGCAGAATATGAATGGAACGGAAATAGTCAGTTTGGAATTGGAGACTACAGGATTCCTAAGGTGATGCTCACATTCCCAAATGGCAGTAGAATGCCTGTCACTGAGAAAGCACCGTACAAAGGTTTGTTGGATATTCTTCTATTAGTCCTCAAGTTTGTGAAACAAAATATATCTTTTATTTTTAGTCACTGGGGTAATCAACCAATAACATATTTTCTACTTACTAATTTTACATAAAAGAAAAAGTATATGGATGTTTTTGGAGAGATTGCTTTTCCTCGCTAAAACGTATATACCCATTTTTAGGAATTATTAGAGATTCAACCTGTAAATACATTCCACAATGGCAGAGCTATCAGTGCTTTGGGATGGAATATGCAATGATGGTTATTGAAAGCCTGGATTCTGACACAGAAACTCGAAGACTCTCACCAGTGGCTATAGTGAGCGATGGTTATGTTGATCTCATTAACGGTACGTGTTCAGTGTAAACAAACTAGTAGTTACTCAAAGCAGTCACTATTTATTACATGCATGGAGACATCTCACAAATTATTTATCACATTAAACTAACAAACATCAGGACTGCTTTTCTTCTGCTTGTAAGGAAAGAGCTACATGCAGGAGGGCTCTTTGATGCTTCAGTGGATTCCCCTGTTAGAAAGCCAGAATGGTTATCCAAATTAACCATTAAAAGAAAACGAGAGTTATTCCTTGACTGATCTTATACCTATATTAATAAGGTGGCATAAATATTTTAAGGAAAAATTGACCCGAGTGTCTCCAAAAAGACAATTCGCCTTACATAAATTAAAACACAGATAATGTGTTATTTGGAATACTTGAGAAGTTATTTTCAGCCTACTCGGTTTTTATTTTCATGACTCCTTCTAAGACTTAATCTTAAATCAATGTGTTTTAGGGCTTCTTTCTTTTCATTCCTGGTTCCTTTGACTGTCAAGAACCTCTTGGCAAGCTCCAGAGTCTAGGCTCCTTACATTCTGGTCATGGGTGAGTCTAGTAGAGAGGGAAGACAGTGGTCTCCATAAGAGTTCAGATCAACTTAGGAGTCCAGGACTTTTTGAATCAATAAAATGAACTTCTACGAGTTGCAGAAAATAGAGGGCAGGGACTCATTGTATTACCCATAAATAGTATTGTGGGGGGTTCAAAGATTAGTCCCTAAGAAGGCATAAGGGTCTTTCCAGTGCTGAAGGGGCACGTAACCTGGATCAGAAAGATTTCTGTGCCCTGGCTGTGTCAAAACATGGACTGAAATATCCTGAGATTCAACAAAATAGCCAGTACTCCACAAAAATATTCATTTTTTAAAAATGTGTTAGCAAAGAAATTAAAGAACACCCAAAGAAATGATGATATACCAAAAAAAAAAAAGAAAGAAAGAAAAATGTGTTCAAGAGACTAGAATGAGCTAAATCAGGGGTGTCCCAAAGTTACATAATTTCAAGTCTCTCCTCACTTCTGTTGCCTGCAACATGCAATTTGCCTGGTTTCTCTGGCCCATAATCAACCCAATTTTAAGGGCTGCCTCTCAAATCTTACTAAGCAGAGAGCTTGTGGGAAGAACTTTAGAGCAGTCAGTGTGAATAATGGAGATATTTTCAAATTGCTCTGTTTTATATGCTAGAGAAAGATTTTAGTCTATTTATTTTTATACTTTTCTTTTTTGAAAAGAATACAAGCTTTCAATTTACAGTAGTGACATGACATTTCTCTTAAAAATAAATTTAAATTTTTAAAAATGACTGTCAATTTAAAGAAAAGTCTTAAGTAAATGATGACAGTATTGCAAAAATTATGAAGATGTTGAAAGAATTACTGAAGCATAAGATGCAACCACCTTAGATTGGGGGAAAAAAATTCCCAAGGTAAAAGTTACTGAATATCACTAAAGTTTCCTTTAAAATTTTAATACTCAATTTCATTTATTTTTAAAAAATCTTTTGCTACTCTGAATTTTTCGTTTTATACATAGAAATTTCTTTCTGTTTTCAAAAACTCACAAAGAAGGTTTATTTATATGGAGAATTTACATTTTGGATGCTAAGAGAACGTTGATATTCTACATGAGCTTCAGAAGTTTATATTGATTTAAAATTTGATTGAAGTTCAGTTATAAATATTGATAAGAATTCCAAGTAAGCCAGGAAATTGAGCAAAGCTAATGAATAAATACATCAAGAAAGTTTATCACTCCATATATCACTCAATATTTTATAATCCCAGCCACTTTAAAACTGAAGTGAAGTAGAGAAGTTTGCTACTAGTCATGCTATGCCTGTTCTGGAAATGTCTGGATTCAGGTAGAAAAGCAGCCACTGTGCTTGGCTTTTTAGAGGGTTTATTAGAGTGTTATTTCTCTGATTATATTAGTTTGTTAATGATGTTGACCCTCCAGTGGTGCCTATAAACACAGTCTCTAATAAAAATGTATTAAAATAACAATGGAGGAAGATTAGAGACTTCATAAAAAGCAAACTCAAGAGTTTGTCGAATTTACAAATTTACTGATGAAGAAATGAGTATGTGAAAGAATTAACAGATCCATGGTTTAGCCATACAAATGTCCATATTTCCAAGTACAGGCTCTGTTTTTAATAAATTAAAACAGTAACCTTACATTTAGCATTAACCTTACATTTAGCATTAACAGTCTGAGAAAGTTGGCCCCCCACCTAAAGTCACATTTGATAGGTAGCATTTTCTTTCTTACCATGTGGCCGGGACTTAAATATGATTGTTGAAGTAGAGAATCCTATGAAACCTACTGTTTCCTTCAAGGACCCTTCCTGTGCAAACTCAACACATTTGACCCTACAAGTAAACAAGTAAGGGTAGTAGGAAGGAGTTGCATCCTGCCTTCTTTTTAAGCTAAGGATAGATGGGTGGATGGATAATCGATGTAAATGCTGAACTTGACCCTGCAATTTATTTTTAATACAATTATTCTTCAGGGTTTGTGCTAAATAATATTCGTGATATAGAATGTGAACTTTCATTTATGTGGCTTTAGGCCCACAGGATCATGGCTGGTGTGCTGGATACACATGCCAGAGAAGACTGTCCCTGTTTCATAGCATTGTGGCTCTGAACAAATCTTATGAAATTTACTTCACTGGCACCAGTCCTCAGAACCTTCGGCTGATGTTGCTTAATGTTGACCATAGAAAGGTAAGACAAGATAGAAATGACTTTTTGAGTTATCGGTGTTGGTCATTGACATCTAGTTCTATATGCTAAGGATTTATCTCCTCCTCTGTGCTCTTGAGCATCGTCACAAGGATCATCAGCTAAAAATATGGTTAATTCAGAAAGTTTTCATCAGCCTGAGAACATACATGCATACCGCACATCTGTCCCCCATCATGACAGTGAGGCCTATGATTTGCATGATTGGCAACAAAGCTGAACTTTTATATAAAAGTAATGCACATCCAGGTTTGGTGACTGGAATTATATATTTATTTTTCCATGCTGCTATTAATATATTTCAGAAGTGGGGTACCTGGGTGGCTCAGTGGGTTAAGCCTCTGCCTTCAGCTCGGGTCATGATCTCGGGGTCCTGGGATCGAGCCCCGCGTCAGGCTCTCTGTTCAGCGGGGAGCCTGCTTCCACCTCTCTCTCTGCCTGCCTCTCTGCCTATCTGTGATCTCTGTCTGTCATATAAATAAATAAAATCTTTTAAAAAAATATACATATATATATTTCAGGAGCACACCTTTGGAATTTACTTCAGCAATCACAGCACATTATTTTAAGTATCGGCAATAATATCAGATCTTTGCTATGAACTGCATTCAGTTGGGACAGTTAAGTTTATATACACTGTGCCAGTGGGAAGAGAATATGAGGTTAAACAATAGTCTCATAACTGAGATTTTTTTTCCCCCAAGAATATGAGACTCAAAAGTTCCAGAGTATTTGGAATGTGAAGAAAGGGTGTGGAGAAGATGAAGCAGAAAGAATAGTAGCAAAGAGAGACAAACCTGCTCCTTCTCGGAGGATAGCAATCTCATCCTTTCAGTTGCTAGAGATAAAACCTTGGCCCTGTTCTTGATGTCTTCCTCTGGGTGGTATCCCTCACCGAGTCCATCTGCAAATCCTGTTGAGTGTCCCTTCAAGATATCCAGAATCTGACACTTCTTACCACCATCACTGCTATCCCCCACTTTGAGCCAACATTATTTCTTCCCTGGATTAAGGCAGTTGGCTCCCAATTCCTCCCACTGCTCTGCTTCTGCCTGCTCTATTGTCTGTTCTCACCTCAGCAGCCACAGAGAGACCTTCAAATGATAAGTCACACCAGCTCACTGCTTGCCCCAGATGCTGCAGTAATTTCCCCATTGGGCTTTGTACAGAGCCAGAGTCCCCACATCCTTAGCTCTCTGACTGCAACTCTTCCAGCCACACTGGGCTCCCTGCTGTTCCAAACCACCTCACACCTGTTACCCCTGGGCCTATGTTCCAGATGTTGAGTCTGTCTGGAACATTCTGCCCTAGGTGCCTAACTCCTCCTCCCCGGAGCATTCCCTCCCCCAACCGCATTCCTCCAACAGGCCTACCATGTTCACCCCACCACATTGGCTCTCCCAGTTATTTATACTCTGCTCTACCTTTCTTTTTCCCATGGCACTTAACCATCTTCTAATATGCTTCATAGTATGCTTATTATTGCTACTATTTGTCTCTTTCCTCGCACTAGAATATAAGCTCAAAGAGAGCAAGGGCTTAGGACAGCTCCTAGAATAGGGCCTGGTTTAGACAGGCCCTCAAATTTTTGAACGGAGGATAATATTTTTAATTTTAAAAATAACTATGAAGTGATATGGCTGTTAATGTCCTGAGCCTCTGAAGACAATCTCAGAAGAAGATTCCAAAACTATGTATAGCTTATTAGATTCCTTATTAATATCTCTCTGCCCTTGTAAAAGTTAATCTCCTTACTTTATGATTATACCTGTAGCATGAGATGTGAGGAGTATAAACATGGAAAATGAACAAAATTGAACCATAGAGTATTGTTATTTTGATTAATTTTTAATCAATCTTACTACCAAATTTGTCTCAGAGGTAAGTATTTTTTTCAGCATTAACTAATTTTGTATGGTTGCATTACAGAGCACTGCTAAATTCCCTGTTTCCTCCTGTCTCTGGAGTTGAAAGCCTGTTTTGGAACTTGTTATCTTTTAAAGGAAGTGTTTCTTTTAGAGATACTCCTTTAATTATTCTTTCTTACATTATGCTTTTCTACTGAGAATCATCAGTTAAGGGTTAAATTGTAACATCTGTATGAATGGTTGAATGCAAGGGCACTTACAAATTTTAGCTCCATATTTATCATTGATCCATACAACTTAGTTTTACTATTTTACAGAAGGTGTATATAGTTGAAGGACATGTTTAAGTGCTAAATTCTAAAAATTCTGTTTCATTGTTCTCTTAAGAAATAAAAATGTCGTTTATTTTTAACAGGCTGTGGTGGTAGGAATTTTTTTCCCCACACTTCAGCGTTTGGATGTCTATGTGAACAATGCATTGGTTTGCCCCCAAAATACAGTATGGAACCCTCAACAGAAATACTGTGAACCTAATAGACATCTATACACAGGTATTTCCTCAGAAAAATAGAGTACACATTACATTTGTACTTAATTATGTATGAAATTATTTGCAATGTTTCATTATTAATATTATTAGTTCCTTAGATATTGATGAACACAAGAGAAGATATTGTCCACAGTCCACCAAATTCTAAGATGTGTTCATTTATGACATATGTGTCCTGAAAGATTATTCCTGATGGAACTCTTATATACCTGCGTACATGCAGATATAAGCTTTTGTGTATTGTGCACATTCCTTCCCCCCCCTGAGGATATTTATGTTCTACATGCAGCTCAGCTATTTCTATACACAGAAGAAATTTGGCTTGGAATTTTACCCTGTTTCCATTTTACTTCTGGTCAGAGCCAAAATTAATTAGCGCTTACCAGAAGTATTGCCAAGAAAGCTAGTATAACATCAGCTGAACATAATGAAGTCATATAATAAATTCTGGATTTAAATGAAATATATGGGAAAGACTAAACTTCCCACTCACCAATATTTTCAAGACCAGGATTTATATCTGCTCATGGGAGTCCTTTTCTTAAACAGGGTACTAATAAGGCCAGTACCTTCCATTCTACATCTGCTCTTACCATTTTTAGAAGTGCCCCGTAATCTAGGTTAATGATGATATAAATGTGTGCTGTAGATCATAACATCAGCTAGACATGAGAGTAGGAATGGATAACCCATATTCATTACTGTCTGTGGATCCAGTCCTATTCCTACTAATCATCTGACTAGCTAGTGCTTCCAGAAATGTTACTATGTGCCAGGCACTATTCTAAGTGCTTTGTAGATAATAACTCATTGTTACTATATTCTAATAATAGCCCTAGGAGCAAGGCACAGATGAGTAAACTGAGACAAAAGGAGAAGAATCTATTTGCTACAGTCTCTGCCTTAGCTCTGAGAGCTGCCATAACAAAATACCATGAAGTGGGTGGCTTAAAAGCAGAAATTTATTTTGTCACAATTCTGGAGGCTAGAAGTATGAGGTCAGGGCACTAGTAGGGTCAGGTTCTGGTGAAAGCTCTCTTCCTCCTGGCTTGCAGATGGCTGCCTTCTCACTGTATCATCCCAGGGTACAGGGTAGACAGAGCAATGGCAGGCTATTGGCATCTCCGTTTATGAGAGCACTAATCCTTGGTGAAGTTCCCACCCTCATCGAAGGCTAATGGCTTATCAAAGGCCCCATTTCCTAATACTCTAACATGGGGCGTTAGGGCTCTAACACGTGAATCTGGAGGGGGTGGTGGTGGCACAATTCAGTCCACGGTAATATAAAGATGGTGAGGGCAGAACAAGGACTTGAACCCATAGTCTGGCGCTAGAAGCCATGCACTTGACCATTATGTCATACTGCCTCCTTATAAGTTAAGAGAGTCCATGTTATCACTTTTTATATACAAATAACTACCCCTATTTACAGCTTAATTTTCATCCACTTTAATTCTTTTTAAAAATATCCCTTTTGGTACCAAATACTCTATCATTCAAATCGGGGAAATAGAAACTATCTCAACAAGCAGTATTTAAGATAGGGAATTGGAAAAAAAAAATTAAGATAGGGAATTGGTTGCATAAGTGTTGAAGGGCTGAAAAACACTACTACTACCACCACCTTATCAACATTTTTTCTGATGCAGCATTGCTTTTAAATGAACATTTTGCTTTGGCACTTAGACTGCAAAATTGCTTCCCTGTATTATGAATCTATACATATTATTTTAGATTACCCAAAACGTTTTATTATGTGTGTCTCTGCTTCCTTCCATTACTGTGAAGGCATGAGGAAGTTACCCAGGATAAATGGTGCGTGCCCCCTCTAAATGTGGTTTGAGAACATCTTCGATTCATAATATAAAACCACAGTTTTCAGATTCACAGAATGTTTAAACCAAATTGCTTCTAGAACTTATACTAGTAGATATGAAAGAAAGACTTGGTAATAATGGAATGTCTTCTTATTACCAACTGCGATGAATGTCTATTACATGCATAAAAAATATCTTCTTCTTCCTAAAATTTTATTTTTCTTAGTAAGCTGTGAATCACAGCATGAATCCACACTGTGAAATGTGGTAGGAAGCTACGTGTCCCATTCCAGTACTGTTATATGATTTAGCCTTTGTCTGGGCTCAGTATGTGTTAGTGGATTTATTAGCTTTTAGACATTTTTGATACTGTGCCATAAACTTATATATATGTTCATTCATTTTATATATATGTAAAAAATCTCAGTCACTTTTACAAAACTCAGTTCCCTAGTAGAATGTGTTTTCCATTAGCCAAAGGTTTTTCAGGCTGAAATGTAAACCTGTTTCATTGGTATAAAATCCCTCTGAAATATTTTAGTATATACTTCATTTGTATTACTTCCTTTTGTCCTTGGTAAAAATAGAAGCACTGAATTGTAAATGCTCTTTAAGAGTTGATGTATAGCTCTGCATAAACTAGATGGCTATTAAAGTTAAATTTACATTTTTAAATTACCAAATGCCTTTGGTAAAGGCTTTAAAATTCTGAACATGTAAACAGTGCTACCAATATAATATAGGCTCTGGGTTCATAATTGGATTTTATTTCTCATTTATACTGTATCTATAGCTAATTGTTTTTAAAATAAAGGTAATGTGTAATGATGATTGACGGTATTATTTAAGTGGTTGCCTTTAATTTTGCGTTCAGTTTTATAAGTGTTTTTTTTAATATGCATACTTTCGTATGGAAGAATAGTGTTGAATTTTTTCAGAATTTCCTACATTTAAACAAATATTAAATACTACATGGTAATTGTGGTAACATAGATATTTTTAACTGTGGTGTTTTGGCTTTTTTTCCTCCCTAGAGCAATTCCTTCCTAACCTGAATTCCACTGTCCTTGGTGAAAACCACTTTGATAGAACCTACCAGATGCTTTACCTTTTGGTTAAAGGAACTATACCTGTTGAAATCCACACCACCGCAGTCATATTTGTTTCTTTCCAATTACCTGCTGTAACAGAAGATGACTTTTATAGCTCTCATAATCTGGTTAGAAATCTTGCCTTGTTCCTAAAGATACCAAGTGACAAAATCCGTGTCAGCAAATTAATGCGAGGGGAGAGTCTGCGGAGGAAAAGATCCACGGGACTCACAGTGGAATTGGAGATTGGCGATCCTCCTCCTCCGTTCTTAAGCAATGATACTGCAGGTATGAAGAGGGGACATTTGAGTTGGAAGAATGTAATACCAGATCCACATTCACAAATAACCCTGTCAGGGCCTGGTAAACCTGGCCTTAGGAAGTCCCGCCAACCCCACATCCTGAGCCCTGTAGGGGACTAGAGCCTCTTTCCCCTACTCTACTCCTGCAATCCCCAAATATTTTGGAATTATGAAGGAACTTCAGCCTCCATTTCGTTATTATAGCAATTAGTGAATTCAACAAAAGGATTTGACCTACTTTAGAAGATTCGAGAGGTGACCTAAGTAATTGACCTTACAGCTGTGAGATTAAGCATAAAAAGAGTCAACGAAAAGAGGAAAGTCTAAGGAGAGCGTTGGCAGAAGTGGTGCATTAGAGGAACTGGAGAAGGTCTGACTGGTCTGTGGTGGCAGGAGCCAGGAAGGCCAAGGTGGTGGAGGTGAAGTTGAGAGTCAGGCAGGTGCTAGATCATGGGAAACCAAAAGAAGCTCTTTTCTCCATAAGCTAAAAAGATTGTGGATATTTTCCCAAGGAATGCGTAGACCTTTGGAGATTCTGAGCTGTAGTAAAGTCACCAATTTACCCTAACAAATGCAGATGTGCAAGAATATGTTCTATCTTTAATTCCTATGACTGATCCAGTCACCAGCTGTCACATTTTCCCCTGTCCCTCACTCTCTACATCCCCGTTTTTTAGGTATCAGAGATAAAAACAAGCTCACCGGTCCGATCAGAGGTATCTTTGCTGCTTTAAATTGTTTCCTTAGAATGACTCAGTTTGAGCGTTTGGGTAAATGTTCAGCCCTTCAGATTTTTTCTTTTCCATCTGCTTAAGTTGGTATCAGAATACCAAAGGGGCTTTCCAGTCTTCAGACCCCTATGTTGCCTCTTGTTTTCATAGTCTCTGTTACTGGGTAGGTGGTCTTCTCTGCTCTGCACTGTACTCAAGCTTGTCTTGAGGTGAACTGGACTTTCCTGGCCTTTTGGCATCCATCCCAAGCATGCATTCCCAACTGTGCCATTGTCTTTGGTAGTCAAGCACAAGTCTTAACTAGGCACACCCATCTCCAAAAAAAATGAGACTTAGATCCCTGTCAGAGGAAGATCACCATCCAGCTAATGAAGCGTAAACTTCAAGGCCTTACGCTTGTACAAGTCATAGGATGGACCTGGGAGAAGGGACCATTTAATAATGTGACCCTATCATTTGTTACTATCAAAATTGCAGAAGTAAGACTTTTCCTCTTTCTTTTTCTTAAAGAGAGCCTCCAAACTGTGTAACTTTCAGATTCAGAAAATCTGGATCTGCCTTATTTCTGTCTAGCATATTTTTCCTTATCCCCAAGGGCTTTCTTCTTGCCTTCTGCCTTTAGGGGTCATCACTCATGACCCCAGGAGGTTTGCTTCAAAGGATTGACCCAGTGTACCTGTCACATACTGTTCTGGAATCCTACCAGCTAGACACACAGAGGTTCTTCCCTTATGGAGGTAGGCCTGTGGAAAGGCTTTCTGGACTAGACTTGTTGAAGGAAACAGAAAGTATAGTCACTCAGATGTCCAAAGAAACTGACTTATTTCCTACATGTGATCTATATGTGATCTAAGTTTCTTCACACACAACCTCTTCCATCCCTTTATCCCCTTTAAGCAGTTTTATTT
Organism: Martes martes; assembly: GCF_963455335.1. Taxonomy (NCBI): domain Eukaryota; kingdom Metazoa; phylum Chordata; class Mammalia; order Carnivora; family Mustelidae; genus Martes; species Martes martes. The sequence goes on along the minus strand of NC_137891.1, from coordinate 28,759,792 downwards.
TGTTAGATTTATCCCAACAGGTATAAGACAGTGTAAGAATTTGGAGATGGGGGCAGTCAGAGGGACAGGCTAATGGTGTATTTCTCAGACATATTCTGGGTTAGGGTTTCAAGTCTCAATGAAAGCCCTACAACCTAGCACAGAGGGATTTCATGGCAAAATATTGGGCAGTGGCAAAGAAGGTGTGCACGTAGGGATACTGCAGGCTCTCCACAGCCATTGTATGGGTCATGATATCCAGGAGTTCCCAGCTATTGTAGAAAGGGGTGGCTGAAGTACTGAGGGGATCTCTGGATAAACAGAGACTGATCAGGGGTAAAAGCTCTTCAGGTTAAGGACTTGGGTTCGTTATGGTGGCAGTCAGCAGAACTGGATGCCTTCACATGTCAAGTGGTCGGAGAAAATCTGTTAACAGTGCAGGCAGGTCAGACACGCCATATTGCGCCAAAACCCAGTGAGGACAAGTGGTAGCAGCAGTCACTGGCTCTGAGGCACTTTTGTACCTGCGACTGCTAGGTCACATGAGCCCTCATACCTAGGAAGCCATTTGGAGAAGAATAGAAGGAAGGAGTGGGGCAGAGAAGAAAAAATCTGAAAGACTAATCATTTATCCAGAGGGTGTATGTCAACCAAAGGGAAGTGTTGAACTGACAGGACTGAAATTCCCTGAGATCATGATTTTCAAAGTGTTCTGTGAGACCAACCGCCGCCTCCTTCCTGAGCACCTTGAGCTTCATGGTTTAGCCTTAATGGAGGAGACACAATGCTCAGAGTCCTCAAAGCAGGACTGTGGATATAGAAGGTGCTGGACAACTAGGCAGAAACTGTTGTCAAGGCTTACAGTACACCAAAAAGATCCTGGAGACAGTTGTTTTTAAAAAGATCACTCAGACTACAATGTATAGAATGGAGAGGAAGAAGGACAGAATGAATGTAAGAAAACTAGATTAAAAGCTGTTTTAGTAAATGATGGCTTTGACTAGGATTTAGGCAGTGGGGACAGAGACCTCTAGAAACTGGTAACTGATTATATGTTGTGGAGGAGAGATGAAACAGTAGAAGGGATCAGGCAAAAGTACCAGGCTCTGACAAATGAGTATGATGAATAGAGGAGCTACTTCCTAGGTACAGAGCATGGTGGGGCCAGTAAGTGTAAGAGGGCCTGCCTGGCTAGGCAAAGACAAAAGAAACTGCCTGTTGTGTTAAAATTAACTTTGAAAATCACCAACGTCTAGAGCAAGCAACAGTTTGTGCGTAATGTAGTGTTAACTTCAGAACTTACTAATATACCTCGTGTAAATTCGATGATGCTAATTATCCTTACACTCCAAAATTAAAACTCTCTTTTTAGGAAATGGTACATGGTGATAGACTTACATGATGGTGCTTCACTCCTCGATAAAGGATGGCATGGGAAAGGATTAAATTAAGAGCCGTATATTTTTCCACTGTGGTTTCTTTCACTTTTCCTATATCTATTTTATCTACCTTTGGTTTTTCTTTAATTGCAGCTTAGAAACATATTCTACTGAGTTCTCCATTTTCCTAAGCTCATTCATAGGATTTTGTCATATTGATCTCATGGGTGGTGAAAAAGCTACAGAATTCCAGAATGTGGATGGAGCCATGAAAAAAACAAAAACAAAACAAAAACAAAAAACAAACAAAAAAAAAACCCTCTCACAATCCTATATTCTTATAAGCCATATGTCATGTTACTATTTCCCCATAGGTCGGATGCAGTTATCTGAACTCCAAAAAATCGCTGGGTCTCTTGGACAAGCTGTAATTTCAGGAAAAACCAGTAGTATCCTTGGATTTAATATCTCTTCCATGTCTATTACCAATCCTATCCCCAGCCCAAGTGATTCTGCCTGGACTAAGGTAAGAAAAGGCAACCAGAAAAATGCATCTTAGCTATTTAAAACATTGCTGCTTCTTTCTTCTTTTAATTCTTTTTAGTTCAATACAATAATTTAGAGGGCATATCTTCCTAATTAATGTTGGCTCTTCTTTTTATAGGTATAACTAAGATTATAAAATAGTTGAGAAAGGAGCCTATCTTCTAAAAAAATTACTTATTTGTATAAAATGTGCTTTGCTTTGAGTATTTATAAGAATGCTTCATGAATTTGATCAGAGGGAATATTGCAATAAAACTAACTTCATGTATTGAACATATTTTTACACTTATTATTACATATTACACTTAGCCTAGCTAAGATGAATTTGCTCCTCGCTGTAATTTATCAAATGAAAACCACGTCATCACTCATGACCATTTATTTACAGGTGACCGCCCAACCCGTTGAAAGGTTTGCATTTCCCGTTCATCATGTGGCCTTTGTGTCCTCGCTGTCTGTGATCACTCAGCCCGTGGCAGCTCAACCAGGACAGCCATTTTCTCAGCAGCCTTCAGTGAAGGCAGTAGATTCTGATGTAAGTTCTAACTGAAAGCTTTCGCTGAGTGAGGAAATTAAGCTACACATTTTGGAGAGTGAGCCAACTTCAGTAATCATGGTCCACTGGCAACTGAGGATGACACTGCCTCTTAAAAGCTGGACTAGGGGCACCTGGGTGGCTCAGTGGGTTAAAGCCTCTGCCTTCAGCTCAGGTCATGATCCCAGGATCCTGGGATCGAGCCCCGCATCGGGCTCTCTGCTCAGCAGGGAGCCTGCTTTCTCCTCTCTCTGCCTGCCTCTTTGCCTACTTGTGATCTGTCTGTCAAATAAATAAATAAATAAATCTTTAAAAGCTGGACTAACACCCATGGCTATAGTCTTTCCCTGTTTTGAAAATGTTCCTTTTCAATGAACTGGCCCACCCATACTTGTGAACTCCTCGTGCAGGGAAAGAAGCTACTGCGAATTTTAAATTTGCTGCGAGGCATTGTTTAAAAATGAAGTTTCACACATCTTGAGAAAACAAAGATGGGAACAAGACAATTAAAATCCTGTACTATTCTTTTCTTTAGGGTAATTGTGTATCTGTTGGGATTACTTCACTGACTTTGAAGGCCGTACTAAAGGACTCCAATAATAACCAAATCAGTGGTCTGAGTGGAAATACGACAATTCCGTTTAGCAGCTGTTGGGCCAACTACACAGACCTTACTCTGCTTAGAACAGGTGAGTGTACTATTTTGGATCTTCACATATATATCCATAAATAGGAAAAATTTTAAAAGAACAAAGCGTTTCTAATACTCTGGTTAATAAATTAAATAAATTGGAACACTATAGGGGAACCTGGGTGGTGCAGTTGGTTAAGCCTTTGACTCTTGATTTTTGGCTCAGGTCGTGATCTTATGGTCGTGAGATCGAGCCCTGTGTTGGGCTCTATACTCAGCGGGGAGTCTGCTTGAGACTCTCTCCCCCTCTCCATTCTGCCCCTCACATTCATGCTCTCTCTCTCTCTCTCTTCCTCTAAAATGAATAAGTAAATCTTTAAAAAAAAAAAATGGAACACTCTATCTTGTTTCAGAAAACAAGTCAAATAACATCTAGCTTATAAAAATATATTTAAGATGCAAAACAAAATAGAATTAAAACAGGCAATTAAGAAAATTAAACATCATCTGAGGCTATGCATCAAAATTACATCATGATTCATATTTTTCATCCATTTGTGTACCTTTGTAAATTTACACTAAATATGCATTATATTTATAATGAAAATAGTTACTATATAGATTTTCAAATTAAAGAAAAGCAAAGTTAAAATAGGCTCACATAACTCTAATGCCCCATGCAAGGGTTCAGAGTTGGACTGAAAAGTGGGTTCTAGTCTTTCTGAAAGACAGTGCAAAGGAGAAACATAAGCATTATCATGATTCCACAGTGCCCATCAGGTAAGCAAAGCAGTTGTTGTGGAGACTTCCAACCTGCTCTGAGATCCGAACAGATGTCTCCTGTGAGTTCTCATAAAATATACCCAATGAATCTGGACGAAGTGACATCTTCAGCATTACAGTAAATAGTCATAACTGTGATGTTTCTTACATTGTCTTCATATAGGTTGATGGCCTAACTTCAATTGGTAAAAGCCTTTCTACTGAGCCCAAAATAGATAGGTTGTAACGAGTATCTATTGGTGATAGATTGTAGAGTTTCTAAAAGAGAAATGGATACACTGCTTGTACCTGAGACAGGCTTCCATTAATCTGTTACCATTAAACTGGACCCATTTAAGACCTTTATACGACCTAACTTCTGAAAAGTTATATTGGTTCTCCCCACTTCTTACCACCATTCTCTCACACATATATACATACTAAAAGTCAAAATAAAAGTAAAAAGGGTAAGAGAAGTAAAAGAAATTCCAATAATAGTCTGATTTTTTTCATATTAACAAATTATCAAGTGCTAAAATCATTCCCCTAAATATTTTTTTCCTTATTTTTTGTTTTTTTCTTGCTTTGATGGTGCCCTAAACCGCACAAGTTTGGTCTTTCTGCTAGGCAGCAGTATCTCAACCTAGTGTTTGATGGGTCTCAAATGGCAATGAGTCCAACGTTGTGTTCCCCGACAAGTACTTAGAGTGATTTATGCACTTGCTGGTTAAGGGCAGTGCCGGTTTCTTTAAGAGTCAGCCTAAATGAGGCTTTCCAGGAAATGAGGCTCTTAACAAGAACTCTAGGTGAGAAGAAAGTTGCCCACTTCTCCATGAAGGTGGACCCAAACGGTGTTCAATGGCAAAGACCCAACCTGGAGACTGCGTTCTTCAAACTACCACTTCCAAATAGCAATGTTACAAAATAACCAAGATCACTGGAGTGCTGAGGCAATGGTATAGGCTTTGGTGTATTATTATGATAGCAAAATATCATCCTCCTTTTATAGAGTAAATTTTCCTTCATAGTTCAAAGTTTCCCTTAGAGTGTCTATCTGACCTGCTATGGTGAACCGCCATTTTTTCTAATCTCTTGCTTGCGCGCTTGCCCACTGTCTTACTTTCTTACTGTCATCAAGTGTAGGGTCTCAGTTCCCTGTATAGTCAAGAAGACTAAATATAGTCATCTCTCCATTATCTTTAGATCAGTTAGCCAGTTTGTAGTTGAACAGCTATAAAATTGTAATAACAACAAAGCACATGAGAAAAAATTAACAAAGCATCATTTTTGTAACCCTTTCTAGTAGACAGCCTCTCTCCCGGCCATTACTGCACATGGGAAATCCCCTTGCAGATTAGACTGGAGCCTAACAGTGTGGTCCCACACCCTCTTCTACTTACAGCTCAATAAAAAGCAAAGCAGGGGCCACCGGATAGAGGAGGTATGGGTTGTGGTTTCTAACACAGAAAATGGGGATGTGAAAATGAGGTGAGAAAAGGGTAGGAGGAGAAGAAGGTAGTCAAGAGCTGAGGCTGCATCTTCGGGCAACCTGGATAAAAATAGTATTACTACTGCGTAATCACATTTGGGCCATGTTTACCTAGCATTCTAGATGACCTACAGTGTTTTTGGTATATAATAAACCAGCCCCAAATCTAATGACTCAAACAACAACCATTTCACTTGCTCACAAAAGTATGGGCCAGGAATTTGGGCAGGGATGGCTCCTGTGTGCTCAATGATGTCTGTGTTTTTAGCTGGATTAGCTTGATTGAAGTTATATCCCCAAAGTTTTGATTCTGAATTTTAGCTAGGTTCTTCAGTTCTCCTGCATGGAGTGACATCTCCACAAGGTTCTCTTGGGCTTCCTCATAGTACTGCGGGAGAAAAAAAGAAAACAACCTAAATTCTTTACAAAGGAAAATCATTAAGAAAAACAATACACCTGCTGCAAAAATTCCTTTTTTTTCAAACTGAAAAAAGGAAATACTTAAATATGCCATTGTCATGGATTGTAATGGTGAAAGAAAATTCTGTAGAATAATGACCATCCATCGTGAAACTTAAAGAATGCATTGTTGTTGTTTGTGAAAGCACAACATGGTCAAGATCTAATTATATTCTATGAGAAAGAAAGAAAGAAAGAAAGAGAAAAAATGATTTTTCAAGATAACAGAAAGAGAGAGTAATGAAAACCTCAGTGTTGTGACAAGGATTGCAAACTCTATGTGGTAACCACTATTGATGAGACAATAATCCTAGAAAAAATTGTATCAAGGAGAAATATATTAGTTATCTCATGTTTAAAACTGTGGGAAGATTTAACCTGTGGATTAAAAAGTATTCAGGTGAGTTTTTATGTTTCACACTCAAGAATGTCTAATAAGTTTCCTCAAACTTGTCTACCCAAAGTAAGAAGAAAGAAAGGGTCACAATCGTGCAACCAAAAAATAGCATCTTACTTAAAGGAAATGTGGAAAGTGGTGAAATCACTGAATCAAAGTGGAGGGCATATGGGTGTTTGTTGTACTATTCTTTCAACTCTTCTGTATGTTTGAAACCTCAAAATCAAAAGTTCCGTATCCATCCCCATCTCCCCCAACTGAGGCTGAGCCGTCTCTGCTCCAAGGTCAAGTATCCAGGGATAGAGCAGAGCCTCAGCATCTTCATTCCCCTTCCCTACTCTTCCTCCCTTCAAGCAATCTCTCTCTAGTCCTGGCCACTAAGAAGGTATCCCTGGGGAGCAAGTACTGATGCTACAGAAAAAAAATCTACCCAGATTCTGCGTGCCCATAGTGGATGGGTAAATGGGACTCTAACTCTGAGATCGTCTTTCCACTTACATTTATACTTACACTAATCTATTTGGACTCAGTTTGCAAAAATACTTCATGAGGAATTATATGGTATTTTCCAGTCGATGACAACCCAACAGGGCCTATGTGAAAACAAATCATAAAAGGAAGTCAGATTCTCTGATGGTTTTTCTTCCTAGGAAAAAATTACAAGATTGAATTTATACTGGATGATGTTGTCCGAGCGGAATCCGGGACTCTGAGCTTCGCGGCACAGTCTGTGTCTGGTGGTAGTGGCACCAGTGGCGGCGGCAACAGTGGCAGAGCATCAGCTGTGGGCACAGCTGCCCAGATAATGGTTCCAGTGATTAGCTGTTTGCTGGGGAGATTGGTGCTCTTGGAAGTATTTATGGCAACAGTTTTGATTTTGAACATAGATCTAGGTAAGCATAGTTCATCTTTTCTGTAATGTATACATACTGAGGTTCCAGTAAATGTTTACTGAATAGAGCCTGAGGGCACAACCACCATGCATGGCACCACTAGGGCATGGTCTTGGCCATTGAGAAAGGAATCGCTTCAATGGTAGAGATAAGATGACTCTACAGGAAATGCCATTTACATTACACAGTGGCACATGAGAATGTGAGGAATGGGAAGGTAATGTTGGACTCTTTTTCTGTTACAAGGGGCAGAAGCTCAGCTCGAATTGGTTTTAGATGGTAAAGTGAATCTCACTTAATGGAGAAGTCTAGTTGTAGTGTGATTGCTGCTATAGCTAGACCTAAGGACTCACATGATATGATCGAAAACTTGTGTTTCTCCATCTCTTGGCTCCATGCACCTTGGTGGTAGATTCACTTACAGGCAGACTCTTTACTAACCAACCCCCCCTCCCAGACCTGATGGCAGGGGTACCACCTGTGTCTTCACGTACATTCTACCAGCCCAGCAACTGATGCAGAAAGAGCAAAACTCTTTCTCAACTCCTTCGGCAAAATCACAAAGCAGTATCATTGACCTAGCTTGGTCACATGTCCATTCTCAGGCCAGTCACTGGGCCACCTGTGTTCTAATTAGCCTGGCCTGGCTCACATGGAGGGAAGTGCTGGGAATGGTGGAGGTGTGGTTCCACAAAGGGAATCCAAGTCCTAGTACCAGAACTGGCAGGCAGACAAAGATGGTGACTATTAGAGAGTTTCAAAGGAGGGAGAGGTCCCAGTGGGTGACAATGGTTAGGGATCACAGTTGGTGTCACCCATCAGCAGCAGCACTTTACAGACAGGATTATAAAAGAGGAATAAAATGTGAAATGGAAGGGAAGGTGCTCCACAACAGGGACATGATAGGAGCAAAGCAAAAAGTGGGAATGAAAAAGAACATCTTCGAGTCTCTGTGTTCAGCATGGAATTCCTCATCTCTTCCTTCCAAAGGTGTTTCCCTTCCTGCTGCCTGATCCTGGTTAGTGCCAGTGTCATCTTTCTTATCTCTTAGGCTGATTCTGCTTAGACTTCTCTCTTCCCTTCAAGCTCCACGTTCCTTCAGGGTGCTCTGGGGCATCTGTCTCCATCCATAATGTCACGTAACTTACAACTCTCCTTTCTCACTCCTTGACCTCCTACAGTAGCCTCCCGAATTCCTGCTTCTAAACTCCTCGCTTGCCGCCTTCCTTCCATATTGTTGTCATACTTACCTTCCTACAGGTTCATGTAGTAATATGTCATGTAAATCCTTGAAGATTCCTTACTACATGCCAACTACAATCAAGCCCAGAGTCCCTGAAACCAGTCTGGAAGACTGCCTCCTGTTCCAGATCATTCCTAGAGAAGATGCTTGCCGTCCCACATACTCCCTCCATCTGGGCTTTGCTGTACTCATCAGACCTACTTGCAGCATGCTGCCTGGCCCTGCTCAAAATCTCCATCCCCCATCAGGTTTCCTTCTTCCTTCCCACTCTGTGATCCATTTAATGCTCCTTTCCCTCGTTCCCCAGTTGTGCTTTGTTTCTACCATTGTTATGGCCTTTTCTGTGGTGTACTTTTATTTAACTTAGACATATTCAAATCTATCTTCTTTACTAAATTGTGAGCACTCAGAAGGTAAGACTACAAGCCATATTTATTATAGATGCTTTAACTGATTTTAACTCTCAAAAAGGAGGTAAGTCCTCCCTGCTACTGAGGGGGAAATGAGGGGCATTTAGGCAAACTGTAAGAAGCTTTGATTGGCAGATACTAATCAGTTTGCAGCTGATCTAATGGGGGGAAAGATGGGAGAGTTTCTGACAGATTAATGAGATGAAAGCATCTCATAAGAAATACTGGTAAGATTTAAGAAGTTGAAAACAGTTCTGGGTATTGGTTGCACAGCAGTGTGAACATACTTAACACTACTGAACTGTCCACTTTAAAAATGATTAAAATTTTATGTTCTATGGATTTCACCCCACCTAAAAATAAAATTTTTTAAAAATCAGTATTGATCTACATACAACTAATACAGATCTCCAAAACCCAAAAGATGATAAATATCCTAAGTTATAAGATGCCTCGTTAGATTCTTGTATTTGAGTAAAAATCAAAATTAAAAGAAGGATCTAAGAAGAATTTGAGATGGGGTAGCACTTTAAAAGGATACTGAAGAATTTCGAGGAATAAAAGCCAAGACTAGATTTTAAATTTAAATATAGGTAAGGTCAGGATGAAGGGACACGTTAAGGCTGGTTCTGGGAGTGGCAGAACAAACGGGAGAGGTTGGGGTTTCAAGAACAGCAGTGGAACAGAAAGGAATAATCCTTTCTTTCCTCTTAACGGCAGAAGTTAATTAGGAGCCAGGTGTCGAGGGCAAAGTGTGGTTTGAGGAAACTCAGTCCTGGCCTCTCATAGCTAAACATAGAAGGGTGGGTTTGGAGCTAAGGGACCATAGGTAAATGACCAGCCCACAAGTTATTGTATTTTTATGCAAGTTTTCTTATTTTCGGAATTCTAATAAAAGTAAAACCAGTTGTCCATTTTATAACAGCATGACAGGCATTGCTTAAATTTTTTTCAGAAGTATTCAAATCTAAGGTGTTAAGTACTATATCTTTGTGCTTTTGTATTCCCCCCGTTAAATGTATTGTTTTCTCATTGTATTCACTGACTTTCAGCCTGCTTATTCCTGACAACTTTGGAATTTTATAAAGTTCAGGAAATTCTATTTTCAAGTCATTAGTAAATGCTATTGTTTCTGGCATTTTCTTTAGGGCTTTTTTCCCAGATAGAAAAGTCAATCAACGTCTTCTCCTTTTCTCCTAAATAATATGTCATTCTTCAATTAAAACATAAGGTGATTAAAAAAACAAACAAGCATAAGGTGATTTAAATACCATTGTCCTAATCCATTTGGGCTGCTGGCACAAAATACCACTGACGGAGGGGCTTATCAATAACAGAAATTTATTTCTCTCAGTTCTGAAGGCTGGAAGTCTGAGATCAGGGTGCCATGACTGTCAGGTGAGGGCCCACTTCCAGGTCACAGACTGTGCCCTCAGGGGTGGAAGGCCTAGGGAGCTCTGTGTGTCTCTTGTAAGAGCACTAATCCCATCATGAGGACTCCACCCTCAGGACCCAAGCACCTCCCAAAGGCCCCACCTCCAAACCATCTCATTGGGTGTTAGGTTTTCAACATAGGAATTTTTTTTTTTAAAGATTTTGTTTATTTGACAGAGAGAGAGAGAGAGACAGCCAGAGAGGGAAACACAAGCAGTGGGGAGTGGGAGAGGGAGATGCAGGCTCCCCCGCTAAGCAGGGAACCCAATGGGGGTCTCTATCCCAGGACCTTGGGATCATGACCTGAGCTAAAGGCAGACCCTTAACTGACTAAGCCACTCAGGTGCCCCTCAACATAGGAATTTGGGGGGAATGCATTCACACCATACTAACTATTAATGAAATGCAATGCTGGGATTTTTATAACTTTGCATTCTGAATTAACAATATTTTATTTGTAAGATGGCCACAAAGTTCCAGTAAATAAAATGACAACTTGAATGTGAAAAATACAAAGCTTAAGCACCACTATTCTCTCTCCCCAGTTCTAAAAAAAGAGAGCATTACTGATTCTAAAAGTACACTGGTAAACTCTGAAATACTAATTTTTAAATAGTACTTTTGCCTGATTAACCATACCATGAAATATTAGAAGCATTAAATGAATGAAACCTATTTTAAACCACACTGGATGTTACTACCACTTAAAAAAGATACTTGTGTTGTTTTCATTTTTCAGGATACAACTGAAGTGCTGTCCTGGAGAACAGGCTGAAAACTTAAAAATATAAGAGCTGCTTTTTATGAGCTATTTTGTTGCAGAAGACAAAGTCTATAGCATTTTCAAGAAAATAAGCTAAACATATTTTTGTAATATAGAAAATGTACTAATTAGCTTTAATCACAAAAAATAGTTTTCTTCAAAATATAAATTTCCTTTTGATTCCTTACATTTGTATGTTCTTATTTCATTTAAAAAAAAACTTTAAGAAGTCTTTGATGTGGAAGTTGATATGCCACCTCCAAGTTGTTGTACCTACAAATCTTAGAATTATTTATATTGTTGAAAGAGCTTGTCTAGTTTGGATTTACCCACTCCTAGATCAGATTGGAAGCATTTTGAATTTGTGTACGGACTGGGGGATCTGACTTCCTCTATCCATTCCTGAAACTCCAATTTCCAGTGATCTAAGCCATTCTGATTTCCAAGGATTTTGGAGAAAGAGACTGTTTTAGACCTCTTCCAGACTAAGTTGCTGATTTTAAGATCCATAGTAATCTCAGAAATTCTAGATTGCCGTGCATTTCTGAGCCTACCAAACCTTGACCATTCTTCTAAGAAGAGTTTTTGTTGTTGCCTCTGGGACAACCTTTGGAACAAGGCCAAACTTTCTCTGCTTACCCTCATTCCCACTCAAAACTGCCTCCACTAAGAGTGTGACTTCGCTTAACCCCATGTTATACCATAAGAAATACTTATTTTCAAGAGAGTACTAAGGGAATGGAAGAAAATAAAATAAAGGAATGCAAGAAAAGTTACAATTCATGTAGATAACCAAAGCTCTCATTTTGTAAAAATTGCACTTTTTACTCAGAAAATCCTAAAGGAGACTGCTTAATTTTGAGGAAGAACTCTCAATAAAGGCATCATAGCCACGTCCAGAGCAAGAAGAGCTGGTACTCAGGAAGTACCTGGTTCCTTCCAGCAAGTAACACTAAGGAAGCACTTGGGAATGGCTGAGAAAATTCAACAAAGCCCAGACCTTTCTCTTCTGCATGGCATTTCCTAGTATATTCACCCCACATCATTGTTAATCTTGCTTAAGAAAAATTATAAACATTTACTGGGTAGCAAATCCAAATATCTTTGTATATATATTTGGCATTTTCTTCAGTCAAAGAAATACTTAGTATTTACTAGATACCAGGCATTGTAGTGAGAAGACTACAGGGCATAAGATGCTGTCTCTACCTTCTAACAGTTCCTAAGGTAACTGGGGAAATAGTGGTGGAAAAAGTCACGTCGATACAATATGGTATGTGCAGGCCATAGACAGAAGGTACTCGAGGGGCACGTGGCTGAGAAGAGGCACCATCCTGGGAAGATCCATGATGGCCGGCTTCCAGAGATGAAGCCTGAGATGAGTGTTAGGAATAAAGCATGAGATGAGCCAAGGAGGAGAGTCATGGCAGAAGGTATGGTGGCAGGAATTAAGGCTGGAACACCAGTAGATAGTGGGTTTCTTGAAGGCAGGGCATTCCCTTTTTCATCATTTCTTCCTGCCATTTTTTCCCCCCCTTAAAGATTTTATTTGACAGAGAGAGTATAAGCAGTGGGAACAGCAGTGGGAGAGGGAGAAGCAGGCTTCCTGCTGAGCAGGGAGCCCTGATGCAGGGCTTGATCCCAGGACCCTGGGATCATGACCTGAGCCAAAGGCAGATGCTTAAGCAACTGAGCCACCCAGGCGCCCCCTTCCTGCCACCTAACAAAAACAGCTGGCACTCGTGGATCCTGATACACTGGTGAATAAATGAAGCATGGAGTGTGGGGAAATCAGCCACAGTCTGATATTCCTGGAGCACCAGTGTGACCTGAGGAAAGGCACGAGGCAGGCTGGAAGGAAGGACAGCAGTCTTCTGTGCCAAGCCATCAGAGGGGCTTGAATTTATTCTGTAGGTCCCAGGGATGCAGTGTTAACTAAATGACCTATCTCCTTGTTTCATAAGATGCTTGAGGTAAGCAAAATTTGAAAAGAACACAAGAACAGGAAATTAATCCTTCCCATTGAGGGAGGTGGGCGGGGACAATACCAGGGCAAGAAAATAGTGTCAATACCATGTACATCTTTGATGTTATTTTACCTATATCCTTCAAAACAGAAATGCTTCAACCTTGATCTGAATCCATTATGTATTCAATTTGGGAAACCTATTCGAAGCAGGTGGAGAGCCACATCTTTCTTCCATGTTCGTCAGTGTGCATTTTCAGCCTCCTCAGGCTGGCACCATCTGCCAAGAAGTGTTCAACCTCTGATGAAAGAAACATTTCTATGGAGAGTAGCTGCAGACACAATGCGTAAGATTAAAAAGAAAAGGGCCTGCCATAAGGGTTACAGTAGGTGCTTGAATACCTGGGGACAATCTGACGAGTTATAACCCTCTTGGCATCTTACTTAAGGTCCTACTACACTACGTGAGTTATTACGATCAGATTATTCCAAAATTAGAAAAACTCCCTATGAAAAAACTGCTCTTTCAGGAATTCTGTTCACCCACGACAAGCTGATTTCATTAGAGAAGTTCCTTTGGGTTAAGGGTTGTATATGCCTTTGACTTCTCTAACATGCTTCACACACACTGTAAGCATGGAAGAAATGGTTTCATTAAACAAATGAATAAACTGCACGAAGAAACTTTTCCTCTCCCAGATTTCTGAGACAAAAAAGTCCTTCCAAAATATTATAGAAATTACACTTTATCCTAACTTACTGCCTTAACATTTCAAATAACAAGTGTATAAAATTCACATCCAGTTAGACAACATGAGTTATGGTTGCTATGGTAATGGGCTCAGAGCCTGTGAGCAGAAAAAAATGATTCTTTTTGGGCAGGATATTTATGAATGTGTCTGGTTACATGGCAAGAGTATTTTCCTTTGGCTTTTCTTTAGAGTAATTTATATATTCAGGCAGATGATCCTTTATGCATATAAGTTCTCCCTAGGAAGAGAGAAAATAAATATGTTAAGCTTTTTATACCGAAAATATCAAGTATGGTTATAACATGGATTTAATTCTCACTTGTAAAGAATTTAATTTCATATAAAAACCACACCAAGAAATACATATTTCATGGTGAGGAGGTGAGTAAAGAAATGTACAGTATATACAGACAAATGTTTCTAACAAGAATTGTTGGCATGTCTGATATTTTAAAGGGCCAGAGGTGGTCACAGGGGGATTCAGGAACAGCAGTTGAAATTAAGAGATTAAAAGCAAGACACATGATCACCCAAGTGAATTTGAATTGATGGACAATAGCAAATCTCTGTTTTGAACAGGACATTTATCATGAAGAAGCTTTAAAAATACTCATATTAATCATACAGCAAAGTACCAAGCTGAATTAGAGGAAGGAAAAAATAAAATACAAAAGTTAAGAGATCATTATGAGAATTCTGGTGTGCTAAAATGATGGACATGGAAAGGAAAGAATGGACAGAACTTGGCAACAGACCCCGTTATGACCAACATGTCCCATAAGAAGTGAGAAAAAGTACAGAGAGGGTAGGGTTGTGGGTGCTTTCCTTGTAACAGCTATTTTTTTCACCCTCTGTATTTAAAATCAAAGGGGCAAAGGAGGTAGGAGATGTACTCAGAGCAAAACTTTAAAACTCTTCTTTCCCCTTTTTTATGTGTAACTAACAAAACATGTCTATTTCTGGTTGCTGGTGACAGAAAATTCACTCCTGTTTTCCTAGAAGCTCTATTCCCTGCTGTGAGCAGAAAGAAGATTCTACTGCACTTGAGGATGATAAAACTTCCCTTGATCTGCTTTGTTTCCAACACATTTCCATATACATTATGCCACTTTGTAAAATAATCCTATGAGGCAGGAGTTATTAATCTAATTTTGCAGATGAGAAAATTAAGGCTCAAACGTGTTCAAGCTATAGCTATTGTTCATGTTATAGCTGAATGAACTAGGCTTTGTTGGTTCAGCATTGTTTCATTTTTAAGTTTTCAATTCATGTACAAGACAGATCATGTTACACGTATGACAAGCTGTTACTTGTGTGAATCTCAATACATTTACCCTTAGAAATAATAAATGGCCCTACATTGCCAGAGCTGCTCAGATCAAGTCTACTTAACTCATAATACAGCTGAACTATATCATAGCTCTAATAACAACGTGGCCAAGAGGTATTACACGGTTGCACCTCACTCCTGAAACACAGAAGTGAAGAATTCATGATATCTTTTCATTTGAAGCCATTTCTGATAAAGGACATGGATTAATTTTCTCTATTCCTAGCTAGGCCTCTTCCAGAGGTTAACTTGGTTAACTCTAAATTGTTCCTAAACCTTGGATCTTCCTGTGTTTAGCAATAAAAGTCATTATAAAGATATACTGTAGTAATATTTATAATAGAAAATATTTAAATGCTTCAGAGAGAGTCAATTTTATTTTAACAGAAAAATGTAAAAAGCTGCTTCAGACTTGTTGGTTTCTCTTATTAAGCAACTGACCCTGTTAAATGGTGATGATGGAGATTAAAAAATGTTATGATTTTCCAGAACATTAAAATGTATGATTTTGGAAGGAAGCACAATTCTCTAGAATAGAAAGATCAATAAAATAATCCATTAAAATTATCATCAGAATATCCTTTGCTCTCAAAAGCATCTATTCAAAACTGTCCCTGTGAGCTCCAAGGCTTTGTTTTGCTTGCTCAAGAAATGAATGTGACTTTATAAACTGCATTCAACCGTGGACAGCTGCTCATTAACAAAAAGCCATTACAGTCCAAGTCAAAACAGCAGGTCTAAAATTATGCTTGAGGGAAAAACCATCCCTTTAGTGAAAAGCCAGAGAACTGGGTTACGGAGATTGGGAAGTACTGGGCTGTGTTTGCAAGATCTCCCGTCTGCCCCAACTACTGGGCAGAGATGGGAGGTCTGTTGACAAAACACTGCCCAGACCCGCTGGGAGAACTCAGAGCAACAAAGCTTATAAAGGCTTTGACTTGGGAAATTAAATGGTGAGTTGGAAGCTGATAGAAGTGAATAAACCAAGCTGGTGATTGGGGATTGGGTAGAGGAAAATCAGAGAATTTAAAGTAGGCAAAATAGTCTGAACAAAGAGCAGGTAGAATTAACTGTAACATACTGAGTACTGGCAATTCAGAAAAATCTTTCAGGGTGCCTGGGTGGCTCAGTGGTTAAAACCTCTGCCTTCCATTCAGGTCACAATCTCAGGGTCCTGGGATTGAGCCCTGCATTGGGCTTTCTGCTCAGCAGGGAGCCTGCTTTCTCCTCACTCTCTGCCTGCTTCTCTGCCTACTTGTGATCTCTCTGTCAAATAAAATCTTTAAAAAAAAAAAAAAGAAAGAAAGAAAGAAATCTTTCATATACCAAGTCCATCCCTTATCCTCCTCCCACTTGACATTTGGTGGGCTCCAACCCCACCACACCCAAGCCTTGGGGAGAGGACTGGACTTCAAATTGCACACTCTGAAGAGGTGGTCCCCATGCAACATCCCACATTTTTGGCACCTATGATCCCCAATTATGGAACTACTACTCAGTGACTAAAGATGATTTTAAACTATTATTTCATAGATACTTTTAAAGTAAGCTAAGTTTGCAATCTTCGACAAGTTTTGTCTTTTACTGTATTGGAAACAAGTATTCACTAACTAGTTGCTTCTAGAAAAATATATATACCTTTTGTTTTATTTCATTTGGATATGGAAAATTTAATAAAGAAAACTGAAGAATAAAGAAGAAGCAGTATCATAGGGATATAATAATTTGAAGCAAAGATACATGTCTAAGAAAAAACATTTTGAAAATGTTTATGTCAAGATATAGCCTATTTTGGATTATTGATTAGGGGAATCAAAAAAATTTAGAGACGCTGAATTTTTAGAATTTAGGCGTTTGAAGAGTTTAAGGTTAGAACAGGTGTTTAAAATGCTGTAGAGGATTTAGTGGATTTAGGGAGGCTTAACCAGGAATGATGATGCAATAGTGCAGTGGTGGTAGTGGTGGTGGTAGTAGTACTCCTAGTACTTCTGGTACTACTACTACTAGCAGTAGCTACTGCTAGTAGTAGTAGTAGAGCAGCAGCAGCTGGGGTAATAGCTATTAATAGCAGGTGTGTTGGCTATGTGCCAGGCTCTGCCCTAAAAGCTTTGAAAGGGTTAGCCATCCTGTGAAGTGGTGTTACTATGGTTGTCTTACTGATGAGGAAGCTGAGCTTCCGAGATGAAATAATGTATCCAAGGTTACACAGAATCATTCTAGAGGAAAAGTTGTAAGCATTTTCTTTCTTCCCTTCTTGGAGATAAACTGGTTAATGAATAGAAGTGTGGTACAGATCGGAGTGCAGGGGTGGGTGGATACTAGAAAGTAAGTGGGTAGACGGAGGCCGGTCAGGGTGACAGGACAAAGATAGTTGTAGTCACAAACCAGAAAAACACGAACTACTTCCAGCCTCTGACCACACAAATTGTCGCAGGCAGTTTTCTGAGAGCCCCTCGCCCACAAGCAAAGAACTCTGGCCTTTTCATAGCATACAGGATAAAAAGAAGAAAAAAAGATTTAAAATCTTAAGTTTGGGAGAACGGCCAGCCTGTGAGGCGGGAGGAACAAATGCTGGGTCGAGGTTAAGTTCCGTTTTTTAACCTTCAAAGGAAATTCAATCAAAAGTTACTTGGAGGAGGCAAAGTCCTGAATTACACTCAACGTTTCGGGGGCACCTGGGCGGCTCAGTGGGTTAAAGCCTCTGCCTTCGGCTCAGGTCATGATCCCAGGGTCCTGAGATTGAGTCCCTCCTCGGGCTCTCTGCTCAGCAGGGAGCTTGCTTCCCCCCCACCCTCGCCTCTCTGCCTACTTGTGATCTCTGGCTGTCAAATAAATAAAATAAAATCTTTAAAAAAGAAAAAAAAAAAAAAAACTCAGCGTTTCGCACTCCTAAATTGGGGGAACGATTCTGGCCTACCGACAGCCACATCATCCTGAGACGGCTGCAGATCCCTCTTTTTTTGCAATCTAAACACGGCCTTCCCTTGGTTCCACCGGGTAGGGAGAGTCTGTAGGTAGAAAGGAAAGGGGCATGGTTGGGGCGGAGGTACTCTGCACAGAAAGCAGGACGACAGGGAAGATGCCCAAGCACTTTGCAAAAAAGCACAGCCCGCACAGCCAGCAACCTTCACAGAAAACCTACCCGTGACCGAGCCTCGGCCACAGCCACGCCGGCCGCTGCTCGCCCCGCCCCCCAGCGCTCATTGGCTTAGCCCAGTCGCCGGACCCGCAGTCTCTCGTCTATTGGGCAAGACAGGACCTGGGCGGGGTGCGGAAGTGAGGGCCTGGAGACCACCGAGAACCGCCTTCCAGGAGGGCGAAGTGGGAGGGGTCGGGGGAGGGTTTCCCGAGGAGGGGGCGGCCATGGCAGCTGCGCGGAGGCTACGGCGGCTGCGACGGAGCGCGCGCCCGGCTTTGAATGAGCGGGGCTAGGACTGAACGGGCGGAGCGCGAGCTCGAGGAAGCGACCGGCAGTGCGCGTGCGCGCGCCTTGTGTGCGCGCGCGGCCCGCGGCAGCTCGGAGCCTCCGCCGGGCGGGCGGGGAGGGGGAGGGGCAGGTGAGTGTGTGCGACTCGCGCGTGCCCGCGAGGGTCTTCCCTCCCCCACTGCCCCCGAACCCAACCTGGTCCTGGGGTGGGGTGGGGGGTCTTCTGCCTTTCCCTGGTCAGCCCTCCTCTTCGCCCCGCACTTCCAGCCCTCCCACCTTTTCGCCCCTCCACCCGGTTTCTCCCTTCCTCAGCCGACTGCCACTCTGGGGTACTGTTTCCGGGTCGGGTGACCTCTGGGGTGAAGGAACTGCGCCTGGGAGCGGGCCCCGGGCGTGCAGCCCTCATCATGCCGCGCTCACGCGTGGGAGACACGCCTGTGGGACGCGGGCGCAGAAACCCTCCAGTCCCGGAATGGGCCTCCAGCAGGGAAATTTGCTTGTCCTTCGTGGCCCTCCTTTCCAGGCCTCGCTCCTTCCCAGATTTTTACGAAATCCAAATTCCAACCTACCCTGCGCCCACCTCCGGCGTTTAGAGCGTTTCACAGAGCGCCTAGTGCATGGCGTCGGATTGTGTAACCTGAAAACGCTCTTGCCTTTTTTCTCATCTGTACAGTGGGTATGATTTTTTTTTTTCATCAGCCAATTTCAGGTGCATAATCAGAAGTTAAAGCATTTTAGTTATGGGACTCTTGCCTTTTGAGTCATTCAGGAGACCTTAACTCTGCCCTCCTAAGAGTCTAGGTGTCACATACTTGAGGGCCTCACTTTGAGTGGCCAGAGTTGGTACAGTCCACTTCACAACCCGCTCCCACGTTCTCCTCTGAGTTCCCTTTCTCCTTGGCTTTTCACGTAAGTGAGTTAAGGTAAATTTTATTTTTGGAGCCTTGTGATAGTCCTTAATCAACTTGAGAGTTACAAACTGAATTTAAGGCTGCTCTGTACTCTGCTAAGTCATATGGTTTTTAAAATTTTGGTGTTGAAAATATTCAGAAATGTATTTTTAGAATTACAGCTATTGAAGACTTATTTACTGTAGTGTGTACTAAAAGGTTTTGACTTGGCTTATTTAATAAATTGTAATATAGTGACTGTTGAAAGGATCTCACCAGCAGTTCACAGGGAATTCCAAGGAAGAAAGATATATTTAATTTTGCAGCTTCTAAGTAAGGCAGTGTTTTTTTAAAAATGTAGGTGAGTCTTCCTCACTTGACCTAGCTGAGCTCTCATTCCTGTTGATTTCCTAGAGGTCATTTCTCCAAAAGCCCTGAGAATAGGTTGCTTCGTAATTTGATCCTTTTTCTGCTATATCTCAGGTTTTTGTATTTTCCTCCTAACTTTAAAGGAAAATTTCATTTGAAAATTAGGTTATATTAGTAATTCTCAGTTTCAGAAAGTATTTTGAAGTAACTAAAGTGCAAAGTAGCCCAAGATGCATACTGAAATTGGCTACCTAGAGGGCATTCCAAAATCAAACTGAGGCAATGAGTATAAAATAAAGAGGTTTATCAGAGGATGGGGTGTGGGGAGAGCCTAGGCTTTGGATCAATCAATTTATTTATTTATTTTTAAATGTTATTTATTTATTTGACAGAGAGAGAGAGATCACAAGTAGACAGAGAGGCAGGCAGAGAGAGAGGAGAAGCAGGCTCCCTGCTGAGCAGAGAGCCCAATGCAGGGCTTGATCCCAGGACCCTGAGGTCATGTGCGTCAATCTGTTTAAATCTTGGGTGACTAAATCCTCTGGAGCCTCACTGTCAGCCTCATTTATTAAATGGGTGTAGTGGAACTTAACCTCTTTTGTTCTTAGGATTCCAGTGATATGATAGAAGATACATTGTGTAGAACTATGTTTTGAACATATTGAGTGCTCAAGGAATGTTAATTTCCCTTCAACAAATAGCTGAGTACCTACTATGTGCTTGGCATTGGCTAAGACCTAGATATACCATACTGAGCAAGACTGATTGGGGCTCTGTCTCCCTACTCCCTTGCATTGTCACTAGCCTGTGACAACTGAGCAACAAACAAGGGTTTCTCTGTATTGGGTCAGTAGTTTTTCCCATTACCCAGGGTAGCATCTGTTAGATAGTAGGTGCTAAAGATATATATGCTTGTTGAACTGAATTAGAACTGTGGGTCCCAAAGAATACTCCAGCTTACAAACCAATGTAATTGATAAAATCAGAAGTCTTGATAGTTAACTTGGTTGCATTTTCCCCATTTCACTGCAGCTGGTTGGAAAATTTAGTCTGGAAATTATAATATCATCACTGAATTAGTAAGAATGTTTATTGTTAGTGACATGTTCTTGGCTGTTGAATTAAATAGACCTAGGTTTAAATCTGAATCATTGGTTGTGGGAACATGGAAACACGTGCTTACTTTCTGTGCTTCGGTTCTATGAAGAGAGCAGTAGTATCTATCTCATAAGATGGTTTTATGGGGGGCGCCTGGGTGGCTCAGTGGGTTAAAGCCTCTGCCTTCGGCGTCTTGATCCCAGGGTCCTGGGATCGAGCCCCGTATCGGGCTCTCTGCTCAGCAGGGAGCCTGCTACTCCCCCCCCCCCCCCACCGCCTGCCTCTCTGCCTACTTGTGGATCTCTCTCTGTCAAATAAATAAATAAAATCTTAAAAAAAAAAGATGGTTTTATAGGTTAAGAGACATAATTTTTAGATAATGCTTGGCATATAGGAACTAGTCAATGAATATTAGATCTTTCTATTGATAATCACAAAAGCAAATTTTCCAAAGAATGAGGATATTCTTAATTGCTATGAAGAGATTCTGTTCTGTTGTCCATAATAGTCCCATTCACTGTTCTTCTGTTGGACAAAATTTTAAAATTTGTTTCCGATAGCCACTGAAGTCATTCAAGTTGACAAATACTAAACAATGACACACAGTAATATTTGTGGCAAGGTGATGCAGTGGTTACCAAGGCTCATAGATATGAAATTTATTTTCAAGTCTGCATTCATGTATATACCCAGAGACCCACACCTCTCCCCAGTCCTTAAATACTGAATGTCTTCTCCCTTCAAAACTTCCTGGTAGCGTATCTCCTCAGTTCTGCCTCCTTTCCCCCCAAGTGCCACATTCCATACAATCTCTTTTCTAGCAATCTTGTTTTGTTTATAATTTTTATAAAAATTTAGCCTGAAGTTTCAGTTAGGGAAGTTTGCCTTCTTTTGGTTAGGAGTTTTGTTCTTGACAAATCAGCTTTAAAGTAGAGCTTTTATTAATCATCTGAACTGTTCAGATCATTCTAGTAATAATGAAGTAGTTAAACCTTTCAGGTCCTACTTTCTGGGTACAGATTGTACAGAGCAGATAAAGTAAATAGAAATAACTATAATACAAAGTAGAGAATTTAGGTGTGGTAAGAGAAAGATACTGGAATTAAGAAGACTTTATAGTAGGGGCACCTGGGTGACTTAGTCGATTAAGCGTCTGACTCTTGGTTTCTGCTCAGGTTAAAGATCTCATGCATGGGTGGTGGGATCAAGCCCTGCATAGGGCTCTGTGGTCAGCAGGGACTCTGCTTGAAGATTCTCTCCCTCTGCCCCTTCCCACATTCATTCTCTCTCTCTCTCAAATAAATCAATATTAAAAAAAAAAAAAAAAGGCAACCCAGCAAGAAGTAATAAAGGCTTATGCTAGGGAGATTGCAGTGGAAATAGGAAAGAATATGGTATTAGGAAATGGAATAAGGCCTTTTGGCAGTTTGGACTTAAGGGGCTAAGAGAAAGGAGAAGTCAAAATTGTTGCATTTTTTGAAACCTAGTAAACCGTTAATTGGGGTTTTTTTGGTCAGAAGTATTTAGGTTACTCAAATAGCGAAGTTCTTAAATTTTTTTTGGTTCATACCCTAAGAGTCACTTGTTTACATCCTCTCAATTAGTAAGTCAACTCCAAATACAGGCATCCAGTACATCATTGAACTCATGTGGAACTTTAATCTCAATGTATGAGCATTTTGCTAAGGGAGCCTTTTGGAACTCTTACTGCAAAGAGTCTACTGGGCCTTTCTATATTTGTAATTCTAGAAATAAAAAGAGCTAGCTATGTGTGGCAGTAGTGGCTCTACAGAGTAATTAGGATCAGGTGTCACAAGAGTTAACTGTGTTTCCTTGCTTTGTGTTTGTTTTGTTTTTATATTTTTGTTTGAACTTTTATATGAAGCATAACATACAAACAGTATATGTAGTGTACTTGGTGTTGCTACTACTCAGACTGAAATATAGATCTATATGCCTATAGATGTAGGCATAAAGTTGTTTGTAATATTTTCTCAGTAGCCTTTTAATATCTGTAGACTCTGTGGTAGTATCACCTCTCTATGATGTTGGCGTAATTCTATTAGGGACTTAACATACTTTGGATTGTTATGTGCTCTTGATTTACTGACCCTTTTATCATTATGAAAGGACCATTTTTATGCCTGCTAATATTTTCTCTGACATCTACTCTTTGACATTGAAATAGTCACTTCAACTTCTTTTTGATTAGTGTTGGCATGGTGTATTTTACCTATTCTTGTCCCGTCTGGTATTTGTTCCTCTTTACCTTGTTTTCTGTTCTTCCCTGCCTTTTTCCCCCCCTCCCTTTTCTGTTGGCTGTATTTTGTCTCTTTTTTAGTCTTACTAGTTTAACTGGAACTTGCCCCTTAGAGAATATGGTTTAATTGATTTACTGGGCTTAGACCCAGGTATCATTATTTCTGTAAAGGATCCCCATTATATGTGAACCACTGGACTAGATGATCTCTATTGTTACTTTCAAGTTAGCTTTGTGACTTTGGGCAAGTTATTTGACTTCTCTTAATTCAATTTCCTCATCACTAAAATGGGCATAATAAAATGTATCTATCTAAAAGTTAAAACTGTTTAACAATATTTTGAAGAGTACTGTTATGTTCATATGGTTCAAACTTCAGAAGGTACCAAAGACTCAATATATACTGTTTTATGCTTTTTGATTTTTTGTAGAAAATAATACATAAATAGGTAATTGAAGTTCAGTTAAAAATATTCTGAGAATATTTCAAAAAGGGTTTTTTCCTCTCAACAACTGAAAACTTAAAAATCTTGTTTCTTGAATTGCCAATATGATTTACATTTTATTTTTATTTTTTTAAAAGATTTTATTTATTCATGAGAGAGAGAGAATGGCAGAGGGAGAAGCAGATTCCCTGTTGAGCAGAGAGCCCGACAGTGGGGCTGGATCAGAGGACCCTGGAATCATGACCTGAGCCAAAGGCAGACGATTAACGACTGAGCCACCCAGGTGCCCCATGATTTACATTTTAATTTTAAAATTTGCTGAGTTTGGGGTAACTGGGTGACTCAGTCGGCTGAGTGCCTGACTCTTGATTTTGACCCAGATCATGATGTTAGGGTTGTGAGTTCAAACAGAGTCTGCTTGAGATTCTTTCTCTCCCTCTGCTTCTCCCCGCCCCTTTTTCACAGGCACTCTCACTCTCTCAAATAAACAAATAAAATCCTTAAGATAAAATAAAATTTACATGTTATATTTGTTTCTAAAGAAAAGTAAAAAATGTCTGATTTTCACAGCTCATAATAGGATCTTTCAGCTTGGGAATGGGAATTTAGCTTATGAAATCAGAATGGGATTATAGAACGTATTATTTAGAATGTAAATACAGTTTATGAAATCAGCTAAGTGCATTTATTTTTGTGCTTTTTCCACAGGTTTTGATTCCCACCATGGCTATCACACAGTTTCGGTTATTTAAAGTTTGCACCTGCCTTGCAACAGTATTCTCATTCCTAAAGAGGTTAATATGCAGGTAAACAAATTTTATGTTCAAATTGACTTTTTTATCTTCTTGCTGGTTTTGGATGCCTTCATAATTACAAAAAGGCAGTTCAAACTATATTTAAGCTAAGTAACTTGGTTATAGTATTTATTCATTACTGTCTGATATTTTGTTTTGTGTATTTCCTCTACTTCATATCTAGAAGGTAGAGTTTCACTTTTCATTTTTTTGAATTCTTACATCTTTAATTAAAATCATAGTCTTATTCCTATAGAATTTCAGAAAAATCAAATCTATTTCATTGTAATAAGACAGTTTTTATGTATATAATTATTTAAAAGTTATTTCAGAATTATTTCATAATTATTACCAGAATGTTTTAAGATGGTTAGGTGGAATTAGGAATAAATATTTCTTTATATAGTATAATATGGATATTGTTTTTATATTTAAAAAAAAAACTTGAACAGAAAAACCTCACACAAAATAGATTTTTTTTTTGTCTCTTAAATAATATTCCAGAATGTGGAATGTGGAATATGTAGTCCTAGTCAGATAAGTCATTCTGCTTCTTCAGTAAGTCATCCAAAGATTTGAATTCCTTCTATTTTTGTCACACAACTATACCCTAGAGCTATAGTTCTGTACTGTACCCTAGAACTATGTGCTAAGGCACTTCAGGGCTTCACATTAAACTCACAGGGGTATCATCAGGATTTTTTTTTTTAATTTCTAGTAAAACACAGTGAATGGGATAATCAACATCTGTTAAACATTGCACAAACTACTAGATCAAGGTAGTTCACGTTTGTAACATTAGATCATGCAGCATTACTTTGGCAGATATTCTTGAATGTTTGAGATAAGTTTTTGTTTACTTGTATTTTTGGTGACCTGTCTTTGCAAAGCTAGGATTTAGGTTGTAATTAAAGCAAGTACTGAACCTAAAATTAATGTGAAACAGAAAATGAGGACGGTAGTACCCAATCTGATTTCGAGTTTTGAGGAACCGTGCAGTATCCAGTAGCCCCACACATATGTGCCATTAGTGATTGTAGTTCTTTAAGAATGAAATAAAAATATTATTTTTCTTTATATGTTGTAGTTTTGCAAATGGCTACTGTGTAGTTAGGACATAAGTATTAAATTGTTTGGGTATAACTATGTAATCAATGAAACTGTTAGGTATTTGCTTTGGCCAGGGGTACTGTGAAAAAAAAAAAAGTACTGACACACAGAGTAGGGTATAGTAAAAGAGGAAGTAGAAGGCTGTCAGCTCTCTTTTTTAGCAGTCCTGATTTAGAAGTTGCACACAACACTTCTCAGCTTACTGTCCAGAGCTTAGTCATATGGCCATCTAGCTTCAAAGGAGGCCAGGAAATATATGCTCTGGCTAAGTAGCCCTTTATAACTATTAAAACTCTGAGGATTAAGGACATTTATTGTTAGAAGTAGAGTGATTTGGGATTTTTCAAAAAGTAGAGCCATAGTATGGCAAAGGGAATGAGTAGATGAAATAGAATGAAGATGATCACTGGAGGAAGAAAGGTCAAGAAAGATACAGAAAATTTAGGTTATTGAACTTATCCAGGAAGAGGACAGGATTTGGGGAGTAGGGAAAATAGTGAACTAAGTGCTCAGATCAGCAGAGTGTGAGGAGAAATGGCCAGAAAGTCACAAGGTAAGCTAGGATAAGAATGGGTGTTAATTGCCAGGAGGCTGGAGGTTAACAGAAGATAAGTTATGGGTATTTTTCTCTTCACATATGTATTTTCTAAAACTAAAATACTTTTGGAAAAAGAATGCATTTGATTAAAAAAAATTTAAGGACAGTTGTTGCCACACTATCAATTTTACAATAATATATTTAGGATTGATTGTATGTTCACTTTTAAAAAGAAAACTGATTCGTTGTTAGAATAACTTTTCTTACGTGTCAGAGGGAACCTCTGACGTGCTCTAAAAGTATCACATCTACATCATAAATTTAGTGGTAGATTGTATTTTCTATTTATCCTTTAAATAAAATATGATTTCTAATCTTGTAGTAAAAATAACTACCTTACCAGTTCGCTCTAAGTAGATGCTCTATAAATTATCTGAAATGAAGCAAGTGAATAATCATTTATAATAGCTACCATTTTTTAGTGTCATTTTATATACCGGGCAGTGTCTAGTGTGTAACTGCTTTAAATATGTCAGTTAAATCCTTACAACAACTCTACAAAATTAGGTTTGAATACCTACATTTTGCAGGTGAGGATATTGAAACTAAGAGGCTAGTTGATTCTAACTAGACTCATAATTAGTAGAAGTTAACATTTAAAACTATGGTTTACATAGTTTCTATAGCCCATGCTCTTAACACCTGAGTTATGATACCTATTTTGTTTAATACAGTGCTTCTCCTACCAATCCTTATCAATTACGGTTTAGTTCAACCCAGTGATTTTCAAACTTTTTAATAGTTTGATATGTAATCTTACCAAAAAACGACATCAGTATAATAAACAAAAGCCAAGCCATCCTGGTTAAAACGGCATAGGTGGGGACGCCTGAGCCGCTCAGTTGGCTGAGCATCCAGCTCTTGGTTTGGCTCAGGTCATGATCTCATGGGTCATGGGACCGAGCTCCATGGCGAGTCTGCTTAAAGATTCTCCCCCTCTGGTCCTCCCCCTGCTTGTGTGCCCGAGTGTGTTCTCTATCTCTCTCAAATAATCTTTTAAAAAAAGGGAGGGGGGTAAGTGTCCCAGAGCTTCACCAACAGAGTGTGGTTTAAAGGAATATGGTTTGAAATCACTTTGCATTTTTGTTTTTGTTTTTATATTCTTCCTGAGTTTATCTATAATTCTGAGTCCTAAGCCAAAAAGCAGTTTTGTTATCCTTTCCAAGATTTTAAACACATTTAAAAAATATTTGATGCATGCCTTTTCTTTTCATATGTTAATGAGCAACTCTTAATTATTAAAATAAATAATTGTAAAATTATAAAAGATCTTCTTTTATAAGCCTCCAGTTACTGTCCACTGTGCTTCTACCTGATTTGTTTGGGTAATTATTGAAATAAGTTATTTCATTTTTATTTTAGATCTGGCAGAGGACGGAAATTAAGTGGAGACCAAATAACTCTGCCAACTACAGTTGATTACTCATCAGTTCCTAAACAGGTAATTTTTTTGTTTTAAGTTTGAATAAGTGTTCCAGAACCATGGTTTTCAAACTGGACTGCAGATCATTAATTAATATGTCATGAAGTTAATTTGGTAGTCAGGTCAGGCTTTTGCTGTTGTTATATTTTTTTAATTCTAAAATTTTTATTTGGTTCTTCATAGTATTTTCTATTTACTTTGCTGAAATTTCCTATTTTATTTTTCCATAGATTTGATTCAAGAGTGTTTGCTTTTGCTTGCCAAAGTATTTTTATAACTATTTTAAAGTCTTAGATAATTATAACATTTATATTATTCCATATGAGTTGAAATTTACTGATTGTTTATGGAATAAACATGGACTTTTGAAGATTATATTTAAGACTCTGTCTTACATAAATTCTATCAAGAATGTTTTTTGTTTTTTGTTTTTTATTTAAATCAGGTAATCAACCCAATTAGGCTTAGGATGCAAGTTTCAATGTTCTTTCTTGGACTATAGTTTTAAATGTCTGTTCAGGTTTTAAAGCATTTGCTTTTGTTTCATTTTTTTGTTTTTAATGTCTAACTTCTATTAAAAGTACTTTTATAAACTTTTGATCTAGTTTTGGTATGTTTTATAAAATTTATATTTTTCTGTTGGTCAAAAAGTTTGAAAACCAGTATTTTAGAACGCCTATTTTTCTAATGAATGATGAATGAGCTATTGATTAGGTTACCCCTTTGTGGTTGACACTGTTGATGGATTCAATGTAGACCGATGTTGAAGAGTGGACTTCCTGGGATGAAGACGCTCCCACAAGTGTAAAGATTGAAGGAGGCAATGGGAATGTAGCAACACAACAAAATGCTTTGGAACAACTGGAACCTGACTATTTTAAGGACATGACACCAACTATAAGGAAAACTCAGAAAGTATGTAAAAGATTTGTGGTTTGGGAGATTAAATAATTAAACTGCTTTTCAGGTTCCTATATTTAAATCAGACAGTACAATTAGTATTTCTCAGAAACCCTATTTCTGATAATCAGTTTGTTGTGTTTTCTAACATATTAAACAAGCTTACATATTCAAGTGACCTAGACGTAGATCTAGTAAGTTGCACCCCCAAGTCTTTTAAAGTTAGATATGCATTTACTGAAATCCAACCATAGACTAGATTCTAGACTGCAGTTTCTGCTATAGAGACTAGCTGATTAAGATAAAGTTCTGACCTTAAAAGAGTTCACAGTTTAGTGATGCCTACGAACTGATAGGTGTACTTTCCATTATTTATAATCATTATAAAATGATGCAGGACTCTCAGAACAGAATAATTGTTGTGGGTTTATGATAATCATCCACACTTAATCCCTTTTGAATTGGGTATGGAAGACCAATTAAAGGTGGAGGGAATTATTGGAAAAAGAACAGTGACTGAATATTTTCCTTTCTTTTTATCAAAAATAGTACACGTACTTTTTAAAAAAAAATTTAAATCAAAGAATAGAAGAGCTTATAATGAGAAGCAAAGGACTTCTGCCCCATCATTCCCCTTGGACACTTCTAATTCTCAGAAGCAACCACTGATAACTTTTCCTGTTTGGGCTTATAATGTTTTTTTAAAATCATATGTATATGTAATATGCTTATGTTGCTATGCCTTGATTTACTAATCACAGACATTGTCCATTGACTTTATACTGTGGTAGATGGGGGTTTATTTCATACTACCCTCACTGCCCTTACCCCTCTTCCTAATATTACGATGCTGTTATTCCAGTCTACCTCACTAGTCACCCTGCTATTTAAAAACAAAAAAAAAACAAGACAAAACAAAAAAACAAACTAACTAACAAAAAAGCATGCTGAGGGTTCCATTTCTTGTTCAGTCGTGCATAGAAAATATTTCTCAAAAATGCAGTTTATAAAGTGAGGACATAATTTATTCCACCATTCCTTAATAGGGTTTCTTACCCACTTCTGCCTCCCCACCAGTTTCAGCTATAAATTTGTTTTTATAATTTCAAGGCTGATAACATTTACATTCTGTACTCAGGATTTTGTTAATTTGTTCTAATGTCTCAGTGCTAAAGAGCATACAATTGTGTATTTTTCAAGGAGTTTTGTGTATTACTAGATGAATACCTTATATTTTGGAAGTAATTGCTGTCTTAAGAGGAACCTAGAATATTACAATAGTACCTTAATAAATTAGTTAGACTGAAAGTGTTTTTAAGCTACAAAGCTACCACTACTGCCTTGAAAGAGCAAATGGATTCATAGATAACCATATGAAGAGAGCTGGCCATACTTTGTAGGATGTGACATGTGTTATTTAATATGGTGACTAAAGGTGCGAACTTACATTTTGTGGGTCTAGAGAGAGAAGAGGAAAATTTGTTTTTTTTTTTTAGAAAAAGTAAGATGGAATTTTTCTTAGTATGTAAGTGATTTGTGTGACAATTGCCTAGGAATTTTGATAGTCTTTACAGACTTAAAAAAAATCTTAACATTATAAATTTTAAAAAGAAAGGTAGGGCATATTTGAAATAATTACAGAATACTTTGGTCACTTAATTATCTTGTCTGTTTTTATATAATGCATAAAATATTCCTGTAATTCTATTTCAATTATCTTTCAGATCATTATTAAGAAGAGGGAACCATTAAATTTTGGCATCCCAGATGGTAGCACAGGTTTCTCTAGTAGACTAGCAGCTACACAGGATATGCCTTTTATTCATCAATCTGTAAGTATGTTAATAATATATAGGCAAGGGTTTGTTTTTGTTTTCTTGAAAGAAGAAAATCAAAATGAACATAATATTTATACTTCTGTGCTTCATAACAGGCTTGGCAGATGAGAGACGTTAATCTTGAATTTTGCCAGTCTTATCCTTTTAAGAGATTGTAAATTACATCAGCTACTAATATCAGAGTCCCACTGTACACATGAAAGATAAATACAGTATGTTACTTAACAAATGTGACCTTTAGGTGCACCTGGCTGGCTCAATTCGTTGAGTGTCTGACTCTTGATTTTGGCCCAGGTCATGATCTCAGGGTTGTGAGATTGAGCCCGCCTTGGGCTCTGTGCTGGGCACGAAACCTGCTGAAGATTCTCCCTCTCCTTTTCCTTCTGCCCTTCCCCCTTTTGCCTGTGTGCGCACCTGCACGCTTTCTCTCTTTCCCTCTCTAAAAGAAAATAAAATTTTTTTAAAAAGTCACCTTTAAAGAGATTACCACTGAAATTTAAACTTAAAAGCAGGCTATTTTTAAGTGAGTCATGAATTGTTTCCCTAGTAGGGTATACTTATATTTAAAGTATAATTTGACTTGTAGTAGGTTTGATTTAAATGCATCAGTTTGAAGGACAAAAGTAGTGTAATCAACATTGGAAGTATCTCAGAATCAGCTTTGAATTTTCTTAAAAACACCTATGTCCAGGGTCACTTGGGTGGCTCAGTCTGTTGAGCATCTGCCTTAGGCTCAGGTCATCATCTCTGGGTCCTGGGACGGAGCCCTGCATCTGGCTCCCTGCTTGGCGGGGAGTCTGCTTCTCCCCACTGTTTGTGCGCGCACTCTCTCTCTCTCTCTCTCTGTCTCGCTCTCAAATAAATAAATAAAATATTTAAAAAGAAAACTTTCAGTCTGGCACTCCAGGTAGTCATAATGATTATCAAAGAACTCTCCATAACTTAAAAAAAAAAAACCTGCAATGTTCAGACTTCTCCGCAGATCTAAGCTTAAGTATGTTTTGATTGCAAGATTATTGATTAATAATTGTTGACTAATTTATTATGTTATTATTATATAACAGCCCCACAGCTAGTGGCTTAAAACAATAAACATTCTTTATCTCATATAGTTTCTATGGATTGGGAATCCAGGAGTGACTCAACTGGGTGGTTCTGGTGCAGGGTTTCTAATGACTTTCCGGACAAATCATTAGCTGGGGCTGTAGTCCTATGAAGGCTTGCCCGAAATTAGAGGGTTCATTTCATAGGGGCTCACTTTACAGCCTGGCAAATTAATGGTGGTTGGTTGCATGAAACCTCAGTTCCTTGCCATGGACATCTCCATAGGGCTGCTTGGGTTTCCATACAACATAACCGCTGAGGGTCCCAGAACAAACAATCCCCAAAAAAGAGAAGGCAGGCAGAGGTGAAGCCACAATGCTTGTTTATGATTTAGTCTTACAAGTGACGCATTGTCACTAAATCCAGCCCACGTGCAAGGGGAGAGGAATTAAGCTCTACCTCTTCAAGGAGGGAGTGCCAAAGAATTTGCGACACAGTTTTAAACCACCACATCTGTCTGTCTATCTTGTTTGTTTAAACTGTACAGTGCTTCAGAGGCCCCTTCTCTCCAGGGGACCCATGTTTATGTATGTTTTTAATTCATTGATCAAAAATGATTCCTACTAATGCGAGATCGGGTGCTCGGTGCTAGTACTATAGTGGAAAGTGAGAAAAACAGATAGAATCCTTGCTTCAAAAAAATACATTCTAGTGGGGAAAGTGCAGTATTAAATAAATGATCATACATAAATAATGCAAATTTTGGTAACTCCTCTGCATTTATTTATTTTTATTGAAGATTTGATTTATGTATTTGAGAGGACAGAAAGAGCATGAGTGGAGAGAAGGTGGGGCTCGATCCCAGGACTTTGAGACCATGACCTGAGCCAACCTTAACCAACTGAGCCATCCAGGTGCCCCTCCTCCTGTGCATTTACATTATGCTATGAGAACACAATAGCACCATAGATATTCCTCTAAAGTAGCACAGCATGTTTAATTTTTTATTTCATATTTCTAAATTTTCTACTTTATTCATATGTGTTTGATCCTTATTGATAAAGTGGTTCAGACTTACCCAGTGAATTAGTAAATGTTTCCCACTTACTTATAAGTTTTTATAACACCAGGATAGCTTATTATGAAGTTGTAAATATATACCTCCTTACAGAGTTGAAAGGGTAAATAGGATAGATGGAGAGTGTCTTCAGTGCTATTTCCACATATTTTCCTCTCAGCCCATGAAATAAGGGGCATTGCTTAGGAGAGAATGGTAATCTACTGCACTTTGTTCTCTACTCTAAAAATACCTTACCACCCATTCTACCAATTAGTTTCTTCTTTTAAATTCCATACTCTTTTTTTTTTTTCTGGAGTTTAATCATTCATGTTGTTGTAATAGCTTTTTATACTAAGGATATTAACTTTTTTCTGTCATCTTTTATAATTTTTTGATTTGTTGTTGGCTTTATAATTTGGTTTGGATGTTTTTGATGGACCGATGTGTTTAGGTTTTTTTTTTTTTTTTCTTTTATAAGTAAGTTCCATGCCCACCGTGGAGTTAGTGTGGGGCTTGAACTCACAACCCTGAGATCAAGACCTGAGCTGCGATTAAGAGTTGGACACTTGGGGCGCCTGGGTGGCTCAGTGGGTTAAAGCCTCTGCCTTCAGCTCAGGTCATGATCCCGGGGTCCTGGGATCAAGCCCCACATCGGGCGCTCTGCTCAGCAGGGAGCCTGTTTCCACCTCTCTCTCTCTCTCTGCCTGCCTCTCTGCCTACTTGTGATCTCTGTCTGTCATATAAATAAATAAAAATCTTCAAAAAAAATGTTTAAAAAAAAAAAGAGTTGGACACTTAACCAACTGAGCCACCCAGGTGCCCTGTGTTTAGTTTTTATGTAGCAGCCCTACCCATCTTATCCTTTAAAACTTTTTAATTTGAAACTCCATCTCTACTAAAGGATCAGATATCACTGTCTTTGTGGTTTTAGTTCACTTTTTTTTATGTCTAAATGTTTTGTATACAGAAAGTCAAACACCTCAGTGGAAAAATGGATACATTGACAAATAAGAAATAGACTTAGCCTAATAACATGAAGAAAAGTTTGATCTTACTACTTCTCAAAGAAATCCAAAGTAAAATAACAAGACACCATTATCAAATCTTAACCAATTAGCAAAGAGGAAAGAAGGCTATTACCAGTATTGACAAAGGTCCAGGGAAGGAAGACTTGTACCTGTTCCTGTCAGTAGGATAAGTTGGTATAGGTTTTCAAGAGGGTCATTTGAATTTTGGTTCAGTGGCTTGAAAAAAAAATTTTTATTTGATTTTGGTATTCTACTTTTAGAGACTTATATTAAACAGATTATCAGAAATACACTAGAAAGTTTTAACAGAGAATGGTGTTATGTTTATGGTTAGGAGGAGAAAACCACACATTTTATTTCAGTTTTAAGTATAAGTGCTCAAAAGTATACTAAATCTATTCATAGATTGGTGCCAGTTATTTTATGCTCATAGTCACTTCTGCACCTAACTAAACATTCCAGAATGAGCATTTTTATTGGTTTGTGGAAGAGAAAGTGAACTTTCAGAGGTCCAGCCTGGGGGATATTGGAAAGTATAATGGAAGAAGTAGTGGAAGGCCAGCTTGCTGGGGTCGGGTAAGTAGGACAGGCCAAAAAAAAAAAAAAAGCGCAATATGGAATTACTCTGGTAAAGGGTAAATTTTGTCCAATTTGTTGTTTTTGCCTTGGGCCCACCTAGTAAGAACCACTGAAAAATCTATAAATTACTTATGCTTAAATGGAAATGGCTGTGCTGATTTGGAAACTTCGGGTCCTCCGGTTCATCTTCGCCCAGAGTAGTTGGGTATCTCTGATTCCGTCTCCAGTCAGTCTCTTCTCTTGCCCCCACCCCTGCCCTCTCCTCTCACTGAAAAGAGAGAAAAGGGAAGGAGAAATGTTCTATTCTTGTCCATCCCAACTTAAAGTAGGCAGAAAAAAACAACCATTATAAAACATAAAATAGGAAGAAAGCTGGACCTGCCCAGGACCCGTGAGTACTGAAAGTCATGTGTCCCAGGAAACAGCTCAGTTCCAGGCGGACCCAGGGCCTGGTCGTCCGGGCCTTATATAGGACGTGAAGAAGACACAGAGGAATGACAAGGTCTGACTTATGTTATAAAAGATACTCCCCTGGACTGCTAAGTGGAGAGGAGCTCTTTACTATCATAATTTTGTTTTGTACTTTGTTGTAGCCTGAATTAGGTGACTTAGATACCTGGCAGGAAAATACCAACGCATGGGAAGAAGAAGAAGATGCGGCCTGGCAAGCAGAAGAAGTTCTGAGGTATCTTAGTCATACTTACATTGCAGCTTGAGTAGAAGAACTCAATTTGTTCATGTTGCATTTGAGGTCAAGAAAGCTAATTATGCCAAAAGTTGTATTTTTCTTCATTCTTTCTCACTCAAGCTTAGGTAATAGAGGATTTTTTTAAAAATTTCAGACTGTATATACTATTTTATATGATTAAAATGTCACAGAAACCAAGAATTTGAAGTATTAGAGGAACAAAAGAGTAATAATATTAATGGCAAATGAGATCTTCTATATTTATACATCATATCATATACTATTTGCTTTGTATTATGTTCCCTGTAAAGGATAGTTAGTTATCTCTTGAAACATGAGCCACCACTATATATTCCTCTAGATCAGAACTTATAGCTCTATTTTTGTTTCCTAGAATAATGCCCAGCACTGCACATTCTAATGGAAATAACTTATATAGCACTCTACAATTGTATATATAGTTCAATTGATGTGCTCAAAAGCCCTACGAGGTAAATAATTATGTCAGGTCCTATCCATTCTACAGAGAAGAAAATATTATTCCTGAGGTCTTCAAGTTTGTTTTTTTGGTGTTATGTTCTTTTTTCTTTGTTTTTGTGAGCAATAAACTTAATTCTTGGCTACTGTTGCATTAGGTCCAAGAGTAAACAGAGTATTTACCCTAAAAAAGTTTGTGACCATCATCACTGGTGATGTTTAAATGTATCAAAATCATTTTTTATTTTTAAAGATGATATAGTAAAACACAGTGATGTAAGTTTTTTTTTTTTAAAGATTGTTTCTATAGTAGGGACAGAAAATAAAAAAACAACTGATTTCATTTTTGTATTTTGCCTTCTTGTCATCAATTACCTACAATTACCTTGAAGAGCCAGCAGAGGGTGTAGTTGAGTTGTGGCTGACTTTTTTTTTTTTTTGGTCTTGTCCTTCCTATTTCCAGCTTTTTTTGAATAAGGATGTGTCACATTTTAACAGTCAGTAAAGTTATCAGAGCTTTAAATATTTAGTTTTTATTTAATCATTATTCACTGTAAAAGGAGTTCTTTGAAAATTGTAAACAGCAACATTTACGTTGCATGGATCATCAAAAAAAGATCCGTTTCTTTTGCTCTTTTTTGGATAAATCATAGATATAGAAGTCCAAGTGTTTTAGAACATTTTGGGGGCGTCTAGTGATTTTTTTGTGTCATTAACCATAGGATAAGGGAGGGGTCTGTTCATTCTGAATCCATTAATCTTAACAACAGCACTACAGAGTTGATGAGTTCACAAGTATCTTAACACTCCCTGTACCAAAACATTTTTTCCACGCTACTTTCTTGCACTCTGAACGAAACAAGACAAAAACTAAAAACAAAACCCTAAACCTAGTGCTCTGTGTTACATGACAGCTTGGGAGAGGGAGCTTATCAGTGGTTATTACACATGCTTCCTGCTACCACTTGCGTAAGTTAGAGTCAAAGAGACACAAAAGACTCGTGTGCTGTTACTGCCCCGAGAAGAACACCGCGACGTTTCCAAGTGTAGTCATGCTCCATATCCTCTCACTCTGTTTCCCATTGCCACTTTAATACTGCCCAGTACTGGAATCAGTAAAGTTAAGGAAGGAGATTCTGGTACTTCAGTAATTCCAGGTGTATATCTGGAGAGGGAAAACAGATTTTGTCTGTAGTCATCTCTAAATTGCCTCATTTTCCAGGAACATTAACTGTTGGTATTTATACTTTACCTAGTGACTCGGTGAAAGCTTGGAGATCTTGTTTGTCTGTAAGTTAGCCTACTCTTGATAATTCTTTTCCTAGCTCCCTTTTGCCACCAGAATTTTGACTTTTGGGGGAAGATTATCAGTTTTTCTAGGAAGTGATCAGAGCTAGTGAAAAGTAGATTTCTTTTAACCTATTCTTGGTGAAGGTCAGAACACTGCCTAAAACAAGTCTCTCTACTTTCTTGAAATTTGGTCATAGGCACCTCTGCTCATTCCCAATATGATGAGAATGGTATATACATTTTGCTCGCCAGAGCTTGCTTTGAGCTGTCCCATACATAGCTAATCCACACTGGATTTTTCTGTTTTATAACCGGATGTTGCCCATCCCATGTGCAACTGTGACCTGAGGAGGCTTCCTTCCTCAACCTTGCAGGATTCTTCACTTACTTTCTCATATCTTAAGCCTCAGATCCAGGACCAGCTTCTGTTCTTTGTCCTATCTCGTCACCCCCTGGTACTCCCACTCCCCATACAAGTCAATCAGTAACAGAAGAGAGGCTAGTGGTTCTATCTCGTGGAGTCAGGGAGGGGCTAGGGAGGAGGGAAGGATCTTATAATGTGTAATCAGCAAGTACCCACCGTTCTGCCCCTTCCTCAGGAGAGCTGGCCAAATGCTAATCCTTAAATAGATTTCTCGCTTCCAGTTGGAAGGCTTGTGCTGCTTTTCTGTTTTCTTTGGGCATTGTGTTCTGCACATCTGTGTTCTTGACTTCCTTTAGCAGAGTTTTTCTAACTATTATAATAACAGGAGATTTAGTCCTCAACATCAGAATGGTTTCTCAACATCTTTTCAGAATGGTATCAGAAAGGTGTAGTCCAATGGAGGTAGTGTTTTAGTGAAAATAATCCGAAGTAGAGGGATTAGAGGATGTGGGTTCTTCTCCCTGTACTTAATCTTGTGACTTTGGATAAGTCACTTAGCCTTTGAGTCTCATTTTACTTTTTGTAACATAGAGACAATACTCTTTTATTGTGTAAGTCATGTTCTAAGGGTTAAAAGAAATACCGTTTTTGAAAATCTTTGAAATTTTCAAAACAGTGAGAAGGAAGATTTGATGTTGGTAAAAAGGCACTGCTATTTCTTTCTGGAATTTATTCTCCATTTTACCTGTACGGTATTTTCTAAAAGTAAAAATAGGAATATATTTCTTTCAGGCAGCAGAAGATAGCAGACAGAGAAAAGAGAGCAGCAGAACAACAAAGGAAGAAAATGGAGAAGGAGGCACAGCGGCTAATGAAAAAGGAACAGAACAAAATTGGCGTGAAGCTTTCATAACGGATGTCCTTCACATGTTACAGTGCCAGTAGGAGAGATATGAGCTCCACAATTCAAGCAACATTTATATGGATTTAAGACTATTTTCAGAATACAAACACATTGCTTGATTTTAATGCATTCATCAGACCATCTAGGAGACCAGGATTCTCTCAAAGTACCTTGAGCTCTTGTGATTGAGACTCAAAAAGACAAAGACCTACGAGGCAATATTTTTTTCAACATGCTCCAAGTGTAAGACAATTGTTTGCTGTAGAGAAATTATTACAAATGGAATATACCAGTACCTCTTCTAGCTAGTGTTTCTAGCTAAATAAATGGGTGTAAATAATTTTATGGTGGGAAAGAACTCTGCTCTCTATAATGCTTTCCTTCATTGTGCATAATGATAAAATAAATAATTTTAAATATTCCTTTGTTTCCATGATTATCTGACCTAATTCAGACAAACTGGCAGGGCTTTAACCTCTTTATTTTTGTTTTGAGAAGCTGGTATTGGCATACATTTCTTCTAGTATGAACTGGTATTGTTTACATTTAATATGACATTAAGGAATTGGATGACTTTGCTTTTTAAGAAAATGACATTAAATGCAATAATTTTATTTATCATCAAGATTTTATACATCATTGTTTTCTTTTAGATGGTGTTGTAATGGTATACATATTTGTAATTTATACTGCATGTAGAAACATTGAAAATCAGCAAAAATGACAAATTTGTTTTGCATTGTTATAATTTGTGACTTTTAAAAAACTAGCATTAGTAGTTTTTTCCTTTTGTTGTAGATTTTAAGATGTTACAGTGTTTTAAGTACCTTAGTCCCTCCCCCCACAAAAGCCATTAATTTACAAACACAGAAAGCCTTCGGTTCGAATATTTTAAAGCTTTCAGATGATTACTCTGCCAGTTTTATATATCTGACATAATGCAGTTTACTGTGTTTTTGGCTAAGATAATACTGATTCATTACATTTTAAATTGAGATAGGAATAATATTTTTATTTTTGGGTGTTGACTGGCTCTAAAATATTTTGAAGGAAATAGATACATACTGTGTTCACAGGAGAAAAATAGATTTGATAGTTTAAATCCCATTAATTTTTTCTCCATGATTAAAATACATTCAGACTGATTTTCTATGGCTTTAGAATTTTTAAAGACTTTTACTTCCATAAAAGTTGTTGCCCAAAGTTAACATTCTGTGGGGTTTTTTTAAGTGTCATAGATAACTCTGCAGGCTAACTACTGCTGATATGTTTGAATTAAAATATTTCATGGTAAAATCATAACCTGTACAGTGAGATCACCCTAAGTCCTTAGCCTAAGCTCCTAGACTAAATGTGACTGTAGAATCCAGTTGACATTTAACTTTGGTAAAAATCTGCTTTTTATAGTCCCAAGCCACATTTTCAGTTATTATGTTTATTAGAGTTTCTGCCAATAAACTTCCAAT
Source organism: Martes martes (assembly GCF_963455335.1). NCBI lineage: Eukaryota > Metazoa > Chordata > Mammalia > Carnivora > Mustelidae > Martes > Martes martes. The sequence continues at coordinate 28,720,771 of NC_137891.1, read as the reverse complement.
TAAATAGAATTAGACTCAAATTTTTAGTAACAAATATATTCCCTTCCCTTATTTGTATTTATTTATTTTTAGTTATGATGCTACATGATTTCTCTAAATTTGGGATTCATAAAGAGTAACTTCTCCTTTAGTACTAAATTTTATTGCTTTTCCCCAGTAGTTTAGAAGTATTGAAGTCTACTTTGGTCATGACTTTCATGATGTGGGATTTTGTTTTTTGTTGGCTTTTTAATTTTTGATTAGAAGTGAAGACTGGAAAAAAAAAAGTGAAGACTGATTAGAAATTGTTCTTTGTATGATTAATTAGAAAGAAAGATTTTTTTTAAGGAAAAGGATAAATAGCAATTTTGGGATTTTTTTTTTAAACTTCTGTTGGTATATAAACTGAATTCCTGTGTTAAGCTGGGTGTAATATGGCCCCAAAAGAAGTTGTGAAGTAAGTTAAATATATATGATATGATAAACACTTAATGCTGACAAGCTTTTAGCTTTGAAATTTATAGTTTGTTTTTCTTTTAATTTTAATTAGGAATTGCCAGTCTTAGAAGCCTATTAATAAAAGTAAAGAAGAAGTATGAGTAGGCATAGATAGTATTAGTGAAATGCTACCCATTATCTGAATTGTGCATTTCATGTGCTGAGATACCAAGTGATAAGCAGAATGTGAAACTTTGTGTTTTGTGTGTGTGTCTCTCTCTATATATATGTATGGTTTCCACTCTTATTAAGCTGTAGCTGAGGATATCTTCTAGTTGACTTTTGGCTCTTTTTTAGTAGCACATTTAATTCAATCCACATTTTAGATCTGCGTATTTAAAATTCAGCATCTAAATTCCTCAGTTTTGATATGCACGTGCCTCTGACCAGGTTGGCAACTATTCTTTAGATGAAGATTGGTGGTTGGGAGGATGGGGATAGCTGTAGGAACCGGCATCTCGATGGAGCTTCCAACAGTTCTGTGTACGCTACCCCGGGGAGGTGCAAATCTGACCGTGGCCAGTGTTCCAAAAAGCCTGTTTTGTCACTAATGATGTAATTACCAAAGGGATGGTCTGGACCAGATATAGCTAACACACATCTTGTTTAATCCTACATAGTTCAGCTTTAAACTAACCTACTGCAACGATTTTCACAGCCTTTAGCCCCTTGTTCAAGAGAAATCTTTCATAAGGTGTGAAGGCAAACAGTTACCGCGGTGAGTTTTGGCTGAAGCCACTTTGGGGGTAGCTGCACACTAGGGCTCACAGATTGTTTATGGGAAGAATTTTCTCAGACAAGTTGGAGGGATGAGGAATGTGGGTTCATGAAGAGCTTATTTTAGTAGTGAATAACTTAGTAAACTTGTTTTCTATTTACATAGATTTTTAAAATTTGAGGTACTTTGTCCTGATATCAAAAGGGAGATCTTTTTATCTTCATATAATTTACTTCACTTCAATATAACCAACGGTGTTCAAAGGTTAATAGGATTAGTTTGTGGCTCCTTTTGTATATAACTTTTTTTTTTTAATTTTGCTTCCCACCTTTTATTTTCCATGCCCCTTAGTCATGGCTGTCGGGCATGCTCAGTAAGGAACCAGGGTTAAGTTTTGAGAGTAATAGATTCTTTTCACCAAAAGCCTTGATCTTCCAGAGCTAGAAACAGACACTATTCTAGAACACCCTCTTAGGCACATACCTCCCCTCACTCCCCAGAGTTGTACCCTGAATACCTGCTACTGACACCTGCTAATTCACCAACCAGGAGCTTTTGCACAGAAACTTGGGCTAGAAGTCTGTGGCCAACCAGGGTAATTACAGCCTTCCCTTCTGGAAACTTCCGTGGATATTAATACAGGTGCTTTGCCTATATATTGATCTGATTGCATCAATTCTGAGAGCTCAGAGTTCTCAGCTGTAGAAATGGTGCAGTATTAAATTGCCCGAGTTTGCACATCATTTAAATGGAGATGATGGTTTTAAGGATTGACTGAGACTCTAAGTGTTCATTATAGTGCCTGTGGCACATACATAAACACTCAGCAAATGGTAGTTGTTACGATTCCACATTTTGCTGTACACTCTTGGCAGCCCCCTTCCTGTGGACAATGGGAGAGGTTGGCTGATCTTACCATATTAATCTTTAAACACCTTTATGGTGAACTGCAAGTTTAATTAAGAAAGGGAAAGCATTATGTGTTCAGCAGTACCTGAGAGCCTAATTATATCAATGACTCTTCCCAATCCAGTGAGGTAGACACTACCCCATTTCACATAAGAAGAAACCAAAGCTTAGAGAGGCGGTTGTGTGCTTAATTGTAGCAAGCTTTGAGGGCAAGTTACCTTAGTGGTTAATCAGTATTCATCGTGGACTATGATTTCAAAGTCCTCTTTGCTAGAAACTGCCAGCTGCCAAAGGTTCACCATTAGAATTTCCTTTCTAATTTGTAAAGAATTCAGTGAAAATGATGTTACGAATTATAGTAGATAACACCTATGTGTGTTTTCTAAGAACTTATTTAATAAATAAGGAAATTGGTTTGCTTTTATTGTCATATAAATAGCTGCTGTTGTTGAATGTCAATGCCATTATGACTGTATTTCCAGTTTACTTGGGTCAGATATTATAATCAAGACAAAATGAAATGTGGTTCATATTCACACAGGTGCAAAAATGGGCCAATTAGCTCACTTGATTGGATCATTGTTCGCTTGATCATTGGCCAAGGTCACAGGTTTTGTGTATATGCAGACCACAGCTGTACCCAGAGACTGTCCTGCCACAAACTGTGTCCCTGACTTTGGTTATCTTCTGAACTTGTGTCTTTAGGATCTGATTGAGAGTGTAAATGGCACAGAAAAAGTCATTTCCATGCATAGGAAATTCAAAGGACATACTCTAAGCAATGGTATGTTGAGGGAAATCATCATGGTTTCTTACTCTTATGTCAATTTTGGCTCATTATAAGATATTAACTTCTTCCCCAAATCAGTTTCATTTGCTAAAATAGTCAATCCTTAATTTATATATCAAGGCAGTTTCCAAACCTGTTGATTATTCCTAAATAAAACCAGTGCTTACCTACTTTATGGAGAAAAATGTCATCATCATTAGATATATTGGCTTATGAAATAAATTTTTAAAAAATGTTTTGACTATTTCTTTTAGTGGTAAATGAATTAAGATGTACGTAAGGCTACAGATATATTTAGCTTCATTTAGGTTTAAAGTACAGAAGAATACAGGTGCTTTGTAGTTCTTTCTAAAGCTTCACAGCACATGTGAACCTCATAGCTGATTAGAAGGAGCCCTCATGGAGTAAGATAAATACACGGGTCTTCATTTTCAAGACTTTTTTTCATGGACTGCTTTCAGCGGGAGATGTGAAAATTATGACGACTGCTTTCGTTGTTCGTTTTCTGTGTATAACCAACAAGCCAGAAATAATGTGCTGGTTCCCAAGAATTAAAGGTCAGTTTAAAATGCCAGCACCTATTGTTTACTGTAGACAGTAAGGCTGGCACACCATGTCAAACACTGCAAGTTGTTTGATTGCCAGGAAGGGGAGGGAGGGCCTTACTACACCATCAGATTGCAGAAACACCGCAGTTGTTTACGGTTTTCATATTTCAGTTCATTACAGCGCCAGTCTGGCAAAAATGCAATTTTTCAAAGTTATTCAAAAGCACTTTGATCAAACACCGTCAGGGAATGAGAGTGAAACTCTCCCTGACTGTGGGTCAGATAAGATCACCATGGGGAGGAACTCCGGGGCAGTGAGGAGCGGGCGGGTAGGATGCCTGCCTTTAAAAGCATTCTCGAGGGAGGCAGACGGGTGTTCAGGCCAGCAGCAGCCCTCTGCTGCGGCAGAGTCCCAGGCGCTGATACGAACTTGGGGGGGCGAGATCCTCTTCACAGTTAAGCCAGCCGATCACTGGCAAACAAGGTTGTGTGAGGAAAGATTAGGAAACAGCTCCATGAAGCATTCGTCTGTTTAGGACAGTAGACGATGGAGCTCTTTAGCATCGCCCAAAATACTAGTCCCCCGGGGACTGGGAGTCTCTCTGCAGGTGGCAGGCGGGCTTCCAAGCCCCCCATATTTAGTGAACTGCTTTCCTAGCTCTTCTCCGAGGTGATGCTGAGACCGCTGCAGGGGTCCAGTGGGAGGTGAATGGCAGGGCTCCGAGCCCAGCACCCCCGTGTCCAAACCTCACTTTTCGTGTGGCTAAGGTATGGGGATTTTTATGTCGAAAACACCTTTTAAAAGACAGACACATTTACAAAACTTCAACAGGATGGAAGTATTCCAATCTTAATACAAACTCTTCTGAGTAAGATTTGATACAAACGTTCGGAGATTTTTAAAAACTGTGTGGAATGACTGCTGTAACCATTAGTCACCACAGCCATTGTGACTGCAAGAGAACCAGTAGTCGCAGCACAGGACGTCCTCCAGTGGTTTAAAAATAGTACCTCAAAGCCACCTGTTTTATTCCGTGTGGACTTTCTAATTGTGTTCGTTTGGGACAACAGGGAGTTTGACATTCTTTTAAGATTTGATTGCTAAAGACCATTATTTTTAATTTCCTAGGGTACTCCTTCTTTGTGCACACTCCGCCTGGTAAGACAGGGAGTAGATGAATTTTGTAGAAGGGTTCACTGTGCCAAAATGGAAATTGGAAACTGCCCCTAAACCTTTTAAAATGAAAAGTCCTCAAGAGAAAAACATATCAGACCTAACCACTACTTAGGCAGGGCCTGTGATAGATGCAAATCACAGACTTCCTTTTTCTCCTGCCACAAATGTCAGAAACGCTTGGCATCTGAGTGCAACGCGTTTTTCCCCCTTTCTGAACAGCTCAGCTTGGAAAGGTCAGCATATCCCTTTGGGAAAAAAAAAAAATCTTTTCTTATAAATTGGAATGTTTGCACACAGAACTGTAGGAAATGCTTAACATTTGCTTTGATGGGACAGCAATTTGTTCAATAGGGTGGAATTGTTCTTCTTTTTCCATTTTCCTGCCTATTTGTGCATCACAGGCACACGAATTACTGAATGCAACTCTGAGCGCTTCTGAGATCACATCATCCTGTCCACAAAACCAGCCAATGCCTTGGGCTTCCGAAAGGCAAGCTACGTTCCATCTTTTATTTACTCCAAGGGACTCATTTGTGAGACTGCTCTGAATAAAAGCAGTAATTTTCCACACACTATACATACTGATACCCTGAAGGAGGAGGAGGAAGGGCGGGGAGGCAGAGGGTGAGGAAAAGAAAAACAGAACAACGGGTCCAGGATGTCTTGCTTCACCTTTGTCCCCATTTGTTTCAGTGTGGATAGGACACCCAGAGTCCCATGTTTCAGATGAGGTCATTTTGTTTGACTCCTCTGGTTTACTGAAAGAGGGATACAAATCATTATGACAAAGCAAGTCACTGTTCGTGATCAGCTGCCTCCAATTTGATAATCAACATAAATATTTGTGGTTCATGGAGAATTCTTCACCAGAGCCCATCTCTCCATCCGTCTTGTACTAATGAAGAACAGTGCTGAATTTGTGTGTTATATCGGTTTCTGTGGCAACAGGGGATCCCAAAAACAAGCTCATAATTTTTCTTCAGGTAAAGATACTTCAATTTAGCAACAGCCAAAAATAGTCACAAGGAGGAACTGTAAGCAAGATAATGGCATCGAGGTATTGGTTGAGGCTGGGGCTGGACTCCAGGAAGGGACCTGAGTCAGCATGGCTCATTATTTTGGGACATTTCCGATTATTCACCTCCAGAAATAGTTTCCCTTCCATTTCAGCCAAATTGCTCTACAGCGTGCTAAGTGGTCATGTGTGTCCTGAGGTGCATGTGTACTCCAAGAGAAGAAACGCACTATCAGAGACAAACCACCTCTCTCCACACCTACATCCTTGTGCCTGACGTCCCACCCCTTCTCCTCTTTTCAAGGGCTTCTCTCCTTCAATGAGTCCTTCCTCCTCTGGATTAAGTTTCACACAAACAATGTTCTATCTCCTCTCCGTATTGAAAAATAAATGCTTGTAACTCGTATCTCCTTGTAATTACACCCATATCCCAGCAACCTTTCAAAGTAAAACTTATTAAAAAAAAAAATGAGCAGTACACATTGATTTCTACTTTTCCTCCTGGATTCACTCTCCAGCCCACTTCAATATGGCTTCCATCTCCACTTCTCCAAAGAAAAGGATCTCGACAGTTGCTAAGACCTCATCAAAGCCGGTGGCATGTATCTGTTCTCGTGTTACTCAGCTCCATAGTTGGATTTCCACACAGTTGACCACTCCACTCTGAAATCACTGTCCCCTCTTGTTTTTCACAATACAACGTTCCCCTGGTTCTTCTCCTACCTTTGGACTGCCTCTTCTCAGCTTTTTTGTTGGTTCTCTATCCTCTATCTCTGTCTGAATATGGATGTGCCCTAGGTCTGTCTTTGGCTTTCTTTCCTTCTTTCCACACTCTGGATGATTTCATCCAACTCTTATTTTAAATAATCTGTAAAGGCTGAGGAATCCCAATTTTATGACTCTAGTCCTGACAAGGCCTATGGCTTCCACATTCATATATGCAATGACTCACTTGGCATTTCCACATTTACTCAACATCTCAAACTTATTCTCCCAAACATGTTTCCCTTTCCATTCTCAGTAAATGGCACCATCACTGACCCATGTGCCCAAATAAAAACCTGGAAGTCATCCTTAATTTCTCTCTACCTTTACCTCTACTGCATCACCTCCCCACATCAGTCTCTCTGCAAATCACTCAGTTCGGTCTTTGAGTTTTATCTTTAGTCGACTTAATCTCTAGGTCCACTTCCAGCACCAAGTTGTCATAATCACTCATCCAGACGATTCCAGCGGTCTCCCTGCTCCCACTCCTGCCTGTTTACGATGCATTCCACACACAGCAGCAATAGTTAAAAAAAAAAAAAAAAGTAAAAACAAAACGCAGATCATGTCATTGCACTGTTTAAAGTCCGTTCATATTTCTTACTGCACTTGGGAGAAATTCAGACCGACTCTAGCGTGGTCTACATGGCCCCATGCGGACTAGCCTCTTGTCCACTTCTCTGATAGCCCGCCTCTCCCACTTCTTTCCCCGCTCTAGTCACTCTGGCCTCCTTGTTGCCCCTGTAACATGTCCCGCCCTTTTCTGACTCAGGAGCTTTGCATTTGTTCTTTGTGAAACATTTTTTCCCTGTATCTTTACATATGTGGCTCTTTTTAATCCATTAGTACTCACGTTATTTCTTCAGAGATGTGTTCCTTACCTTTACCCCTGTCGCTCTTGGTCAAAACACTTTATTTGCTTAGAGGTACTTACCATCATCTAAAATGATTTTCTTCATTTGTAGGCATGTTCTGGGGCTTTACAGACAGAACCTAAACTCCCTGGGGGCAGAAGCTTTGTCTGCCTCCTTTAGTACTGATGGCTGACCTGGTAAAGTGCCCAGCACCCAGTAAATATTTGTTGGATGAATTAATTCATTCAAAGGCTATTTTTAGAACCCCTACTATGCGCCACATACTGTTCTACGTTCTTGACATATATCTGTGAACAAAACAGAACACAGATCTCTGCCCTCAGAAACCTAATACTTTAGTGGGAGAGATGGGCAATAATCAAGATAAGTAAATCAAGGAAAACCACAGTATATTTAAAAGTGGTAAGTGCTAGAGAAGGAGAGTTCTGGGTGCAAACTTAGCATATAGTCTCATCTCTTTTTCCCTTTACAGTGGAAAAAAGCATTTGCTTTGCAGACACTTGACATCTGGCTTCTGAGGTGAACCATGGAATTGTGAGTGGTTTACCTCGCTGAGATCTAGCTCCCTTATCTGTAAAACAGACTAATACCCACCTCACAAGGTTACTGTGGGGAATAAATAAGGTTATATAAAATCAAATATTATCTCATCCTTCCCAGCCACCCACCCACCCTCACCCTATCATTCCAAGGGGAGGAAGCATACGGTATTAGCATGTTCTCCCTCTCTGTATCCCTAACATACTTAAAAAAAAAATTAACCCAATTTTTTTGCAAATACTCAACACATCCTTAGCGAATAAATATATGACCAAACAAGTGTATGGGTAATTTCAGAGCAAACAATCAAAGCTACTTTTATTCAGAAGCAAAGTTTTTTTTTTAAGGACAGTAGGAAACCCTCACCTTTCTTTAATAATTTTTCCCCCTTTCTCATTTCTTAAGTTAATTCCATTTTACAGACCCCTATTGATAAAGAAGAAAGGACCTATCCATTTAGTCTTTCTTACCATATACAGGAGTAAAACTAAACAGATAATTATTTTACAGGAGGATAAAACATTTATTTAAATGGAAACACTAATCTTTATTTTCATCATGCTGAAGTGTATGGTTACAAACAATTTCCAATAAAACACTATATAATAAGCAAAAAATAAGTTAATACATTGTGAACTTACATACAGTTTCATCAATTAACAGGTTTAGGAACAAACAAGCCATTTTACGACTCTGGAGCTACATTTAGTAAAAAACCCCAAACACTCAAACCTTATCAACCCCAAGTAAGACACTAAGGAGCTATTCAAGACTTCTTCAAACCAATTACACGAGTACAGTTTTATTTTTGGTTACAGTCCCCTGCTGTGCACAAGACCACTGGAATGCTGTAACAATTACACATTTTAAAACGGCACAAAGCGAAGCAAGGAGCGAACATGCCGGCCTTACAGAAGCTGTCTTGAAAGTGCAAACTCTGCATTTTCTCTTCCTGAACCACTAGGAGAAGCACAGGTACCTCGGACGACACGGCAGGGTCAGGAGCATGCTTTCTCTACCACTGGTGGGACATTGAACTTGAACCACGTCTCCATGCCTTTGAAGATACCTCTCGTTTTAGACAGCGAACAGGTGTCAACTAAATATAGTGCAAATCAAATACCGAGGAGCAAAACGACAGAGCACAGACCGCCACAGGTTGACCCGCTGTCTCCCCCCATCCTCCCCTCCTCCCCCCGCCCCAGGGCAGCACGGGACACGGGACAGACTGGCACACGGCGACAACTTCTCTTCAGGTTTTGATGTGAAAGGCGGTGCGGCGGAGCGAATGCAGGGCGACCACGCAGCAGCCCCGCAGCAGCGCTCCGATGTTGTAGACGGGATCCGTCCCCCCTCTCTGAGTACTGAATGCCCACAGAACCGTGGGGACCACGGGGGCGGCCACGGCCAGGAGATCCACCAGGAAGCTGCTGCTCCAGTACTGCCTCCCGGCGGTCCCCCGCGGCAGCGGGACGACGACGTCCAGTCTCTCCTCCACGGAGCCTGCAAAATCCAGCTCTCTCATGAGGCGGTTTGCAGGGGCCGCCGGACCCCCCACGGCGGATGGGGTCTCCACGGGAGACAAAAGGATGGCGGAGTTGGGATTTCTTGGCGTCAGATCAACCAGGCATGCCAAGAAGGACTCCGGGAAGCTCTCGGTCGAGTCAGCCCCGGACTCATCAGGAGACGCCGGGCTGGAGGGGCAGGGGTCCTGGAGCTTGAGCACATACTGAATGAGCTCGGAGACCGCGGGGCTGTAGGGCACCACGTCAGTCTGCACGGCCTGCTCCACCAGCGCGCCGCCCTCCTCCTGACCCCCCGCCAGGGGGAGCAGCTCCAGGGCCTCGGCCCCATGCGGGGAGCGAAGAAGCTCCAGGTCGGGGGCCTCGCCGGTGGCGGCTGTCACCATCCCATCAAACAGATCTGTGCCATCGGCCCTGCCACCTCCCACCAGCGGCTCGCTGTCAGCCCCTTCCTCCAGGACCTGCTCTTCCAGAGCCCCCCCATCCGCCATCTTGCCAAAAGGGGCGCTGAGGGGCAAGCTCTTCTCCGGGGAATCGCAGGGGAAGTCCAGACACAGCTCATCCCTCAGAGAGCCGCTGTGCGCCATCTCCATGCTCTGAAGCAGAGACTCCAACTTCTTGTTCTGGATGTTTATGTCCACGAAGTACTTCTGGATGCCTTTATCTTTATCAGCCAGGCTGCTCCGCATCGTTTCGATGACCTGCCTGAGCTGTTTGATCTCCTTCCTGGCTTCCTTCAGGGCCAGCTGGGCCTCCACGCGGTGGCACTCTTCCTCGATCCAGTCTTCCCTCATGCGGGCCAGCTGCGACTTGAGCTCCACGATCTCGCTTTCCCTGCGGGGAGAAGACAAGCGGGGCTATGGGAACTGTCGGCTTTCAGCCGTGCAGACAGACGGCCGTGTCCACACTCGGCCAAGGGCCCGTGCTCTTCCCCTTGAAACGCAGAGGTTAAATCAGTTTTGAGGTTTTTGTTTTTTTTTCTCACTGATATTAGCCAGGAACTGTCCTCCCTTATTTGTAAAATAGCCAAAATGAGAATAACTAGAATCAGAATAAAAAATGGTTTTTCTTTCTGAGCGCCTACTACCTGTCAGGCAGTGTGGTAAGTATAAGCACTATTCTGTGTTCAGTACTTAATATTTGAAATTTTGTTATAGGAATTCATTAGAGCTTCTTTGCCTGCTTGTACATCCATCGCGAACCCTTTCCTACATCTACACTGTGTGGAAGGAAAGTTCGTTTCACTTTTAATTATCCACCACAGACAGAAGGCAGACTGGTTAAGTTTTAGCCCTGCAGCATTGTTCTGATCATAGAATAATCTGAAAATTTTTTAAATTAAAAAATGCTGCATGTCGCAAGGACTTTGTGAAAAGCTGATTATTCTGACTCTTCTCAAGGGAAGAGGATATGGGAGCCATCCAACACTGAAGAAGATCCATCCCACTGTTTCAGATCCTTCACGGGACCCTATCTCAAGATCTTTGTCAAAAAATTTTTCCTGACCTATCATTTCTTCATAGTCAATGTAAATACACGTCCTCACAGTCTCCGTGGATATGAAGACGAGGCAGTCAGGATGGCGATCTGTATGAAGGGATGGTGTCAGTTTTGCTTCTCTTAGTTCAGATCAGACTATTCTCCAGTTCCATTGCCTTCCCATGCTTCCCTGCCATGACTGCTCAACCCCTCCAGTAGATTCCCCAAATCCTAAACAAAGATTTCCAGAAAGTGAGGTCTGACTCATGCTACCCTCACCCTGAGTTCACAGCTACCCTGGTCAGAGCTTGGTGCGGCTATCCCAGAATGTTCCAGGGGAAAATCATTAAGCAGAAAATCTGGCCTGCCCCAAGATGTCAAAGGTCTTTTCTGAGATAAGATCTCTTAAGCATGGGCTGTTTTTTGGTTTTTGTTTTTTACCTTAACACTTAGCCAAAAATAACGAACCTCTTCCTTCAGCACAGAAATAGCCTGCAGGAATCACAATACACAGGCCATCCACGCTCTCAGAGAGAGAAACAGGGCTTGAGAGGGGCCCCACTGTGTGACCCTTTCTGCTGGAAGTAGGGGACTGTTCCTGCCGTGTAAAAATAGCCATGCACACGCCCAACACTTCACGTCAAAGCTGGACACATCCACAGAAAGCAGGGGATCCCCTCTAACTTGAAAGGGTCCCTCCTGAAGGAGCAAATCAAGCAGGCATATGAAATGGCTCTTTTGAAAGACCAATTTAAGGAATTTGGCAAATATTCAGTGAAATCATTTTTCTTCTTGTCTATTTCTCTAGAGTGTGGGCTTGGATTTCACTTGATGGGACAAGAAAATGTCCTGCATCGGGGTGATAGGCGCGCAGATTCACCTTTCATGAAGCCGCCGCTCAGATTCCTTCAGCTTGGTCTTTAGGTGCCTCACGGTGACCTCTTTCTGCTGCAGAGGCGTCAAATACTGCTCTGGGTTTGGGGGCTTGACACCGTGATTTTCACCACAGGACATGTACCTTCCAGAGCGCCTGAAACAATCCAAGCAATGAAATGTTCTTTCTTCTGTGAAAAGAACAGTTAGGGCACAGCTAACAGCCTGCGGAGGAACGGCAGCTGTGTCCGGGGGTCTTCAACCTCGGTAAAGGTGCTTCACTTGGGAAGGGGGACTGGAACCTACCTGCCAACTTAGGACCTCACATTACTTGGGAGACTGCGGGGAGGGTGTTTGTGGAGAGGGTGGGGACAGTGGAGAGGGAGGATTCTCTATGGCTTAGGAATGACCTCATACGAAATAATGCACAATTGTGCACGGGCCTGCCTGTGGGTTCAGAGTAACCCACTGTTAGATCAGAGGACAATGAGTGGGGCAGACGGGGGAGGAGGGGAGTGAGATGTCCTGACTTTCCACACAGTGTGCCACTGCCTAAACATCCTGATTGTTAGGAGCTGGATTCAAAATTGTTTCTAGATCAATCCCTGGTGTGAGGGTGCTGATCTGGCGGAAGTTTCCTTCTTCCAATGGGTAAAGGCTACTGCACCGTCACCAGAGTGTGTTTTGTAAGAGAGGTGCCTGGGGTTCGAGAAAACTTCCTGAGCTGGAATGTCGGCCCCTCTCAGGCCTGGCCAAGTGCCGGGCATCCCTGCTGTACCAGAGCGATGAACGAGAATGACCACCCAGAAGGAAGAAGACGAGGGAGGAAAGTTGGCAGCTTCTGCCCCGACTCTGGAGCCCGTCCAGGCCGCTACACTCGCCCTGCTCCCCCTGAGCCTGCGCTCTGTCCAAGATGACCCATGTCCAGCTCCCAACCTTCTAGTGCTCCTGTTGTGGCCCCTTAGCTTGCACAAGTCCTTTTTTCCAGAACCTCCTGGCCCCCACCCCCACCCCCTAATTAATTCCTTGCTTGACCTTTAGATTTCATTTCAATGTCGTTTCCTCAGGGAGGCCTCCTCTGATCCCTCCAGACTGAGTTGGATCCCCTCCTGACCTCTTAAAAACACATACAGCAACCGGTACTCGCAGGATAACCTTAAATGTGTTTTTGTTTAGATGAGCAATGTCTTTGGTGTCCTCCGGACAGTAAGCCCAGGGACCCTCTCTGCCACTCACTGTCCCACTCCCAGTGCTCTACATGGTACCTGGCACAATGTGGTACTCAACCCATATCTAATGTTTGAATGAACGAACGAATCCCTGAATGATTCTTTCCTGTTCTGACGGAAAGGCGTCAGTCCCCCCCTACTAACCCTGTGCCATTTTTCCTCCCTGGCCTGTCACTCCTCGAACTGTTAAGCCTTAGCAGAAACTATGCTTTGTGTTCTTTCTGCAGCTGCCCTTGAGGGATTAGCTGAGTTGGGGAAAGGAAAGAGAGGTGACTTTACTACAGAATAAGGCTCGAGAGTTGCATACCTTTTTTTTTTTTTTAAAGTTTCTAAAGTTTTTGCAAGAAAACTTACCGAGGAGGGCAAACTCAGACCCCGGAGCTGGAGATGAGCCGCACTCACCTCATGACTGGGCTGCCGTCGCTTCCTTTGTAGGATCCCGAGTTGCTACTACTTGGGGAGGAAGGCGCGTAACTGGGATGGATGTTAACGGGACTCAGCTGATTCCTGCACAGCATGGACAGAAAGTCCTTCTCCCGTGGGGAGGGCGGGCTGTTGCCAGACTTGTATGACGAAGCTCCATTACTCCGCCCGTGGGGCCCTCGGCTGGGAGAAAAGCATGTAAAATGTTCACATGCCTGGGGCGACCGGGGTTCCAATGCTAGTTACTACTAAGGAAATCCAATGCACAGAGTTGAAAGGGGAACATAATTACTAGCAAACTGTCCTTCTGAGCAGCTCTCTTCCCACCTGCCCGAGATTTCTTTCTGTCTGCCGTTAGCACGGACAACCTCATTCCCTGCCATTCGCGCAAATAGTTTCTGACCATAAAGCTTGCTTCGGATTAATCCCAAATGGCTGTTAAGAGCACACCCCGCGTCAAATACTGATTTGGCTGAGGTCCCCTCTGGAGGCTGTGCCAGGACACCTGTTTCAGCTTCAACATGTTTGGGTTTGGTTCATGTTGGGGTAAGAAAACCAGGGTGGTTCATTTGGAGGATAAGGAGAAAGGGGATTGCCCACAGAGGAGGAGGAGAAAAGAGGACAGATGAACATAGCCCACATAAATGTCTCAAGTCTACAGTTTAACCACCTATTTTCTTTCCTTTTCTTTCCACCCCCAATGACTTAACACAGCCTTTATCATTTAGCTGCTGAAATGGAAGCACCCTCTCTGGCTTCCTGGCCTGTCATCTTGCCCCCTCAGCAGCTGGAGTGGCCTTTCTAAAATGGAACTGGATGTCACTATCCTCAGTGGCTGTCAATGGCTGTCATGGCTGCCCCCATGCCTCATGAGGTCCAAACCCACCTCCCCATCCAACCATCCTCTGCCACTCCTCCGTCCTCCCTCTGTATTCCAGAAGTCCAAACAACTTACAGTTTCCTGATGATCCAAGCTCTCCATCACCTTTATGTTTTTGAACTTAGAGTTTTCTCTGCCTAGAATGTCCTCCTGCTCCCTACCCTAAGCCTTGGGGTATCTCCAACTCTGAGACCAATGGGAACCTACTCCAGGCAGCCTTCCTGGATTCTTCCTTCTCTAGGCTTGTGTACATGGGGCTCCTTAGAGATCTCTAGTACTCTGAAATTTATCTCATGGCATCACAACCACACATTATGTGTCCTTCCTGCTAGATGAGGGCGTTCTGAGGGCCGGAGCATAGTCTGTTCTGTCCCCACTACTTGCTGGCACATGCTGGGAGCTCCTGAAATAATGACTATTAAATGAATAAACTGGGTTGGAGCCTTAGAACTGCCACTTACTAGGAACTTAGGCAAGTAAGCTACTTAATACAAGGAGATCTATAATAACCAGTCTTGCCTCCCTCGCAGAGTTGATGTGAATCAAAGAATGCATGCGAGTGCGTTTGATAAGATGTGAAGGGCAATTCAGCTGCAGGATAGTATTACAGGATCAACTTGTTTGGACTTCCCTATTCATCTACTTCCAGAGATTTGACACCCACTATGTAAGGAAGCAACTTGAGAATGTTGAAATTACTTAAGTAGAATAACAGTTCGGTGTCAGGAATATTTCTTGATGACATTACAAGGAAACAGAAGAGAACAAGATACTTTCATACAGAAGTACTGCTTTTTGACCACCCCCCCTTGCAATTTCGATTACAGCTGCACCCAACAGACCCATGTCAATGAGAAACGTGTGTAAATGTGCGTGTGCGTGTGGGTAAACTTGGCTCCGAAACTGCACTTATTTAAAATCAAATGTAATTTCAACTAGCTATCAACCCAGTAAATCACATATAAATGAAACATCACCAAATTCTAAAGTTAAAAAGTTCTTTCCTTTTGAAATCATCCGGATAGACTCTGCCTCCTTTTCGTGAGAAGGGGACACTTTATATGGAACAGATGGACTGATGGCTTTGTGACAAACTAACTTCAGCAGCCCAGGGGTGCTGGGCTGAGCAGCAGAAAAGAACACGGGCTATGGCTTGGATCTGCTTCTCCACACTTCACTTCTGAGCCTCCTCCAGCTGGCCTATTTCTGAATGTGACAGTGAGAAATACGCAGGATTAACCACTACAAGCCAGGGCTGAAAGTAAAGAGCTGGCCCTGAGTTTGACCTGGGCAATCCCCTTCTGAGTCGACCTTCGCTAACGACCTTGTGAGACCCTAGCCCTGTTCCAGAAACTTCAGGAGCACAGTTTTACTTAATTTCAACCACCATGCTATAAAGCTGGTACAATTATTACCTCTCATTTACATTACATTAAGTATTCAGTTATGTGAAATAACTGTGGTTCAGGGAAAAATCTGGTCCAAAATTGCACAGCCGAACTAAGATTTAAATACAGATTTTTTTTTTTTTTTTTAAACTCTGAAGAAATGTCTCCTTCTTACTTTACCCACAAATAGAATATATTGTCTGGGGCTTGTAAACGGTATGTAGGTACTGGCTATGGATGTGGTTATTACCTGAAGAATTCACCACTGACTTTTACTGCGGAGCAGTCATTAAGATACAAATGAAATTAGATGGGGATTTTGAAGAACCCATCTGGTATGCTGAATAAAGCAAAATCCTTTCAAGTACTAAACACTACTAAAGTACCATTAAATCTTCAATTATATTTCAGGAAATGAGTGGTTAGAATATAATAGCTAACTTATAAAAAAGAAACTACATGCTTAAAAGTATCAGTCTTATTCCTTACATTTAGTTCAGCTCAAATGCTAACACATAGAGGTACAAAGTCATGGCAAAACATTTTCAAGGAGAGGCCAGGGGTCCGTGTTTGCCATGGCCATGGCCAGGCAAACGCTATGCTACTTTCCTCAGCCCACACTAAACCCCTCGGTGCAGTGGACAAGAAGAATGCAGTCCACAAGGAGGAGACAGAATTCTGCTGCCCCTGCCCCCTCCTGCACACCTGAATACAGTGAATGGAAATGAAGAGAAAGAGAAGGGAACCTCACAAGGGGCCAAGGAGAATGTCTATTCGCCCGATGTTGTCCTTTACTCCACAGCAACATTACTATCATCATTGTCATCACCATGGTCACTGTTATGGGCTGAATCATGCCCCACTCCAAATTCATAATATAGAAGTCCCACCCCCAGTCCCTAAGAATGTGACTGTATTTGGAAACATTGCTTTTAAGAAAGGTAATGAAATCCAATTAAATCCTATCCAATTTGACTAGTATCCTTATAAGAAGAGGAAACGTGGACACAGGCACAGAGAAAGGTTCAGTAGAGGCAAGATGGCCATCTCTAAGCCAAGGAGCGAGGCTTCCAAAGAAGCCAATCCTGCTGACACCTGGCTCTAGGACTTCCAGCCTCCAGAATTGTGAGAGGGTGACTTCCTGCTGTGTGAGCTCCCAAGTCTGTGATATTTTGTGACAGTAGCATGAGCAAAATAAGATGATCATCATCACCACCGTCATCATTTCATCCTCATGGCCATCAATATTATTCTTACCACTACTGATGAAAATATCCATTTATGACCCTTTTACAAAATTCTGGGCACCATGTTAAGCACCCATACGTTAGCTCATTTAACTCGGTGAGGTAGATGCCACTATTACCCCATTTTCCAGAGCAATAAGGCTTGGAGCTCTAGCGCGTGTGCCTAATAAATAATGGTGGCTAAACTCAAGCCGCGTCTCTCTGACTCCAAATTTCAAACCTTTTTTTTTTTTTTTTCTTTTTCTTTCTCACTTCTATCTGCTCTTGGTCAGATTAGAATTTTAGTTTAAGAAAGAGAATTCTTCAGGGGCACCTGGATGGCGCACTCGGTTAAGTGTCCAACTCTCGATTCGGGCTCAAGTCATGATCTCAGGGTCATGGGACTGAGCCCTGAGCTCAGCCTGGAGTCTGCTTAAGACTCTCCTTCTTCCTCTCTCCCTCCCCTCCCTCACTCTCTCTAAAATAAATAAATAAATCTTAAAAAAAAAAAAAGAGAGAGAGAGAATTTCTCAGAAATGTCAGCAGAGTTGGCCTTCTGTAAGAAGAGATCATTTGGGGGCGCCTGGGTGGCTCAGTGGGTTAAAGCCTCTGCCTTCGGCTCAGGTCATGATCCCGGGGTCCTGGGATCGAGTCCCGCATCGGGCTCTCTGCTCGGCATGGAGCGTGCTTCCTCCTCTCTCTCTGCCTGCCTCTCCGCCTACTTGTGATCTCTCTCTGTCAAATAAATAAATAAAATCCTTTAAATAAAAAAAAAAAAAAGAAGAGATCATTTGTAAATCCTTAAGTCTTGTTTTTAAAATCTCATCAAAAATACTCTCACCAGCTCCACCTGTCACTTACTTTTCCCACCCCTTCCTGCTCGCCTTCCTCCCAGAAGCTAATTCTCCACAGAGAAAATTCATTTATTATAGAGAATAAGCCATTTAAAAGGATCATAAGCTATTATAAGGTTGACAAGGATACCCAACCCACCTAGGGGAGTCGTCCTCAATGCACAGCCCTGTAGAACACAGAAATTATGTGAAATGCCCAAGATACCGCATCACAGAAATCTACTGACTATGCTCTGTGCCTGGGTCTGATTAAAAAAAAAAAAAGTGAATTAAATAGATAGAACACTGCCAATTCCAATTTTCCATCTATTAAGCAAATATCTGATTTGCACATAATTCTACTTAGCTATTTTAGGTTCAACATATCAATTTTGAGTCACTTGGAGAAACCATGGATTCCAGACTGGACAATTTTCTCTAAGTCACTCAGTATTGTGGACATTACCTTGGAACTTAACCACAAACACATATTCTTTTGAAATGTTTAATAAAATTGGCTTCTTTGACAGGCCATTTCTCTTTTTCTCTTGCTCTCTGCTCTTTGAGACCTTGTACTACAGGTATGTGCTGATTTTCTTGAATGGGTTAGATAAATGGCTTATTCTCAGAGGAAGCCACAACTGATTTACACAGAAAATGTTTATATTCATATTCTGTGATCCTAGAAGTACTTTATTTCCAAAATAGATTATGTTTGGGGCTAGAACAACTGTGCTTTTTCATTGTGGACTTCACTCTTTTGTCACAGTTTTGTCTGGCTTCAGTTTTGTTTTTAACAATAAAATTCTGCGCTAGGGTGTCTCAGAGGTCCCTTTATAAACATCAGCTAAATGTTCTGCTCACTGAAGAGAAATGGGAAATATTTGCTTGCTGAATCCTGAGAATGCAACTTTTTAGTAACTAATAAGTTTTTCTCCATGAAGGAAGGGACCTTAAAAATTATGTGGTCCAACCCTCTTTTTATAAACTTGGACACTGTGGCCCATGAAAGTGAAGGGATTTGCCTAAAATCTAAAGACAAATCATCCTCAGAGGTGTTGTTGCTCACTCCATCGAACTGTTTGGGTCACTGGCTCAGAGCTCACCGTATCACAGAGGTCTCTTGGAAACAGCCTATCCTAAACATGCCATACATCCTATTAATCTCAGTGGCCTTTCTCTGTGTGTTTTTTAAAAAAATAATTTTAATTATTTATGTATTTATTGTCTTTCTTTTCCTACTAGAATGAACATAATTTCCATGAAGTCTTGGTTATTGCCCTATCTCTAGACCCTCATAGTAGATGCTCAATAAATACCTATTGAACGAATAAGGTCACTGATAGTAGGAGAGAATCCTAGGCTTACCACTTTTCCCGCCAAATGTGAATGGTAGCTCATGACTTCCCACAGCCCCTCTCTTCGCCCAACCCAAATAGCATCCATGGCGAACATCTGTTGATGCTTGCTACACTCTAAGCACTGACCCACACTCTACATATATGAACTAATTTAATCCTAACAATAAACCCTACAAAGTGGGTATGACTGTAGCCCTATTTTATAGATGAGGAAACTGAGGCAAAGAGAAGTTAAGCAACTTGTTCAGGGCCACAGAGCCTGTAGGGGGTGGAGTGGGCCCTCAACCCAGGCAGCTGGGGCTCCAGAGTCCACATCTGTAGCTATTCTGCTCTCACGCCTCTTGTGGTGATGGCCACCCACATCTATGAACTTTATTCCCTTTCCACCCTTTCCCCAAGTGAACGCTGGGAGTAATCAGGGCTCACTATGTCTCTTTCACGAGGATAAAATGCAAACTCAGCTAGTGGAAAGAAATGGTGAAGTCAGAGGCCTCACAGCTAAGAGATGACAGATTCATGAAGGGGAGGCAGGCAGAAGTGGAAACTGGTAGCTTGATACCAGGTAAGTACACGGGTGAGTGAAGGAAAGGGAAGAGAGAGAAGGGTGAGTGGCCACACAGCCAAGGCCTGGATGAGAGATGGCCACGGGCAGACACACACTGGCCAAGCCCTGTGACCGCAGCTGGGAAGACAGTGAAAAGTTCCCATTTCAAATCATTATAGAAAACAAAAACTGCTCACTGAGTAATAACACAATATGAACTGACAGTCATCCAGGTGGTTCCACGGGAACGTAAAGGACAGGTAAGTCACCTGTGTAAAGCGTCTTAACAATTACAGAGCAGGAAACCGTGCCTACTTGCGTGAAAAAGAGGACCGCTTGCTTCCCGGGGCAGACATATGGACCTCAGGAGCGGAAATGCTGCCCGTGCTGCTGGAGGAGCTAAAATCCGCTTCACTACCTGAAAAACAACAGGGGGGAGAGAGAGAGGCATGAAGGAAAGAAACCTGAGAACGGGCTGGCCACTTCCCTGCCTGGCCAGGCCCCCAGCTCCCCGCAGGGGCACACTCGAGCTCAGCAAGTGGCAAGATTCCAGAGCTTCTCGGCCCTTTCCTCAAAGCAAACAAGAGAAGGTGCAAAAACGAGGACAATACTTCATAAACACAGCTTGGAAGCACAGCGGGGCTGGTTTCATAAAGACCGATCTTCCTGCGGACACTCCCTGGTGGCCGAGGTGGGGACGGACACGCAGGGCTCTTCCTGTGCGTCCTCAGCCCTCCCTCGGCCACAGGAACGTTCCGGCCCAAACTTCAGGCAGGAGGAAGAGCATGCCTGTCAGTCCCAGAGTGGTTTTTCCAGGAGAGTGTATCTTTGGGCTTTTGCAGTCAGCTAGCCATTCCTGAATCTGGCCGGTTCTGGTCTGGAGAGAATCAGCCGGGGAGAAGCAGCGGGGAGGAGAGTGAGGAGGGCTCCAGACACGACCTTGAACCTGCTTTCTGATGAGCGAGTCTGACTGCTCTGATGCTTTTCTTTTTCTTTTTTTTTTTAAGATTTTATTTATTTATTTGACCGACGGAAATCACAAGTAGGCAGAGAAGTAGGCAGAGATAGAGGAGGAAGCAGGCTCCCTGCTGAGCAGAGATTCCCGACCTGGGGCTCGAACCCAGGACCTTGGGATCATGACCTGAGCTGAAGGCAGAGGCTTTAACCCACTGAGCCACCCAGGCGCCCCTGCTGCTTTTCTACTAAGAACACAACCTTCACAGGGGACCTGGGTGGCTCAGTCATTAAGTGTCTGCCTTGGGCTCAGGTCATGATCCCAGGCTCCTGGGATCAAGCCCTGCATTGGGTTCCCTGCTCAGTGGAGAGCCTACTTCTCCCTCTTCTCCCTCTCCCACTCCCCCTGCTTGTGTTCCCTCTCCCTGTGTCTCTGTCAAATAAATAAATAAAATCTTAAAAAAAAGAAAAAAAAAAAAAAAAGAACGCATCCTTCACAAAAAGCCAGAATTGAACATTTCCAAACAGAATGAAGAAAGTTCACAGCAACAGTGATGGAAACTGGGGTTATACGGATATGTGACATTGTAGTTGGGGGGAGGGGGAGGGAGATTGTTCATTGGTTTACAAAAATCACGTTACATTTTGAGTTCAGACTACAGATTGTTATGTCATTAGAAACATGTTGCGTGGCAGAATAATTAATATAAATTCATTTCTAACAAAAACATACAGAGTTCTGAAATGATAATAGAACTATTCCATGCATTGCCTTGGGGAGTGAAGGAGAGTGGAAGAGGCAAAAAAGAACAAATGGGAAGAAGGAAGAGAGGATTTTTTAAAAAAGGTAAAATCCTATAAGCTTTTGGAAAATAAATCTAGATATACAGTTTTATTTGACCTTATCTTTCAACTCCTACAACAGTTTGTGACTCTTCTGGTCTAGAACCCAGAGCCAGCTCACATTTCTGGGTTGAGAAAAATAGGAATGACCTAAAGCCTTTGAGTTTCTTTTTTTAAATTTTTTATTATTTTTTAATTACTTTTCAGTGTACTAGAATTCATTGTTTATGCACCATACCCAGTGCTCCATGCAATATGTGCCCTCCCCAATACCCACCACCCGGTTCCCCCAACCTCCCACCCTCCCCTCCCCTACAAAACCCTCAGGTTGTTTTTCAGAGTCCATAGTCTCTCATGGTTCACCTCCCCTTCCAATTTCCCTCAACTCCCTTCTCCTCTCCATCTCCCCATGTCCTCCGTGTTAAAAACCTTTGAGTTTCTAACAAGCAGTGAGCTATAATTATCATCACAATAATAACTATTTATTGAGTGCCTACTAGGCACCAGACCCTCCAGGACAAGTTTTCTATTCTTTGTATCTGTTAATCTTGACAGCTCTGTAAAGCAGACGTCAATCTGGCATTCTACTACTGAAGAAATCAAAACTGATTTGCCCAAGGCTTGTGGGGGACAAATCCTGGTCAGGACCAAGTCTCCATGCTACTTCTCCATACCACGCTGTGTCCTCACGAAGGCAGTGCGAAGAAGGAGGGCCCTGGGGAGCTTCCTGGTTACACTATATACTCCTGTTTCCCTAACGGCCAAGATGACCCACTGGTACAAGATGCAGCCAGACTAGCCCACTGGTGAACAGATCCTCTCACTGACAGGTTGTATTAGTTTTGCTAGAAGGAAAGGCAATGGTGGGGAAGAAAGAGAAAAGTCCCTTCCCGGACTCCCAGCACCTCTCTGGAAGATCATCCTCTTCTGGAAAAGACACCAAAAATGGCCCCTTAGCACAGATGATGGCAGTGAGTCCTAATTCCCAACAGAATTCCAGGAGAATTAGGCAGTTTATCAGGACTGAGAGTGGCTATTCCTTCCGGATTTCAGAGACACTGTCTAATGTTGTAACGGGCTTCCCAAATGTAATTAGTTCCCTCTGAGTAATGCACTAGCTAAACCGTAGTATTTTACAATCTCAAGGATTCATGACTGGTAGTGCTATCCAGCAATATGCTAGTCCTGACCACCTAATTCCACCAGCCTTGTCTGCTAGTAAATCATCAGGTTAGTTACTAAGTGATAAAGGCAGACAGTTTTCAAAAAACAGAGCCTGTGGTGCAGCCACCAGGCCTGAGAGACGATTTTCTAACGTAAGATTATGACTCTGAAACACCCAATTTTCATCCCTTAAAAGAAATACAAAATCCCATCAATTATAACTTAACTGCCTGGATAAAAACAGAAATTCTAGAACAGAAACGGACCAGACAACTGCTGAAAATCCATTGTCTCCTCAGGATGCCTTTGATCTGTGGTAATTACGTACTCTGAACTAAAGGAACGAGTTTGCTCTCCACCTCACTGCTATTGGAACTTGACATATTGACTCAGGTATGGGCGGGGCCCATGTTTGTTCCTATACTTCTCTAACTTACCTTCTGGAAGAGTTAGAAGATTCATGTCGGGTACCCAGCGGCTGCATTCAGGACTGAGTAAGAGGATAGAGAAAAACATCTACGCTACTTAGGCCATTTCACTCTGCTGTGTTTTAAAATATATTTCCAGTTTGGTTAATGCAAGGTAAAGTCAACACACTCTTTTTAAGGGGTACACAGAAAGGTCAATTGTACTACATTATCTGATATGCAAACTCTTTCCATTTACTAAGCAAGATAACTAAGAGGAAGACTGGAGATCTGAAAGTCCCCGTTTATCTACCAGCTGGCAACAGAGACTCCAGGAAGGAGAGGCTCTCTCCACTCGTTTCCTTTAATCAGCGTGTGCAACTAGGTTAGTGCTGTGGGGATTATAGCTCAAGGATCATCCGTATTATTCAAATGATACAAAGACAGTACCTAACCAAAAAACACAGGCCCAGAGCCAGACACCCCAGGGTCAAATCCCACCACTACTGCTCACTAGCTGGGGGCTTCCGGCAAGTTACTTCACCTTTCTGCGCTTCAGTTTCTCAAACTGTTACACGGAGATGATAATCATGGATTCTGCCTCTTAAGGTTACTGTAAGCAAGGAATGTGTGTGTGTGTGTGTGTGTGTGTGTGTGTTTATAAACACATGCATACACACATATAAACCACCTGATCCCTTGTAAGGTCTCAATAAATGTTAGCCATTCTTCTCCTGCAGGGGTTAAAAAGACAGCTTTTATTACACATTTCCTTTGTAGGAAATTTAGAAAACAGCAATGATCCGCAGGACAAAATGCAGTCTATTATTCCATCACCAGAAAATAACTAGAGTTAACGTTTTGGTGTATAATTACTCAGCATTCCTAGTTAATACATTACTATGTAGCCTAATTGCTTTTCTTTTAATATGTGAATATCTTGAAAATATACTACATTTTAGGTATTTTATATATATATACATATATATATATAATCAGTGTATATTTAAGATATATTTTAGATTTATTTATATATATATTTAAGATTTATTTGAGAGATTGAGAGAGCAGGGGGAGTGGCAGAGGGAGAGGGACAGAGAAACTCAAGCAGACTGTGTGCTGAGTGTGGAGTATGAAGCGGGGCTCGATCTCACAACCCTGAGATCACGACCTGAGAGGAAAACAAGAGTTGGATGCTTAACTGACTGAGCCACCCAGGTGGCCCTGTGTTGTGTTCTATTAAATCAATGAGTATATAGGCTATGTTCAATTTTTCTATTATGAGTAACAAACACTATGTGCCAGAAACCATTCTAAGCATATTTACATATCAACTCATTTACTTCCCATGATAGTACAGACCTTATGAGGTAGGGACAATTATCAGTCCCTGTTGCAGATGAGGCAGAGAAGTTGAGTGACATGCACAAGGGGATACAACTATCAAGGGGTGGAGGCAAGACTTGTACCTAGGCCAAGAAGGCCAAGGAGACTCCCCGCTGAGCTTGGAGCCCAAGACAGGGCTCAATGCAGGACCCTGAGATCATGACCCAAGGTGAAGGCAGACGCTTAACCAACTGAGCCACCCAGGTGCCCCCTTGTCTGCTATTCTTTAGAATCAATGAGTGAAAGAATTTTTAAGCCAAAGGATATGCTCAATTTCAAGAAATTTTATTTTGCATCACATATATTTTTGGATGGCATTAGCCTAAAGCAGTTTTTGTGGTCAAGAACGTGTTTGCCTCCACATGCCTGTGTGTAGATACCTGACCGTGACTCTCTGATGTGACAGAGAATAGTCGGAAAGAGCGCAGGACACGGTATTTGCTGTCGCAGACTTGTGTTTGAACAGCTAAAGTGAGTTTTAAATGCATGTCTAAGTTATCCTCATCAGTATTGTCTCTGATCAGCTCCTGGCATTGGTGGAGCAGGATTCCAGGACTGAAAGCAGTGGCTGAACCTGATGACCTCTACCTCATGATGCCAATGTCTTGGTGACTGCACGTCCTGCAGCAGCAGGCACTGTCCAACTACTGAGCTCTGCTCCCCGGCCTCCAGAAACTCCGGTGGCCTTTGCTTGTAGTACCACTGGTTCTCTTGAGAGGCATGACTTTTTTTCATAATGTTAGGGCAATAAGCATTCTGTGCATGTGATGGTGAGGCCAGGAATGAGAGAAGGAAGGAAAAATGGAAACAAAAAGAGTATGTGCAAAAACTGATAACTAGATTTATTTTTTTGAAACACTGCCTGCGAACTGGTCTCTTAGGACATTATTATTTTTGCTTGCAGGAGACTATGGAGTCCTCAGACATCAGAACATCACAAGCCTCTGAAAACAGAGTCTACTAAGCTGTGTTAAGCCATTCTAAACCACTGATTGAAGCAACCCCAAACCTTCCTTTATCCTTTGTCACCACAAAGCTATCAAATTAATTCAGGCTGGCCACCTACATCCCCACCTCAAATAGAGGCAACAAATTAAAAAGGGAAAAAACAAAAACAAAAAAATAGTTCCCCATCCCTTCTCCCCCACCCCCAACACACACACAGATACACAGATCTTTTATTTAAAGGTCCCTAGGGAGGTGAGGAGCCATTTCCACTGAAGCCAAGCAGAGCTATTAAGGAGCAGCTGGGGCAGTGGACACATGTAATTAAAGAAGACACTATTTACCCCCCCCCAAAAAAAAGCTTCTTTAAAGTAGATTCTGTAGAACGGACTCTTAGCTGCGAAGCTCTGGGGCAGCCCAGCCAGTGAATCCAAGAAATGCTTCCCAAACTAAACAGGATTTTTGTTTTAGTTTCTGCAAACTATTCTCTAAAACCCCTATAGGCAATTATCTTAGGAAAGGAATATTTGATCAAAAGATCAATAAACTGATTGGATATATATACACAAGTTTTCTTGCATTTCAGAACAGAAGTCTTTCTGAAAAAGTGTCAATGCATTTTCATTTGTATCATAATTTCAGAAAGGATTTATCTTCATTATGATTGAGGGTCAATGGATGGAGCCACCATAAACTTAAAAGCATAAATATATACACAATTAGGGGCACCTGGGTGGCTCAGTGGGTTAAAACCTCTGCTTTCGGGGCACCTGGGTGGCTCAGTGGGTTAAGCCTCTGCCTTCAGCTCAGGTCATGATCCCAAGGTCTTGGGATCGAGCCCCGCATCGGGCTCTCTGCTCAGCAGGGAGCCTGCTTCCCCCACCTCTCTCTCTGCCTGCCTCTCTACCTACTTGCAATCTCTGTCTGTCAAATAAATAAATTAAATCTTTAAAAAAAAAAAAAAAAAAAAAAAAAAAAAAAAAAACCTCTGCTTTCGGCTCAGGTCATGATCCCAGGGTCCTGGGATCAAGCCCCGAATCGGGCTCTCTGCTCAGCGGGGAGCCTGCTTCCTCCTCTCTCTCTCTGCCTGTCTCTCTGCCTGCTTGTGATCTCTGTCTGTCAAATAAATAAATAAAATCTTAAAATACATATATATATACACACACACACACACACACACACACACACAATTAAAAACAAAAGGAAGTTCAAATTTAAAGTATTTGGAAGACAGTTTTGTATTTAAAAAATCTGACTACATAACAGCAAAACTCCTTATAGGAAAATAGCAGTCAAAGACAAATAATAAACCGAAGGAAAATATTTACAACAGAAGACAGACAAACGGCAATCTCCTTAATTTACCAAAAACTCATACAAATTGGGGAAAAAAAAAAAAAACCCTAACAGAAAAATGGGCAAAGGACATGAACAAGCAGATGGTAGATAGAGAAAAATAAATGACCAATACAGATGGACAGACATTCAATCTCATATGTAACATAAAAAATGTAAATGTAAACAAGGAGATTTTTTTCAGTTATGAGATTGGCAAAAAATTTAAAAATCTAAGTTTGAGAATACTAGCTCTGTTGAAGGTTTGAGAAAAACACTCTGATACGAGTCAGGAAGAGTGTGAGGAGAAATTTCTCACGCACATGAGCATTGAACAAACGACCTACATGCCCATCAGCGATGACTGGTGAAGTCAGGGGGTACAGCCACCTAGGAGAATACCTATCAAGGAGCGACATGAACCTGTGCGGGCTGGATGAAAACATCTCGAAGCCATGTGGCTAGATGAGAAAAACAAGATGCAGAATAGTGGGTGTGGCATAAATAAATAAATCTTTAAATAATATATAACTGGCTACATCCACAGAACATTTTCACTGAGGGATTAAAAAAAGATCTGTTAATAGTGGTTTCCCTTGGGAATGGGACAGTAGGGATCTAAAGAGACCCTCATCTTCACTTTATCTCTTTCTGAGCCATTTGGCTCCTCTAACCATGTGCTTATTACTCTTCTTATTAAAAAAAAAAAAAAAGATAGGATACACTAAAATAATGGGTAATTGATTTTTCCTTTGAAAAAGATCTAAATTTTTTTTTAAGATTTTATTTATTTATTTGTCAGAGAGAGTGCACAGAAGCAGACAGAGTGGCAGGCAAGAGGCAGCAAGAGAAGCAGGCTCCCCACCAAGCAAGGAGCCGGATCAGGACTCAATCCCAGGACCCTGGGATCATGACCTGAGCCGAAGGCAGTGGCTTAACCCACTGAGCCATTCAGGCATCCCTAAAGATTTTATTTATTTATTTGACAGACAGAGATCACAAGTAGGCAGAGAGGCAGGCAGAGAGAGAGAAGAGGAAGGTGTCTCCCTGCAGAAGAGAGAGCCCGATGTGGGGCTCGATCCCAGGACCCTGGGATCATGACCTGGAAAAAGATCTAAATTTTTTAAAGAAAAAGCATTTTTTTAAAAATTTTTTTTAAATTTTTTTATTTTAATAAACATATAATGTATTTTTATCCCCAGGGGTATAGGTCTGTGAATCGTCAGGTTTACACATTTCACAGCACTCATCATAGCCCATACCCTCCCCAATGTCCATTTCCCCACCACCCTCTCCCGTCCCCCCTCCCCCCCACAACCCTCAGTCTGTTTCTTGAGATTGAGTCTTTTATGGTTTGTCTCCCTCCCAATCCCATCTTTTCATTTTTTCTAAGAAAAAGCATTTTTATAGTAAAAAGTAATCACACCATTTAATGTAGTGTTAAAAGGGCTTTGGAGTTAAGTCACTTGGGTTTGAATCATGCCTCTTCTACTAACTCTGTAAAGGCTTAGGCAAATTATTTACCTTCTCTCTGCCTTAGTTTCCTTATCTGTGAAATGGAGATGAAGGTATTAACAGTAAGTATCATTAAGGGATTCAGGAATTAGGCAAAGCATACAAGAAAGTTAGAACAGTGCTTGGCACGTAGCAAGCACTCAATCTATGTTATAATTTCTAGTTAGAACTACTGGTACAGTGGCTTGAAGGCCAGAAAAAGCTTTTAAACATCTTTCCCTTAAAAAGACCCACAATACAGGGGCACCTGGGTGGCTCAGTGGGTTAAAGCCTCTGCTTTCGGCTCAGGTCATGATCCCAGGGTCCTGGGATCGAGCCCCACATCGGGATCTCTGCTCAGCGGGGAGCCTGCTTCCTCTTCTCTCTCTCTGCCTGCCTCTCTGCCTGCTTGTGAGCTCTCTCTGTCAAATAAATAAAATCTTAAAAAAAAAAAAAAGACCCACAATACAAAATGCCTTATCCTGCTTAAGTCAAATGTTCTTATAAACACTCTTTAAAAAATGTGGTTTTCCTTCAGCCATTTGTCAGTGGAGAGTACGTTTCTATTTTTCACTCTGTATGTGTGTGTGTGTGTGTGTATGTGTACAACAGAGTTTGTCTCAAAAATCTGTGGTCCTGAAAAAAACTCTCTACGGCGTCCTCCAAATGTCTTTAGAGTTGCTCCTGGGTTACAACCCACCTTAAGTAAGCCCCAGGGAAAATGCACTTAGGTTTACTGACCTATTCTTACCAAAGGCCAGTCCCCTGAGCCAGGTAGCTTTGAAGGTCTGAGAAAGAAGGGAAGGAGCATGGCTGACGAGGCCCAAGAGGACTGAGAGGGTCAAAGACGTCTCTATCTCTTCACTCCTTCATCTTGGGCTGGTTCAACTACCTGTCTTGATAGAAACACAGGGAATGCACCTGCTGACCAAGAAAGCAGATGAAAGAAAGAATAAAGCGGTCTAAAGAAACTTCAAGAAAGCAGGGGGAGTGAACATTTCTGACAGAAACCCCAGATATATCTAGTCTCCCTTTGCATCACCATCAGCGAAAATTAACACTATGCATTGGCCAACCTGAGTAGAGTATAGGAAAGACAATGGGTGCTGTTTGGTTTTGTGAACGACCACCCAACCTCCCTGGGCCTCTTCTCGTGATCAGTAATAAATAAATATGTGTCCCTGTTATCTTACCACAGATGGCCAAAAAGAGAACGCTAGGCAAGAGATCCGTGAGTTCAACACAAGGCCAGTCAGGTGCCTCTGGAATCTTCTATAACCACTGCCACACACTACCCAGCATCACCAGAAGGAGGCGCCAACCTGCAAAGTCACACACCAACAAGCTCTACCCAAAGAAGGCACTCTAAACTCTGGCTCCACCTCTCAGCAGCTGTGTGTTCTTGTCCAAGCGATTTTAACCTCACCAAGCCTTAGTTTTCCTATTTATGTATATATGTATGTATGTATGTGTGCATATATATGTATTTTTTAAATGATCAATTTGTTTAACAAAAATTTACTGAGCATCTGCCATGTTGTTATGTGTCAGGCCCCACTCTAGGTGGACAGCAGTTCCTATCTTGGAGGGTTGTCATGAAATTGAAATAAATGAAAAGTGAAACGCGTGGGAAGTGCTTGACAGGCTCATACATACTCACTTTATAATTATTATTAATAATGCAATGATTCCTAAATCTTACTATGCCTAAAGATCATCAGGAAAGTTAAGTAATAGCATGTATGTCTGGTTAACACTCAAAAAAATTCCAGTTCAGAAGGTTTGGGGGGAATCCACGAATGTGCATTTTCAGTAATTACCACAGATGACTATGTAACCAGCGGTCACAGACCACACTGAGGAGGAAAGCTCCGAAGATAAAAGACACATGGAATCTTTCTCCAGGTCCAGTCAGATTTCAAGGACTTTCTTCAGAGGGAAGCTGAAGGTGAGTGAGCAGAAGTTGAGGTGGACCAGACATCACCTTTGTCAAGGACCAAGCACCCAGAAAAGAGTCTACCTTCCAGAGTGACTTGCCCCCTCACAGATCTTCAGAAGCCCCTTTCTGGGCTAAATCCATCTTCAAAGAGTTGTAAGGGGAGACAGGGACATAGAGAAAGCGTGCCTTCTTTGAAAACTGGCCCAGATCCAGCCAAACTCGTGCACACATGATGGTTTGTAAAGCTAGGGGGATACTTAGCAGTTGGCCCACGGTTTGAAGTCCTCATAATCCCGTTTTAAAGAGGAGGGCCTGGGGCGTTGGGGTGGCTCAGTTGGTTAAGCATCTGCGTTTGGCTCAGATCATGATCCTGAGGTCCTGGGATGGAGCCCCATGTCAGGCTCTCTGCTCAGTGGGGAGTCTGCTTCTCCCTCTCCCTCCACCCCCCTCCCTGGCTTGTATTCTCTCTCTCAAATAAATAAATTAAATCTTAAAAAAATGTTTAAAGAAAATAAAGAGGAGGGGCTGACCAGTCTGGAGCTGGGGGTGTCAAATACCACTCAGCAGAGAGAATCAGCTCACAATCTAGCACACTCCCTGCCTGCGTTCGCCCATCAGCCCTGACTTGCTGCCTTCAGTGTGGTCAGTGTGTCCATGGCTGACATGCTGAATGGCACCAAACCAACCACACAGCCATCCACCATCGCCCCATGTGGAATCAGCACTGGGCACCAACACTTCAGCAGGGGGGCACAGAGGCAACCGTCTCCCATTGCCTCCCACTGAACATGTCTGGGGAGGGTTACATCTATTGTGGCCACGAACTTCATCTTAATTGATTATTCTGGGAACCTGGTAATAACAGAAG
The DNA here is from genome assembly GCF_963455335.1 of Martes martes. Lineage (NCBI taxonomy): Eukaryota > Metazoa > Chordata > Mammalia > Carnivora > Mustelidae > Martes > Martes martes. The sequence goes on along the minus strand of NC_137891.1, from coordinate 28,689,863 downwards.
TAAATCCGCCCTGAAGAATTTTCCAGACTCTTACATGTTCCTTATCTTTAAGTTCTTGTCAAGTTCACTGAACTGAACTGACTTTCTGCCCCTTTTAAAAAGCTAGCTGGTTCTATTTAAGGAGAAGTGTTTATCCAGTGATTACCAAAATGAAGTGCCTGCCTCCGTGTCTGGCAGGAAGACCTAAATCAGGGAAAGGCCATCCTTAGGGTGGCGGGGTGGGATCAGAGCAGGGGTGACATTGTTAGGGGAGTTAACAGGGGAGGAAGGGGGGGATGCAGGGGTGGCAGAGAGAAATGGGGACTGACAACCCATCAACACTGGAAAGTCAGAGCAGAGCTAGGAATGAGGTCTGTGACTTCAAGTCCAGAGCATAAGAGAAAAGGAAAGGATGAGTCTTTTTTGAGGTCACCTCACCTTCCACTCCCAGTGAAGTGGTGGTGTCTGCAGGCAGTTCCAGACCATGAATGGAACAAAAACACCCACTCGCTAGGAAGACATGACATAATTTACCACTTGCTGCAGAGACCAGCAACAGCACTAAAACGGCATGGTTTTTCATTTTGTTTTATTTTATTTTTTTAAGATTTTATTTATTTATTTATTTATTTGAGAGAGGCAGAGACAGAAAGTGAGTGCTCCAACAGTGGGAGGGGCCAAGGGAGAGAATCTGAGGCAGACTCCGAGCTTAATCCCTGGACCCTGAGCTCCTGACCTGAGATGAAATCAAGAGTTGCACGCTTACCCAGCTGAACCACCCAGATGCCCCTCTTTTGTTTATTTATTTAACCTCCCTTCTGTCAGAAGAGCCATTTTCCTAGTTGACTTTAAGATCTAACAGCTTTGGCAGCCTCCCCTCGTCTTCCCCACCCTGTGCGGCAGCCTCCCCTCGTCTTCCCCACCCTGTGCGGCAGCCTCGAGGGTGCACCACATGGTGTGTGTTCTCCACTCACAGGCCACCCCCCCAGGGCTGTGGCCCCAACAGGGAGGGGTGCAGGAAGGGGTGCCACAATCCACGTCTTCCCTTGCAGTCGACCTCTTGCACTCGACCTGCTCTTGCAGCCTCTTGCACTCGACCTGCTCCTTGACTTTCTCAGCAGCACTGACCTTCCCCTTTCCTATACTGGAACGGTCTGCCAGGTAGTTAAATCACTGGACCTTGGCAACACTCAGCCATGCTCTACTTCTAATATCTTGATCTCCTTTCCCCTTGGTTCATGCATGATATATCCCCTCTTCGTTCTTCTCTTGCATTTTCAATCTCTGTGAAGTTGTTTCTCTTTGTTTTTTATGAGGTGACAGTTTAGTAGCCTCAATTACTGGCTGTGTGACCTTGGCAAAGGCACATAACCTCTCTGTGCCTTGCTTTCTTCTCTAAAAGGAAAAAGATAATCGTATTTATCTCATAGAGTGTTGAAAAGTTTATATAAGTTAATATATGAAAATGTAGTGCCTGACACTCAGTTAACATTTTAGAGAATCTTTTTTTTTTTTTTTAAGATTTTATTTATTTACTTGAGAGAGAGCATGAGAGGGGGAAAGTCAGAGGGAGAAGCAGAACTCCCTGCTGAGCAGGGAGCCTGAAGTGGGACTCGATCCCTGGACTCCAGGATCGTGACCTGAGCCGAAGGCAGTCACTTAACCAAATGAGCCACCCAGTCACCCTCAGTGAACACTTTAAAATACTGCCTTTATTTTTGTTTTTCTTCTTATGATCACCCTCGCTGAATCACATCTGGGTCCCAACATGTGTAACCAATATCAGGGAAAAGGACTTGGAGGAGGAACGAGGAGTGAGGGGAGGCTGTCATTTGGGATGTGAGTATCAAAACTAGCATGAAAATAGAAGATGGTTCTGACAGAGGGTGGTAAGGATTCTTCCTCCTTCCTTGAGATTATAAATCAATGAGTAAATCCTCAGCTCTGGGCTATGTTGACTGAACTCTCCAATTTCACACGAAAGCCTAAAGCACATTATAGAGAGCTAACTACCGAACCTTCTCGTAGAAGCTGTGGGTCACACACACAGTGGGAGACAAGCTCCACCAGGGCAAGATTTCATCTGTTCCTACTGGAACGCCCCACAGCTCTCTGCACCCCTAGCAGGTGTCCAGCTGAGACAATGATCCTGCTGTCAAGAAAGGGGCAAATCCCTTAGGAGGGACACAACTTGGGTTCTAAAAGGCCTCAACAGGGGCGCCTGGGTGGCTCAGTGGGTTAAAGCCTCTGTCTTCAGCTCAGGTCATGATCTCAGGGTCTTGGGATTGAGCCCCGCATCGGGCTCTCTGCCTACTTATAATCTCTGTCAAATAAATAAAATCTTAAAAAAAAAAAAAAAAGACCTCAACAAAGGGAAATATTATGTCCTGCTGGCAGGATTAAGATTCCATGGAAGAGGCTCACGGAACTACCTAGCTTTCAAAACTACCCATGACTATTCAACCCATAGACAAGGAGTGGTGGAGACAGTCGTCCAGGGCAAAGGGAGTGGCATATGAAGGCAGCAGGCCTGGAGGGAGAAGTAACAGCAGCAAATGAGGAGGTGATGAAGGCAGTTCAGGGGAGAGAGAGTTGAAAATCTTTTTTTTTTTTTTTTAAGGTTTACTTATTTTAGAGAGAGAGAGAGAGAGAGAGAGAGAGAAAGCACGTAGGGGGGAGGGGCAGTGGAAGAGGGAGACAGAGTCTCAAGCAGACTCTCCACTGAGTGTAGAGCCTGACTCGGTACTTGATCTCACAGCCCTGAGCTCATGACCTGAGCCAAAACCGAGAGTGGAATGCTTGCCTGACTGCGCCACCCAGGTGCCCTTAGTTGAACATCCCTCTAAGCCACGGGCCCCAAAATTTGTGTCTGGCAACAAGTGTCTCACACTGGACACAGTCTTTTTTTTATTTTCTAAAATTCCTATATTTGCTTCTCTGATAAAACATGTCAACATGTGATCTTCCTCAGAGAGGTGGAGATTAGAGAAGAGGACCCACATGTTTTCCTACCCTAGTGATACCACAGCCATGGTTTCTTCTGAAGTGACTGCTGTGATCTTCAGTGGCCTACTGATAGCCTCCCTCAGCGATCTTCATGTATCCAGAGCCAAATGGACCAATGGAAATGAGACATGGGAGAAAGTGGCAAAGACTTGAGGTCACAGTGCTGTGTGGGAACCAAGCAGGGGCCCAGAGAGTCACTTTTCATTATTTTCTCTGCAGAAAACTTAAGAGTCACGGGTGCACAGAATTGGATTAGTCAAATTCCTTGGTTCCTGACACACTCTCATCATTGGTCCATGCAAGACTACCTTTATTTTAGTTCTTTACTGACTGGTTTGTATGAGCCAGTATTCATGTTTATTTAGTATTTATTTATTGTACTTACGTTTTTGTTTATTTCTTTATGTTTAATCTTATAGTAAATGAAGAAACCACCACCCATCACAACAACTAAAATGTCGACACTAACTTACACCTACCTCCGCTTTCTATTCCCTGGTCACCATTTCCTTGCTTTCATTTTTACAAAGAATAGTCACATCTATAAGGATTCCTAAAAAGTAGATTCTTTTTTGTTTTCTGTTTTGTCCATCTTTCACTTTTTAATAAACAGGCTACTATGATATGTATCATCTTCTGGGATGATTTAGATTCAAAATCATATTGCTACGGTTTTCCATATATCTGTAGTATATTCATCTGACTGCTATATAATATTCCACTGTATGGCTTATACCATAATTTATTTCTTCATTCTCCTGATGATGAGAAAATGAATTCGGTTTATTCCAGTTATTAATCTAGCCAGAGTTTCCATTCTGATAAATAACTATTTGTATTTCCAGAGGCACAAGTCTCCCTAAGGGAAAACAACAACAACAACAACAACAACAAAATCAGAAGAGTAAATCCACTTTTATGTAATATATTCCATAGACAAAAAGAAATGTTCTGTGGACCATTTGTCTTTCCATACCTTTCCCTCTCATTGTCATGGAGAGTCAAGAACTAAAAGTAAAACTGGACTCTCTGCTTTACCCTATCTCAGTTTTACGATGACCCAACACGCCTAAGGTGATCTTCATTCTTGGGTCGTTCTGATCCTGACTAGCCCTAAAAGATCAGGAAGTCCATGATACTATTTTAGGTTTTGCTTAAGTTATCTCCATGACCTTGCCCCTTAGCCTCAGCAATGAGACCGGCCCATGAACATGAGAAGCTGGCCTAGAGCTACTATTTTATGAATATAACCTCACTGTGGGAGACAATCCTTGCTCCAGGGTGGGGAGTAATGGACACAAGTGGCTTCCTTAACACACCCAGAATTGGTCAAGTACCTTGTTCTAAAGCCAAATGCTGGGTTTGAGTCACAGGTAGGGGAACAATCTGGGTTTTTAAAAGACGCCACTGTTGTGGAGAAGGGGAAGAGACTGTGTAAAAGTTTCCAAATCAGAAAGCCACTGCCCTACTTTGGAAATGTTGAAGCTAAAGTAAAGATTTCTATCTTTTGATTTTCATCTAAGTATCTCCATGTTAGAGCTGACGAATTGTCACTTCCGAGTGTCTCTGTGAAGTTAGTAACTAGGTCTGTGAAGCAGGTCAGACAATTATAGCATAGATTTTAAACCACCCTCTGCTCCCAAATTCACCAATCCTCTTCTCATTCGTCTAGGATGGTGGTTCTCAAAGTGTGGTCCCAAATCAGCATCAGCATCCCCTGGGGCCTTGTTAGGAATATAGGTTCTCAGACTATAACCCAAACCCACTGAGTCAGCAAATCCGAGGCAGGGTGGAGCCCAGTAATCTGGGTTTTTAACAAGCCGTTGAGAAGGTTGGAGAAGCATTGCTCTAAGACACCCCCACCGAGATCCCGAGTACATAGCACAGTGCTGCATGGCTACCCCTGAGAAACAGAGCATCAGGCTTGACTGTGACTTAAACACAGCTGTACACCGCTGTATACATTTCGGGAACCATTTTCACACATTTCACCTTCAAGATGAGTCAATTTCTCAACTTACTTGGCATAAATCCGAGTCTTACTAACCATGCTTCACATAACTGACAATACCCAAGACCCATAGGTAAGAGCAAGGTCTAGCACGGGTAGCTTCTGAGTTCAGACATCTGATCTTTTTACTGACAATGTGACCGCAGGCAGTCCCTTGATCTCTCTGCCCCTGAGTTCCTCACTCCGAGAAGGGATTGAGCATGCCTTGCCGATGGGATCACTGTGAGAATTAAAGGACCGACTGCGGACGACTGTAAGTGCACAAGAAATACTCATCATTGCTACGACTGACCTACTTACCCATGTGTTCGGTATGTATTGCTAAACACTTATGCTTCCCTAAGAATTCTTGCATATGGGCACTATAAATGGGTGTGTGTGTTTTTTTTAAAGTACCATGGCTTAAATAAGAAGGCAAAGTGTTTATTACGTGACTAACATCTAATGCAGGTGACATAAGGTTTTTACAGACTACTGGGCTTCTGTCAGAAATGGTTTACCATGTTCACATGCTGTTCGAAGTGGTTTACATGTATTCCTATTCAATTCTCATGTTAAACCCACGAGACAAGGTACAGTCTTATTCTCATTTTACAGATGAGAGAAGGAAAGCACAGGTAACTTGCTTGTGGTTACACAGCTCATAAAGGGTGCAGCTGGGATTTAAAATCAGGCATACGGGCTTAAGAAATACCAAATAATAAATGCATCAAAATATGCCTTCAGCACTAAGAAGGCACACCTGCAAGGAACTTTGAGAGTTGGGGGAAATACGGTTTTTACCATAAATGCTTGCTTGCTTGCTCTTGCAAAGGGCATGCCAAAACCTTTGAAAATTCATTTACAATCAATCTGCAGCAGAGGTTTTAACAAGATTATCACCATTCTGCTCTGCTCTGTATCTCTTACGGAGAGCAAACAATTAGTGAACACAGACCACACTGGCAAGGAGACTGCCTTTTTTTTTTTTTTTTTTTTTGAGCACATTAACCCTTGGGACTGAGCCATTCACATATTTTCAACGGAGATAACAGGATTGAATCTTCATTCTTAAATGAAAAGTGAACATATTGTGAATGCACTTAAAAGAAGTATTGCCATTTGAAAACATCTACTAGAAATGGGTTTTTCATGGTGTGGTCTGAGGACACCTGCATCTGCACACCTAGGCTATTTGCTGGAAATACACAATGACTCATAGTCCAGACTTGCGGACTAAAATTTCTTACATCATTCCCATAATCCACATTTTTACAAACTGTCCCCGGGTGATCTTTTACACACACTAAAGTATGAAAAGTACCATCATAAATGGCTCTTGTTTTTTAATATTTAACTATAAACTGCAAGCCACCCGCTCAGAGCCGTTTAGTAACTCTACGTTCTGTCTGCTTCTTCCCATCGGGAAGGTTCCACACCCAGGCCATCAGCATTTCTCGCCCGGAATTAACCGCAACAGCCCCACACCGCGTCCCAGCTACTCAGCGTGGTCCCGAGCACACCATCTTCCACGCTGCTCCAGAGCATAGATCTCATGAGGGGACCCGCCCTGCTGAAACCCTCTAATGGCATTCCATGTGCTTCAGATCAAGTCCGAACTCCCCGGCGTGATTTCCAAGCCCTTCAGTCTCCCTTCAGCTGCCACTGCATCCCGGCCCAATGCGACCACCATCATTTGCTGAAGGCAGCGCAAGTCCCTCTCCCTGGATTATTCTCCTGTCCCTCTGAGCCTGGCTAACTACTACCTGTTCTTCAGGTCTCCAGCCTCGATCTTTAATTGCTTCAGGAAGGGAAGTAGGTGCCCCTCCTTTAGGCTCCTCAGCCTACCCAGAATATAAGAAGCATTCATCACACTGCAGTGCGATGTCTGTTTGCAATTTCCCGGCATGTCATCAGCATCTTGAGGGCTTGTTCATCCTTGTATCCCTGTGTCTAATGCAGCCTTTGGCACACAGTAGGGGCTGTGGCTTTGACAGTTTTCACACTATTAAGGGTCCTCCACTCTTGTCATTCAGCAATGGCTCCTGGAAAGGCTCTCTGAGTCACCTTCCTCTTTCTTTCCCTTCAGGTAGATTGATGGACTAGTATTAATTACGAGTAGGAATAGTCCCTCCACTCCTATCTCCATCCTACATGCCCAAATCTCTTAAAACTCAAGGTTTCATCATATGCTCTCCCTGATAGGAGGAAGTTGAGAGGCAACGTGGGGGGCTTGGGGGTAGGAAAGGAATAAATGAAACAAGATGGGATCGGGAGGGAGACAAACCGTAAGAGACTCTTAATCTCACAAAACAAACTGAGGATTGCCGGGGGGTAGGGCGGTAGGGAGAGGGTGGTAGGGTTATGGACATATGTGCTACAGTGAGTGCTGTGAAGTGTGTAAACCTGGCGACTCACACACCTGTACCCCTGGGGCTAATAATACATTACATGTTAATTAAAAAAAACAAAAAAACAAAACGCAAGGTTTTGGCCCAAAACTTGGTAAGCAAAAATCATGCAGCCTGGAAAGGCCTTTATCTTATTCATCCTTGTCTCCTCAAGGCCAAGCACAGTGCCTGACAAATAGGAGACCCGGAAGAATATTTATTGAATGAGGAGAAAAAGGTACTGAAATAAACTTGTAGGTTTGACTGTGGAAATAACCCCACTAATTTATGAGAAATTGCAAAGAAAGAGAAGTAGCAGGTTGGAGATGGACAAAAAGTATACATGTGATTCAAAGCAGAGAAAAAGACAAATTCTGAAAATCACAAACTGCCAAGTTTGGGGTGGATCTGCAGTAAAACTGTAGAGGCAAGTAGGAGCCAGCAAGAGTTCATGAAGAACCAGGTACGAAAGACAATTCTCCCTTCCTCTTCTGACTGAGTTAGGATTGCAGGCTGCCGCGTAAATCACAGATGTGGAATTTGGTAGGCATGTCGTCACACATTAAGGAGAGTCTTATGAACAAAGCTGCCACGCTCACGGGATGATGGCACAGTCCAGTGCCAACAACCCACAGAATGGTGACTAATGGATTGCCTGTCAACCTCGAGGGAAATGTCCAGTAATGTGTCACCTGACTCTGTCCTTGTCCTTAACCTATTTAACATGCTTTATTAATGACACGAATGAAAACATGAACAGCAGATTATGGATTCCACAGGCCTTGAAGGGATAACTAACACAACAAAGGACAGAGTCAGATACTAATGTTATGAGCAGCTATTTGCCAAAAGAAGAATGTGTTAAAAACGCTACGTCTGCTATTTCGTTGGATTCTTCCTCTCAAAACACACAGGGTGTTGACAAGGAAACTGTCTTGAGCATGATGAGATTTGCCCCAAGCCTGGAGCTAGTGAATGGCAGAGTGGGCTTGTCTGACTCCAGAGTCTGCTTTTTTTTTCATATCCTCTCAGCTTGGTATCTCGTGATCAGAATTCCCAAAGATCTAAGAACTAGAAACCAAGATGGACTAAACCAATTTAGTCCATTTCAAATATGCAATAAGCCTTGCACGTGCAAAGGCCCTGGGGGTGGGGCTGGGGAAGAGGGTCTGAAGAAGAAGTCTGCTGCTCAAAGATCCTTTCAGGAGGAGATGAGATACACAGACCAACAACTAGGATATGAGAAGACATGATGAGTGCAAGACAGAGGGGTCCTGAGGGACCACAGAGGAAGAACTACTCCCAGCTAGGTTGAGGGGAAGCAGGGAGGGGATATGTCACAGACAAGAAGCTACTTAAGATGTCTTGAACACTGGGTAGAATATGAAGAAGTGTTGGAGGGAGCAGAAGGAGCAGACCTCAGGTGAAAGGGATGGTGCGCATGGAAACACGGAGGAAGGAAAACATGAGGAATATTCAGAATATACAGAATCCCTTGTTTGGCTGGAGCACAGTGATCAGGTGAGATAAAGGAGCCACAAAGGTGAACTGTACGTGGAGAGTGGAAGAATGGGCACGCTCTGCTAAGGGCACTGACTCTGAAGGCAAGAGGGAGCCATGAGGAGTGTAGAAAGGGGTGCTGATCTGAACATGATATTTTACGCAGCCTTTGTGGCAGCTGTGTCTGGAGGAGAGACGGGGGGTTGGAAGGCAGGGCAGGTGACTATTGCAGGTAGGAGGTGCGTCATATGGTGAAGGGGAGAGAGCCTAGATGGCGGAAACCCTTTCTAGTTTTGAACCTAGTTCTTAGGTCCAGAAAATCAACTGCATTGGGTCAAATCACTTAAAACTACAGGAAAAGCAGAAAGTAAGTGAAGTGGTAACACCACCCTGTGTTCCATGCTTGACTGCAGTGTATGGACATAAAAGAACAACTGAATGAAGATATGTATGTTTTCTGCACAGTGTGGAAAAACAAACCAAATAGGAATTATCTCGGTCAAATGAAAGGAAAAAATATCTCTCCTATTGCCTGAGGACCATGTGAAAAATTAAACAATCTAATCAGAATGGACTGAGATGCTCCAAGATCAATGCTAGATTTTAATCTAGCACTGTGCAATCTTTAATGCAAATATCTTTTATTTGCAAGCATGAAGGTCAATAAACTAGAACAAATAAACTGGGTAAATTCTGGCCATTTCTGGCATCTGCACAGTGGTGAAACAAAAGCAAATGGAAAAATGGAAAGCCTAGAGGGGTTTGTTTTAATTCAGACATGTGTTCAAGGAACTACAGTGAGACTCGGGGAGAGGAAATAATAAAGGCACATGGAAATGTTTCCAGGAGAAAGCCTGGCAGCACAACAGAGAGAATTCTGGATCAGAGGACTGACTTGGAGGAGAGCAGGTGCAGGGCAGGTGGGCAGCTCCCACGCTCTGCCCAGAGACGGCTGTCCAAGGCCCCGCTGAGCAGAGGACCTGCCCAGGGAGAGGACTTCATCTAGGGAGCGGGTGCTTCCACGGTGACCTTTCGGAGCTGGGCGCAGGTTGGGGAGAGAGACAAGGTATTCTGCAAACCAGCTCAGCTTCCCGCCGCAAGCTGCAGCATTGCACCTCACACCACTGTTTGTTAGTTAAAAACGATCCGAACTCTCAAGCTTCTGAACAAAATGCTTTTGAATGTCCCCCCTGGGAAAGTTCTGCACTGATTCTTGTGTGTGGTTTTTTTTTTTTTTTTTAGCACTTAAAAAGAATGAAGCACACTCACAATTAGATTATGCTCTGCACACAAATTATGCTCTGAATTTCCATGGACTTGTTTAATGGAACCTTCCCCAGGATCTCAACTCGATGTGACATCTGGCACAGAACACGCATTCCCAGGCCAACACTTTGCTTGCCCTGCCGTTCTGCCCCACCCCCCGGCCCTCCACAAGTTAACTTTTTAAATTCAAGTGTACTCAGTGTTCTCTCTTCTCTCCATCCCTTTCCTCCTCGCCCCACAATGTTCTTGGAAAAACCAAAACGGAATGGAAAAGCAAAGCAGACCATCACAAAAATACTGAGGCCATTCTCTTTGGGAACCACTGGAGAATAACTACTTGGTGGTGAAACGGAGAAAATGGTAAGTAGGAGATGGTACTTTGAAAACATCCCCAGATAATTAAAATAGTACGTAATGAAGTTCTGCAGTCTGTATGTATGAGCACCCCATAGAGGCAAAACGAACAAGGCTCAAAAGGAACAAGCTCACGGAAGCTGAATTCCAGTATCTTCCTGACATGCGGCACCACACAAATATCCTCCGGGCTCTGGAGTATACTCATTCATTCACACACATCTCGGGAGGGCTAAGTTCTCGGCACTCTGCTAATTATGGAGAACACAAAAGCAAAGAAAACATGGCTCCAGGACTTTTAAGTTTACCCTTGTGTCTCCAACGTATTTTTAGGGACACATAATTAAGATGGTAAGTAAGATTGTCCTTAAAGTGCAAGGAAATGATAAAACACGCATTTCCCTATAGCGGTCATCTCTGGGGGAGGCAGAGAATGGGATCTGGGAGATCATGCAGGCAGCTTTGGGGGTGGCAATTCTAAAAGTGGAAGGTTGGTCACAAATATTTATTATTATTATTATTATTATATAGTTATTATTACAGTGAACGGCTTATGTGTGTACTGCATATATATTCTTTTTGTGCATCACACTGTATACGTAATATTAAAAAGAAATAGGGAAGCAGCTATAATGAATTTAAAATAAAAGATAATAAAATGATAAAGAAAGAAAGCAAACATTGTTCATGTTCTAGAAAGGCTCATACCCCAGCAGAAAAAAGAGCCATTTAAAAAATAATATTAAATACAACATGGTAACCATAACAATAGAAATAAAAAAGAACACTAAGGGAGTACACAATATTTAAACTGACAACCATGGCCTGTGAAATTCCGATACCAAACTGCCTTTGCTTTTAAGAGCCTGGTTTACCCCTTTGTAAGTGTCAGTACGACATTACTTTCCCTGGGATGCCTTCCAGATTCCCAAAGTCTGGGTTCCACGGTCTTCCTCTGCGCACTGGTGGGATGCTGCACTTCCCCCAGAAACATGTTACACTTGTTTCAGGGGGCCCCGTGTTTACTGTTACATCCCAGGACCGGGCTCACTTCCTGGCTTATTAGTAACTACTTGTTGAAAAAACAAAGGAGTAGCATTCCTGGTTTGGTTCTATTAAGTGGTGGCTGAGATCGAAGAGAAAAGGGTAGGGTGGAAATGTGAAGGTGGAGACTCCCATCCAAAATTCAAGAATGCCCCAGCTTTATGCAGACAAAACTGCTCTACTATCCCCGGTAAGCGAGGCTTGGCAGGGTACGATGCTTACAGATGCTAGCGCATGGCTCCGTACGCCCTAGAGCTTCTCAGCCTGTGGCCTGGATCCTTCCCTTCTTCCGTTAACTGAGGGGGAAAGCATTGGATGTCAGGCTGTATCAGGTTCAGGCCCAGCCTCCATCTCTCAAGAACAGTCAGGCCTGCCCACAGTCTCGGCAGAAATCAGATCTTCCTGGCAGCGGCTCGCGGAGCCGGCCTATCTCAGCCACAGGGGTGAGCGCAAGAAGCCAAACCCTCAGGAAGATCCAGTTTCCCTGAATAGTGCTGCTGCCCCACAAGACAAGGAGGCATCCCTCCCTCTGAAACTGCCAAACTCCGTCTGCTGAAAAGGGACTCGGCAAACACAACCGAGAGCTCCAAATGCTCCTCAGATGTCAGCAAAAGGATGGGAGCCACAACTCATGCCTGCAGCCCCAAGAGCCGACCGAGCATTCAACCAACGGCATCATCCGAGCACGTGACTGTATGACCCACAACAATGGAAAAGAAAGTGGGGCATTATTTTGGTCACAGACCAGCACAGCACAGAGAGAAGGTCACCGTGTTGGTGGGGAGGTTGCTAAGGATTTACTGTTTGCCTTGAAGCCTGACAATTGAAAGCTTATTCTAGCTACATTATCTGAGTGATACTGCATATGAAATCATGTTTAGCATAATATATTTAGCTACCTATTTGCACATACGTGGATTCCCAAGTTCCCCAACTCCAGAGAGCTCGTTTTAAATCACATCATAAAAATGTCTTCCCCTTTTTTCCATTCAAGTGAGTTGGTATAGTCCTTGTTCCACATGCCACGTTCTTTCCAGGGCCAACAGATGGAAAGAGAGAATGTGCCAGAAAGAAGAAATGGAAAATGAAAATGACATAAAAATAAAAATAAAGTTGCAAAATGTAATTTGGGTCAATTCCTTGTGCGTTTTTAAAATCAGCACCAGCAGGCTCTGCGCATAGGCCATTGGCTTTTACTTTTTTTTCACACAGGATTAGTGCAAAAGGAAAAATCCCAGCATGGGGTCTATTTTTATACAGATTAATCAATCATTTCCCGTCTCTTCCTCTCCCATCACTCCCCAAACTTTCAACTTAATGAAACTGGTCTCTTTTCAAAGTATGTCATTTACTGCCCTCTGAACGGAAATCCTTTCAGGAAAGGAGGTGAGCTTAAACTTTGAACCCAGATTTTTAACTTGCACATTTTTAATCTATTATAAATACTAACAACTTATGCTGCTGCTTAATTCCTTTTATCTTACAGATCCATTGTGGAAAGCTACACATCCATTAGTAGCAGCGAAATGAATAGGTAAACATTTGATTATATGTACGCGTAGCCATTTAACAAAAAGAGCAAGGCACACATTGGAAAAGAGAAAACTATTATATACATCTCACATTTTGTGAGGCACATAATTATGTACACTGAATGCCATAATTCCCATCAGAATACCAAGTACACAGTTAGGTTCTTAGTAGTAAGTATTGGACAGAAAATCTGATAGGCTGAATGGAACCAAACCACAGAATTGTGCAAGCTCTGAGCTATCACCTTCCTTAACCACAGAGATTACAAAAATGGTGACGCTGATGCTCATAGGAACGTAATACAATGATGGTAGGTCATGTGCCATCGATTACATCACTGAATTTTCAAAACAGCTTTATGTCATAGGTACTATTATTATCCCACTCTACAGATGAGAAAACAGTTATAGAGAGGGGATTCACACATTCTGAGGCTGGAAAAAAATCCTACATTACACTGGTCTGCAGAGATGGGCAGGAGAATTTATCACAGACACATCGAGATGGGGAAATGGGGTCTTATGCTACCAATTGGCTGAAAAACATTGGGAAAAGTGTCATCAACATTGTTTCCATGTCTCCAAAACCAGGATTGCAACAGAGTTCATCATGCCCCCCTTATTTGTTTGTTGTTCCTTTGAAGGGTAGAAATCATATTTTAAAAATATTAAGGCAATGACCCAGAGCCTGACCTCAAGGACAAAGTCAGGTGGAGACTAGTCATACACAACCCATTTCGCATCCTCAAAGGGTGGTACATTCTCACCATTTGGGGCATTGAAAATTGAGGCATGACAAACGGTTGTCATTTGCTGAGTGGTCAGTCATAAGTACAGAAAATAAGAGACATTTACAACCTAGCAAAATACTCTGTGCTCATTCTTGTATGTGATTGAAACTGAATTTCTCTTATACCAGAAAACACGTGTTGTGCTTTTTGTGTAGAGCTGCTAGACGCTGTTATGTACTGTGAGTAGTCCAAAAACCTAAATTTTACACAATTTCAAAGCTATTGAACTACAGTTAGGTTCACCATATGTATTGTCTTTCTTTGTTTCTACTGATTAATTTTAACACCACAGGCATTAATCATTTGCCCACCAGATGAAAATCGCTTTAAGATGACTCATGTGTTTTACAACATTGCAAACCCAGCCCGTATGTTCTTGGAATGTAGAGTAAAGAGGAAGTGTTAGATCAAATCAGTTAATAAAAAAAAAAAAAAAAAAAAAAAAGAACATCCTTCCACATCCCAATTCCATGAACATGAAGAGTTTCAGAATTTCTACCGGATGCCATGTGGGAAAAGTAAATTAAAATGGGTCAGAGATGTGCTCTGAATAATTTCCATGAACTGGCAGACACGAGCACATGAGCAAGCTCTCTCTTGATAATAAATACGTCGCGTCTCGGCCCACACAGAGGCCCATGGCAACTATGTGCGGTGCCAATTAGCATTAATTGTGGTTGTGCTCATCTATTCCCACAGCACACGACTGAGTAAGGCCAGGCTTTGCATTTACAAATGCAGCGTGCAATGCTCAGAGTTAGACGAGCATTCTAGAATGTCAAAGTCCACGATCAGTTTTTCTCGTTTTGGTTTCAAACTGCACAAACAGACTCACAGATGACAAGGGGTATTTAAAACAATAGACGTGTGTGTGTTTCAAAGTTTAGGTATAGACTCTGCCTTCGGAATATCTGAGAGGCAGAGCGGACAATTTGTTTTCAGTCTACATTTTTAGCCCGCCACAACGAACTTTACACACGCATTCATACAGAAAGAGCCTATCCTCTGGGATTCGATATAATTACTTACTTACTGTGACTAATACTACTTACTTAGAGGGTAAGCTCCGTAGACTTTCATGGCAAACACTGCCTCTGCAAACAGCCTCCCGCCACAGGCTGGGGTATGTCTTGTGCAGAAATACAGTGTGAGCAGCTCATCTCTCCGTGGAGTACAGTCTCAGAGTGGGGTATCCATGGAGACAGAGCAGGGCAAGGAAGTTACTCTGCTGGGCACCATAGCAACAGGAGGCCGAGGGATGGCCGGCCTATCAGGGAAGAGCAGAGGAGCTTCTCCCTGGTGACTGCAGCGTTTCAAATGAAACCATCGCCCTCATGAATGGACACAAAGCATTTAAAGAAATACCAAATTGTCAAATAGAAGGAAATGCCTACACAACAGTCTGGGCTAATCCTCTGACAACATTGGAGCGAAACACTTCGTCTTTCTATAAGGACTATACCCCAATGGGCAAGGAAGAAATTATCTCAAGACCCCACATATTCTGAAGTTTAATGGCAAGCATGTGAAGCTTTGAAAAAAAAATGCCTGGTGTACCCCATGAATTCCAGCTATTTCAAAATGCAAGGCAACTCACAGTGCTGACCAAGAGGGAGGAACGGGAGAGATCTGTTGTTCTGAAGGGAGAAAAGGGAATCCAGGACTCTATGGGACAACGCTCCGCATAGTCCTTCCAAATGGGTTTGCTTAGAGTAAACACATTTATTAGGCTTCCACCAAAGCCCTTCATTATATCAGAACAATTCTTACAAAGGAGGTATCTTTGATAAAACCAGACCAATGCAGAGGAGATGGTGAGTGAACATTCAAATGCCTTAATACTGTGCTATCTGTTAACTTGCCCCACTTCTTATTTAATAGCAATGACGCCAGTGACCATTTATGGAACATATACCGTATGCCAGGCAAACACCATCACTGCAAACAGAGTACTAACAATGGTTTTTGCAAAGATACATGACGGGCGTGTTGACCTCTTCGTGCATACAGTATGCATTTGCTCTGCTATATAACCAACACATTTTATGATTCTCACAGTAACCTGCAAAAGCTAATTATTAGTTATTCTTCCATATTACAAAGAAAAAGAAGAGATTTTTTTTTAATGTTATAAAAGAAACCCTTCTGCCCTGGAACTTCCCTTCCCCCACAGCTCAGCAAGTGGCCTGGTCCACCCTATTCAGTGTATAAATATAAGGTGATGTAACCCTCCTCCCACAATTTACCTCTCAGAAAAGAAGAAACCCCATATATTAGAGTCTTTCCAAAGCCTCTGATTACAGAGCTCTTGCTCATAATTACCTTCTTTGAACAAAAAGTGCCATTTGAAAAAGACACATCAGTCTGAATTGATCTCAGTCTGTGCTAGTTTGGGGTGCCTTTGGAGGTCAACTGATGGGATTGTTTAAAAGGAAGGAGACCAAGAAATTTAAAAAAAAAAAAGATTTTGTCATTCATCAGACTCTTCCAGCCTTTAAAGAAAACTTTAAATAGCAATATAGTCAGTGGTTAAATTGTACAGGTCAGAAAAACCCATCCCCTTTGCTAACTGAACTCGAGAACCAAGCAGCTTCGGATAGTGAAGGATACTCACATAGAACTACAGGAAAACAGAAAAATCAGCTTTCTCCATGCTGTACCACAGGTGCTATGACAACCTCTAGGTTATCCTCCAATGTCTACCTTCATTCTTCCTTCTTCCGCTGTCACGGGTGCCTATTTGACTAAACGTCCTGGGATATAATTGCAAATGACTTCCGTGTCCTGACCTTAACATGACTGAGTGCCCCTTGGTCCCTCCCCCGCTCCCCGCTGCCTGGTGGATGACAGCCGACCTGACATAGCTGCCTCCCAGCCTGGGTCACCCAAATCCCTAGGTTTTGTTTAGTAAGAGACAAATAAACTTCTGTCTGGTTTTAACCTCTGTATATTAGAGTCTTTTTTTTTTTAATAGTAACTTAACAGATACCCTCACAATACTTGTAGGCTTAAAAAATGTCCAATAAGAGCACCAGACACTGATTCAAAATTGCTTCATATCAAAAGAATTGGGTGAAGGCGAAAATGATGTGCTCTAGAAAAGTCAGAGGAGTTGCAGAGTAGCTCTAGGGAGGAGAACAACTGAATAAAAGATTTTATATTAGCCATGAATAAAAAAAAAATCAATGTTTCTAGGGGCGCCTGGGTGTCTCAGTAGGTTAAGCATCCGACTCTTGATTTCGGCTCAGGTCACGATCGTGGGGTTTTGGAATGGAGCCCCGCATCGGGCTCTGTGCTCAGGAGGGAGTCTGCTTAGGATTCTCTCCTCTCCCTCTGCCTCTCATCCCACCACTCTCCCCCTCTCTCTTTCTCTTAAATAAATAAATGTCTTTAAAAAAAAATCAATGTTTCTAAGTTAATAATATAGTATAAGTAAGAACATTTAACTAAGACAACAAATTAAAAAAAAATCAGATACTATTTCATCCGTATCTCCGAAGATTTACTTGAGCTAACAAATGAACTAAAACTTTTTTATTCTCATTAGGGAAGTGGGGGGACATTATCTTCAGTCATATACACTGTATCCCTATACTTTTCTCTGCATCCGCTAACTCCTTCCTAGGCTAAGCTATCTAAATATAGACCTGCTTCCTGTTGCCCCTCTTGATAATCCAAGTTCTACAGAGTAGCCAGAAGGATCTCGAGTATTTACCTTAAATTATGTCTCTCTTCTTCAAAACTCTCCAACGGCTTTCCAGTACTCTAACAATACAGACACTTGCTACTGCTCTTCACCCTCCTAACTCACAGCCCTACCCTGCCCTTTAACCCTCCCCTAAACATGAAGGAATATGGCTAAGTGCTCAGCTCAAAAGTCATCACCCCAGACACACCCTTGCCTCATCCCCACTCAGTCACTGTCTATACAGCATTTCCTGGCTTTGCTTGTCAGTATCTGAACTCCTCTTGTTTGCCTGCCTGTGTATCAGCCATCTCCCCGTGTTAAAAGGCAGACTCCATGAGAACAGGCATCTTGCCTGTTTCTTCCCTGTATCCTTCATGTCCAGAGCAACAGCATCAGCACAGAGTAAAGGCTTAATAACTGTTCGTTGAATGACTGACTGACTAAATGAATGAATGCTAGTCAATGTACAGCCAGGATTCAAACCTAGGTTTAACAGAAACCTCTTATATGTAATAAAATAAAAGAAAATATTTTATTTATTTATTTTATGTAATAAAATAAATAAATAAAATTTATTTTATGTAATAAAATAAAGAAAAGGACTTCCTTCCTTTTCTTTACTTAGACTGACATAGACATCACTTTCTGCAATGCCATAAACATTCTAGTCCCTGCATCTCCAAGTATAAGCTCACTGCAGCCAGGTTCCTGAAGGGTTACCTCGGTTAACCATGACTTGCAGCCTTGGCTATCAGATACAAGCTTAGAGGATAAAAAATGTTAATGCAGCGAATGACCCACATGAACATACTATGTAGTTCAGCACATAACTTTTTATCAGTAACCGTGCCGTACACCAAAACATCACACAACAAATCATACCAGCAGAGAAGACAGAGAGAGCAGGGTATTTACCCCTCTGGCTCTTTTCCTATCCTTTGGCTTCATTCCTCTACCAAAGTGCACAGCTGCTCCACATGTGGCCTCAGAGTTCTCTCTCTCTGGCTTCCGGGTAACTCTACCCTGTCTTCAGCCCTTCGGGATGTGGGAATGTCTCCAAGCTCCTGCCGGGGCCAAGCATTTGACCATGCCTTGTTGGATCCCCTTAATTATGCCCTTTGCATGCAGACAGTCTCTTCAATAAACTCACCCCAATTAGCACACAAAAAGGTCCAATCTAAAGCATATATCTGCATGATTTATAACTCGGTTTCCAAGTTCATGTACAGAATAAGTTTCTAGGTTTATTTCTCTTATGCTGGCAGTGGGTAACTATGTTCCGTGGTGGGTGTGTGGTCCGCTGGAACATCTACCATGTATGGGAGACCAGTAATGCTTCGTTCTCCACACGTTAGAGCACTTGGTAAGCATTTGGCAGGCCCCCAAACTGGTGGCTAGAACTACACATGAAATAAATCCTAGAGACCCAGGATTTGGATGGCAGTCACCTTTGGGAAGAAGAAGATTATAATTCACTAATTCTTAGGGGGAAACCATTAACGGACCATTTGGCACCATTACACTGATCGGGTGCACCGTCAAAAGCACAGATGGGAGAAATGCTCGGAGTAGATATGCAGCCCTGCCGTAAAGATAGTCCACTCATCCCATTTAAGCTTTATTTTACTGGTCTGGTCTCTGTTGGGGAGAAGTGAGAGATTGTACAAGAGTCCACCACGAAACATTCTCTGCTGTAGCTTGGGTGAGCATTCTTTCTCTCAGGGTGAAAGAAAGGTTCAGAGACCCGTCTCAGTATACACGCAAAAGCTCTTGCTACGTTGGCAAAGTGTAATGATCTGTGCTTAGGAAAGTATTCATGATATGCAGGGCAGCACAATAAACATCTTGACACGTAGGAAAGGACTAGAGTATGATGAAGTGGAGAACACTGGAGACCTGAACATTCCTCTGATGTTCATATCCTCAGAGTTTACTGATCTGCACCCAGCCTTATGTGTTCAGTTCTGTGGACTTTATTGAAGTTACACTGAGGTTCACTGAATCTGTTATCAGCAACAGCCAGCATAATCTACATACGGACTATATCAGCTAATTTATGAAAATTAATAAGAATTTTTAGGGCTTTACAGACATTAAAGAAAAATAATTTCTATCTTATTCAACACAGTCTTTCTCAATTGTCAAGCTCCCTTATTGTAATTAAAATGATTCCTTTGAAGGCAGGCCTTATAACCAGTGCAGTGGTTAAGAGTTAGTAGCAAGACTGCCCTGTTTAAAATCTACCTACAAGCTGTGCCACCTTGGATAAGTTACCTAACTTCTCTGGGCTTCAGTTTCTCCATCTGCAACACAGGCGACAATAGTATCCTTTTCTCCTATGGATGTTAGGATTAAAGAGTAACATGCTTGGACTTTTGCCGGGGATAGTCAGTGCTCCATAAATGTTAGCTAAAAAATATTTTTTTAAAAGATTTTATTTTTGTAACTAGTCTTTACGCCCAACATGGGGTTCGAACTCACAACCCTGAGATCAAGAGTCCCTAGCCTCTAGCCAATAATTTTTAAATCCAATTTCAGACAGTTATTCAAGCCCTACAATTACATCTAATATATCCTTCCAGGTACTTTCATAAAGTTTTCAGTATCTAAAATAGATCGTAGTCTTTATATGAGGCTGGGCTTTGCTGCTGCAAGACCTTTGATTGGAACTATAAGCTATTAGAAAAACAACGCTTTGCTAAGAAGGCTGGAAGTTTCCTTAGAACCAAAATCTTCTAGCACTAAAATTTTAATTTTTTCCACTCTATGAAATATTTCTAAAATGCTTGAGACATTTTTCTGCCCTCAGACACATCATTTTCTGCCGACTCCACCATCACAATGACTCAGTGTGTTTCTAGAACATTAACTACTTCGCACAGTGCTACAAAGCACTTAAACTCTTAAGAGGCCACCGAGCTTTTTAACCGGTCTTTTGTCTGCTCTTTCATATTTTCCCATCTCCTTGTTGTCAAGGCATCAGCTGTCATTTCATACTGTCGTCAGTGTCCTCCTAGAGGAAACACTGCTCCCATTTTATGTGAACTAGGAGCCCAGGACAAGCTGGAATGTTGTTTTTAAATAAACACAGACTCTGTAGGAGACTTTTAAAGGGTTTTCTTGTAAAGAAAGTGCATGGGATTTGTGACATACATTTTAGAAGCTACAAAGGACTACTGTGAACATTTACTGAGAAATTATTTTGCGGCAGGTCTAACGATGGGCACTTTCCATTTGTCAGTCTATTTAATCTTCAAAACAACCCATTTTACAGATGCTGAACAAGAGGTTTCGGGAAGATAACAAGCAGCTGAAGAATGCCTGGTTATGAAGTGGTGGCATGAAGATTTGAACCCAGTAGGTTGGACACCGTGCTCCCAACCCTGACACACACTTTTCTCCCCCAAGGACAAGCCAAGCTCGGTAACCTGGCGGGGAAGCTGTGCGTGTCTGGGCTCTCAACTCCCCTCCAGGTAGCTCACATTATTTTAAGAATGGCTTCTCTCAGGTAAGTTGTCTAGCTCTCTTTTATCTCCCAGGACTAACTTTGAAGTGAAAGGCTTGTGATAAGCCCAGGAACATCTGTAGCTATCCGCCGTGGGAGAAAGAGCCTCTATCTGCTTAGGGAACCTGGTTGGTGCCTTCTGAGTTTTCCAGCAGATGCTTCTGAATGTGGGAAATAGTCTTTTTAAAGCAACCAGGCCTCTGTTATTGTTGTGAGGTTATTATAGTTCATCTGGCCAGGTCTCCAATTTCCATAGCCCTGGGGGTGTCAGATGACAAGGGAATACTACCTTAGTTTGAAGCTGATGGCACCCAGTGACATCTTTCAAATGCAGATTTCAACATTTCAGTTTCTAAAAGTGGATTTCTTTTAAATTATGGTGACCCTAACCATTTGCTCTTTATCTATCTCCTCGATCAGCTGGTGTTTTTTTTCTCCCTTTCTTGTCTTCTGATTATTTGTTTAAATCATGTAATTGTTTCCCCAGCTCTCCATCAAGCCTGGTGGAGAAAGGATTTAGTATTTCTTTTCGTAAAATAATGACAGCAGGTCTTTTTCTTCCTTGGACTAAGAAGACAAGTAGTAGATCTGTATTATAGGAGCCCCCGGAATGTCGTTTAATGTACTGGAGCAGTAATGCAATTAGGCCTTGTGGTTTTGGATGGAAAGGTCAGGAAGACTGCAGACCAAACTTGAAAGGAGCCCCTGGGAGCGCCTCAGAGCTCCCAAACAGAATGCCTTCGTTCCTTTCTT
This sequence comes from Martes martes, assembly GCF_963455335.1. NCBI lineage: Eukaryota > Metazoa > Chordata > Mammalia > Carnivora > Mustelidae > Martes > Martes martes. The sequence goes on along the minus strand of NC_137891.1, from coordinate 28,668,065 downwards.
TCCCATGGGCGCTATAGGCCAGATTTATCGCACGGTACTCTGCCTTCAGTTATAAGTTCCCTAAACGCAGGGATGACCCTGAGGTCTTCTTTGTCCTGTCTCTCTGATGTTCTTCCCACGCCAAACATAATTCCTTGCATAGGGCGTACACTGTATTTTTCATTTAAGTATTTATTGGACACCGACTTTATGACAGGCACCGTATCAGGCTCTGGAGATTTGGTCTTGAGTGTTTGCTGAATTGACTTGCAGATAAAAGGAAACCATGGACATGAAAAACCATTATCCAGCTAGACCGTGGGGATGTTTCCTTTTGCTCTTCGGTGGCAATTTTTAATTAAACCTGCCTAGGCACTAAGTGATGGAAGCCAAAGTGACAGAAGGCTCACTGCCTCCAAGAAGTTCCTGAGCAAGCCGGGCCTGAGGAAGGAAGGGGGCATGCTGTGTGCGCACGGTGCCCAGCTGGCAAGGTGCAGGCTCCCTCCGTCCACCTCTCTAAGCCTTCCCCAGCATCCTGTGACAGATCTCCCTTCTCCTGCACCAGATCTCAGTGAGCATTCTTCGCTCTATCTGAATGACTGAAGGGGCATGTCAAGAACTCCTTTTTGAGGTGAAGAGCAGTTTTCCAGAATCTAGAACAACGGACCTAAAATTAAATGGGCCTGGGTGGTTTAACATTAAAGAGGCCCGGCACGTCCATAGGAGCGACACTAATTGCTTGCTATTTTAATAAATTGGTATTGGTTCTAATGAGTTGATTTATTTTAAAAAAGTAGAGCGCACACGGAGAGCGGAGGATCGGTTTGGGCTGAGTGGAGATGGTCACTTGGGGTTGGGGAGGAGGGAGAACATTTTAACCTGAGAGCAGCATTGTCTTGTGGTTTAGCAGATGATGTCTCTGCATTTTACAAATTGTGGAGTCATCCAGGGGCCTCGTTTCCAGCATTTCCTCTCCTCATATTTATGAGACTGACAGGTTTATTCTGCCGAAAGTTCAGAGAACTATAGGTCACGGTGCAGATTTTTCTACAAAGAGCTTGCTGTACAGAATTGGGTCCCCTCAAAAGCGCAAGCAACTTTTTTATTGATGATGTTAGGAATTTTAGGCAACTAAGAAAGAAGCTTTAGGGATCCTTTCGACCTTGGTTAAATGCAAATAAATAAAAACACCACGAGGTAAAGACTGCTTAGGTGATAATGTCTGCTCATGAGCAAAGAAATCAGAATTCTGGTGGCAAAAGTTGGTGTTTGGCCAAAGTGGTGTTTCAGGCTCTGCCTCTGGGCAAGGATCATTATGTTAGGATCCATAATTTCTAATAAAGGAGGTCTGAACAACCTCAGAAATAGTAAGTGATATTTTGTGCCTATAGGTATTTTTCCAGAGTATGGGTTCATGGCCTTCATGATTCTCAAAGGATCCATGAATTAAAACAATATGAAAGGGCGCCTGGGTGGCTCAGTGGGTTAAAGCCTCTGCCTTCTGCTCAGGTCATGATCTCAGGGTCCTAGGTTCGAGTTCCGCATTGGGCTCTCTGCTCAGCAGGGAGCCTGCTTCCCTTCTTCTCTCTCTCTGCCTGCCTCTCTGCCTACTTGTGATCTCTCTGTCAAATAAATAAATAAAATCTTTAAAAAAATTAAAGAACAACAGCAACATGAAGAACTGTTCTAGTTTTGTTCCATTTTTCCATTCTTCCTTCCTTCTTTCTCCCCACCCTCCATTTTTTTTTTCTTTTTTTGTCTACATTTTCTTCAGGAGGACCTAGGGCCTTAAACATTCTCAGTAAGACAAGTGGTTGATCCTTAGCTAGTTGAGTACCTACTATAGGATTAGGGACTTGCTCAGTGTGAATTCTGCACACAACACATAGGGTTTTCAGTCTTATGTTAACATATGATTATTCCTCTTACGATTATTGAAACAAGGATGGGCAATGATAATCTTAACTCCCATTTAATCTTGGTTTGTTCTTGCTACACCATACCTGTCTCCTATGTCCCTGTTTCCTTGTATTGTTACCTCTGTAAAATGTTTTCAGAATAAGGTGGTGGGTGGGAAACCAAATTGAAGTAATTTTAAGTTGCATTCAAACCCTACTATACCTGCACAGTGAAATCACTTTTTCTTTGCAACTCACGAAGCTGGCATTCTTTCCCGCACCATTTTATTTTTTCAGTCTCATAGCCTACCTTTGCCGTTGAGCCCCCACAATGCACTGGACTCTGTGTTAGGAATAGAAAAAGAGGATGACAAGGCTCCTGCTCTTAAATACATCCCATATGTTAGAGAAATAGATTCTGCTGTTGAGTACCCTCAGGTTAAAAGAAAATTGAGAAGATTTTTCCAAAGAACATGTACAAATGGCCCATAAGCACAGGAAAAGGTGCTCATTGTCCTCAGCCATCGAGGAAATGTAAATCAAAAGCACTATGAAATACCACTTCACCCTCATGAGAATAAGTATAATAAAATATATAAGTATAATAAAAAAACCAGTAACAGCCGTCAACAAGGATGCGGAGGAAGTGGAACCCTCATACATTGCTGGTGGGAATGTAAAATGGTGCAGTCATTTTGGAAAAGCCTGGCAGTTCCTTAAAGAGTTCAACAGGGTTACCGTATGACTCAGCAATCTCTTTCCTAGATATATACCCAAGTGAACTGAAAGCAGGTTCACGAAAGACTTTTCCATGGATGCTCACAGCGTCATTACTCAGAAGAGCCAAGAAGCAGAAATAACACAAATATTCATCATCTGTGAATGAATAAGCAAAATGGGGGTATAACCACACCAAAACAAGATGTTAATAAAGAAAAAGCTGGAGGTGGCAGGGGTGGAGAGGCATGTGAGAACTCTCTGTACTCTCCATTCAGTTTTCCTGTAAACCTAAAATTGTTCAAGAACGAATCCATTTTATTTTTTTTTATTTTTTTTTAAAGATTTTATTTATTTATTGGACAGACAGCACAAGTAGGCAGAGAGGCAGGCAGAGAGAGAGGAGGAAGCAGGCTCCCTGCTGAGCAGAGCGCCCGATGTGGGGCTCGATCCCAGGACCCTGGGATCATGACCTGAGCCGAAGGCAGAGGCTTTAACCCACTGAGCCACCCAGGTGCCCCAAGAACGAATCCATTTTAATGTGTGGTACAGCCATGCAATGGAGTATCATTGAGCCGTAAAAATGAATGAAATTCAAATGCATGCTACGTGGATGAACTCTGAAAACATGTAAGCTGGAAGAAGCCAAACACAGAAGGTCACACACTGTATGATTCCACGTTTATAGAATGTCCAGAATGGGCAGGTCCACAGAGACAGAGTAGGTTAGTGGTTGCCATGGGCTGGGGAGAAGGGAGAGTGGAGAGGCGCAATGGGCAGGGGCTTCTTTGGGGGGATGATAAAAATGTTCTGAAATTAGAGAGTGCTGATGTTTGCATCACCTTTTGAATATTCTACAAACCAGTAAATTGTACACTTTAAAAGGGTGAATTTTATGGTATATGAATTGTATCTCAATTTAAAAAAGAACCACTGGGCTGGAGGAGGGAGGGAGGCGGTTCTCGTTCCTGGGTACACAAGGTAATGGTTTATTTGTTGGCTCTAATTGCATGACATTCTTTAACTCATTGTCTCTGTCTTAAGTATTAAAGGTATCCAGCATCCTCTTTACAATAACCATCTTTCTCTTTTATATGCTGTCTTCCCCACTGTGTATCATTCCCTTTCTTTTCCATATTATCTCAAAGCAAAGGACTGTTAACAAACTCATCATGACCACCATTTATCAGGTGCCTAGGAAAGAGGGGATTTCCTTTTCACACAGTTTAAGTTTTACCCGGAAACGAGACAACATGGTCTTTGGTTGACCAAAAGCAAGATGAAGAATAATTCATTAAGATATGCTGTACAAATCAATTATTCAGGAGAACAAAAGCAGACAGAGATGGAAAAGGACATAGGACCAAGGCTTGGCTCCACTGAAAAAAGCTGTTTATAGCTCCTTGCACAATAATGCCATCACCAGAAAAAAATGAGAAGACAAACATAACGAATGAGAACTCATGCAAGTCATTGATCTGTCTTTACAGGCTCATAAATACATATAGCATTAACTTGGATTTTGAAGAAAATAATGCAATATATAAGATGTCTCTCAATGCCAACGCTCAGGGCCTTTAAAGTTATAACTTTAGTTTTATTAAAACTATACTTGTTCATAGATTGCATATATTTCTGTGATATAAAAAAATTTATTTATATATTGCAAATTCTGAGAATTGACCTTTTCTGGCATTCATGGTATCTTATCCATTGCAATAAAAATCTCCATTTCCCTTCTTCATTGCAATAAAAATCTCCATTTCACCTCATATTTTGTAACTATGGAACATCTCTATGTATATATATAACATCGGACTCATATTTAATTCTTTAAAAGCAAATAAAATAACTAGGTTATTCAGTCTGCCCAGCCCTATAGCTTTCCATCAAGATAACCTGTTCTTCTCATAATCTGTGGGCACTTTAGACAGTATCAAGTAATTTCTTAGTAAAATCTATGTTAGAATTTGATAGTTTAAATGTCTGTTAGACCATTCAGTTTACATGTCTCCAACTTTGCTCCTTTTCCCCATGCCTCTGTAATGCACACATGCCCCTATACTTACTCAGTTATTAACAATCAGTACAGAAAATATTCCACTTTTTGCCCTACCTCCCTAAAAAAGGGAGATGTTTCTGGGTACTGGTACAGCAACAATACGGTATTCCCTGTCCTTTTCATTTCAAATGTGAAATCACTCTGGTCATACTGTTCTGAGAAAAACATGAAGAGTAAGTGCATTTACCTGGCTTTACAAGGCCTGACTTTGGTTCCTTCTTATATCGAGATGACTGGATGCTTCCTTCACCAACCATTCCAACTGTGCATTTCTTTCTGGAAAAGTCTTCATCACTTCCAGGGCAAAAACCAATAGGGCTATTTCCAGTATCTGAAGGTGTCTTCACAGGAGACACGGACTGGCTGCTAGGACAGCCTGTGTCATCTGGAAGACAGGAATCAGTAAGTGATTAATGAGGAGGAGGAAATCAACAAGGGCAAAGAGAAGCCATGCACACACGCATTCACACACACGTACTCTGCTTATGAGGACCTGGACTGACGCCTGCAGATGCCCCTCCTTTTATTTTCCATATGTTGGTCAATTTTGTTTACAAAGAAAATAGCAGCTATCATAAAACATATCTTAAGGCAAAACCTTCTAAGGTTTTTGAACCACAAATACTTCTGTAACTTTCATGTTGTCAACACTTAGAGGTTTGTCCATTTTAACACTTTAGGTAGTATACTTTTGGGCCAAAACTGTTCATATATTTTTTGATGCAGTTAGGTAACAAAAAGTTCACCAGAAAATTCAGGGACATTGCTGGGAACCCTTCAGAGTTGTTTGTGTTAGGAAAAAAAAAAGTTACTTGAATATTATTGACCACACTCAGTTTTCGACAGTTGGCCTATCAACCGGTTAAGAGAGTTTAATAGGGAAGAAATCTGGCTTTTGGAGTTCAAAGGAGCAGACGAAAAGGTTTTTTTATTATGTATCCTGTTTTATTAGCATACACATCCTCCCCAAAATATATCAATCCAGTATCTTGCTGTCTGGGATAAATGGTAAAATGAAAATGATATTCAAATTACAAATACCCCTTAACTTTCAAGTTATAGATTATTATTATGATCATTATTATAATAAGCTAATATGCATGATATGAAGTGACCTGAGTAGGTGCTTATGAGGCAAACAGGAAAGTCATACTGCTGACTCCTATAAATGCTTTTATATTTATTAAATATTCATGATGCTTGGTTAATTCATTTATACTTTGATGAAGAGAATTGTATGGGAATTTAAGGTAAATCAATATTACCTACAAGTATGTCTCCTCCAAAGAGTCAATTAGTGGCGAATACTCATTACTAAATAATTCTTTTTTATACAGAAATATTTTGATGACAGAGCTACTTTAGTCACTCATTAGACCAAAAAAAAAAAAAAAAGAATAGAGACTATTAGTACTAATAATTTTTAAGACTATTACACTTTTATGAGTATTACAGGAACAAAAATAATTTGCCATCTGTGAAAGGCTCTCTTAAACTCCACAGCTTTAATAAAGACAGAAACAGAACTAGGCATGAATAAAATATACCGGTTGGCTGAATAAAGATGACTAGAATCCATCTAAAAAAAATCATGGCCTTTGCTTCATTTTTGGCTTCCATTTCAGATTTTATTATGAAATAGCCCCAGTTTCTGGAACAAAGTGAACTTGGCACTGGTAAGATGATTCATTTCTCTGAATTTTTTTTTTTTTGAACTATTGGACTTATTAGTATACACAGGACCTCAATGGTGCATTTCTGGAAGGGAGTAGTTTTTAGTGTACTGCTCATGCCTTCTGCCTTTGCTGTTCTCTTTCAAGTCCCCTGTTATTACCAAACTCTGGAAGAAACTTTGGCCATGAAGGAGAGTGCTGAGAGCCCCTCCTGGCTGCTATGGGTCAGCTCTTTCATCACTTTTTGTCCCTGCCTTTCTGTGACATCTGCATATCCCATGCTGCAACCCAGAAGAAGCCTAGCTCCCCTCAAAAGGTGCAAACCTGCTAATTACTCAGATTCCAGCACTCTGACAAGGTCTTACAAGGCTCAACAGGCCTGCACATCGCCTCAGGAGGTCCTCCTTCTTGATTCTGATCCCAAAGCAGATAATCCCAAGCAAACGAGGTCTAATCATTTGAAATTACCCATTGCCTTCAAAATTATTTCCTTATGAGTCACTTCCATAAATTACTTCTTTTGAAAGAGAGAGGGTCCAAATAAATAAAAGTCCATGCTTCGGAGTCTCTAACCTGAAAAGCAATTTTTCTTGAAAACACTCAGACTCAAGGGGACAAAATCGAACGATTTCCAGTATTGAAGAAACACTGTCAAAATTATAATTTAAGTAAATAGAAAGCAAATGTGCTTTGTTGGTTCTATTATCATTTCCCCAGAGTTAAAGGAGAAAGAATATGTATAAGCCACGCTTTTAATAATGTCAAGAATTAAGTGCTAGGGTGTGGTTAAAAATTGGGACCTGAAATTATTTAGAATAGTGGCACTTTAGGGAAGGCAGCAGCAACTTTTTTTTTTCTTTTTTAACCTGGAATGTGTGCTTTACAAATCATCAATATTTACGGCTAGTATCTCCAGGGGAAGGGTTTGAGAAGGTGAAGACCTAAATAAACCTTTAACTTTCAGCACCTTGTACAGCATCTGGATCATGACATAAACTGGTGTTCCCCCAACATCTCTTAACAACTGTCTAGTATTGTGCTTTATATTGAGAGAGAAACAATGGGAATAAGACATGATCATTCATTGGTTAAACTACATCTTGGCACTGAACCAGCCCACAGACATTATGCCCAGCCCCCATACCAATGGAGCTTATAAATAAGGAAACAGAGCTCGGTAAATATCACTTACAACCCACAACTCCTATAGGACGGCAAGCTTGTCAAGCATACCCATACTCAAGAAAATCAGTGTGTTATCAGAGAAATTTGGGGTATTCACCAGTTTCATCCCATGAGATCAACACTAACCAGGTATCTAGTTTGGAAAGGGCAGGGCCATTGATTTTCCGACTACAGAGAACAAACTTTAAGTTATGCAAAGTAAGCCTCAGAGCTAAGGCAACAAAGGTTCATGGACCAGGGAGTCATCTGGTAACCCAGGACACCTGCAGTGTTTTCCTCTGTGTGGCACTGAAAAAGTGGTCATTTTTTCGACAAGTCTTGTTTAAGGCTCCCTTCCCCTCCCCCCCCTCCCTTCTCTTCTCCTCGTCCCTTTTAACTTCATGGTCACAGTTGGAAGCAGACTCCTAGTCCAGATGAGAGTAATACTCCTTCCCGAAATTCTATGTAAAATACTTTTCCTTCACATTTACTCCAAGACTCTAAGAAGACTAAAGCCAAGTAGATGCCCCTCGGTTATTCATGTCTAAATGTTACCATGTGCCAAACTACATGTGGACCAAGCACATATTAAACAGATTTATTTATAAAGCCCACTTTGGTTAAACCCTTTGAGTATGCCTCCTGTTTCCTGCTGCTACTAGCTCGATTTGTCCTGTGGAATCCATGGATTTATAATTACAATATGTATAATTATGGTTTTTATTATGTTAGTATAAAGAAATTATCAATGACAAAAAAATTTTAATAGGACACCACGAGGAAACTATTTCAGAGAGGAAATGACAGAAATCCTGAATGACCTACCCAAAAAAGTGTGGAGTGTTTTAAATTTCCAGAAAAATGCCTGAGAAAAATAAGAACAGTTTGGCCTGGTTTTGGCAGAGGGAAGCTTTGCAGCAAGGCTTTAGGAAGAGCATGTGGAAGACTTTCAGTCTCTGGAGAGAGGAGTTTTTCTTTTAAAACATACACACACACACACACACACACACACACACACAAACACCCTACTTTGGTGCTTACATTATTGAGCTTTTACACTTCTTCATTGTTCATGGTAAGTATAACTTCATTAAGAAAAGGAAAACATAAAACAGGGATGGCTGTGTGGGTCAGCCGGCTAAGCGCCTGCCTGCAGCTCAGGTCAGGATCTCAGGGTCCTGGGACACAGCTCTGCGTTGGGCTCCTGCTCAGCGGGGAGTCTGCTTCTCCTTCTCCCTCTCCCGATCCTGCGCGCGCGCGCTCTCTCTCTCTCTCTCTCTCTCAAATACATAAATAAAATAAAATCTTAAAAAAAACCAAAAACCCTAAAACAGGATCATGTTTCATGTTTTACACATTGTGATCCATCTGGAAATATAGGAGAACTTCCTTCTGGGGTCAATAATTTTAAATCCCACTTCAATGGGCCCAGGACGGTCCCTGGTGGGACACGGGTAACACTGGCCCTTACTAAGTCTACTTTTGATCATCATCCATAGTAAAGGAGACTAATTTACATTTCATCCTTGATATATACTAAGGAATAGGCCATTTTTGTTCTTGTTCATTTGCTTTGAATCTGTCAACACACAAGTTTTTTTTCTTTTTTTTTTTTTTTTTTAAAGATTTTATTTATTTGACAGAGAGAGACACAGCGAGAGAGGGAACACAGCAGAGGGAGTGGGAGACGGAGAAGCAGGCTCCCTGCGGAGCAGTGAGCCGGATGTGGGGCTCAATCCCAGGACCCTGGGATCATGACCTGAGCCGAAGGCAGACGCTTAACGACTGAGCCACCCAGGCGCCCCTGTCAACACACAAGTTTAAGGATACACAGAGAATACTCACGGACCCAGGAAGTCCCAGAAGTTGCAGCCCTTCTCAAGCGCTATAAGAAATGTACCTACTAAATAATTTCCAAATTGTTGTTCAGGAAAAAAAAAAAGTTAAGATCTGTAAGGACAGATGAGAGAAACAGGCATCTGTTGTAGCCTGCAGGTTGTTAAAAAAATGTTTTTAAATCTATTTCTCCTCTCTCTTTACATGACAAGCTCTTTGAGAACATGCCATATAGTGAATAATTGTACAATTACTCTACTTACAATTCTGAAAAAACGTGTATCTTTTAAAATAATTTGTATCTTATTTTAAATGCACTAAAGGAACTTGCTAAATTAAAAGAAATCTGTTGGGGTTGTTAAAATTTTCATTTAATCTTTGATATTGTCAAAGTAATAATTAACGCAAAGGGTCTAGCTTGAGTGCAGAAGAGTATAAAGAAGGAAAGAGAACATAAACAGATAACAGTTTCCTGAAACTGCAGTACCCAGAAAAAATATTATTGATCTTTTAATTATGCATATAGTCTACTTGCTCACTTGCTTTGTGCTTTGTTTCCACATATAGTATATTCAGTTTCATTACTCTGTTATTGAGCACTTGTCCCTGGAACTTGTTAGGCTATAAAGAAAGAAGCTATTTAAGACTGACAGGAGCCAATGAAAAGGGCTCATACTGGCCAAAGAGAGAATAATTCGAGCATCGGAAAGAACAAATAATTAATGCAACTGACTGATAACCACTGGATATTAAAAAAAAAAAATCTGTGAGCTCATGGTTATAGAAAAAAAAAAAAAACTAAAGACGAAAAGAACGACCCTTTCCACCTAAAAGAATCCCAATGCACTGGCAATCATTGGCAGTGACCCAGGGACCCATTCTTTGTGTCGAAATTCGGCAATTAAAAGGAAAGAAAGAACTAGTATAAATCCTGATTGAAAAACCATTCCTCAGGGCGCCTGGGTGGTTCAGTGGGTTAGAGCCTCTGCCTTCGGCTCAGATCATGGTCTCGGGGTCCTAGGATTGGGCCCCGCATCAGGCTCTCTGCTCAGCGGGGAGCCTTCCTCCCCCTCTCTCTCTGCCTGCCTCTCTGCCTACTTGTGATCTCTCTCTCTCTCTGTCAAATAAATAAATAAAATCTTAAAAAAAAAAAGAAAGAACAACCATTCCTATACAAATTATATTTCAGTATAACTGAAATCCCTCACGGATGTTGCAAAGTTCTTCCTTACAGAAGCTTCTGGTTAATGAAAATAGATGGAATCATAGAAACAGAAAGTCACTATTTTGTAATTATTTCTAATGAAACAATTGACTTAGATAATACACAGAATGGCTGAAACCATTAGACAATAGTCTGTTAGAGAATTTACAGTGAAGGGATCAGGCCTTACCCAACTGCACCCATTCTCAGCATCACCAATGGTGGAGAACAGACATTATGTACCTTCTGACGGGATGCCAGATGAAGTGCACAGCATTCCCCATGAAGTTGTCTTGCTATAAAAATTTCCCCTACATCTAACCAAGCTTTAAAGCTAATGTCCACCTTCTAAAATATATGGAGAACAGAGAGTAATGAGTCAAATCAGGGCCTGGCAAGCGGCAACCTGCAGGCAAATTCTGCTTGCTGCCCGCTTTTGTAAATAGAATGTTATTGGAACACAGCCATGCTGAATCCTTTAGATATTGTTCACTGTGGCTTTCAAGCTACAATGGCAGAGCTGAATAATTGTGACACAGATCATCTGGCTAGCAAAGTCGTAAATATTTACTGTTTTGTTCTTTACAGAAAAAGTTTCTTGGCCTCTGGGTTAAATGCTACGAGGAAGCAAACAGACACATTCAAGACAACTGGGGCTATTTCGATGCTCTCTATCATACCAAGGAATTATGTTAATTGTGTAGTAATGAAAATGGCACTATGATTATGTGAGAAAATGTCCAGTTTTTAAAGAAATGCAGGCTGAGGTATGCAAGTAGACATGAAATGACATGATGTCTGGAGATCTGCTTTTTAAAATGCTTCAGCAAAGTAAAAAAAAGAAAAGAGGAATAAATGTAGCAAATATGAGGGTATCTTGTCATTACTTAATCTGGACAAAGTAGATAAGCAGTATATGGGGATTCATTGTAATATTATGTTTTTGAGTATGTTTTTAAAAGGTTCAAAATGTTTTATTTAATTTCTCAAAAAACATTATTTTAGAGCGAGTATTTATTTAAAATAGATGTAAATGTTATCATTTAAAAATCAATTCTATTTTGTTTTTTAGGGTGTTTCCAATTTTGTCACTATTACTGAAATTGTTTCAATAACACATTTTAAAAATAAATCTTTGGGGGCACCTGGGTGGCTTAGTCAGTTAAGTGTCCGACTCTTGATTTCAGTTCTGGTCATGATCTCAGTGTGGTGAGATTGAGCCCCACGTCGGGCTCATAGGCTAGGTGTGAAGCCTGCTTAGAATTCTCTCTCTCCCTCTCCCTCTGTCCCAACCCCCACTTACATATATGCAAGCTCTCTCTCTCTCAAAGAACAAAAACAAAAAGTAAAAAATAGGGGCGCCTGGGTAACTCAGAGGGTTAAAGCCTCTGCCTTCAGCTTGGGTCATGGTCTCAGGGTCCTGGGATTGAGCCCCACATCGGGGTCTCTGCTTGGCAGGGAGCCTGCTTCCCCCCCCCCGCCTGCCTCTCTGCCTACTTGTGATCTTTGTTTGTCAAATAAATAAATAAATAATCTCTAAAAAAAAAAAGAAAAATACATCTTTGGTCAAATATTTTATTATCTCATAGAATGTATATCCAAAATGGAATTACTAAGCTTTCAAAGAAGTCTCAAAGACACTTTCAAAGAGACAACTTAAATTCTCCTTATTATTGAATGAACATACCCCACTTAGAAAAGTCCTGCCAATATTAGATACTATTTATTTGCATTTTTGCCAAGTTAATAATGAAAAACATATTTTTGATGTTTTAGTTTGCACATATATAATTATTAGTGAGGCTTAATGTCTTTCATATGTTTGCTGGCCTTTTTAACTTCTTCTATGAATTGTTAGTTTGACAATTTTCTACTAAGATGTTAAGGATTTCTTATCAATATGTAAGAAATCCCTATATAGTTTTTAATTTATAATGTTTTGACATTTAACCCTTTGTATTTTCTCCATATTTTCCTTTGTGATTTCTTCCAGTTTTTTTTTTTTTTTTAGATTTTATTTATTTATTTGTCAGAGAGAGAGAGCACAAGCAGGGGGAGCAGCAGACAGAGGGAGAGGCAAGCAGAGGGAGAAGCAGGCTCCCCGATGAGCAAGGAGCCCAACACAGGACTCTATCCCAGGACCCTGGGATCATGACCTGAGCTGAAGGCAGACTCTTAACCAACTGAGCCACCCAGGCGTCCCTCTTCCAATGTTAGAATATCCTTCACTCCAAAAAAATAAATATTTACTAATACTTTCTTCCAGATATTTATAGTTTCACTCTTCATATAAATTTAGTCCATCTCAGTTGCCTGGGTGCATCAAATGGTTAAGCATCTGCCTTTGGCTCAGGTCATGATCTCCAGGTCCTGGGATGGAGCCCTACATCAGGCTCTCAGCTCAGCGGGGAGTCTGCTTCTCCCTCTCCCTCTGCCTGATGCTCCCCCTGCTTGTGTTTTCTCTCTCTCTCAAATGAATAAATAAATAAATAATCTAAAAAAAAAAAAAAACAAAAAACCAAATAAATAAATTTAATCCATCTGGCATTCATTTTAAAATGAATATTAACTTTATTATTATTATTTTTTTTTAATTTAGGAAATCTATTCTTTCCCCATTACTTTGTAATGCTTTTTGGTAAAATTTTGAAAGCAATGAATAGTTTCTGCAAAATCAATATATATATGCTTTTGTGCATATATACTTTTAAAATCCACATTTTTAAAATGTTAAGATTGCCTGAAGTGTGTGTGTGTGTGTGTGTGTGTGTGTGTGTGTGTGTGTATTACATAATTTCTTGATATTTAACTGAAGTGCTTACCAGCCAGTGTCATTAAACTTTTGGTGGCAATTATGATGACCAAGTATCTACTTGAGTATCTGTGCACCAATTACATAAAAGAATAAAACATGAGATTCTGAAGTTCACAAATAAAATATTTCTTCAAAGTCCAAGAAACAGTTCTAGAACTTCTGGTTCACTTTTGAATTTAGATCTCAGAGCTCATTTGTTTTCCAAAATGCTGAACTAAACAATTCCAGAAGATGTACTTAAAAATAACATCAGGCAGAAGAAAACGTGGTTTTGTGCCATAATGTCTTGAAACATTCAGTTATGGTTTGATGCTGTTCAATCTTCCGTTGCATACTTTGGGGGAAAAAATCATTGCTATTCTAAGGAAACATTACTTTAAACTATAGGGAAATCTAGTTGATTCTCATGAATGACCGAAGCACTTAGAGACCACTTACTTATCCATTCAACAAATATTTATTATCTACTACGTGCTAAACACTGGTATAGGTGTTTGTATTCTTCCTACTCCAGATACTGACATTTCTTAAGATGGTCTGAAAGAGATAAAATGTCACAGCCTAAACTCATTGTTAATCTGAACCCTGTGAAATTCTTACCACAAACCATTCAAATGCACTGAAAGGATGTAGGTAAAATAAGAAAAGTAATTATTAAGTAGCTATCACATAACACTTATTTTTTATAATATTTTATTTTATAGGTGGGGCAACTGAGGCTCAGAGAGGTTAAGGATTCCACAGTCACGCAGCTAACTAAGTAACTGACTCAAGATGCAAATTCAGGTTTTTCTGACTCTCAAGTCCTTGTTTTCCCCACCACTACAAGCTAGTTTCTTTCTAAAATTTTTTACCTATGTTTGTTCCAGAGGAAACAGCAGCAATTCTGGGAAGGCTCAAATTAAAAACAGACAAAGGAAGCTGTTAGAGAGAAGCCATCCCATAATAAACAGGCCACAAAAATTTGAGGCAAGAAAATTCTAGTTGGTTCTAGTTTTCCAATATTCTTGCTTCAACACAGTAATCATATAATGTTTGTCATTTAGATAATTTTGCATTCTAGGTTTTGAACAGGAAAACTTGAACTTCTATTCCTTTACCTAATTTTAGCATCTTTCTGGAGTGAGAATTCACTAGTCTATAAGGCTCTACACCAATTTTGCTTCAGTATGATGCAATGTGACAGTACCCAATAGTCAATGTTGAAGTGCAAGAAGCCCATCCATCCATCCACCCATCCATCCATCCATCCATCCACCCATCCATCCATCCATCCATCCACCCATCCATCCATCCATCCACCCATCCAACCAACCGATCATTCCTTCCACAAATAATTACTGATTTCCTATTACGTGCCAGTAGCTCTCTAGATACTAGGGATGTTATGATGACCAAGACTCTCTAAGAGCTTAGTCCTGAAGTTTACATTCTGGTGCTGGAAAGAGACAGTTAATAAACAAGCAAAACAAGAAAGAGAAGATATTTCATGGTCACGTACTGTTAATGAAACAAAACTGGTTGATATCATATAGATTAGCTAGGTGGGGGGGTAGAACGGCACTTCATTAGACGGGTTGTTATGAAAGGCCCTGAGGAGGTAACCCGAGCTGAGACCAAAAGAATGAGAAGGAACTAATTGTGGAAAAGGCAAGGAAAAGAATTTCAGGCAGGGGGAACAACAAGGAGTTTGGTGCATTGAGGAAACTGAAAGGAGGCCAGGAAGGCTGAGAGGGAGAGAGGACTGATGAGGAGGCTGAAGGGAAGTAGACACCTGAGCACATGCGGGATCTTAGACCAGGAATCCTAAGTTTATTAAATGTGATGGAAGCCATGATGTGCATTAAGCAGATGACAACAGTTTGGTTTGTGGAGAACAGACTGTAGTAGTGCTAGTATGTTTGGCTATTTACTGAGTGCCTACTAAGTACCAGGCATGTTCTAAACACTTAACACAAGTCTTACTTAACGGAGTTTAATACCCCTTCGAGACAGGCAGTAGTATCATCCTGCTTTGCAGAGGGCATCTAAAACTAGTACTAGCATTTATACCACCTGCCAGGGTTGCAGTCAGTAAGTGGGAGAGCCCTGGTAAGAATCGAAACAGCCTAACTCCAAAGCCTCCTTCTTAGCCCCTATGTTGTGGCTGAGGAAGGAACTCACCGAAGCGAGTAAGTTGCAGAGGCCCCTGGCACGGTGGGAATCAGAGATGACGGTGGTGTGACTAGCTGGTAGCAGGGAAAATTGAGGAGAGTAGATGGATTTGGGATATATTTTGGAAAAATAATCCAAAGCATTTAACTCATGATAATGAAAAACAGGAAGAGATCAAGGATGTTTTTAAGGTTTTTTGCATAAGCAATTATTCCACGGTGGTCATTCCTGAGTTGGAGAAAAATGGGTTTATGAGTGTGTAGGGGCTGAAGCCAAGAATTCTGTTTTTGAGGGGCGCGTGGCTGGCTCAGTCAGTTAAATGACTGACTCTTGACTTCAGCTCAAGTCATGATCTTAGGGTTGCAAGACCAAGCCCTGCATCAGGCTCTGTGCTGAATGTGGAATCTGTTTGAGATTTTCTCTCTCCTTCTCTCTCTCTGCCCTTCCCTCACCTCATACTTTCTCTCTTAAAAAAAAAAAAAAAATTCTGTTTTTGGTATGTTAAATTTGAGGCACAAATTAACAATGACCTTGAAGATATCAAGTAGGCAGCTGAATAGGACAGGCTGGGAACATCACCAGCCTATGGCTGAGCAACTTAAAGATGGCCGCCCTTGGGAAGGACTGGAGAAGTGGGCAGTGTAACACTATGGGGACAGGGAGAGTGGGGAGCCAGAAATGGTGCCCAAGGAGTGACTCCAGAGGCAGAAGGAACCTCAGAGGTTTGGAACCACAGAAGCTGAGGAGGAAAATCCTTCCTAACAGAGATGCTAGTTCAGTTGTGTTGAGTGCTGCTGAGAAGTCAAGGAAAATGAGGGCAGACAAGAGAAAGATCTGCCAGCCTGGTCACCCACATCCTTGACAAGAGCAAATGATGGGAGTTTTGCTGTGAAGAGAAGCAGAGAAACATGATGGCAGGCACAAGGAGATGAGAGGTCAAAGGCAGCTTATTTTCTTTTAAAGGTGTGTATACTCGAGTGACTGTATGTGTGAGCTGATGGAAATGAGCTGGGGAAGGAATGAATGCAAATGAAGCCCTTCCACCGAAACTTGTCACCTACATCTAAAAAATGGAGACTGGAATAATTATTTAATGAATGTCTCCCTGGTTTCTTGGAGACAAAATAATCATCTCACATGTAAACATTCCCGGGATTTCTGAGCTATTTTGGAGCTCCGAGTGCTCCCACACGTCATTCTGGTGCCGCCCTCAGCAGTAGAGGAGGATGAAGTAAAGGGAGGCAAGCCTCCATTTCTTCACAGGACTCATACTGTCTTGGAAACAAGGGCCTCTCCTTGTTTTGTTTGTTTGTTTGTTTGCTTTTGTTTTTTTAACCAAACTTCAAGTTGTTGTATTTGTGTTAGCAACCAGAGGGGAAGGAATTTGGAAAGGAAAACATCTTGGTCCAATTAGTTAATGCGGTGTGAGGAAAGGATCTCTGGAGGAGTTCTGGTGAGGGAGGAGTTGGTGTGGAAACTAGGGAAAAGGGAGGCTGTGTCACTGCCCCAAGACAGGTGTCCCTGGCAGGGACTCTGGGGAGGGACTCTTGTCCTGCAAGCTTCCGTTTCTCTTGCTCTGTCCTTTGTAGGGTTATGATCTTTCCGAAATAGGCATGATTCTAATACCTCTGACCTTCTCTCTCCTTAGCAATATGAGTTTATCTGCAGTTTCTAAACCACGCCTTCTTAAAGACTCTGTTATTTATTTATTTATTTGGGTTCCCTGGTGGAAGAAGGTGGGAGGGAGGGAGACAGGGAGACGGAAAGAGAACTGGAAGGATCAGGAGGAAGAGGAGCGAGAGGCAGAGACACGGATCAAGAAGCTATCTTGTAATCTCTTGAAAACTTTATAACAAGGGCACTGCAAGCCATTCTAAGGACACCTGAACTACAGTTAGCTGTCTTGTAGCAATGTAAATCTTCTCCCTTTCTGTTCTATTTTTCTCACATTGAGAATTTGAACAGAGTGATGGGAAGGAGTAAGGGATACAAATGGACGAAAGTTAAGGAAAAAACAATACTCATAGTTCCTGCAATTGCTACATTTGGGTTTTTTCTATTTGAAAAAAATTGTCTTAGGTAATATATGTGTATCATATATGTGTATATGTGTATATATGTGTAATATATATGTAATATATGTGTATCATGGTATTTACTTTGTTTAAAAAAGGGAACAAAGAGAGAGACAGAGAAATATGCTCATATACCAGCCTAATTCCAGTGATACTCATAAAATAAGATTCTGAATTTTGAAGGTTAAGCCCACAGACAAAACGTCCGTCTGAGGAAGAATGACCGAAGACATGATGGCCTTCTCCGGGGTGATCTACGTGACATCATCACAATGAGTGAGGGGACTTTCCTGTGTTGACAAACAGTGACATGGACAGGCACTGCCTGGACACCCGGTCCAGGAGGGCAAGAATTCTGTCATGATTGTCCCTCACTCTAGATCAGCTCCTGGGATAGTATCCTGCCCACAACAGGTGTTCAATAAATATTCACTTAACAAATAAACAGGAAGGATCACAGATCAATATAGCATGATCTTGCTTTGACAAAAAGCAAAACAAAATAAATCCTATAGATGTGATTACATCCATTCAATGTGTTTGCACATTTTTATTACCTTTGAGTTTAAAAAGTACTATAATTAGCATTAAAAATATAATCCTCACAAACACCTTAGAATAAATAGAAGGGTGGGTTAGGGTCCACAGACTCAAGAATTCTGAGGGTTAGGTTAGTGTCAGCGAGGAAAGCAAACTCTAAGAGCACCCACACTAAAGAAGACAGAAGAAAGGCTGAGCCAGCCAGAAAAGAGGAGGAGCCCCAGGAAAAGTCACATGAGCCAGGAAAAGCCTGAAGGATGAGTTTCTGTAGGGATGAGGGTGCAAGCCAGATGAGCCCACAGCTGAGCACTGGTCTGCACTGGAAAGCTTGCTTTGGGGTCCCTAAAAAGAGAGAGCAGTCATTCAGACCCATAAACACAAACTGGTGGTTGCCAGAAGGGAGGGCATGGGGGGATGAGAAAAGAAGGTGAAGGGGGAGTGGGAGTTATAGGCTTCCAGCTACAGAATGAACAAGTTACAGGGATCAAAGGTCCCGCACAGGGAATATACTCAATGGTATTATTGTAGCTCTGCGTAGTGACAGATGGCGCTTACACTTGCGAGCAGAGCGTAAGGTACAGAGTTGCTGAACTACTATGTTGTACACCTGAAACTAATGGAACATATGTCAGCTATACTCAAATAAAAACTAAAAAAAAAAAAAAAAAAAAAGACAGTCAGCCTGAGGATATGACCCCAGGCAGTGGTACCTAGGGCACTCTGTCCAGCTGTGTGAGGAACAGCGGGGCAGGTGTCTCTCTCCCCTCCGGCAGGAGAGGGGCTGCACTCTGTCTCCGAAGCAGGAGACAGCCAAGCTGAGCGGCAGGGCAGGTATGGAGCAGTTGTGTGCTCGGGGCCGGCAAAGCCACCTGCCAATGCAGGCATACTCAGCAGCCCTGCATACCTGAAGTGCACCAGGTCTCCCTTCCCTGGGTCAGTGGGAGGAGACTGGCGCTTTCTCAAAAGCATCCCAGTAGGGTGGGGTGGTGGTTCATGTCTAGTTGTGGTCCTGGGAAATGTGGGTGTGTGGCTTTGTGCTAACTTCCTTCTTTACTCCAAACTGGGCTGCCGGTTTTTCTCATGGCTTGCAAGTGCCAGTTCGTGAGTGGAGCATTTTCTGATTTTCCTAGCAAGAGATCTCTCTCCTAGCTACCCACAGCCCTGGAGTCATGGTTCTATTAGAGAGATTACTCTTTTTGACTCTCAAGGACAGGAATGTTTCTTTCACTTAATAAGCCCATTAAGTTGAGTGTTGGGTACTGTTCTAGCTTTTCATTTTCCCAACTACAAAGACAGTACATGCTCTCAATAAATTTTATTAAATGAGTGAAAATACTTCTCCTGTTCTCGTAATTGTGCTTTCTACCAAATTTCAGTGAATACTTATTAAGCAACTGCTGTGTGTCTGGTATAAGGCAGGGAACTCTACTGTTCCTGCTTTCATGTGGTGTATAGTCTACTGGGGATTCAGGTAACTAAATATCAAATTTAAAAACCAGGTTGGTCATGTGGTATGACAGCGAAGCATCAAGGGGCACCTAACCTAACTGTGAAATGTATCCTTCAGCTACGTCCCCGGCTCTGACATTTACCTATATTCACATCCAGCCTTTCTTTTCTTCCTATACTTGTCTTTTTGGGTCCACCTGAGTCATGATACAAAGTTAACACTTTTCTAGTCTAAGCGAATCTCTCTCTTTCTCCCTGCCCCCCATGTGTGTGTGTCTGTGTGTGGCTTTTTTTCTTTTCTTGTCTATTTCCCCTCAGCCTAAAAACTTTATCAAAATAACCTGTCGTTCGATAAATGTCCTATCTTTCCTATAAGTGCAACACTATTCTTTGGGGGGTGTAGTATTCAATGATTTATTAGTTGTGTATAACACCCAGTGCTCATTACACCTCATACCCCTCCTTAATGCCCGTCACCCACTTACCCCATCCTGCCACCCACCTCCCTACCCACAACCCTCAGTTTATTTCCCGAAGTCAAGGGTCTCTTATGGTTTGGCTCCCTCTCTGATTTCTTCCCAGTTTTTCCTCCTGCTCCATTTCTTATATTCTACATATGGGTGACTTATGTCACTTAGCACAATACCCTCTAGTTCCATCCATGTCGTTGTCAATGGTAGGTATTCATCCTTTCCATTTCCTCTTTCCCACTCCAGTTATGTTTGTTTTATAAAGTTGTCTACACTCTATTTGTCACCTCCCATTCACATCTCAGCTTGATGCAGTTTGGATTCCATCCCGACAATTTTGTGGGATTGTTTCTGCCTAAGATCACTGATAACCTAGTGGTTTTATTCTTGAATACTTTTTAGTGCACCTCTTCCTTAGTGTTGCTGTGACATCAGAAGCTGTTGGCTACTTTCTTCTTAAATCTCTTTCCTTAGGATTAGAGACACGATCATTCCTGACTCTCCTCCTTCCTCTCTGAACTCCTTCTTGGTGCTTTGGTTTCCTTTTTCTGTCTACTCTTGCTTTATCTCAGAGGTCTAGCCATGGGCCTCTATACTTTCTCCAGGCACCGCCCTCAGGTAATATAATCAATTCCCTGGACTTCAGCCACCAACATCTCTGACTTCTCTTTGGAGCTCCAGACCTTTCCTTTTATCTCAAATGCAACAAAGCTTACTCTGGCTCATCAACCTGACTCAGTGTCCTTCTCCTCAGTCTTACTGCTCCATTTGTGTTCATCCAGTGGAAATTTAGATCTAACTTTTCCTTAGGAAAATTTTCTAATTTTCCTAAATGTCCAGTGGAATTTTAGATCTAACTCTTCCACTTGCAATTGGTGACAAAGACCCATAAGTTCTAGCCCTGAAATCCTCTCCCATATCATTTTATGGTCCTTAATGAGACGGCCAAAATGGCCTTCAAACCAGGCAGGCATCTTGCCATCATTCCTGCTTCCTTCCATCTACTGTCCAACACACAATCAGAAAGATTTTTCTCAATTCTCAATCACAACTCTTTCTTGCTGAAAACCCTTCCATGACTTTGCAAGATCTTCAGGAATTGCCAAGTGGCAGCCCATGAGCCACACTCGACTATTTATGGTACTTAGCTGGCAGAGTTAGTCGAAAACCTGAATTTTTAAAATTATGAATACTGTTAGAAGGAGCACATGCTGTCAAGGTCTAGAGTCCTCTCTATTGTCATCTATGCACATGGCCTCACTCTCTATATTACTAGTCTAGTTTCTGCACAGATCCTTGATCTCATGGATTGGGTTAGCGCAACACATAAAACCTTTCCTGATGTGGCCTGCCCTTGCTAGTCTCATTTCATGCTCTGAACTCAGGTCTGTGATGCCAAGGCTCATGTTTATCCACCGCGCCATGCTAATTTATGTTACTTCTTTGAATGCTTAGGTTTGTGAAATGTGAGAGGCCAATGTTGATAATAAATGGAGCAATAGGGTGCCTGGGTGGCTCAGTGGGTTAAGTCTCTGCCTCTGGCTCGGGTCATGATCTCAGGGTCCTGGGATCAAGACCCGTGTCGGGCTCTCTGCTTTGCAGGGAGCCTGCTTCCTCTTCTCTTTCTGCCTGACTCTCTGCCTACTTGTGATCTCTCTCTGTCAAATAAATAAATAAAATCTTTAAAAATAAATAAATAAATAAATGGAACAATAGATTCCAATTATGAGGAAGAAGTGTGTATAGTGTGGGCATAAATAAAAAGGACAGGGAAACAAAACAGGTGAGTCAAGGTAGTCGTGTGGGAATTGCATCTAAAGATATGTTATCCCACTTATTTTTTGGCACCAGGCTTAAGGCAGTAATTGATTTTTCGACCTCCGTGTTTTATTCATTATGATGGCTTTAGCACAATTCTGATCCTCAGCAGGCATTTAATAAATGCTTACTGGATACTCCATTTTTGTGGAAGCTTGCAGAAAAGTGGCTGTCCTGTTGCTCCTAGGCTACGGTTCCTCTTTTTTTCTCTTCCAGTGAGTCCATTGGGTACTTACCAAGAGTGGACCCAGTATACCTGCTTTCAGTGTACCCCAAATCATCCTAATGCCAAAGAAAGTAAATGCAGAAGAGAAGTGTGCTAGGGATGGTAAATCCATACAGGAAAATAAAGGAAGAAAATGCTTTCTCCTTCCCCTTTACTTGTCTACACTTGGACACAAGTTACATCAGTAATGTAGGTATAAAGAATATTAATGCTAAGACTAATGACACGGCAATTGTAAATACAGAGTTGAGAAGCTATCATTTCCAGGGAATGTGGAGGCAATTTCCTTGGGCCATGCCCTGAGTTTAAACAGCTTGGCTGGCCATCACTTCTATCATCTTTGATCTTTCCTCATCTTGTGATGCCACTGGGGGATTACCCTTCACATCCCTCATCCAAAATTCCCAAACCCACACAGACCACAAAAGACCGAGGTTCCGACTTCATGAGACACAAGAGTCATGTGGAAAGCCTATAAAATACGGATTCTTGGGTCCTCCCATCCTGTGATGATAGGTAAGGGTAGGGCCAAGGTATCTGCATTTTAAACAAGTTTTCCTGAGGATTCACAAGTAGACAAACACCGTTCTCTGAAATTGAGAAACAATTCCCATTATTTTAGGACCATCTTAGTATTTTCATGTTAAGTACCATAAATCTGCTCTCAGGCTTGCTCTAATCTCATCGTGATTACCATTCGCTGTCCCCGCTGCTAAGTATTTCTGTTATTAAATGGCAAAAAATTTTGCTCTTGCCCTCTTCGTTGAAGTCACCACTCCCTCAAGAACTATTTCCCTTGTGCCCTTCATTTGTAATCTGTATCACTGGGTACTTACTTCTGCAGCTGAAGAAGCTAAGCACTTGAAATACATCTTCCACAATAGTGCCTGGGTCCCCTACTCATTAAAATGATACTAAAGTCTTAGGGTCTTTGTTTTTTTTTCTTCACAGCAGGTTGGCAGGCATTCAATTATAGAATAATTCCGTACTGCAGCTCACTTTAGTTGAAGCTGTTCATCTCCATTCTGATTATTATGTTCAAAGGTTTACTCTATCCAGATGCCAAGTTTCCTCAACTGGACAAAAGCAAAGCAGAAATATTTCTGTTTGGCAAGGCCTGGCAAATTTTTGGAGGTCTTGTCATGTCACAGCAGGGCACTAGTCAGGTTGTAATTTGCCTTTAATTGTTCCTCCCACAAACAGCAACAATGATTACCTCCAGGTCACTGGCACTCGAAGAAGGATTTCTTCCCAGCCACTGTAAAAAACAAAATACTTTCCACAAACACCTTACTCAGGATTCAGCTGCAGAGAATCTTAGAATCCGACCAGTTAGTGGATTGACCCGGGACATGTGTTTAATGGGTTAAGTCACAAACATGCCCATGTATCTATGTGTGCCCATTAGCAACACGGAAATAACTGAGAAATCACTGGTCTCCCATAAAACCACCAGTGTTCTCTACACATAATTTGTTCCACCTGCCATGTTTACAAGGCACCCCAAGGAGAACTAGAGTAAAACCCGGCAATCCATCTGCCTCCCAGCCTCAAGGGGTAATTATTACCTCAACTAAGAGAGAGGAATGCACAGCGTGCTGCTGCGTCAGGTGTCGGACGGAGGTGACTGACTGACTTATCGAGGTCCTGAGCTTTTTCAAGAGCGGCTGGACTCACGGCAGGATGACAAACAGAATTCGCTACCAACAAAGCGAAGGGAGAAGAATGGACAGGGGGGCTCATTCAGTGGGCCACACCGAGGACACAAATCACAAATAGGGGTTTGAACACGTGTTAAAACACGAAACAAGGGGGCAGAAGTGTTGAGGGAAGGAAGATGCTGGGATGGTATATTCTCAACCACTGGTTACAAGAACTGTTTAAAAATAAAAGTGGGCGGGCCCCTAGCTGGCTAAGTCTCTGAAGTGTCCAACTTTTTGAATTTGGCTCAGGTCAAGATCCCAGGGTTGTGGGATGGAGCCCTGCAGTGGGGGTGGGGGGGTGGGGGGGGTCAGCGCTCAGTGGGGAGGCTGCCTGAGGTTCCCTCCTTCTTCCGCTGCTCCTCCCCCCGCTTTCTGTTTCCCTCTCTCTCCCCTCCTCTCTAAAAATAAATAAATAAATCGTTAAAAAAATAATAAAAGAGGGGACATGAAAGCATGTTTTGTTTCTATTGACTTACTATTAAATGTACTTCCTTATGTATTCTTCTTCTTTTTTGTTAACTTTAGTTAATATTTACCAAGAATATATAATATTTTACTTGCCACGCACACAGAATACGGCCTGGCCTCCAAGACCATACAAACTTAACTATGCCCAATTAAGGTCACAGTGACGAAGACTAAATACACACTGTAAAGGATAGACTGCTTTATCAGGAGAACGATGTCGGAGTACAAAACGTATGTGCCGAGGAAGTGCACAAAACAGGCATATCCGCAAAGAAAGTCTGTTAATAAGAAGCTATTAAAAGAAACGCTCTTTGGGGATACACCCCAAATGAATTGCAAAAGGTCACACACAACTCCTTCCTCTGCAATGAGAGAGATACAACATACAAATTAGCATATAGAATATCAAGTCATTAAATGTTCCTTGTCAAGACTCCCAGGGGAAGACGAGGGAAAGGCGGTGGAGTGGGGGAGGGAATGGAGAGAGTAGGCAAAAATGGACAGGTCACTTTGAAAATACACGGTTCCCGGTCTTTTCATTTCACAGGTCAGTAAAATTAAAAGAAAAACATAATGTGGAGAATACACCAACGTAAAGTTGTCATTTGTTTTGCTCAAGTTTAACCACCACCTACCATTGTGACTTTTGTTACGACATTATAAAATAAAAATATAATATACTATATAAGGAATTAGGAATGCCAGACTCTCAAAATGAAGGATAATTCTTTATATTAGGTAAATTTAATTTCATGTAAACTCACCACATCCTTCTTTTAAAAACTGAGGATCTTAGAACATATGACGTTCTTCACAGTTAATGCCTTTGATAAAATTTGGGGACAGAGTCTCTAGTTTGCAGTTCTGAAAATGTACTTTTCAAATTAAATTGCATCGTGTTCCTCCATAATTTCACTACCTGATCGTAAGACTCCCCCTAACCCTGCACGTCCCCTTTCGCATTAGTGAACGTGATGATTTATAAAGAACACAAGCTAATGCAGAATGATCGCTGTGAGGCTATGAAGCTACAGGAGATCTCTAAATTATCTTAGTTTAATCCTAGCAGAGGGTGGCATTTTTAATGTTTGCCTATACCTTGTTCTCTAACTTAAATGCCATGATGAAGCAGCCAATACATATTCTGGCCTCCGTGTTAAAGTGGCTGGATTAAAACGAGCTATTTCCCCCTGCTGGTTGGACATGTTGTACATTCTCTACCTCACTGCCTGCAGCTTTAATGCTCCCCATAGTACCAATCCCATTTATTTCCCATCCACCGACTGACCTCCTAAAGCATCATTAACATGCCCCCAAGGGGGGTTCCTGTCAATTTTAGTCAGCACAGCACTCAAAGCTGTCTTGGGGCCTGTGGGGGCTCCATAGGAAAGGAAAGCAAAGAAGGAAAGGCACCGACCCAAACCTTGGGGAAGCACCAACATAGAAAGATGATGCCTAGGAACAGAGTCATCCATCCGGAGACTGGATGTGAGGCTCAAGACAAAAAGACAGGTTTACAGATGCTCATAATTAGGCGCTTCTGCCACTCAATTCACAGCTAGTTAATGGCAGAAGGATCAATATCTACTTTCGATTTTCATGTACAGCATTATGGCCTTAGCGGGAGACAGGTCCCTGGGGAGGAGAGATCATCTGAGAATAGGTCTTGGGCAGAGTGAGTCATAACCGAAGTTAATAATCTTATTGGTTTGCCTAATATATTTTCTAAAATATATGTGGAGTTTTTCTTTTGTTTTGACCATCTTTTTTTTTTTCTTCCTAACACTACTCACCCTGAAGTCAGTCATAGAGAAAACGATTATGTGGAGAAAACATCAGGGAAAAATATGGAATGGAGTTATGTAAACAAAGCGTGTCAGTTTGAAATGATATCCCCTGGGTTCATCCACACTCAAACAGAGCGAATCCTGAGCTCCAAAATGGAGTCCAAGCAAACAGCACTGCCTTCTGCAAACATGGTTCCAGGTTCTAGGTATCTTTGTGTTTCCTTCTTGCAAGAGTATCAAGCAAACCATCTGTGGGTCTCCATTTTAAACTAGATTCATGTAATACCAATGGCAAGAAACAAGCTTTAAGGTATAGCATTTTGATAGAATTTTTTTTCAGAATCAAGCAGAAAATCTGAGGCTTTACAGAGGAAAAAAAGTTGGCAGCATAGTATTTCTAATGTACAATTTATGCATGGGATAGAATTATTTCATGAAATTATGCAAGGAGTCCAAAGCTGGACTTTAAAGAAACCTCAAAAAATACATTGATACTAAAAATATTAGAATACTCTATCTTGCTAAATTTGGGAATTAATCACAGCATCTTGATCCACATGTCCCTTTGCATACAGGTGTGAGCCTTCTAATTAAATGTTCCCTAAATAAACCCTAAAAATTATCCACTATGAAACATTCTTCATTACTCAGAAGACAGTCATTCTTTTAAATTTTACCCAATTTTCTAATACTTCTCAAAGAATACAAGTCATTCCAAGTCACGTGCTTTAATGGGTTGTAATGGGCTCTGTCATTGATAATAGTGGCACCTTCAGAAGCTATGAAGAGATTTGTGCCTTTACCAGATGTACTCACGACTTTAAGGAAACTTCCTTACCCATGCACCCAAACTGACATCGCCAGTTTATCTATTTACGAACCATCATGGATTAAGCACCTCTATAAGCCAGGCACTGTACTAGGAGTTCCTTTCGGTCTCATTCAACGTTACAGCAACTGTACAAGGTTGATGTTACCATCCCCTTTTATGGATGTAACAGCTGAGGCTGAAGGAGGTTAAGCCACTTGCCCAAGGTCATTCAGCTTGTAAATGGTGAAAAGGTCAGGGATTCCATCAGGTCTGGCAGATTACAAAGCCTGTGCTCTTTTCCTTTAAACTACAAGGTCAGGCTGGCCCTGGGATATAAACCTCCTTGATCCTGACCTCATTCATTAGGAGTTGTTTTTTGTCTTTGGGGATTCTATAATCAGAAGTACACAGCTTTATAAAGGTTGCTATTATAAAAACGCAAGCTAATTCATTTCCCAGATTTATTACGGAATCGTTTTCTAAACAGTCATTGAAACCAAAATCAGATTTCATGTGGTATATTATAAACTAGAATAACATAGAAAAACAGGTGCCAATGTCCATCAGGGTCGAACCATATGAAACTGCTGTATGTGAAGGTCAAAAGTGCCAAAAAGGTGCAACCTAGCACAATTCATCCTAATAACAGAAGTGCAGACCCAGGCTCTAAGGGGCACACCCCGGTCCATTTGCAATGCACCAGCAGAGCTCACACTCCATGATTGGGGGGCTTCCTTGGGTACTATACCTGAGCAGAAGCTGTTGCTGCTTATGGTCCTCGCGGAGCGCCCAGAGCTGCTGGCATTGAACTCTCTGCTCTCTTCCTCAGAGAAGGGAGACTCAGAGGCTGGGGACACTTTGTGCTGTTGCTGGGGCAGATGGGGCCGAAGAATCAAACGGGGAATTCGGCTTCGGGAAATCTCCTTCTCATGATGCTGCACCCTCTGCTCCTTCTCAAAATTGGACATTAAAAAGAAAACAAAAGGAAACTTGTTTCCCCCTCTGAACCCCTGTTTGTCCCTTCTGGGCTCAGTGTCTAAGAAATCACATTTCTGAATATTGAATCTTCACAGAACAGTCCTTATCTCGGTTGCTTAAATGAACACCGAAACTCTGCCACTGACCTAATCCTTCCAATCTACTGAAGAGCACATACTTGAGTGTGGACACACACACACACACACACACACACACAAACACTTCCCCCCATTAGCAGGAAAGCCATTCCATTCACCCATGCTATGCCTAACTCACCTTCCCACTCTGGCTTTTTCTATCACATTCAAGCTTCTGCTTCTCTCAAAGGCTCTTTATTACTCCAAGCACACTCTGGCTTATTCCTTGATTTCCTCTAGACTTCCATTTTGCTCTCCCTGAATTAGCTGTGACAATCTGATTTCTGCTTTCCTGTCTGCTCACTAAGTAGACCCCTATACCTGGAACAATTCTTTCCTGATAGATCATGCGGACTTATGTTTCAAATCCCTCCTCTTCCGGCCAGGATCTTAATTATTCATTAATATCCTGGTACACAAGGCTTGTTGCCAACAGAAAAGCAAACAAAAATCCAATACCCAGTAAGATGGCTCCACCTTTTACACCATGTTTGGCTTTTGTTTTCCTTACAGGACACCCAGGAGAAGAGAGTTTTCTCTCTCTCCTTAAAAAAACACAGCATTAAACACAGAGGGCGATACCTTGGTTTTAAAAATGCATAAAAAGTAATATTTTGGCAAGGTTTTCCGATTTGCAAAGAGTTTCCCAACCATTATCCCATTTGACCTTTACAACCCAGGCTATAGAGAGGACCCCAACTTAAATCCCTATTTACAGATGAGGAAACTGAGGCTAAAACCTTAGGCAACAAGGTATATCATCTAGAAGCAGAAGGAATCTTAAATTGTGCTTTTCAGGGTCACCACCACCCTGCCTTATTAAAATGGATTCCTAGGAGGAGCTCTTTGCAAAAAACTCACCACTCCCTCCAACCTCTGCAACTGAAAAAGGCCTTTCCATTGGGTAGCAAATACTATTTGGAAACATGACCTCCTGCCCATTTCCACGACGCTTACCAGGAAGGGTCGCTGCCAAAGTAAACACCTCTGGGAGGTCTGCACAGTGCAGGAATTGAAGGGAAAGCCTCAGCCGCGGGGAACTCCTGAGGTCGCTCAGGCGTCCACCCCATCCAGGGCGAAAACCGCACCCAGCCTCGGGATTTGTTCTGCACATCAGTCCCCCAGCAGGTATCCCACGTCAGCCACTCTCCGCACACTGCAGACCCTGAACATGTCAGCTGGGTCGCTGACATGCAAGGGACCTTATTTCTCAGTCACCAGAACACCCAATCCTTTTTATTCACATCACACTCCGGACATCATTTGAGAGCCAGATCCCAAATCCCCAATTTCAGGAGGCGGGATTAACCCTCCAAAGTCAATCCTTTAATCCTCATGTCCACCCCTCAAATCTTTTCCTCTAGTACCATCTTCCCATCTCCTGGGTCTCATCACCTGAGCAAACGCTCCTCTGCCCTCCCAACGTCCCCACCACCTCCTTGTCCCCATCCCCCGCGACTCTGAACGCCGCCCCTCCAGCCCTCACCTGGCTCGCCCGCTGCCCCGCGGTGCCCACTTCCCCTCTCTCTCTCCGGCGCCCGCGGACGCTGCCACCCGCGCCCGCACGACGCGCCCTCCTCACCTTGGTCTCTCGGAGGGGTCCCATCGCTCTGCTGCCCACCGGGTCCCCGCGCCGCCGCTGCCGCCGTCCAGGAAGAGGCACCTGCGGGCACGGGAGCGAGGACACTGCGCTGAGCCGGCGCGGGTTGCCGGCGGCGGCTGCTGCGGGGCCGACGCGCCGCCGCCACCACCGCCACCGCCACCGCCGCGGCTCTCTCGGCTCCGAGGGCGCGCCCCGGCGCCCCGCCCCGGCCGGACACGTGGTGCCGCGGCCGCTGCCCGCCGCCGCTCCCCGGGCGCCGCCGCCTCCCCGCCGCCTCCCTCACCTGCCGGACCCCCGGGTGACTCGTCGGGCCCGCCGCCCGCCCGATCTCGCCGCGGGCGCTTCCCCCTAGCGCCGCGCGCCCCTCCCTCTCTGCGGAGCCCGACCCCAAGGGGGCTGGCCGGGGCCGCGAGCATCTCCAGCCGGGAAGTGCCCGACCCCCTCTCTTTGGCACCTGGGGTCCGGTTTGAAGGGGGTACACGTCTGATAGCAGAGCGGAGAAAAACTGCGACATCACCGAGGGCCAAAATGGAGAAAGTTTTTCCCTCGCGGCCCCTCCCTGCCATCTCGGTTTTGAGTCAACATACGGCTCCCCACAATTACCTCGCCCGAGAGGGATGGGGCGGGTCCCCCTGCTCCCGGACCCCAGCCAAGCCAGTGCTGCAGGACTGACACAGCATCTCGTTCAGGGATCTCAGAGGCCGATTCTCCTCGGGGGATTTGCCTCAGAAGGGCCAGGGAAAGAACCATGAGGCCGCTTCCCAAGGGCTTGGGGAGCCAGACTGTTCTAAGCTTCAGAGCAGCCTTTACTCCATCTCTGCCCTGCAGCGGCTGGGAATGGGCCCCAGGCATACTGCTAGGGGAAGGACACTACTTTTGAACTCAGAAACCCGGGTGCGAGGCAGCACTGGGCTCCCTCCCAGCTGAGTGCGTTTATGGTGAAGTTCTTGACCTCTCTGAACTTCAAGTTTATGCTCCTTAAATTGAGGGTTGATAATAATATCTACCTCAAGGGCAGCCGTGAGGATTAGAAGGGGCAAGCAAACAGCTGTACCCAGTTTATTAAACAGAACTTTAAAAGGGGTCGTTAAGTCACGTCCAGGTCACCCCTTCAGTATTTGCTGAGGCCTCCTATCGGACAGGCAGAAAAAGCATTTGTGAGGCAAACAGATTTGTTCAACTGAGGAGTTAAAATAGAGATCATCAGCTGGGTCATGGGCCTTACTTAGGACACCTGCTATAGTCAATCTTATCTAGTGATGGAACTCAACATATATTATAACATAGATGCCCTTCATTCAGAATTGGAGGAAATTCTAAGCAGCAATGTGGATGGGAAACGGTCTGATCTTACCCCCAGTGTTGTACACCAGAGGACTATAATCCTTTAAAATTGGATTTGAGTCACCACCATCCCCATTTGTCTGCCCTCCAAACAGCATTTTTCTGAGTCTTCCAATTTCAAATCCAGGAATAAGCAACATGAGTTGAGAGAGAGCTTGAAAATAGTGAAATCAATATGCCTTTTTCCTATATCCCTAAGGAAATTTTATCCCACACATCATCATGTCTTTTCAATCTACTTAGACTTCTTAAGCAGTGAGCTTGGTAATCTTAGAATTTGGAGGGAGAAGTGATTAATTCATACTTTCTATACCTGCACTATCTTAGATAAGGACTTCAGGAAAGTGATGGTCCAGGATGATTCCTACAATCTACTATTTCCAAAATTATGAGCCCAAGGACATGTACTATGGCACAGAAATAGACTGTTAAGGGCAAACGGTGTTTCTGAGTTCTCTACTGAGAACTGAGAATTGAGTCTGGGGGCCTAAGAATAGAAACACCGTGCACTGAGCTGTCCCAATCAGAACCTTATTCTTGACTCTCTCATGTGGCCCCCACGTAGCAAAAACCACAAGTCATCCCCATGCTACTCTAATAATAATATCTTGAATCTGAATACTTCTGTCCACTGTTTAACTCTATGATCTTCATTTAAAATCTAAACCACAAACATCCCGGATTATTGCAATAGTGGTCTAACTGGAGTTGTCTTGTTTCCAGTCTTGCCTCTTCTTCCTTTCTTGCCAGTTTTTAAATTTTTCCACAGGGCCTTTCAGAACAGCCAAATAAAGCCGTGTTTCTTCATTAAGACTCACTAATGACTTCTCGGTTGTCCTCCCAAGTAGTACTCAAAATCCTGAATGTAGCACAGAGGCATTTCTCCATCTAGTCTTGTTTACTTCTCTGATCTCATTTGTTGCCACTCCTTGTCCACCCATCCCCCTTCCCCCACCCCTTGGCTACTCTGCCTCCCCACACACATGGATAACTAACTCAAACAGTAGAACTTTCAGTTCTCTGGAGGTATCATGTTTTCTTTTTCCTTTAGACTGTTCACATGCTAGTCCCTTTGTCTGGAGCATTTCTCCCACCTCACTCTCCTTAATCTCCTACTAGACTCCTAAAGATACATACATTTCACTTTAGAGACAGCTTCTTCCAGGAAATCTCCCCTCATCCCCCAAGGTCTGTCCTTGAATATTTCCAGGATACCTGTTTTTAATGTACCCCAGGAGAATTGATATGATCTTCTATCAGAATCCCCTATTTATCTGTCTCTACCAGGAATCATAGGCAGTGCCTAGTACAGGTCCTGTCATACGGTAGGCACTCAGTACACACTAGTCAAATGAACAAATGCATGAATGACTGAATTCTCTAAGCCCACAGGGTCTCATCAGTACAGCATAAAGAAAAGAGACCTAACTTCTGTTTTGCAAATGACTCCTAACGCTGCTTCCAATATGTCTTTGTATTTGATGATGGGGTGTGTGCCCTAAAAATCCAACATGTGTTCAGTGAAAGCTTTTACTGCAGAAGTGCAGGCAGTGAGAGGCTGTGTGGTGGCCCTGCTGTCACCATAGCAACGCTGTTGAGGGAAAGGCTGATGATTTAGTGTTCTAACGTCTCTTAGCTCTCTACTTTTGGAACCTAAGCCTGTTTTTCTGCTGTTCTATAAGGCAAGTTGTACAAATGATAATATCTATGCCGCCTTTCGTTTCATTCAAGTGTTTCTCATGTCATTAAGAATAATGTCTTACAACGTTTGTGTTACACCATCAAAGAGATATAATCTAATATAGTGTATTATATTCATCTTTCATCTGCTTTAAAATACTCTAATGCATCATTTCTGTTTCTAGTTACTTATTTTGTTGTTTTGTTTTGTAATTTTGCAGTTTTTCCTTTAGAAATGAATGTAATGCTGGTTTTTAGAGAATACTGACTGCTTTAGAAGGCTAGAGCCCTTCAAGATTATAAATAGTATCTCTGCCCAGGTCTCGGAAAGAATAGGAGATAGAATGTTATAGATTGGGGAGAAAAGAGAGTGTACGGGTAATTATGCCCCCAAATTTGAGATATATTATTTAATTCTTTGTTTATGTAAAATTTATAATTAAATGAATAATGTCTTTCATTTACACAAAACTTTATATTTTCAGAGCTCTTTCACATATATAATCTCATTTGAGCCTCACAAAAATCCTGTGAGGAGCATGTGGCCAATCCCTGAAATCAGACGTGATAAAGAACAGGTTTTTATTGATAGGAACCACCCCCCACCACCACCATCAAATGCAAACTTAACAGAAAAGATAATACATACAAATGCACTGCAAGGAGAAAACGTCTGCACCATACAACCGAGACCCATCACAGCCCCCCACATCCGCGCTCTCTCACAGCTCACCTGCGTATGCTGAGGGCTTCTCTCCACTCAGTCAAGGCTGACAAAGCACCATCTCCTAATCCTATCAGCTGTGGGAGCTAGCGCTGCCTTCTGTCTCAGTGACCCGATGTTGGGTGATCTGCACAGCAACAAGAAGCAGCTGACGTGCTTCACAACACGTCATGAGGAGAAGAAACTGCATTCTGGGGCATCCTGGGATTTTTTTGTGGTGGGGTGGAGACCCATATTTTTCTTACCGGGGGAGAGCTGCCCATTTTCCCTTAGACGCGTGTGTGAGTGATCAATCCTCCTCTTACTGTATGTGTGTTATTGTTACTATATGGTTAAGGGATTTGGATGCTGTAAAACTGTAATGAGTAGAATTCTTCAAGATCACTCCCTGAGGAGGGGACCCAGAGAGTAGGGGACAGAGAGGGCAGTGGGGAACCTGCCAGAACGACCAGTGGTTCAGAGTGTGTCAGTTATCTCTGCTCTGCAAATGAGTCTTCAGTGAGAGGCATCCTTCAGATGAAGAACAGGAATTAAGGGAAAGTCCAGGTAAACAGGGAGAGGCTGAGGGTTGGGGACTTTAAAGGATGATGCGGATATAGTCTTCCACCTACCCAATGGGGTAGCAAACATGAGGTAATCCTCCCCAAATGCCATCTGCTCTTTGTGGCCTTTTGCCCATTTGTGAGAATAGAGGGAGATACTAGCCGAAGACATAGGGATTGGTGATTGTATTGAACAAATTGGGAACACGTGGTTGAACAAGTACGTGTATACTTATTGGGACAGTAGATTAGACTGATTGAAACTAAGATGTGCTGGAAAGTATGAGAGTATACGTTGTCACCTGGATAGGAGAAACTGAGTCTTGACATTGACCTAATAAAAAGCTTCAAATGACTAGACAAGACAGCAAATGTGTGGGTCTTACAGACTTGTAGAAAGGGCAAAGAAAGTTATCTGTAAGGTAGGCATAGGAAGGCCTAAATCCGGAGGCTGAATTCTGAGCTGAGAGAAGTTCACCCTCCATTCTTAGGAGACCAAGAGACCAGAAGCATGAGAAGCACAGGGTGGCTAAAAGCTGCCTGAGCCCAGTGGGAGAACTCCCTAAGGAGAAGATGAGGCTAAGACTCTTTTCATATGAAGCAGGGGCAGAGCAGGTAGCCCAGGTTAGAGGCTCTGAAGGATTTATTCAGCATCCACACCAATCTCGGTTTAGAAAAGAAATTTATAATCTGTGTTCCCAGAAACGAGATCTGTGGCTAGATTTGAGTTACATTAAGATAAAAGAATCTATTCTCCATTATATCATTTATTTCCATGATTCTGTGCTTGTTTTCTGCTCAACTTTCTACTAAATGTACTTCTTCTTATTACTACTCATTTATTTTTTGTAATTTTGCCTTTATTTCTACTAAAAGATGGGAGGAGGAAGGGCGCCAGTAGTACTGCAAGATGGAACAGAGCACCCCTAGCGGCCAATTTCTATGACAGCAGCTGCAGAAGTCCAGGGGAAACCAAGAAGCACCAAGCCCCAGGGGAATTTGGGAGTTGGGGGGGCAGGTGCTTTATTTCCACCTCCTAGGTCATTGCTGTGAACCCTCTTCCCTCATCACCTGAAATCCTGTGACCTAATGAGTAAATTTAGGCCCTGCTAAATTTCCAATACACTGCAGAAAAATCTGTAGCAAAATATATCCAGAATTTGGGAACCTAGCCGATGCTTTTTTATCTGCCTGTGACTTCTTTAGCTATTTCTAGAGCACTGTTTCATCAAAGAAGAAAACAAGCACTTTTTTAAAAAGATAGCTTTAATATTTTCTTTTTAATATTTTCTTTTACAAAAACCATGCCAACAAAATTTTGGAAAAAAAATATTACTCATAATCTCATTGTCCTAACATCAATTATCCATACTCCTTCTGTTAGCATCTTTGGGTGTTTGTTTTCAGGCTTATCTACTATGCATCAAAAACAAGACTGTTAAAGTAAGAATAAAATTCTCACTTGGGGCCTCTTGATGCCATCACATCTGGCTGTTTCTGGATGGCTGTGGCAAGCTCCCATGCCCATTGTTTTCCCAGAAGTTACCTCTGTTTTCCTCTGATTGGGCAAGGGTATGAGGCTCTTGGTCCTCCTTACCACTGTTGACAAACAGCTGGGGCTGCATCCAGAAATTCAGAAGCTCAAGGGTAGCTTCCCAGGTTCCTGGCCTTAGTGTTTACTGGACCAGCCAAATATTTCAGGAAGAGCTGCCAGTGGTATGCTAGAGAATAGCAAATTCAAGGGTTGAGAAATGACCTCAACTCAGAGGCTGATAGAAAAACATTTGTGTCCCTTTCAATGAGAAGCCCAGCTAGCAGCCTGCTATAAGGTGATGCTGATTCAAGGGGCCACAGGAAAGTGAAAGGAGTTTCCGGAAGTCTGCAAAGACAACTGTACTTAAAAAAAAAAAAAGAAAAAAGTAGTTTAATAAAGAACATGGATTCTCATATCCCGTAGGGCTGGTGAGTCCTTCTTTGCCTCGTTGTGACTGGTAGTCTTGGACAAATAGATTAATCCCTCTAGGACTCAGCATATGATAAGTGCATGCTAATTAAAAGGAGAAGGAAAAAGAAAAAAATGGAAGGAAGGAAGGAAGGGAGGGAGGGAGGGGGAAAGGTTGGTTGGTTGGAAGGTTATGTTGTAACCAGTTAATGTCTTTGGGAAAATCAACTTCTCTGATCTCATTTTCTCACCTATAAAATGGACTTAATAACAGTAATTACTTCATAATACTGTTGTAAGGATTAGATAAGAATATATGCGAAGCCTATCATTTATGTTAGGCACATGGTAGAGCTTAATAGATACCCTCTCTTCCTCAGGATCAACCACCATTTCTACCTCCTGTTAGCTTTTTTCATATTCTCCATATCTCGAAGATTTTTATTTTAACTTTTATTAAAGAGAGACATTAAGTTTTTCCCCAGGTGACTTATGAGATAGAAAGAAACTGAATTTTTCGTGGGAAAAGATATTGACAGGACTTTTGTTCCCAAAGTAAGATTAAAAAGGTAGAAGTCATGATAAATAGCTTGATTAGTGTTTATTTCATTCCTATTCTGAGCCAGGCACTGTTTCCAGAGTATTAAAAGATGAACAGTATTTCCTGTCCTCAAGTATCTCATAGTCCAATACAGACATGGGCATGGCCATTGGTTGTTACCCTACTCATTGTGTTAGCATCCTGACAGAGGAATGCCCTGAGGGTTTGCCAGTGTCCAAGTTAGTCGGGGTCTGAGGCTTCCAGGGATGAGTTTAGAAATGAATTTCAAGGGATGAATAGGTCCTTTTATAATTTTGGCTCCTTTAGAGTTCCTTTCTCTTTTTCTCTCCTGTCCTTTTCTGTCTTCTGTCTTCCTCTTCCCTCCCTTTCCTTGACCTTCTCCCTGCCACCCCCCAATCCTTCTCTTTACTCTGAGAGACCTGCTGTGCTACAAACTGGTCTATGGTGAACTGATACAGAGAGAAGAAGCTTTAGGTTTCCCCTTGAATCTTTACTGTTTGACTGTAACTTCTGGAAGAAATGGGTTTGTCTCGGAGTTCTGATTGCCTAGTACAGCATCAAGCACATACCTGGTGCTTCAATCGATATTTTAATTAGCAGTAGTATTTAAAATTTCAAGAACACCATGTTATACTGCCACCTATTGGTTCATTAGTGAATTTTTCTCCTGACAGGTGAAGTCTGTTCGGTTTGCAACAAAGTCTGTCTTCATAAAACACCTTAGCAGTGTCTTTATTCAAACTTTCATCACTTTCAGAAAATTTTCAAAGTTTAAGGCTACATGTAACTGAATACCAATGACTAGACTCACTATCCAGTGGGTATGGGATAAGTATGTGCTTTGTAGTGTGATAGATAATGGTTGGTTCAGAATGATTTTCTTTTCTTTTATCTCCTGAGCCACCATAATAGACAATCAAACTGAGCCATTTTGTAAGTCACATTTAGAGAGTCCCTACTGTCTGTATTTCCAGATATATTTCTTAAATTATTAGACTCCATATTTTCTGAGCAGTTTTAAGTTTATAGAAAAATTAAGCAGAAGGTATAGAGTTTCTATACACTCTTTCAAAGGAAAAAATATAGATCTTATAATTTTGGACACAATCCATTCCCTGTTTTTTTTTTTTTTCTTAAACTTTGGACACAATCCATTCCTAATTAAACTCCAGTTCTGAAGAAGGTGGAAGTAAGTGCCTATAAAATGATGGATCTACACCCCTCACTTCTCTGCCCTTCTCCCTATATGCCCGCTACCTGCATGGTTTGCCTCCAAGATCTTTTAACTTCATGGTGGACTCAAGGCCAAGACTTCTGGACCTTTTTCGGATACTCTGAACAGCACTACCTCTCCTCCACCCTGCAGCTGAGCTTCAGGTAAACCCCACATACCTGCGGATGGATGACACAGCTAGCACTTGCTCTCCAGCCATAGTGGGACCTCGGTGCTGCCTGGCAATCACCTCATGCCCCTTGGTCAGCATGCTCTCCTATTCTCCACAGCGTCTCCCTGAAACCCCCACACTTCAAATCTACCAGCCTACAACCTCCACCCTCATGCTATGCCATGCCCTTATCTCCTGATTGACAGATAAAATAAAAGCTCTTAAGAAAACTCAGTCTCTTGGGACGCCTGGGTGGCTCAGTTATTAAGCATCTGCCTTTGGCTTGGGTCATGATCCCAGGGTCCTGGGTTTGAGCCCCTCATCCAGCTCCCTGCTCAGCGGGAAGCCTGTTTCTCCCTCTCCCCTGCCGCTGCTTATGTTCCCTCTCTCCCTGTCTCTCTCTGTTAAATAAATAAATAAAAATCTTAAAAAACAACAAAAAACAAAAAACACTGATTCAATCTCTTGCCTCCATATCTACAAATTCATCTGCTTTCACCCCATCCTCTCTATTTCTGGTCCTTTAGAATGGAAGTTATCCCTCCTCTTACAAGGGTCATTCCTTTACTTGGGCTCTGGATCCCACCCTTTCCACCTCTTAAAGTTATCTCATCAGTTAGTCCTTCTAAGACTCCAGGTTTCTATATCCTTATCTGCAAAATGGAATAATCACAGTACTTACCTCATAGGGTTATTGTGAACATCAGAAGAGTTAATATACGTGAAGAACCTGGAAGACTGTCTAGGGTATATTAAGCACCCATTAAGTGTTCTCTGTGATTACTAGCTATTTCTCCCTTTTTTGTTGTTAAATTTAACTTTTCTATCAGCGAGTTCACATCATCATTTAAACATGCTGAGTCCTTTCACAACTACATAAATGGCTCTTAAACTCTCACATCTCTCTAGTACTACCCACTTGCTTCTCCCCATTCATCAAACTTCTGAGAAAGAATCTATGTTCACATGCTTCACACTCTCCCTGCCCCTTTACCCAAACCAATCCACTCACGTACATGTACCCACCATTCTATGAAGAGTTCAGGCCCAAAGTCAAAAATTACCTCCCTGTGGTTTAATCTAATGGTTAGTTTTTATCTCAATCTTGACCTCTCATCGACCTTCGAGATAAACACTCCCACACTTCTGAACATTGTTTTCCTTCCATACCTCGGTCCTCCTGTTTTCCCCTGTTTCACTGTATCCTCTCTGGCCTCAGTTTCTAGCCTTGACCCTCTCATGTCTTCATCCTACCTTCCTTCCCTAGGTAATATCTTTCTTTCCAATTGCTTCAATTACTATGTATAGGCAGATCTTCCATAAATTTTACAAATTCACATCATCTCTATTCTATGACTATGCCCTAATCCATCCAGATATCTTGACTTTCATATCCCATAGGGTCCACAAATTCACTGTATTCCAAACTGAGTCCATCATAGTTCTTCAAAAAGCCAAGCTTCTTTCTGTGTTCTCTAATTTAATAAATGCAATCATTTTACAGATCTGGGAAGCTGGGCGACACTCAGAGAGCATCTCTCTCCTTCACCTTTACAACTAATTGGAACCTAAGTCATATCCGTTCTGCCTCTTAATTATCTCTAAAACATGTTCATTTCTCTTCCTGCCTAGATTTCTTTCTTCTTTTTTTTTTTTAAGATTTTATTTATTTAATTGACAGAGATCACAAATAGGCGGGGGTGGCGGGGGCAGAGTAGAGAGCCAAGTAGAGAGCCCGAAGCAGGGCTTGATCCCAAGACCCTAGGATCATGACCTGAGCTGAAGGCAGAGGCTTTAACCCACTGAGCCACCCAGGTGCCCCATGCCTGGATTTCTAATCTGGCCTACAGACTTGTTCCCCTTTAGTCCATTTTTAAACAGTAGTCAGAGTGATTTCTTTAAAGTGCAAATTTGACCACCCTCCACCCCACCCTGCATTTCCCCGCCCCAGTGCAAGCCCTTCAATGTTCACCATTGCCCTGACGATAACAGTTATACACTAACATATGGTTTACAAGGTCTTTCATGATCTAATTCTTGTATTCTACCTTTGACTTTCACAAATGTTGCTTCTACTTAGAACACTTCCTAATCTCCAACCTCCACCTCCCACCACCACCATCTGGTTCCTACTGCCCTGAGACAGACTCATTCGAAAATACGACTTGTAAGGGTCATGAATTTACTCCAGTCTCAAGTGTGAAATAAGGATGAAGACAATGATTTCTGGCTTTGAAAATTCTTTCTGCTGTAACTGTAGGGGTATATAGTATTAGGGAAAGATAAAGTGATATTAAGGATAAGATGAACACAGAAACTGTGTTAGCTTTTGGGCTAATCACACAAACTGAAGAGCAATTCAAAAGAATTTTTTAGTGATCAAGTGAAATAATGACTTCCAAATTGGTGTATCTTGAAAAGCTTCTGCCTGAGAAAATACATACGTTTCATCCTATTTATTATAAAATATTAATCTTAGCTTCATTATTCTAATGGACTCACTTCTCTTGAGTGAGCATTCAAAGAATGCTCTTTGAAGTATTCCCATGACTCCTTGTTATAGTTTTCCTCCTGTTTTCCCCTACCACTTACTTGACTTCTTGTATTAAAATAGAAAACAATTCTAGATGAGAATTTAATTTTTAAAAAGACACTGGCATTTACAGTTTTAAATACTCATATGGTTGCACTCTGCATTTTTTGTTATCATAAACTCAGGAAAATGTTTAAATTTTTCAATTGTATGTATGACTTCAGCAGATCTATTTTGAAACTTGGAATATTTATAATAAATAGTTACTGGGGCAAGACAATATTAGAACACGCCACACTGCCAACCCCTCTTTTCTTTTTAAGATTTTGTTTATTTAATCCCAGGACCCTGAGATCATGACCTGCGCCGAAGGCAGGCTCTCAACTGACTAACCACCCAGGTGCCCCACCACCAACCCTTTTTAAATACACTTGA
The DNA here is from genome assembly GCF_963455335.1 of Martes martes. Classification (NCBI taxonomy): domain Eukaryota; kingdom Metazoa; phylum Chordata; class Mammalia; order Carnivora; family Mustelidae; genus Martes; species Martes martes. Next base: position 28,627,351 of record NC_137891.1, on the reverse strand, counting down.
GAGCAGCCAAGTTCCTAATGCTTGAGATGCTAAATATAGAAGTGTGAGTTTGTTAAAACCAAATGCTTGCATTTATCATAGTAAACGCCTGTAATTTCTACATATCAATTACTGTTCTTTTCCTGCCTATGTTAAGGCCGTAGTTCCCTGCATTGAGTTCTAAATTCAGAAACACCTCTATGAAAGGACTATGAAATGTTGAAAATGGGGAATAAATACAGACCTAAGAATCTTCTGGTTTTCCTTTTTGGGTTTTAATTGTGCAGTAACAGATATATGAAATGATATATTTTTAAAATATTACAATGAAGATGAAGCAAATAATAATTAGGCAGTTTCTGTAATGCTTACCTAAGAACTACCTTGCAGAATTATACTTTCATTGCCACAAATCTTATCCTGTGAATTCCAGACTATTTATAAGTAACTGATTTTATTTATTCAACAAATATTAGCTGAGATTTTCCTTGGTATGTATGAAGAACTTTGGTAAATATTAGGGGACATTTAAGTAGTAAGCTTGGTAGTAGGAATACATGTGATCTTTTAATTCTACTCTGTGCCCTCAGCAGTGTTTGGACATGTTCTAAGGCCATGGGAAATAAAGGCAGAATAATGAACTCCACCCAACTTAAGCCACACTGCATCCTTTTGGGCAATTTCTAAATAATAACATAAAATATAATCATTTTAACACTTACAGGATAATGACATGACAACCTTCATATTAACAACATCAAGGGACACCTGGGTGGCTCAGTTGGTTAAACCTCTGACTCTTGGTTTCAGCTCAGATCATGATCTCAGGGTCCTGAGATCGAGCCCCGAGTTGGGGTCTATGTTCAGCACAAAGTCCACTTGTTCCTCTCCCTCTGCTTCGCCCCACAGATTCTGCTCTCTCGAATACATAAATAAAAAATGTTTTAAAAAATATTAAAAATTCGATTTTTACCTTTAAACTATATTTGAAGATAAAGTGAAAATAAAAGTGCAAACATAAACATGACTAAAGAATGTTATTTTTTAACACAGGACTTATGTGTACTTTTTTTCTCCGTAATGAAGAAGTGTGGTCGAGGGAAAATCAAGCAGGCAAGTCTTTCTTTTCCTTGGCTGAATCCCTTGAATTCCTTTTCTGCAGAGCAGTTTCTATAAACATTAAAAACTAAACAGACACACAACAACCCCTTAATGATAAGAAATGTACTCACTTCTTCATTCTATTTTGCCAGAGTAGCTCTATTATTACACTTGACTACAAACCAGTCACTTCTCCATAATTTATAGCTAGAACCAGAGATAATGGTGATTTACAGAGGGAGTTTGAGTAGAAAATTCTGCTTCTTCTTCTTTTTTTAATTAGGAGAATACGGTTCTCCTTCAAAACTGAGGTTTTCTGAGGGTCTTTTCCTAAAAGGTAATTTGTTTGTTCTGGTGAGCTTTAGTAAGGAAAGGTTGACAGCAGATCTGTAGTGACACAGTCCTGACGCTGGGCCTTCTGCAGAAATGTGCATTTCTGCACATTCAAGCCCTTTCTCAAGCATTTTATTCCTGTAACCTGACTTCATCCTTTCCTCTCCACTGTTGCCACTGAAACTGGAAATGACTGCAGAATACAAATCATATGATAAATATTTGGGAATTTGTCTTTGTAGTTTTTCACTGTCACTGCCAAATTTCTGGCCTAGAGAGCTGTGGGAGGCTTTTCAACCTGAAACCTTTGAGCAATCCCATTCTCTAGCCAACTGGGAAGCAACTGCACGATTTAATTGTAGTAGCCCTTCAATGGGATTAATAAACACTTTGAGTTCTTTGTGTATTTAAGGCTTGCTTGTTTCTGGGTCAGAGTTTTATATCCAATAATTTTAAATACTGAGATGCAACTTCTCTATGGAGCCCCTCAAAATGTGATACACACAATTTTGAATTATGTTACTGTAAATTGAGGACTCTCTCTCTAAAATTTTTAATCACAATGTTATCTCCCATTTAGTCTGGTCCTACTGAAAGATGCTACTTTTGGGTTTCTTACTGCATTCATTAATAACTCACTGAGTGCACCATGTAAGATCCCTTTCTTGATGGTCATGGGTAAGGCAGCACATCTCAAGAAGTGATGTGACAAAGAGCCAATCACACTGTCCCTCTAGAAGACAGCACTATTTGGAGAATAGGTCTACTATCTCAATAATAAGTAGAAAATGTAGGACAAATTTTAGACTAGTCAATATCTTCAGGTAGCCCTGGATTCTCACTTGTAGGAATGGACTTGCGATCTTCTCAATGACCATGCTTTTAAACTGAGGCACTGGGGAGCCTAGGTGGCTCACTTGGTAAAACATCCAACTCTTGGTTTCAGCTCAGCCCATAAGCTCATGGGTCATGAGATTGAGCCCCGCATCAGGCTCCGCGCTCTGCCGAGAGTCTGCTTGAGATGCTCATCCTCTGCCCCTCTCCCTACTCATGCGTGAGCTGTCTTTCTCTCTCAAAATAAATAAATAAATGTTTAAAAAAATAAACTGAGGCACGAACACAGGAAATTAGGGCTTTGCCTGCTTGTTTTTTTTTGTGTGTGTGTGTGTGTTGTAACTAGTGCATCTTCTCTGATTTCTTTAGTATTGTTAGTCTTCCACAAATTCCGCTGAAGTCTTTAATTCACAAAGACAAACAGGGGCTATTTGATGGAAGCTATAAAGAGAAGTGTGGCAAAAATATCAACAAAGCCGGTGTTTTCAGTGTGTTCACAGCTGCTAGCTCTCTAAGTGGTAAAGACAAGGCATTGAAACTAGGAAAGCCACTTCCTGCTTGAGCAGATCAGAAACTTCTCTCTTCATTTACGAATTAGAGCTAATAGCATCCCTGTTACACTAATACATTTGCTTTTATATCTATCCCAAGTTCTGAGACTGTGTTAAGAATTACCTCTCAAATCTTCCGTATTCATCTGCTTGGCCTCTTTTAAGTTCAATAATTTAACATTTGGCAAGGGAGTCTTACCCATATATATAGAACATATACTTCCTCTCATAGGCATTAGTCTTTGTGTTTTCAGACCCATTAATAAGGACGGAAAAGTACTGGGTTTGCTGAACAGTTATCATCAGATAGTGTCTGACGGCTTTTCCAATGAGGTGGGTGAGCCTTATGTTCACTTTCAGCAGGGCCGTCTTGCCCCAGGTCTGCTCCGTGATGGACTTGCAGTTGGGCAATGAGAGAAAATTAACCAAGGGAATTTCCAGTTCAGCTATTGTGTAGGCAATAACAAACAACCTGACGATATGCTGCCTCTTGTTTTTGCCCCCAGCACCTGTAAGGTTTCTATTCACGACTGTCCAACTGAAGTTCTCCAGTGTAACAAGGTAGGGACTTTTCAAAGCTGATAGCTCTTTGTAGCTTTTCAGTGCCTACGTCCTTTCTTACGCTGTCCCTTTTCAATGAGGAACCCAGAAAGCTGTTGACAAAAGCAGCCCTGTATTTCACAGTAGCCCAATTTGAATTTTTTCTTTTGTACACGGAGAACAATAGATTTTACCAACCACAGCTCCACTGCCAGGTTCACAGGGCTCTTGACTCCTGCCTGCCACGTTTAAACCCCTCCCACACTACGTGCCACTCGGTTGTTCTCTTCTACTGTTCTTCACTTAATTTTTCTTCCCCACTCTTCCAAATCCTATAGCCCTTTTGCAGTTCCCTATAAATAGGTGCAATCTAGTGACTGTCAGTAGAAGGGAGAAATATATATTTACTATTATTAATTTGTTTTAGAAACTGAGGTGGGTGTTCTTATAAAACTGTTTCACAAGTCAGTTTAAAAAAATTATACTGCTAAGATCCTAAGTACATCTGTCATGCGAAAATACAAATGCTACATGGAAAGGACAAAGAAGTTAATTTTGCTCCTATATCAGCTCGAGTGTTTATGAATCAAGTAGCCAATTAGCCAAATAGCTCTGATGAAATGACTAAAATGGACCTAATTCCAACCCATCTTGTGGCAGTATCCATTTGGCTTCATTTATCTCAATAAGAAATAGATATCTTTCCACACTGATTTCGAGTTTAAAGTAAAACCGAATCCGTATTTTTTGTTTGCAAATCAAAAAGTAAAAGCTCTTTTTCTTGTTAGGCTAGGGAAAAAGCTGGTCCACGGTTACTTATAAATTCGTTAACTTTTTCTTTCCATTGACAGTTATAATAAATGGCTTTTATCAGAATGATGGTAGAAGTTACAAGTTATTTTAATATCTGTTTTCTCATTTATATATATTGGAAAGATGAGTATATCAGACACTTTCTGGACTGTGTACTTAACTATGTCAGGATTGTGTCTTATTTCAAATAATCCAATTGGAACCCCAATTATATCCAGTTGGGGTTTCAATGCTAAGGTTTATTTTCTACGGCTCAAATGAGAATGTACTTCCTAGTGTAGCATGGTGCCTCCAGCCTATCTGTGAGATTATCTGCCCAAGCATAGGAAAACTATAAAATGATCAACTAGAAAACATGGAAATTAAAAATAAGATAAAAAATAAAAAATAAGATAGAAATTAAAAATAAGATAATTATTTAAGATAAATAATTAAAAATAAGAAAAAATGAAATAAAAATAAGATAAAACAATAACCTAAATAAAAATAACATAAGACATATTAATTTATATTATGTTCTGCTCACCTGATAAGGACTAGTAAATATTTTTGACATTCTCATTTGACTCTAATCTCCAAATTATTTCTCGCTGAGCAAACATTTATTGAGAAGTTCTGACTCTGTTATTACTTATCTTTTGATAAAATAAAAGGGAGATATTCATTTCACAGTGAGTGGAACTGAAAAAGACATGAATTTCTGGGTATTCTCAAAGGAAATTCTAGAAACGTACAGAGACTATAGATCCTTCCACATACAAATGTATGGCAGCTTACTCTGAAAATAATTATTAAATTCTCGACATCATATCTCGAAAACCGTAAGATGAAACAGGAGAAGGCTGAAGCTAAAGTGATTAAAAGGAGAAAGGGAAACTAAAATGTTAAAAAAAAAAAAAAAAGTGAGGCTGTTGCATGAAGAGACTAAAACTCCAAGGCCTCTAACTTGGGAAGGACAAGCCTAGGTGCGTTTTGGACAGGAGTGTGCAGTTACAGTGCTCTCATACCTGTCCACTCAGCAGCCGCTGGTAGAGGTCTAGGGAGGAAACACCTTCTGACCCTTGAGAAGTTAAGACAAAGTCAGTGGTCTCCAAAGTACAGAGAAGTTCCGTGGTTGGTGGGGGACAGCTGGAAAATTATGGGTGTGGAAGTGCTAGCATGACAATTTGCAAATAAGAAATTATGATATTGGGATGCCTGGGGGGCTCAGTGGGTTAAACCTCTGCCTTAGGCTCAGGTCGTGATCTCAGGGTCCTGGGCCCTGCACTGGGCTCTCTGCTCAGCAGAGAGCCTGCTTCCCCCTCTCTGCCTGCCTCTCTCTCTAACTTGTGATCTCTCTCTTCTCTCTCTGTGTCAAATAAATAAATAAAATCTTAAAAAAATTATGATATTTAATATGTGGAATGAAACCAGTGCCCTAATTTAGTTCCTAAGTCAGATGTTTGATTCCAGCTATGTAAAAATGCAATGCGAAATGCAATGCGATCTACTGTCTGGAGTTGTAACAGAGTGCAGTTACATGGGCCTGGATAATACAGATTAGTTTTAACTCAAAACAAATGGGTTTAAAAAGTAGTCTGCAGAAGAATGGCAAATTGAAGTTCCTCTTCAAAGTGCAAGGAGAAGCAGACAAGAAAAGAATAGAGCTGTGTCTTCTCCCAGTATGAACTCATCATTGGCTTCATTATCAAGTGAAAACAAAGGAGAATAAGTTACATACAAAAGGGCATATGCTCAAAAATTGTGTCTTAGAGGTATGTGACCAAAGAAGTTTGGAGAACACTGGTCTAGGGTCATATAAAATGAAATAACCAATATGTATGCTTATCAAATTCATTACCTATGAGAAATAATATCTATGCAAAAATGCAGTCTTTGATATCTCTGATGTATTTTCTTCTCTAGAGAAGCTTTGAAATCTCTGTAACATATACTGTCAAATTTAGATCTGAAAGCTGAGGACTTTCATTTCCAAATCTTACCTGGACATGTCTACTTGCAAATATTGTCCTAAGTCCAAACTGTATTTCAAATATAAGTCATTATTTCTTATTCTCTTCAAATTAGCTCTTCATCCCAAACTTATCTATGTCACCGTCACTTCTTTAGAACATGAGACCGAGACTAGCAAAGATGTGAAGAGTGTGGGATTTGAATCTAGGCTGCCTGGATTAAAATTTCTGTTCAAGTTGTATATCCTCTATGAATTTGTTTCCTCACTTATAAAACAGGGGAAATATTAGTACTTGCATCAATAACTGTATCATGAAACTCAGGAAAATCCATGCAAAGCACACAAAACACTGGCACAGATCAAATTCTCAAAAACATTAACTATTTTTTTTTTTTCATCTGTGCTCAAAATCTTGGGGTCATTTTGACCATCTCACCCACATGTTTTAATTTTCTGTTTCCAGTCAGTCACCGAGTCCTACCTGCTCTCCTCTCAAAGCCACTTCTGGCCTAATTCCATGGCCCCTACCCTAGAGTGACATGCACCCTTACAACTTAGGCTAAAGCCAACGGTCTCTGCCATGGCCTTCCTTCTGCTGTCTCTCCCTGCTCCAATCTGTTCCCAGACTGGGCTGTGTGAGTCTCATCTTACCAGAGGACCCCTCTTGTGGACTGTCTCCTCAAAACTCCTCATGGTCTCTCTGATGTCTACCAGTACATAATGTAAAACACGCTTCCGGCTTTAACAGCCTTCAAAGCTGCCTTCACTTTGCCGAGTTCCTTGGTTTCAAGGCCTACTTTCAGTATCCCTTTTCTGAGCTGAAATGTATGTCCCCTAGAACTTCACTCTCACTCTCCATTTGTTGACTACTATCTGTTTCTCCTTTTTTCTCAACCCTCAATTCCAAGGAAGCAGGTAGTTTGCTTTGTTTTTACCTTCCCAAAGCATCTGGCCCCAAACACAGTAAACAGATTATAAATACACACTTGCTGATGAGTTGATTAAAATATTTACAATATAGAAAAAGTCATGGAATATATTTTTCATGTGTTATTAAGGGAAACTTGGATCTTCACATAGGATCTTGCCTTTTGAGGAGGAAATCAAGAAAACACTACCCTCTTCTTCAACACAACGTTTAATGCCAACATCAGGGACTCTGCAAATACTAAGTGAATTGTACCAGGCACCAGAGATAGAGAAAGACATAAGACAATCTCTTCTCTGTCCCCTTCATTTATATTTTTGGGGGGGGAGTCATGTTTAGAAAAATATATGAATAAAAACAAGGGAATAAGGCAGAGGAAAGACTGATTTTGATAGGGACAATAAAGGACGAAATGGGTAGGACTGTCTTTGGGTCAAACCTAACATGACATTTCCTAGGTACCATCTAACATGTTTAACCCTTATGACTGGCTTAAATATTATCATTTTGATTTGCATGTACATGTAATAGTAATAAATCAATTACCCTTTTGAGTTTGGTCATTGAGTGCATATTTTTGAAACAATAAATTAGAGTTAATATATGACCAAATGAATATTTGATAGAGGTTTTCTTTTTTTTTTTTCCAGTGTCACTTAATTAAAATAATTCTGGTGATACTTTACTATTCAATTTTGTCTTTCCTTCTCCCTAGCACACTTTTTTTTTTTAGCTTTTTTATTTATTTATTTGACAGACAGAGATCACAAATAGGCAGAGAAGCAGGCAGAGAGAGAGGAGGAAGCAGGCTCCCTGCTGAGCAGAGAGCCCGATGCGGGGCTCGATCCCAGGACCCTGGGATCATGACCTGAGCCAAAGGCAGAGGCTTTAACCCACTGAGCCACCCAGGTGCCCCTCCGTAGCACACTTTTAAAGGTCTCTCTTTCACTCTCATTTTTTCCAGTAATTTACCCCTTTTGCCCTCAAAGAAAGAGCTGAGGTACTTAGTGGCTCTGTTCAGTGCTGCTGATGGTTTTCCCTATTGAATATGTTGCAGATTGTCCTATACTCCTCCCACTAATTAGAGTTTAAATTTGAAAGTAAGAACTATAGCATTTGGCTTTACTGTAATGTCCATGTAATATTGCTCTCACCACAAACAGGACTAATACATCACAAACAGGAATACATTTCCATTTAATGTATTAAGCTAAATCAACAGGTAATGCAACATCTTGCATAGTGTTGACCAAAATGATTTCTGACTCTGAAAAATCATATACAGTATATGTTAGGAAACGATAAATAAAAAATTGAGAACTCAAGTAAAGGTATAGAGTTTATATAATGGCTCAAATCAAGAGAAAAAAATACAGAGGAGTATGTGCTGATCCACGGTATACTCATTATTTCTCAAGGTGTGTTTCTAGTAACTCAGTTCTGTGAAATGCATGGAGGGAAAAAAACCACTCCATTGTCAAAATGGACTGGGAGGGTCAGTCTGTTAAGCGTCTGATTCTTGGTCATGATCTCGGGTTGTAAAATCCGGCTGAGCAGCACAGGGCTCCACGCTCAGAAGGGAGTCTGCTCGAGATCCTTTCCTCCTGCCCCTTCCCCTGCTCTCTCTCTCTCATAATAAATAAACCTTTAAAAAAAAGAAAAGAAAAGAAAAGAAAAAAGGACTGAAAAATGCTACATATCAAGTGGCTCTTTAAAAGTTCTTAATCCAGGTTAAACTATAAGGGTCCCAAAGAAATCCTGCAGGAAAGAGAATAATTTGACTGTTTAATTCACTATTTCCCTAACCCATGTGACCACGGTAACTCTTCTCAGAAAACACTACTCTGGCAGTCCCAGTGTAAGGAGTAACACACTTCAGGAAAGGCCAGTACAGAGTAAGTGCTGAAGAAATTTAGAATTGAGACCACTCTCAGTTGTAAAAAACCATTATTAAAATGTAGTATTTTCAGTTAGATCTTGAAGACTGAGGTGAAGACTGAGGTAAATTGAGGAGGGGAGGCACCCCAGACAATGGGCACATTGTGAGAGGAAAAACAGAGGAGAGAAGAGAAGGTATTCAAGGGTGGTTTGGAAGAACCTCTTTGAGGGAAGCAGGATGTTGCTGCAGGGTAGAAATGAGGAAATGGGAGCTCAACACTATGTAAATGATGATACATAGAATGATTAGCAAACTATGTATATATTTTCTCTCATATGACCATAATTTCTAAAATGCTTGCTTGATCATGAAAGTAACTACTTAATTAAAACCTGAAGGGTCTAGGCCAGTGTTGTCCAATAAAAATAATGAGTTATAAACAGACTTTTAAATTTTCTACCAGCAACATTAAGGAAATAAAAAGAAATAGGTTAACTTAACAATATATTTTATTACCCAACATATCCAAAATACTGTCATATCAACATGCAATCAACATAAAAATTATTGGGATTTTTCTGGTTTTGGCCACATATCCAACACTATAATATTGCATAGAACAGATCTACCTCTTAGGATAAATTGGATTAAACAGTTAATTTGGATAATTTTCTAATAACATTGACCATGACTGTCAAGTTTTAAACTCTTTAAATTAGTATGACACATTTGCTTTCTTGGTTTTTGAAATTTATGTTTTATTTTTTTAGCTGGATTTGATATAGGCAATTTAGGTGTCATTATAGATTAAAAGTGAAAAGCTCAATGTTCTCTCCAAATCAGCTAATTCATGTAAATAAATTACCTTCTTGTTCTCTTTTGGCTCTCTGAACTATTAATAAGCCAAGAAAAGTTAGTGAATTTGTGACAGTTAATCTCAAAGTCTCTACTACACATGCCAGTTGATTTGTAACCATATACATGTTCTATGAAACTGTTTTTCAGGTTTTTAGAATTTTAAATGATTCCTCCTGCTGGTACAATTTCTTCACACTTCATCACATTTCTAAATAAGTGATCATGTAACTGAAGATTTCATGTCCTGAAGGCATTATACCCATGCTTCCAAATGCTTCGACTTAAAATACAAAGCAGTGTTAATCACACTTCCCATTTTTGAAACCACTAAGGCCATTTGGGGGAAGAAAAACTAGAAACCTGCTCTTCTGTTTTTGTTTTCTACAAATTCTCTCTACTGAGAGCTTGTACATTTCTTGCGAAGTTTCCAAAAGCACATTTAATCCCCGTCAGACACTGAGTGAATATGAATATGGCACATTCTTTAAATGGAAGCTCTAGAAAATCTGCTGCTTTAAAAAGGGAAGATGAGCTCCAAGGCAACTGCTGTGCTTCAGGGCCCAGAGCTCTTCTCTGAACAGCCAATGCGGACACGGAATAGAAATGGAAAATAGCCAACAACACAGCATAGTCTTTGAAAGTTCATGGCTTTACTCCAGGGTTTCTGAGCATCAGCACTATTAACATATTGGGCTGGGTAATTCTTTGTTGTGGGGGGCTGCCCTGTGCCCTGCGTCATGTGTCTCCAGCCGCCACTCACCAGATGCCAGCAGCACAACCCCCACACCTGCCCTCACCCTGGTCCTGACGAATCAGAAATTTCTCCAGACAGTGCCAAATGTCCCCTGGGGGACAAAACTCTCCCTGATGGAGAACCACTGCGCTCTTCAAAGTCTGAAAAATATAGACTTAAAATTATACTAGAGCTCTAGCTTCAGAGTACAAACCCATTAATACATTATTATCTACATCTGCTTTTCCTGAGAGCTTGCAACTTCGGAAAATACATTAGTTTCATATACTGTTCTCTCGTGTCCTACCTTCTCAGTCTCAATGATGTTGTTTTAGCCTGCCTTCTAATTTAAATTTAAATACCCAACCTCGTTTTTACCAGGAACTGGCATATCATCATGATATCATATTGGTATATCAACATATCATATATCATGATGATACGTTGACTTTCATATACAATCAATCGTTACATGCAACAGTGAAAAAACGTAGCAGCTTAAAACTCCTTAGATATAGTTCAAGGGTATATATTGAAATTGTTTTTATAGTGACCTGTACTCCTTAAATAAACAAGAAGAGCACTAAAACTTCACTACCATTAATTTGGTATTCTTCAGTAATAATGCAAAGAAGATGCAGTAATTCATGTTTTAATTAGTACCCAAAACCTTTCCAGCTATATAAAATACCAAGTATGAGTAAAACACTTCAAAGCAAGGAGTATATTTCTCTATCTCCTTTAAAATAGTTCAGGAATGAAGCATCTTATACTTACTACAGACTATTCCTTGTCATATGTAAAATTTGGATACTTAAGAATAGTAAAAGCATATTTCATGTTTTCAAGACTATACATTTACTTTGAAATGACAGAACAGACAGGCAGATGTATTATGAGGACAAGAACATGGCAATTTCATAGAGACAGCACCTGAACAATGTATACAAACGATTTGTTCTCTACTACCCTCTGGTGGTTTGTTTAAAAAAAAAAAAAAAAAAAAAAAGTAATTGTTAAAAACAAACAAAAAAACCCCCAACCTTAAAGAACCATCCTAATCACTGATAATATCAATAGATACCATTTATTGGTAGACACTGTAGTAGGCTTAATGAAAATTCTCTCATTTAACCCTTACCAGTGGCTTGAGGTGGGTATTATGACCTACATCTGTTAATTAAGGAAACCAAAGTTCTAAGTGTTGAAGTAACTTGTCCAAACTGATGTACCTGGTAGAAATTCAAATTTGTCTCTTTTTAATGCCAAGGCTCAAGTTCATTGCGTGTGTGTGTTGCTGCTTCCTGGGCAACTCTTAATGAGAGCTGGCCGGACAACATGAGCCTTGTAATTCCAGAAGGCTAATGGAGTTTTTGGCAAAACAGTCAAGTCTTGTCATAATCTCATTTACATAAATCAAATTCAACTATTCAAGTTGAGAGAGAGGGAGAGAGAGATTTTTAATAGTGAAGCATTTTCCAGCTTAGGCCTGGGAGTCAACTTAGGCCTAAAAATATAAGCAATATGTTGTTTAATATCGCTTGTTTTGAGGCTTTATAAAAATGGTATCAAACTTAGAAGAACTTTTTTTAAAAATAGGAGATGTGAATCTGTTATTTTTCTCCTTCTCACATCTCACTGAGCCACGCGTGTTTCTAATGGTTTAGAGATACGAATACTTTTATACAAGGGTTCTAATTATAAGCCAACAAAGCCACCTGGTATTGAACTAACAAAAAGTGATGTTAGAAGGAAATTGGATGAATAATGAACTTACAAACAATTTGAAAAATTTTCAAAAATAATTTGAATTTTATTATTATTGTTGTTGCTGTTATTTACCCTGTGTGCTTTCTTTCAAACTTCAACCCAGCAAACAGTGTGATCGTGTCCCTTTTGTATACACGGACATGTGTGAAGAGAATAGGGGGTAAGAGGTGATTTTAAGGGGGTATCACTCCATAATTTTTGACAAGAAAAGTGAAGCCAAAAAACATATTCTTCAAGGTATCATTTTAAGCAGCGAAATAGTATCCTCTCTTTCAGACCATTGATGGCAAAGTTGAATACATTTTAGGGGTTCTCAAGATGACTGAGTCAGGGCAACACTGAAGGACAAATGTGGTTTTATTTTCAAATAGGAGAGTCCTTCAAAAGAGTCACAGTGAAAAAGATTATGCTGATAGCTCAAGCTCAATAATTTATAACTTGAAATTCCCCTTCATTTTGATTATGTGTATTTTGTGAGGAAATAATAAATATGTGTATTCAACTCAATTACATTAGACTTTAGGTACAAATGGACTGAGATTCATCACATGTCAAATATTTGAATGCCTATGAAAGGGGAGACATTGAAAACAGCAAAATTTTTACCAGGTAGGAGAAATGCAGGCTTATTTCCCTGACTTATTTAACTACTCTATGAAGCAAGTGATCTCTGAAATTGAAGATAATTATTGGCTCTGGCATAAATGCCTATAAAATCTGATTCAGTCAATTACATTTATAAAGTATTATTATATAAAACATATCAGTGTGTTGAATTTCAAGTGGAAAACATCTTGTTGTCATTTCTGATTTAATACTATGTGAGGTTTTATTCAAACACTGTGTTTTAACTTCTGGAGTGCAAGTTAGAGAGTCTACTAATGAAAAAAGTTCCTCTGGGGTTATTCTTTCCTCATCCCACTCCTCTTTCCCAGTCTGTCCGAGAAAATGCAAGGCAGTCAGAAGCTATGTTATTTATAACAGAGAAGAGCACATCCATTGATTTTAAAGTTTCCATATGAAGGACATACATTTGTTAGCTTAAATCAGTGCTTATGCCTTGATTGCAATTCTTTTTGTAAGTACTATTGACTGAGCTTACATATTTTACATATGTAAAACATGGGAAATTCATGCATGCTTACGCTGTCCAAGCCCTTACTAATGATGGACTGTTCATCACAGGTACTTTTATTTTCAGTATAAATGTAGAGGATTAATTGGCTTAAGCCAAATGAAGGAAAGATTAGTGATAATGGGATTTTGAGCAGAACTCTAATAAATACATTAAATTCCATGATGTAGAAATTAAATTCTGTTATTGTTTATTACATATCTATCTATATATATATAGAGAGAGAGAGAGACAGCATACCAATAAAAACATCAAAACTGAACATGAAAAAGGTAACATTTTTAAGGAAATTTTAAAATGCAGACTCTTTGTATTTACAAAAAGAAAATCCCAGAAAAATACAACTTTAGACATATTATCTTATATACCTCAATTAATCTTATATATCTTAATCATTTTCATGTACACTGGCTCATTTAACTTCTAAATATCTCTTGATCCTTACGATGATGTTTTTCCTATAATACTGTTTTAAAAGAGCCTATTGTGTAATTATCTTTTTGTCTTGTGAGTACTACTGAATGAGTATATAAATGGTAGTTCACTTCTATCATCAGTGTTTAAATATATCTTTTTTTAAAAGATTTATTTATTTGAGAGAGAGAGTGGGGGTGCAGAGGAAGAGGGAGACAAGCAGGCTCCCCTCTCTGAGTGGGGGCCCTGACTTGGGGCTAGAATCCAGGATCTGAGATCATGACCTAATCCAAAATCAAGAGTCCAGTGCTTAACTGACTGAGCCACCCAGGTGTTCCTAAATATATCTTCAAATAATATTTTAAATTAAAAAACATTTGCCTAGGGGCACCTGGGTGGCTCAGTGGGTTAAAGCCTCTGCCTTTGGCTCAAGTCATGATCCCAGAGTCCTGGGATCGAGCCCCGCATCGGGCTCTCTGCTTAGCAGGGAGCCTGCTTCCTCCTCTCTCTCTGCCTGCCTCTCTGCCTACTTGTGATCTCTGTCAAATAAATAAACAAAATCTTTAAAAAAAAAAACAACAAAAAAACAACAACAACATTTGCCTTATCTCTGCCAGGATATCAGTTTTTACCAAACAGCCCTGATTCCTTCCTTTCTTTTCTTCTCCCTTCCCCTTTCCTTCCCTCCCTTGCTTGTATATAATATCATTCTGGGTATAACATAATTTTCTTTGATTCTATTTTTCTCTAAAGAAAGGAAAGACAGGGAGAGAGATGGGGGAGAGACACAGAGAAAGAGAGAGATTGGTTTAGTTTATGTAGATATCAAAGGGAATCTCAATGCAGAATTGCTCCTCTTTGTATTCTAAGGGATAAAAGAATCTACAGGTTCTTTTTAAGGGACCAATTGAGAGAACACCTCTCAAATTATAAATCTTCTAGATGGAGCTACTTGCTCTTTTCGATTCCCAGTATAGTAATTAGGTATGAAATTCCTGACTTCGAATATGTTATGTTGGTTTTTTTCCCTCATAATAATTCTTTTTGATAGAGAGGATTCAAATTTATATGCAGAAAACCATTCTTTATGGTGAAGTCATATAATTTCAAGACAAATTTTATCTCAGGTTTCTTAGGTTTTCTCCTCATTACGGGTATGGCATGGTATTTTTTTTTTAAAGAGAGGAAGGTTATGCAAGTGCATATTTCATAAGCTTCTTATTCATTATTCATAGCATTAGAGATAGAAGGAATATATACACATGGAGAATTCTCTCTGATGTGTCCTCTGAGAAGTACACTCAGCCTAAACCTCAAGGGTATCTTTCAGTGGGGGCTGGAAGGAAGTTCAAGAAGACAGCAGATGGCCTTCCTAGAAATATTCTTAAAGTAATGCTCTGGTGCGTTCCAGTTCCACTGGAATTTAATTTTTGGCCACATCAATTAGGCCAAGAGCACTTTGCCCTAAAATACTTTGAGTAATTCCAACATTTGAAAAGTTTTAAACTGGTTTTGTTCTATGTGTTTCAGAAATATTATTTTCTGAAATATGAAAATAAAACAATCTCATTTATTTTGGAAGGACTCATGTCACTTATTTATTTTCCTTATATAAATTGGACTCATTCTTCTTGCTTAGGCCTATGAGTTAATTAATATGCATTGAAGATGCTGTGGGTAATTTATAAATATTTCATTATAAAAATGAGTATAGAATGTTCCTCCTCCCCTTGAATTAAAAAGGAGTTATTAGTGTAAACCTTTTGAAAAACTCATTTATAAAGTCAAAATGAATGAATAAAGTGGGTGCTAAAATATACTATGTAATTTAAGAATAGGAATGAAAATCTTTTTCCTTAGTATTAGATTATATTTTCCCTGAACCATCTACATAATCTCAGCAATAAATAAAATATAAAAAAGAAAACAAATAAATAGAATGAATTTTATTCATTTTTCATTAATGAATTTTATTCATTTTTTACTACACCTCACTTCTGCATATAATTGATATAGATTCTCAATAATCTCAGGAAAACATTTGCTGACATTAATAAATTATCATGTAGTTGATTATCGTTATTAGAAAGAATACAACAAACACAAGTAATTTTAAGGTTGCTGTGCATTTAATAAACTGTGGTTGAGCAACTTAGAATCCGGGGTCTTAATATCAGCGGGAATTATCTAACTCTAAGTTCACGGCACAGCATCAGGGTCTTCACGCACAAACTATAAATTAGCAAGAACTCAACTGAAATAAAAAAGCATACGTAATTTGTGTATTGAGATTTATAGCTTGATGTCCAAAGGTTGTCAGATTTAAAATGACTTAAATATTTTCTTAATAAATTGAGGTTGGACATGGCACCCAACAAGGAATGGGATTTTTTGTATAATTAAGAATGTGTCAGTTTGGCATTCAGTGGATTGCTTTCGCAGGAGTCAGTTATCAACATGTAAACTGGCTAAGATCCTAGAGTATACATTGTGGAAAAGTCTCTCTCTCTTTCTCTCTCTCATTCTCTCTCTCTCTGTTAAGGGAGATAAAGAAAAAAGCAAAAATATGTATTTGGTTAGAAAGAGGCAAATGGTATGCATAAATATGAGTTCAGATTTGAGTTGGAAGCTTCTGAAAGAACTGTCAATAAATGACAACGTTCATAAAACTAAAAGAATTGAAGACGCTTTAAAAATAATATATAGAAATTAATCCCTGACAAGTTTACCATTAACAATATGAGACAACTCAATTTTAAATGATTTCTGCAGCATTTAAAAATAAGGATTTTTTTTTAGTCATTTCTCTTAACATTTAGGCAAATTAATAAACCTTGCATATTATGCATGATTTCTTAGTTACTTTGAATTCCTTAAATATTTTGAAATGAATTACAAAGACATACACATTATATTCCAGGCAAAGCTCTGAATTAATCCATTTTAAAAAACAAAAGAGGAATAAACATAATATAACGGGACATAATAGCTTGTTCATACCCATTGCCTGAAGGTTAACATGGACTGTTTTAATGTTAAAATTAATTGGCTGAAGAAGGAAGGGGAAAACTAACTTAGGTCAAGCCCCAACTGTGCATCAGGCATCATGCTAGACATCTGGACATGCATTATGCCAGTAATCCTCTAAGTAAAGTAGCAATCTAGCCATTTTTTCTAGATGAGGAAACTGTTTTGAGTGTGTCCAAACTTCAGGATGAGACATGTCTCAGGGACAGACGTGTGATAAGCATTGCTGAATAGCTCAAATACTACTTTTCATATTTAGTTATAGATATGTTGAGATATAGAAAAGTAAAATTGAACACCCTTTTACATTTTACTTTTCCATACATGACTCCATATACATCAGCATTTAGATAAAACATCTGGCTTTACATCTTAAAGCTAAATATGTATTTTTAAAATTTTATTTATTTGAGATAGAGTGAGAGCAAGAGAGAGAGAGAAAAAGCATAAGTGGGGGCGAGGGGCAAAGGGAGAAGGAGAATCAGGTTCTCCACTGAGTAGGGAGCCTGGCACAGGGCTTGATCCCAGGACCCTAAGACCATGACCTGACCGAAGGCAGACACTTAGCTAACTTGGTCACCCAGGCACCCCTAAAGCAAAATATGTTGCATCTCTATGAATTTCATTTCATCAGTTCCTGCAACTCAAGATTGCTGGATTAACCTTGATACCTCCCTACTTTTCCTACAAGTAAATAAACCACTCTCCTATCTGATATTGTTGAGAAAAGAAGAAATCAGTTGCAAAGGCCTTTTTAAAAATTATGCCGGGAAATAATTCTTTCTTAGGTAGGGTTCTCAACCTTGACTAAACCTAAGAATTACTTGGGAAACTAAAAAAATATTGATGCCCAGGACCCATCATGTGATTGTAATGTGAAGCTAAGGTTAGAAAACCTTGCTCTTAGTTTCCATCCACAACAAGAGCACTGTTCTTTCACAATTGCTTTGCTCTTTCTTCCATGTGACCTCAAATAAGCTGAGTTTGGGGACACCAGGTGAGTGTGGGGAATTAAGGATAGCTCTCTGTTATTAGTTAGCAATGAGATGCCTCAGATAGTAGCAATAATCACCATCACTTTGGGATAGCTTTCGGAACTTCTGCAAAAACAGTGTACACCTTAATGGAGAGAAAGCTGCCATAGGGCAGCAGGCAGCAACCCTTTTCCGCTTTGCTGAGGTGGGGGTTTAACTGGCATCCAACATGGATTGGACCCCCTAAGAAAGCAGCTACATTTAGACTCACCTGAAAGAGTCTCCATCAAGTTGTAAACTAGACTATTAAATTCATGGCAGCTACTTTTGAAAATCTACATACTAGATAATTAAGCAATAAATAATACAGCAGTTCTACTTAACGGCTGATGGGACACTTCAGTCCTAATCTGTGACAGTTCCCACCCAGGAGAGCAGGCATAAACTCTCATAGGCTACTAGAAGCATTTAATTTGAACAACCTCTAAACAACTAACAAATCCCACTCAAATTAATTTAATTAAAACGCTTCTAGAACAAGAGCATTATTTTTCAGTTATGTTCTAAAGCAAAGTCTGCAGTATAAAATTATCGAGTCTGGAATAAACTCTGGATAGAAACTCACTGAAACTCAATTACTCACTCGACAGCTATCTAGTTGGCAAGTGTGGGAATGGCCAAATGCCACTGTAGTTAGCAGTTCTTTCCTCGTCAACCAGATCAGAGATACTCACAGTTTATAACACAGAAGTATGGCTTTATATGGTTTGATAAAAGGAGTACTTCCCTCTACCAAAATGACAAATTGATTTGTAATTTTTTGCAGTAATTATAAATCAAGCAATATAAAGTCTTTGCTGTTTAAATGCTCATTTGGAAACTCAAATTTCCTCCAGATGCCTTCCACCTCCAAAACTAGGCTTTTCTGAAAAAAAAATCAGTAACGTTTTATAAAATGCGGTTTAGTTAACCACATCTTCCTTAATTTTTACAACAAATCTCTGACAAAAATATAACCCCTTCACAAAACAAATAGTCCTCTCTCATCATCAGAAGCAAACTTACCTATTGAGAAGGGGAAGTAATTTAAAAAACAAAACAAACAAACAAACAAAAAAACCACTAGCTCAGGCAAATATTGGCTTCAGTTATGAAGCCAATGGTTGGAGACTTGTTTAAATGAACCCCAGAGTTAAAATGGCTGTGGCTACCCCTAAAGGTAAACCAGAGACCGGCAGGTGGTGCTACTGGTCATCTCCCTTTGCTCTAAGTAGAATGCTAATTCTAAAGTTGTACTTCATATTCCTGCTTGTTCGGGGAACACCAATGCCATATGACAGATTCCAGTTTAAATATCCTGAGAAGGAAAAAAAAAAATAAGTCCCAGAGATGGAACCTCTCTTGTGTACTAGCAAATCTGAACAGTTGGAAATCTGTGGTAACATACTGGGGACATTGAGAAAAGAAATTTTCCACTTTTTGTAAATATCCACTAAGGTAGCAAAGGATGTGCCTTTGATTTTTTTTTACCTCTTTCTTCTCCTTGGTGTGCAAAATTTTCTTTGGCAGATAAAAGCAGGTAGTATAAAAAGAAAAAAAAATTCCTCAGGGCAGTGAAATATAGATCAAGGCATTGCATAATGGGATAAAAAATGCTATGAGAAAGTTAAAGCCATGAAGAGGAAACAAAACCTAACAATGTAACTTATTCATGTGTTAACATGGTATATTTAAAGTAAGAAGTTTAATTTCAAATAATTTTTAATGCTGTTTTTCATTGTACTGGAGGAATATAAAACAAATCAAAGAGAAAGCATTATTATGGGCCTAAGAAAAGCTAAAATGAAAAGTGTTGAGAAAACAAATAGAAGTTGACAACTGTTAAATATTACTGATGTTGGTATATCTTAATGAATAAGGGTGTGTAGGAGCAAAATTGTGAAAATTCCCAAGCTGTACTTCAAATGAGTTAAAAACAAATGTTTGCTATTTCAGCCTCCATGTTGCACATTATTCAAATACACAAACCTATGGTACAAATTTTCTTACTATGCTGATTATAAAGCTGAAAAATACACTCATTTCTAACCTTTATTTGAATTCTTATAAGTCATTAATTGGGACAAACATCAATCCTTTTGCCCGGCTCTATCTGACCCTGTAGTGGGGCCACCGAGGGAAAAACTGGTTTCAGCACCATGGACAAAGGACCCAAAGCACTCAGCCTTACTCTTGGGACCTACAGGAAACGTTGCCCTTAGGTTAAAATATATGAAATAATTTTATAGTAGCCATCTTCCATTTTAAAATGTTTTAAGAATCAAATGAATACAAAATAATGTTCAGCTAGATAATATAAAGTTTATACTTTCAAACCCCTTCTACCTTATGGAAAAACATAATGGCCCTTCTAAAGACATGCATCACTTGATGAATGCATTTAAGTGTCATTAGGTTTAATGGCTCCAACTCACTTAGACTATTATACTTTACCTTTTAGAGTTAACTTAATGCGTATTAATGGTGTGAAATTGAAGAAATTATGAATTGAGTTTCCCTGGGCACAGGTTAAACCAAGGAAGAAAGGAGAGGACAGGTTAATATTACCTTCTACCTCATTCTTCATTTGTACTACAAAAGATGTCAGCTATGCCCTTGGGAAAGTAATGCTCATATTAGTAAGTTGAACTTAAATGGATTTTTATGGTTTTAAACTCAGGTAACTGTCTTTGGTTGGGTCACCAAAGGTTTGGAGTTTTTCTCCAGGGAAGAAGGAAATATGTGCACTTCTGAGATTAAGTTCATGTTTTATTCCATAGTTTTAGACAAAAAGATAACCTGTCACTTTCTTCCCCTTCTGCATTCATCTTACAAATTCAACTTAGAGGGTTTTTTTCCAGGGCATTTTTATATGTATTTTTAAATATACATTATTTTATAATCTCTCCTTCACATTATCACCTTGTATCACACAAAAGAGTGATGTTCAATCAATTTAAAATCTAAGTTAAATATTATAATAATAAGTAGTGTTATTAATGCAAAAAATTGAAAAATGCACAGTTCTGATCCCAGGAACCTTTGATGCAGCAAAACTATGGTTCATAGTATCAGAAAGACCAGAATCTAATTTTGAAATCTGACTTTCAAAAATATTAAGAATGAAAACAATATTCATTTCAATTATGTTTGGAGGAAAAAAAGCATAAAATCATGACTTGTTGCAGTTCATCAATTATTAATGGATGATGATTACCATTAATGGATGATAAGAGAAGATGTAACTTTGTAGCTACTCTTTTACTTCTCTATCATGCAAAATGATCTCCAAACTAAAAAAAATAGAAAAAATTTGGCAAAAGAGAGTAAATCTCAGGCCAAGTGATGTTACTAGTTTCTCTGAAGGTATTTAATTCGTTTGACAGACAAATTATGTCCCAGGCTTTATAATCTCACTTTTTACAAATAGGATTATGATAATACTGTTAATGTCTTTCAAGAATCTTGGAGATGCCCAAAGGGTACAAATCTAGAAAAAAAGCATATAATTCTGAGTTTCAAAAATTAAGGAGTCTCTAAAACATTGGTGAGACTGAGTGAAACATCAGGCAACATTCTGGCACAAATTAATAAAAAGATGGTCTGCGAGCTCTTAGGATAGCAAATGCATTGCTTAGAAATTAGCTTGGGTTCCAAACTGGGGCAAACCTAACTTCTTCTTCTTCTTCCTCTTCTTCTCTCTTTTTTTTTTTTTTTCCCTGATGGGATTAAGACTAGTAAACCTAAGAAATAGTTAGGACAGAAGTCACAAATTTAGAGGCTTTCTTAGTTAAAGTAATTAACACAAACAAGCTAAATGACCCAGTGTACTATCAGGTAGAATGGTAATGGGCACTGTGAAGAAAAGAGATTGTGCTCAGCTACCACTACTCAGCTCTAACTTTATTATTTATTTTCTAGGGAAATCAGAAATATGGGATTTCTTTGCAAATCCTCTTGATTAAAAAAAAATTCAAACTACAAACTTTTACTAGTGAATACGCCCCTTTCTTTTAAGACAAAACAAAAAATATCTGCAGACTGAATCTGGCCCATAGGCTGCCAACTTGGGACACGTGACAAAACATACGGACCTCGGTGAGGAATCTGTCAATGTCCCACATGACATCATTATTAAGAATTTCTGGTTGGGTGACAATGAAGACATTCCAGTTAGTTGAGTTCAAATTTGATCCCAATGATGAAATGGACTGCCCTTATACTAGAAGAATTCACCTTAACCACAATTTAGCAATTCACAGAATCATATGGAAAAATAACCTGTGGCTGAATTTTGAATTTAATGCTAATATTTTTCATAAATTTTAATATGCTTATGTGATATATACATGTATTCTTTTATTCACTTATTCATTTGAAAATATTTATTTAAAACCTATTATTGCCAAACATTGCTCTAGGAGCTGGGAATACAACAAGAACAAAAATCTCTGTTTTATGGAGTTTGCATTCTCTATTTGCCCCAGTATGGACATTAAATTATATAAGCACTCTATAAATGTGCTCTTGGTGGGCTAACTTTATACTGGAATTTTCCTATGCATTCAGCATAGAACACGAAATTACTTTAGGGTGAACAGCACATTACACTGTGACAAATAGGTGTTGTTAACCTAATGTATTTATTCATTCACTTACATTTTCTTTCTAAACTATTCATTACACAATTGCCACTTTGCTGGGGCAAAATGATAAACCAGATGGAATACAGAGTCAACAGTATGTATCTATACATAGTTGTATTCCTCATGCACCAACATGATGAATACTTTGCTGACTCAGCAGCCCAAACATCTTACATTATCTTTGATTGACTTTCAAACTCTTAAATAATTTAGAGGATGAAGAATGAAGAGGATGAAATCATCTGTCACCTGGCAGTGACTGTTCCTACGACAGTATCCTCCTCCTTAAGGAAAAACAGCTTGCCTTCGTTTTCTCTTCATGCTGTGGCAGACTGTAATTCTAAAATGAGGTGGCTTAGTGATAGACCTATGCATGATTTGTCCTAATCCTACTTCGTGCTTTTCTATTTATATTGATAATAGGATAAAGAAAAAATATTTTTAAAGACTTTATTTTTAAGTAATCTCTACACCCAACATAGGGCTTGAACCTACATCCCTGAGATCAAGAGTCATGTGTTCTACCTACTGAACCAGCCAGGCACCCCAAGAAAAGATTGTTTTTAAAATTACCATGTATTGAAAAATAATCTGATCTGATTGTGTAAATAACTTAGCTTTTCTTAAAACAAAGGGTCAGAAATAACTGGGGGATTTAGGTTGTGACTTAGTTAATTTCTCCTTTTATCAATTCAGTCATAGTCAAAGACTGAACATTCAAATATGGATTTTGCATTAGGTAAGGTCTAGGAAGATATTTTCCAACTGTCTACGAGGCATGCTAGTATTTCTTGAGAAACAAAGTTAAAAAACAAAGCAACCAATCCTTTTAATGCTTGCAAAAAGATTATTTAAATAAAAAAGAATCATAGCCCTGAAGAATGCCTTTGTAAGCCACATATTGTTAAAGTAAATGTTTGGCTTTTCATTTTTTTTTTTTTTTTAAGATTTTAGTTTTGAGGTGCCTGGGTGGCTCAGTGGGTTAAAGCCGCTGCCTTCGGCTCAGGTCATGATCCCAGAGGGATCGAGCCCCGCATCGGGCTCTCTGCTCAGCGGGGAGCCTGCTTCCTCCCTTCTCTCTCTGCCCGCCTCTCTGCCTACTTGTGATCTGTCTGTCAAATAAATAAATAAAATCTTAAAAAAAAAAAAAGATTTTAGTTTTTTTTTTTTTTTTTTTTTTTTTTTACAAACGTGGTGCTCCGAAGGGGCACGTGCACCTGAATGTTTACAGCAGCAATGTCCACAATAGCCAAACTGTGGAAAGAGCCTAGATGTCCATCAACAGATGAATGGATAAAGAAGATGTGATATATATACACAATGGAATACTATGCAGCCATCAAAAGACATGAAATCTTGCCATTTGCGACGACGTGGATGGAACTAGAGGGTATCATGCTTAACGAAATAAGTCAATCGGAGAAAGACAACTATCATATGATCTCTTTGATATGAGGAAGTGGAGATGCAATGCGGGAGGGTTGGGGGGAGGTAGGAAAAGAAAAAATGAAAAGATGGGATTGGGAGGGAGACAAACCATAAAAGACTCAATCTCAAAAAACAGACTGAGGGTTGCTGGGGGGGAGGGGGGACGGGAGAGGGTGGTGGGGAAATGGACATTGGGGAGGGTATGTGCCATGATGAGTGCTGTGAAATGTGTAAACCTGGTGATTCACAGACCTGTACCCCTGGGGATAAAAATACATTATATGTTTATTAAAATTAAAAAAAAAAAAGATTTTAGTTTTAAGTGATCTCTACATTCAACATGGGGCTCCAACCACAACCCGGAAATCAAGAGCTGCCTGCTCCCCCAACTCAGCCAGCCAGGTACTCCTGTCTTCTTCTGTGATGGGTGGATATTCTCACTTAAGTTTAATGGTTGTAAAAGTTCATTTTGGAACCAGTAGAAGCCCAAGGAGTTAAAGTTCCTTGAAAGCATTTTTAGGAATGCTGGTTTGGTCCTTCCATACTATCTAACCTTCTTTTGTCATATAGTTTTTAAAATTCACTTGAAGAATGCAAAGATTTTCTTATCCATGATGTTTTTCAAAGGGTTCTATACCAAACCAAATGCCTTATAGTTCAAGTAAACTGAATTAACCTACTCTGAGAAGAGAGACTGAAAAAGCCCACATTCATATGACTTGGTGATTAAGCCCAAGAGACAACTTGCACAGCATTACCATAAATTATAGAAAGAAAAACCAAATACTGCTTCTAGTTTCTACAGAGCTAAATATACTTGCTGAGGTTCTTCACTACAATAAAGAATGAGAGTACTTTTAGGAATAGTATATAATTTAAAAAGTTTAATGAAAAAAAATTTTTTTTTCTAGGAGGGATAATAGGACACTTTTGAAATGGCTCCGAGGATGTAGAAGCAACCTAGTTCTCTTTCCATCATACCACTGCTCACAAGCTGCTCTATGGAGCTAGGCTTGCTTCCCTCACCACTGCCTGGGGGGCCTCGTAAAGTTTTGCTATTGTATGGTGTTCCTGTTCCTGAGTGTACTACTGGTGGTACACTTTAAGTGGTTTATGGATAGGTCTCTTTTAAATTTATACATTTAATTGTGGTTTATGGATAGGTCTCTTTTAAATTTATACATGTAATTGTACATACTGGAAGAAATATAACTAACACAAAAAACCTGGTATTTCATGGATATTATTCCCTAGATGAAGGCTAAGTAAAAAAAAAAAAAATAGTGTGTCAATATAAATTTTGGTAAATTAAGTAAATACTAATTAAGTAAATAGTAGTACAATTTGTATTTAGAAATGGTAGAAATTTTGAAGTGTACTAGAATAACTGAGGTTCTGGAAATAGTTCCTCCTCCCACAGAGAATGATATTTCTTTTTTTTTTTTTTAAGATTTATTTATTTATTTGAGAGAGAGAGCATGAGCAAGCTTGCAAGGGGGGAGGGGCAAAGGGAAGGCAGAGATAAAATCTCAAGCAGACTCCCCTCTGAGCCCCATGCAGGGTTCGATCTCATGACCAAAGATCATGACCTGAGCTGAAATCAAGAATCGGTCACTCAACCAAGTGAGCCACCCAGGCGCCCCAGAGAATGCTATTTCTTTGGTCAGAAGTGTGTATACAAGAATCTTCCTTTCCTTTGCCATCATCTGCAATGACCTCAGGCTACAGGACCACCAAAGCTTTAGTTTTCCACTTCCTTTGAAATGTGTTCTAGGGCTTCTGCCATTGGTGGCCAACCCCATAAAGGAAACCTCACCTTGGAACTGATAAGGTAGCTCTAAAAATCCACAAAAAACTTTTCAGATACTTTAATTAATTTATATTCCTGAATTCTCATAAAGAAAAAAATCATTATGACTATCAGTTTCTTTCTAAAGGAAGCCTATGTCCTCCCACCACTTCCACTTGGTGATATCTATCCATTTAATCACCTGAAGCATGGAAAACATTCTGCTAAGAAAAGGAAAGACCAACTGTAGAGCCAAGACCACAGTATTTCTTTTTTTCTAGGAAAAAAAGAAGGAGAAACACCTGACTTTTATTTTAGCGCAGTAACCACTTAAAGGAGACACTTTCTGCCTATTTTCTGAAATTTTAAATAAATTACCTTAAATTGCTATGTCTTGCTAAGATGCTATTTAGCATTTCCAGGATATACGGATATCCTAGCATGAGCAGATATACATTGGGAGTGTACATGTTTTTTTAAAATATCAAATGAACAGGGGTGCCTGAGTGGCTCAGTGGGTTAAGCCTCTGCCTTTGGCTCAGGTCATGATCTCAGGGTCCTGGGATCGAGCCCCACATCGGACTCTCCTCCCCGCCCCACCCTGCTTCCTGCTGCTCTGCCTACTTGTGATCTCTCTCTCTCTGTCAAATGAATAAATAAAATCTTTAAAAAAATATCAAATGAGCAAATATGCAAGCATTAGTTTGTATCACATACATAAAATAGCATATACAGCAAAAAATGGTATTTTGTGTACAACTCAGAGTTAGCAAATAGTTAATACTGAATTTTGAAGTACTTACAAAACTGTTTTTAAAAAAGACTTTTTATTTTGAGATAATTACAGATTCATAGGAAGTTGCTTAGATAGTATAGAAGTCCATATATCCTTCACACCCAGTCTCTCCCAATCACTATATTTTACATAACCACAGTATAAAATGAAATCTAGGAGGCTGACATTAGTCCAATGTGTGTACACAGCTGATATTTTATCACATTTGTGGATTCATATAACTACACTATTCATATCAAGATACACAGCTATTCCATTATCCCAAAGATCTCCTTCATGACACCTCTTTGTAATCACAGACCTCTTCACCCCATCTCTAAGACCTGCCAATCACTAGTCTGTAAAATTACTTATTTATGCTTATCTCTTATATATTTTTAGTAAAATATGGGGAAACCACAGGACTGGATGTTAGGAGGTGGCTGGTTCTAAGTTTGCTACTGGCTAGTTCATGTCCTTAGACAACTCACTTACTCTCTATAGACTCAATAGCTCATCTACAAAAATGAAGGGTTAGACTCTTATTTTTTTTAGAGGACCAGCATTTAAGAATGCCTGTGATTATTGTTCTCAATCATGATATTACTTTAAAGATTATTAAATGCAAACCAAGTTAAGAAAGCATGATTTCAATATGTGGAGATCAACAAAGATTGAATGTATTGAAATGTATTCTGCGCTAAAATAGAGTCATTGTTGAACAACTAACCAAAAGCTGCATTACGAAAATACACTGCTGTTCTAAAATCTGAAGCAAATAAAAACATGATCTGACTTGGACCCATCTCTCAAGGGGACGGGCTACCATTCTTCCAAATGTACAGATGGAGAAAACCTGGCATTGGGATTACTTGACTCCCTTTGCTCCCAAGAGCATCCTTTAGGGAAGAGGAAGCAAACATCCCTAAAATGTGCCTGGCAATGCATCTGAGTAGGCAGTGTTGCAGCAGAAACTTCAAGTTGAAGATTCTGAACCTTGGGGTTCACATTTGGCCCTTTTCTGAGAAGGGAGTTTGAGACACAAGCAGGTCATTGCTTCTGCTGCCCAGGGTCTGGGGTCAGGGCCAGAGGACCTGCAAGGAACCTAGCAGTGGAGTTTCCTGCTTTCTTGGAGATCACTCCTTGCTTCACATTTCAGAACAGGAAAGCAGTTTTCCCCAAGTGACTCCTTCCATTTAAAGCTTTAGGAATCTCTTCCCATGCACCATGTTAAGCTTACCGATCTCTTTCTCTACAAATTACTCATCTTAATTTGAACCTGTTGATGCCTTCCTGCATGAGTACATGCTGAGCGCATCAGCTGAGTCCTTCAACAACATACTGAAGAAAATTACGTCTTCCCTCTTCACCTCAAATAATCTGCATGAAAAAAAATCCCCAAGGAAGCAGAAACTTGAAAAGTGTCGTCTGGGGACTTTGGGCCATCCATATCTTTTGAGAGATCTACGGAGGCTTTCTTTTTGGATAACACTAATTCTTCACTGAATCTTCCTTATCGAAAGGCACCATTTCCAAGCTCCACTCTCGAGGACGACTAGTAAAGAGGAGATCCAAATCCTATGGCCTGGTTAACCCTGCCTGCTGTGATGAGGAGTCTAGCCTAACCACCTCAATGACCAATGAAACTGGAACATTGTCACCTCCATCCCTCTGCTGAGAGTCCCCATTTTCCACGATCTCCTTCTGTGGGTCCCCGAGCGCCCTGATAACCCCACCTCACCCACGCTGGTCTGGAGTACCCTTCTCCGCTCTCCTTGGACCCAAGAGGACTAGTCGTTCACGATCACTGACCTTGGAACCCGCGCCGACGCCCGGTCTTACCCTCTCTCTTCCAGAAGGGGCCCATCGCGCCGTCCAGGAGGAGGCATCCACGCGCGCCCGGGAGGCCGGGGCCCGGCTGGCCCGGGGTCGGGTGCGCAAGCGACCCGGTGGAGCCGCCGGTGCGCGCTCAGGCTCCGGGAGCCGGGCCCGGCCCGCTCCGCCCGCGCCAGCCCGGGCCGGACACGTGGTGCCTGGGCCGCCCGCGCTCTCGGGATCCGCGGTGCCTGGGCCTCAGCAGCCGGTTCCACCGCCGCAGGAGTCGCGGACGTCGTGAGGGGAAGGGCGGGGACCGAAAGGGTCGGCGCCGGGAGGTGGGGCGCCGCGACGTGGGCGCCGTGAGGGCCGCGCGCGGGGGGCGCGGGGGGCCTGCTTCCGGGGTTCGCGACGTGCGGGTTCTGTCCGGGTCTCCCGAGGCGAGCGGATGGTGTCGCAGCTCTTTCCCGAGCCACTTGTGGCGGCGGGCGGCGCTCTTCGGAGGCTCCGGGTTCCCGCGGGTTGAAGGGAAGGGCTGCGGGCCGGAGGGTCCGCTTGCACAACCCCTTCTCGCGCCCGCCGGGATCCGGGAGCAGCGGCGAGCCTGGGGCCGGCCTCCGCCTCGCGCTCCTCGCCCACCCCAGTAAACAGTGTCCTGTCCCCGGCGGGGGTGCAAACCACTGAACGCCGCAGCGTGGACCCGAGCTCCCCTTTAGGACAGTCTCTCCCGGGAAAATTCCTCTCGCGACCACAGCCTGTCGTCTGGGGAAAGCTAAGGAGACACTGCTCAAAACTGGGGACGGAGACTTTCCTGAAGCCACGGCTCTTTCCGACTTCGCCAGTGACCTTGGACGCCTCTTCTGAACAAGGTGTCTCTTGAATTTCCTGATTCTGGGGATAAACGTGGCTATTCATTTTCTAACTCTAAAGAGGTAATAGCGACTGGGGGTTAAAAACAAACAAAAACCAAAACAAACAAACAAAAAACCACTCCAGACATCTTTAATAACAAGTGCAATATACGTACAATTTGTACTGACTTTGGAAGAGGCTGAAGGGAACCTTAAGACCGGGAAGAAAACCGTTCTGATTTGTTAGTACAAATGCATAACTAACTCACCAGCCCCTCTCCCTGCTTTTCAGGGAAGGTAGGTTTGAAGAAATTGGCGGGAAGATACTCTGCTTAGAATTGCCAGAGCCCCATGGAGCCCCATCCAGAACATGCAGCTTTACTAAAGTCTCATGATGAAACCGATTTCATCATTTTGCCCTACCATAGCTGAGGGTCAAAGGACAGCCATCACAGTTTGGCTAAGGGCTCTTCTTGGTGAGTTGCTGGATGTGTTATTTGTTTACTCTTAGATCAGTCTTCATTTTTACCCTAAAGGGAGCTTTCTTCTCAGAAGAGTGCTTCTGGAGAGTAGCATGCCAGTGGTCCTTACCCTGACTGCCCTCTCCTTTCCCTGGCTCCCCTACTCACCATAGTCCCTAGAGGTTAGCACATATAGTCAGCGTAAAGGATAACAGACTTCTAAATATGTGTGAGAGAACTCTGTACCGTTGAAACGCAGTCTCACGTTACTTGGCTAATGTGAAATGCATGAAACATTTTATTCTGTTGTCTCAGCTCATTTTCCTTTGGTTTATCTTCTATTTCTGTCTGATCATAAGGCTCAGACTTTAAGATTTCTTCTCTCTTATATTTTCTAAGTCTTGGAAAGAGCCTCTTTCTTGAAAAATGAAGATTCATAGCATAATGGAACCTCATCCCAACAGAAATTTTTCTTTTACCCAATCTTGACTTTACTAGATGGTTGTTTGTACCTTGTGATCCCACCCTCTTCGCCTCCATTCAAGGTCCTATCAGTGATGTAAGCCTCCTTTGACCTTCAACAGAGGTAAATTTGTCCCTAAGGCTTCTCCTCAAAACTGTCTGTACCAGCATTTTTTTCACTTTCTTGGTTTATGATCTTTAGGGACAGTATCCTAGAAATTTGTTATTTTTCTCTTCCTTCTCCTCACAATCCAGGCTTCCAGGTCCTCTGCATCAGACATTCCTGCATTTGTCCCATTGAATCCCTCTTAGTTCTTTCTAAGATTGTTTTGAAGCTAAAAAAGGAAGTGCCTGGAAAGTGCCATGGAAAAACAGGGCTATCGGGTTAAAGATAACCAGTCTCATGCCCTTGCAGGTTTACAGCTTCCTTTAAAACAGGGATTCCAGGGCACCTGGGTGGCTCAGTGGGTTAAAGTCTCTGCCTTCGCTCAGGTCATGATCCCAGGGTTCTGGGATCGAGCCCCTCATCAGGCTCTCTGCGCAGCAGGGAGCCTGCTTCCTCCTCTCTCTCTCTCTCTCTGCCTGCCTCTCTGCCTACCTGTGATCTCTGTCAAATAAATAAACAAAGTCTTTAAAACAGGGATTCCTAGGACGCCTGGGTAGCTCAGTGGGTTAAGCCTCTGCCTTCAGCTCAGCTCATAATCTCAGGGTCCTGGGATGGAGCCCCGCATCAGGCTCTCTGCTTAGCCCGGAGCCTGTTTCCCCTTCTCTCTCTGCCTACTTGTGATCTCTCTCTCTCAAATAAATAAATAAAAATCTTAAAAAAAGAAATGAAACAGGGATTCCCACTTATTTGGAAGGAAATGTTATTAGATTTTTATTCTGAAGCCTTCAGATCATAGGGAGTGTGTGTGTATACACACATGAGGTAAAATGGAAGGATCGAGGGTGGGGAAAGGAGTGGGGAAGTGGGGAAGAGGGAGGGGTGGATATGGTACTGATGTGGAGTTTCTGAGTGGGAAGTCTCAGGTGAACTGCAAGATGGGAAGAGGAGGAAGGAAAATCCTGTCAGGAACGGATTTCGTCAGAATGGGCCCAGTACTGGCTGCCATGGAACAAAATTGTCCATTAGAACTTAGTTTCTCCTCATTGTCAGTATATAGCCTCCATAATGTATGTTCTGTGAGTTGACCTTCTGAAGGCAAAAACACAGGAAATATCTCCAGACAGTTATCAAACCACCAACTACTTAACTCAGGCTTTCCTGGATATATTGCAATTATACAAGATAATTGCAGAAACTGTGTGGAATTCATTTTAGGAGGAAAGTTTAAACGGAGATGTCTATAGAGTCTTGGAGATCAAGGAGACCTTAAAAGACAATCTAATGCAGCTTTTGAGATGCTAACATTAATCATGCTTTTCAGTTCTTGAGTTCGCTGTTTCTTTTGTCTGGCACAGAAATCCTCCTCAAAACTTGTAAGCATGCAAGCCAGGGCATTCTTCATGGCTATTTAAAAAAAAAAAAATCCTCTTCCTTACCCAGTCGTTTCTTCCCAGATCCTAGATTTGAATTAGACTAGAGAAAATTCTCCTTTCATTTCTCTAGACATGAGGATATTAAAAAACTAGCTCACAGGTGGGAGGATTCAATGGGTGCCCAGCAGCTACATGGTCCTATAAGAAACTCCCAAGTTATAGGAAAATAAATTCACTTAAAATATTGACAGAAAAATGTAAGCTTTTTTCCCCCCTGGGGCTAAAGTGTAATTGTCTTGTGCTAAGACTATTTGAAGTCTAGTTTTTCACTGTTTTTATCAAAATATGTATAGGTAGTACCTGTCTATAATTAATTTAGTTGTTCGTAACATTTACCCAATACTGTATTCTAGGCCTGTCTTGGTTTTCCTTTTCCTCTTTCCATTTCCTTAAGGTTTATTTGTGAAAGTGTGATTAGATTGATATATTATTTCTCCAAGTGACCCAGATGAAGAGGAGTTCTCATTTTCTGAGTGTGTACTGTATACCTGGCACCAACTTACATCATTTAATTTAATTTTACACTTTTCTTAAGAAGTAGTTAATCTTGGTACACTTTACTGATGGAGAAAAGGAGGCCCATGACTTGTTTATAGTGACAGAGGTGGTAAATGATAGAGTGGGGATTTCAACCCAAGTATTTCTGATTATTCTGTATTCCTGTTTAACTGCAGGGGCTTTCTGGAGGCAATGCCTTTACTCAAAGGAATAAGTCAAAGGGGAAAAGTGTTAGATGATACTGCAGGATGACAGGGAGTAGAGCTGGTCCTCGCTTCTCCACTCAACTAAAACATGCTAGAAGCTTTCTCTTTTCTTATAGAAAGGCCAGGGCTGAAGTCTAATCCAAACCGTTGGGAGACTTGAAAACTATGTTACACTCTCTTGAATTGTATGATGATTAATATTCATTGAAAAAAATTTGGAGAAAGATCATTTATTATAACTCCTACATATACACCATGACTATAAAAACATTTAAATATTAACCAATACAGATTGGTTAAGTGAAATAAGATGCATGGTGAATTTGGTTAATTCATATACCCCCTCTGAGCTTATAGTTATTTATAAAACAAATTAAAAAAAACAGAAATAATAAATGTAAGTCTCCAACAGTTTAGGTATCAAAGGAAATAATGAAAACAAAAGTGTTTTGAGAAATATGATTATGTATACATTATTGTATATGTCAGTAAGAAAAAAGCTAAATGGAAATCACATGGTGAATTGAATAGGAAAGGAATATTTTATGTCAAGTAAACTTTGATCACGGAGTCATGAAGTTTTAGCATAAATGGGAAAATTACAATTTATTTAGTTTCCCCCATTTGTAAGTGAAGAAACGGGTGCCACCACCCCCCCCAAGTACATTGTCCATAGTCACAGCACATCCTAAAAAATATTGTCGGTAATTCTAAAATAAGAAAGTGATATCATAGGAATAGGCAGTCACACAGTAAATATGTATTGAGTACCTACTATATATCAGACACTGTTTTAGATGCTGGGAATATAGGGGTGAACAAAACGGATGGCATTCCTGCCCTGAAAGAACTGATACTCTAATGGACAGGGTCAGATAAAAGGTGTGTGAACAGACAGGCACTGACAGATGTTTAAAAGAAGTTGAAATAGGCAATGTGATAATGATACCAAGGTTTTTGATCCGAATAACCGAGTGGGTAGGGGAGGGTAGGGCAGGATGTGGTTGTGATGGTGGTTGCGATGGAGATGAGAGAAATGATTAGGTTCTGTTTTGGGCATATGAAATGTCAAATCATGATCAGGCATCCACGTGGAGCTGTGGAATGGAAGTCTGAGCTCAAGGAAGAGGTCCAGGCTGGAGAGAAAAACATTTGAGAGTCTTCAACACATAGACTGCCTCCAAGCCATGGGGTTAAAAGAAGAAAAAGGGGGGGTGGGTAATTTGTTTCTATGTAAAGGGCTTTCTTGGTCAGGTTGCTGTGTGAGCAAGGTGATTTAAATATGTCTTAGCTTGTCCACTCAAGCTAAAGCCACCCAGAGCTGCTCAGCCATAGGCTAGGAGACTGTCACCATAGCAACAGTGTCCTGGCAAAGGGGTAGGGAATCTTTTCTCTTTTTGAGGCTAGAGTCACGTCTACCATTTTAAAATGAAAGTGTTCATGACCACTCTATTATTCCTTTTATTAAGCCCCAAATGTGTGCCTCAAATCCATTTCAGGAACTGTTATGATGAGGAGACTACCCGCTCCTCTGCAGAAATGGGTTTTCATTAGTGTATTATTTGTCCAAATAACCCCAACTCCAGAGCTGAACTTAAATGATGATGGCTTCATATTTCTATTTGATGATATATACATAAAACCATCACTCAATTTAGATTTTCTTACCGAAATTTTCCTGACAGTCTATCTTTTGCTTATTTTAAAATTTTTATGGGGTGTTAGAAAATTTATCTTTCATTGTTTTCACAGTACTCTTTATTTATTACTCTGGTAACTGTTGCTGTACTGTGCCAAAGGAAGTTTTTCTTGGGTAAAAGTTCTTTTAGAGGAAGAAATAATGAGGCTAGAGATGATTAATTTCAGGTATAGTGTTTTTCAAGGTGACATCTGTGATAAGAAAAGGCACTTAATGCCCCCAAATATCAGGTTTTACAATGACTTAATGTTCTACCTTTAGAGAATAATTTCTATTAATCGAGCTCTGGATCTTCTTTGTAGGTCTGTTTTACTTTTAAAAGTAAAATCATACATGTATGTTATAGAAAATTAAAAAAGAAGGTACCAAGAAGAAAACAATCATTTGTAATCTCTTACTCAAAGATAAATACTAGTAATATTTGTGTGCATGTTATCCCCGTATAACTTTTAAAATAAAATAGAAACGTACTGAATAAACTGTCTTGTGAAATGTTACTTTTTTCTGATCACAAAGTAGCACATCGTAGAAAATTTTAAAAATACATAAATGTAAAAAAACCAGAAAAATAATAATTACTTATTATCCTATTATCTGAGGTAGCCATTATGACAAATATTCTTACATTTTCAAGGAATATATGTATTTTATTTTTTATTTGAATGTTTTTAACGATTTTATTTATTTGAGACAGAGAGCACATTGTGCACAAGTTGGGGGAAGTGGGATGGAGGAGGGTCAGAGGGAGAGGGAGAAACAGCCTCCCCATCAAGCAGGGAGCCTGACGTGGGGCTCGATCCCAGGACTCTGAGATCATGACTTAACATGATGCTGAGCCACAGCAGATGTTTAACAGACTGAGCCACCCAGATGCCCCTCAAAGGATACACGTATTTTATATGTAGACATATGTATGGTATATGTCTACATATTTTATGTTAAAGTGGGATTTCCCGTTTTGCAGCTTAATTTTTCCACAGACTATCATTCATAATGTTGTGTTTTATTCTGCTCCACAATTATTTTAACAGCTTTACAGTATTACCTCATATATAGCCACATGATGTAATTGTCCACTAAAAATATAGTTACTCATGGACAGTGCCATGATTTCACGCAAAGGCGAAGGTTCATATCAAATTAAAATGAATGTCTTCAACGATTTCATGCGAGGTATGTCAGGACAGTAGGCTATCAAGGTAATTTACAAAGGGAAAATATGTAGTAAATGAACAAGTTTTTAAGACAGATCTGAAGGGATTTGGGCAGCCCCCCAGCTTGTTGGTGATGCATACATGAGCATAGGGTGTGATTAGGGCATTTTATGTCATTCAGCTATAGTTAGAAAAGATGTTCAAAAGCTATTGAACAATGTTAAAGCACCAGTGTATTTTGCACAGTATGCTTATACATACCTGCATAGATATGGATATAGACATAGAACATCATCACCAACTTGATGAGGTTTATGGAATTCATGTTTTCAGCGTACAGAATACTTCAAACTGGCGCTGACCATGGAGGCCTGCATAGAAGAACACCCCAGGTATTCATTCTTCTGGAGACCAGCAGACCAGAAACCAGGTTCGCACATTTTATGCAGCCTATGCGGCACTTTGAAAATGTTAGTAATGAATTTCATAATGGAGTTCAGGGAGTAGTACTTGCATCAGGGATGTTTGGGGGCTTATTAAAAATTCAGATTTCTGGAGCCCACTTGACACCAAATAAATAAAATTGTCAGGATTAACACATTACCTAGGTGATTTGTATGGAAATTAAAATTATTAGAATGGTAGGGAATTAATGTAGGGAACTAAGGGAAAAAAATGCCTGTAAGCTGCTTAGCATTAGGGATTTTTTTTAAAAGATATTTATTTATTTATTTATCTAAGAGAGAGAGTGTATGCAAGCGGCAGGGGGTGGGGGAGGGCAGAGGGCAATAGGGTCCCGCTGAGCAGGGAGGCTCTCTGCTGATCAGGGAGCCTAATGTAGGACTTGATCCCAGGGTGCTGGGATCATGACCTGAGCTAAAGGCAGTCACTTAACTGCCTGAGCCACCCAGGCACCCCACATCAGGGATTTTTTGTTGTTGTTGTTCTCATTTGTGTCTCTGGCACCTAGCATGGTGCCTGGCTCTGGAAATTGATAGATATATGTTTATTACATTGACTATTTGTTTTAATACTTATGTTGTAGTAAGTTCTTGCCCGTATATAGCATTTGTTTTCAGAACATCTTGTCATAACTTTTCAAACCACTCTTATAATCTTCGTGATTGTGTCATATAGTAAGAACTTAATGGTTGTCGACTGCATGAATGAGTAAAATAATGTGGGGTAACACCTACTCACTCTTACCTCAGAGTGGTATGCTACCCCCAATTACCTGGGATGATGCCTTATGTCCCTGAAAGTATCAAAGCTGGGAGTCAAACCTTCCGTGTTAAGTGTCTGCCAAAATTTCCACATGACCCTGGATGAGCAACTGCTGCGCCCTACTGACTTGGGCTTTGTAATCTATAAATAAATAAAATTGCAGAAATTCAATGAGATAACACCAGTGAGGATACTTTGAAATCAGTAAAGTGCTTTGCAGAGGTAAGTTATTATTCTTATTTTCTCCATCAAGGTCATCCCCATCAAGAACTTTTCCACCTGCTTCAGTTCTTGGGAGAGCCGGTCCACTGTCCATTCACATGTGGTAAGCTTGGGGCAAGAGTATATTTAAGAAATTTGTGAATGTGACGTCCTTAAGGGTCAGGGGTGGCCAATAAGTTGACCTATGCCCACCATTTCACCTCTGGTATCCAAGACCAAAGTCACTAAAGAATTATAGTTCTCTACTTCTTTTTTTTTTAATTTATTTTTTTATTATGTTAGTCACCGTACAGTTCATCATTAGTTTTTGATGTAGTGTTCCATGATTCATTGTTTGCATATAACACCCAGTGCTCTATGCAATACGTGCCCTCCTTAATACCCATCACTGGTCCTCTACTTCTTGTGTGCTCGGAAGTTGCCTCCCAAACTTTCTCAACCCAGTGCAGCCTCTGTGATTAATTGTCACCGACCTTTCAGTAGAACCTATTTGCCATCTTTGATGTAGGATAAATTTATATGTAAGTACGGATGTATTAGATTTGAGTTCCACACATATTTTTTAGAGATATGAAATTTCATTTTATGTATGAAGGATGTGTGGGCTGTGTATGTTTATATGTATTGTATGTGTTTATATGTAGATACAGAGGTATGTATTATTTGAGAAACAGTATTGAGTATAACCTAAGACTATGAGTGTATGTATATATGTAAACTAAAGAGAAACAAGAGGATATTGAAACCTCTTTTTAGCTAGGCATTGACATTAAAAAATCACAATAAAGTCTTGGGGAAAGAAGCTGAAGGAACAGTATAAAGACTACATAGGTCTCCCAGCCATCAGCAAGTCTTACAGTCAGCCTCTCAGACTGGGCACCAGAATCAGATTTTCTATTTTAGTGCTTGGAGAACCCCAGCTGGAGTCTTACCTCTTTGGAACAGGATACAAGTCTGAAAAATTTGGATCATTTAGGCTTTACAATGTGGTAATTGAGGGTTTAGTCCCCTGTAGTAGAAACACGAGCAGTCCTTTGGAAGAGTGTCTTAATTACATCTTTTAGCATCTCGCTCTAGTATTTCATGTCCTAAATGAATTCTTTCCTTCAAAAAAATTAGTTCACTTATAGAGCATCTGCTAGTATGCCAGCCAGTACTAGATGCTAGATCAAAAACCCTGATCCCCCAAAGTTTAGATTAAAACATTTATGTACTGGGGCGCCTGGGTGGCTCAGTGGATTAAGTCGCTGCCTTTGGCTCAGGTCGTGATCTCAGGGTCCTGGGATCGAGCCCCGCATCAGGCTCTCTGCTTAGCGGGGAGCCTGCTTCCCCCTCTCTCTCTGCCTACTTGTGATCTCTCTCTCTGTCAAATAAATAAATAAAATAAAAAAAAATAAAACATCTATGTGCTCCAATAGCAACTTTAATTTCTACTATCAAAATACATATCACATTGTGTGACAGTTGCCTGTGTCTCCCACTGAAGT
Source organism: Martes martes (assembly GCF_963455335.1). Classification (NCBI taxonomy): domain Eukaryota; kingdom Metazoa; phylum Chordata; class Mammalia; order Carnivora; family Mustelidae; genus Martes; species Martes martes. The sequence continues at coordinate 28,589,233 of NC_137891.1, read as the reverse complement.
ATAGATTCCTATGACACAGGGTTGATTTACTATTGTATCTCTATTGGTTAAACCAGGGGTTGGCAAACTTTCTGTAAAGGGTCAGATCATGAACATTTTAGGATCTGTAGACTATATATTCTCTGTCTCAGCTACTCAGTTTGCTAGTGTAGTGAGAAAAGCAAACATAGACAATATAAAAATGAATGGGTATGACTGTTCTAATAAAATTTCATTCACAAAAGTCGGAGAGTTGAAATGTATTCTCTATTGCTTGGCATTTGGTCAGAGCTCAATAGATTTTTATTAGAAGTAGTAGTGGTATGTTAATTTTGTTGAATTCATAAATGAAAGTCTAATAAAACACAATGTTTGCTTTGGTGGATCTTACGTTCCACTGGAGATTAAAATGATCACAACATGGTATGAGAAGTCCTATGATGGACCATGGGTGGTATATTATGGCAGCCCAGAGAATAGGCATTCTATGAGCCTGGGGGAGTAGATTAGAAAAGTCTTCCTGGACGACTTTATGTTTTTAAAATTTTTTTAAATAAAAGAATATAGAGAAGGCAAGAGGTAGAAAGGATGTTCTAGGCTAAGGGAATAGCTCCAGAACAAAGACAGAGCAAAGTACAGGTCCGTGACACATTTTGAAGACCTGCAGGTGGTTCATTATGGGAGTCTTAACTACGGAAGATGGTGTTGCAGTTGGGTTCTTCCACTTGTGCTCTAACCTCCTTGTCTATTTTCCTTTGGGACCTATTCCATCCTTTTTTTTTCTTTATTCTCTTACTCTTACTGGTTCTTTCACCTTAGTGGATAAACATGCTCAAGTATTCTCTTTATTTAAAGCTGTTATTTCCATTTCTAGTCTCACCACTATCACCATCATCACTGCCTGCATCATCACTTAAACCAGCATCTCCCACCAGCATCTTCTCTGTCACCTTCACTATCTCTGCCACCGCTACCACCTTCATCACCTCCAAGACCCCCACTGCCATGACCACCTTCATATCTGTCATCTGCACCACCACTTCTGCTACCTCCTCCACCATGATCACCACCATTGCCTTAGCCACAAGGAAGACTTCCTTTCATCCTCCAGCCCTCTAAATCAGTCATGGCATCTCCCTATTTCACAGACAACCTTCTTCAAAAAGTAGTATGCACTTGCTTTTTCCTCTTTAGCACTCTCATTTGCTGTTCAGCCAACTACAACCTGGTTTCAGTTCTTGTCACCCCATTGAAATTATTTGAGATAAAGTCACTACTTACCATGATCATCATATTGCCACACCCAGTGGACTCTTTGGCCCTTAACATATTTGACTTCTCAGTGGCCTTTGATTCTGTTTGAGTTTTGTAATGCTAAAACCTTGGGTCACCTCTTAATTTAATTTTTGTCTTCTTTTCAGTCCTCTCTAAAACCATCATCCAGTTACCTTTTAAATGTGGGTGTTTTCTTGGCAGTCCACTGAGCTCACAATCATTAGTCAACTGTGTGTATAACCTCTCCTACTCAGTTCCTATGTACAGTGAGTAGTAACAAGGAGGTTTGTTGCAAGTTTGTAAGAAAACTTAGGCAAAGATGTGTTTGGCATAGGTGCTGGAGAAAATGAGAAAGGGAGTGGGCTAAGCTGTGCTGGTTGGAGCAGGGATCCCAGTGGAAGTTGCAGATCTTAAATTTGTAATGTTTTGAAACCACTCAGTGATGTATTATTTCCAGCACGCTAAGACCAGGAAAAAAAATTGATTTGGTGGATATTTGGGTAGAAAAATGTGTAAAATTCCTAAAAAACTTCATTAATTCACTGGAACTTCCCTGGGACTGTTCCCTTCACTGATATCATATCCGCAAATGGTTAAGAATGTACAGCTACCAAAAGCAGGAATCTCTAACCAATTTGTAGTTAGATCAACACATCCTTCTTGTTTGTTGTGATAACTCTTTATTCTTTTTCTTTTTCAAAAAAGAATATTTATTTATTTATTGGACAGAGAGAGAGAGATCACGAGTAGGCAGAGCAGCAGGCAGAGAGAGAGGAGGAAGCAGGCTCCCTGCTGAGCAGAGAGCCCAACATGGGGCTCAATCCTAGGACCCTGAGATCATGACCTGAGCCGAAGGCAGAGGCTTAACCCACTAAGCCACCCAGGTGCCCCATGATGTGATAACTCTTTATTCTACCCTTCCTTCATTTTCAGAGATGTTGTAAGGTTCATATTTATTTTTAAAAAATTAATATGTAATACAGTTAGATTTGTCTATAGCCTTTGACATAATCTTTATAGACTTTAAGATGATTTTTTAAATACCCAATCCTGGAAGAGACAAAATAAATTTTAATGTAAACATTTGGAGATATCCCCCTAAAAAGGGGCTCCCTTGTATTTTTAGAAGTGGTCTGAGCCAGCTCATTCTTAACTGGAATCTTTATCTGACAATGCATGGATAATTGCATGTCTGAATTCATATGTGTTGTTTGGTTTTCTAGTTCATGTTGCATTTTCTGTTGCAGATCCTTGATATATTACATAAAATTATTAGAAGTCAGAGAGAATTATATTTTAGATGAAATCCAAATATTTTACTGTGGCGTTCCATTAGAGGTCCCCAGTCTCTCTCTCGAGCCGCAACCTTCTCAGCCTCGCAACATATGCTCTAGCCATACTGAATTACTTCTGAATCTTCAGACAGGCCTTGTCTTCTCTTGCCAGCTTGTCCTTGCACATGCTACTCGTTCACAGTAGATGACATTTTCTCTAATGAATTCCTGTGAACTTTTCTTTTTATTTTTTTAAAGATTTTATTTATTTATTTGACAGACAGAGATCACAAGTAGGCAGAGAGGCAGGTTGGGGGTGAGGAAGCAGGCTCCCTGTTGAGCAGAGAGTCTGATATTGGGCTCGATCCCAGGACCCTGAGATCATGACCTGAGCCAAAGGCAGAGGCTTAACCCACTGAGCCACCCAGGTGCCCCTCCTATGAACTTTTCAAAGCTTCTCCTTGGGATGTCTTTCTTGGCACCCTAATGTTAACTGTATCATAGGACTTCATGGATCACACTGTAATAATTCCATCTTTGTTACTCCTGCTAGACAATAAGATCCTTGGAGACTCTGTTTTTGTCCTGATATAGTGCCTAGCACAGGGCTTGACAATTGAAGGCTTTCAATAATTGATATTCAGCTGAATGAATGAATGAATGAATGAATGAATTTGTTTCGTTCTGTGTTTCATTTTTCTTTTTAAATCATATTACTCTTTTTCATATATTTCAATCATTTGTCACAGTTTCTTGAATAGAAAATTATGCTTTAATAATAGAATTTTAGAATAGAATGAAAATTATGTTTTAATACTTAATATAAATTATAATATCTATTATAAATTATTATATTTATGTTTATTATATATTATTTTATTATAATTTTATATAATATATATTATGTATTATATATAAATAAATATTATTATATATAAAATGTAAATATTGTTTGTGAGTGGTTTTGCATCTTTGTAGTTGTCTAGTATTACTCACCAGAGATCTTGTGCTATTCCTACTTCCCTAGCAGCATCACCTCCTGTGTTTTTGTGCATTTACTTACTTCCACCTGCTGTCCTAGATTGGTTTTACTACAGCAGAAAGTATAAAAGCCTTCTTTCCAGGGACTAGAGGTTGCCTTAAAATCAGACTCTCCATTTTGCTGTTACCTGGCATCTTTTCTTTTCATCTTACTTGTGGGTCCCCTGATTCCTGCTGACCTGCCTGGGCTTTGACCTTTCTGCCTTGCCTTCCACCTTTGGGAATCTTCAGTTCTTCTATACCTTCTTGTCTCTGCATTCACTTGCTGTTTGCTCTGACCTTCCTTGCACGCATTGATTTTTCCATTTCTTCCTGGTTTCTGACTTACTGCAATGTCTGATCTCTGACTTATTTGTGTGTTTGAATTATGGACTAAGCAATATGGTTGCTATTTCTTATTGCTTTGCCTGGATCCCTTCCTTTGAATATACCTTGGCTTTCCTGGTCTTAGATGCATGCATTATTCATTATTATCTTTAGGTAAGGGCCTGGCTCTATACAAGAATGTGACTTCGTATTATGACTTTGGAAACTGAGGCACAGAGGTTTATAAACTCCAAGTTAAGTACTATGTCATTTATGATCTATAAGCAAAACATATATTCTAATGAATCTGAAAGTGGTGTTTAATCTATGATATACTAATTAAGTATTCTTAATTGTGGCTGTGCATGAGAATTACTTGTGGAACCTAGAGTATATGCAGGTGATTGGCCCTCCGAATGAATCAGAATCTTGTGTGGTGTGGCCTCAGCATATATACTTTCAAAAGTTTCTTGATTCATTTTGCTGGACAGCATGGGTTGAGCAGCACTGCTGCACTAATGATTACCCTAGATGTTGCACATTGGATATGACAACGAGGATCTCAAATCTTAGAGGACTAATGAAAAGCAACATTATCCATTGCTTACTTTATGCATCTAATTTCTCATTTAATTAACCTCCAAATCAACACTATGAGCTAGGTACTGTCCATGTAGAGGGTGATTAAACTTAAATTGAAAGATGTTCAGTTACTGGGCCAAGGTTACATGGCTAACTGCACAGTAGGAATTTAAACCCATGTCTTTCTTATGCTTAGATGTTGTGCTGTATAGCATGCCAATAACTCGTTGACTGTATGTCATCATAAACAGTCTATTGTCGCTGTTTATTGTAACAGTATATTGGAACCATCATTTTACTGCTAGAGCTAATATGTTAAAAAAAATCTGATTTCTTATTACTTTGCTGGAGGATTCCTTTAGCTTCTGATTGCTGACTAGATAAAGAAAATTTTCCTTGTCATGATTTAAAATATCCTTCACAATTCATCTTCCAACTCCCGCTTCAATTCTATCTTCCCCATCATTTCCTCTATCCATTAGTTATGCTTTATTTCCCACCATTTTTGTTACACATCAAACTCAGAAACAATGAAATACCTTTGCGTTAGGATTTGAGAGTCATTGGAAGAGGAGATAAGTTCTCCTTAGTGAAGCAAGTGAAGAGTCATACGAGGCAAGGATCAATAAATCAACTGTAGTAGGAGTAAGGCAGCTTGGGTCCAGTGTCCTGAACTGAGCCCACTCAAGCGGGTCATGGACGAAGTAACTGGGTAACTGCAGGCCACCCACAGGGGCCAGGGAAACTTGGAGCTTGCATACCTTGGAGGAACATTCCTGCTGCCTCTGGGGTCCTCTGGACTAGTTGACGATATCACTGAACAGAGCAGGTCAGGGTGCTTATACTTTACATTTGCCCCTCTAGACATGGACTCTGGAAGCAAATTTCTTTTCTTTTCCCAGAAAATCTCTATTTTCCTTCATACAATGCTAAATCTTTACAGAGGAAAATAAATATTATGTTAAAGTATTTTCTTGAAGTTGTTAAATGTGAGAGAAGGTAGGTAATGCACAATGCCTAGTACGCAGGAGATGATGAATTATTGTTGCTAGTTTTGCCTCACAACAAATTTCTCTTCAAATTTTTAGTTTTGTAAGTTCCTAGAGGCTAATAACCAAGTCTTATTAGCCTTTGTATTCCTTGCAGCACCTCACACAGCTCCTTGCACATATGAGATATAATAAATTTTGGTGAATAAATGAGTTAGTTAATTAAAGAGAGAATTGAATGGGACAACAGATGTGAAAACAGCTTGCAAATTATAAAATGCTGCCCTCATAAGATACTACTTTTTAAAAAGATGTTTATTTATTTATTTATTTATTTGAGAGAGAGAGAATGCGTGTGCAAGCAGGGGAGGGGCAGATGAGGAGGGAGAGAGACTCTGAAGCAAACTCCACGCTGAGTGCAGAGCCCATCGTGGGACTTGATCCCAGGATCCTGAGATCATGACCTGAGCCGAAACCAAGATTTGGATGCTCAACCATCTGAGCCACCCAGCTGTCCATATTATTTTTGAAATATGACTACATTCAGAAAGTATAAGATCATTAGTGTGAATTTCCAAAAAGTGAACACACCCAAGTAACCAGCCCCCAAATAAAAGAACCCTAACATCTCAGCAGCCACTTTATTCTCCTTCCGGTCACTATCTACCTCTAGAGGTAGCTGTTATCCTGACTTCTGACACTGTTGATACATTTTGCCTGTTTTTGAATTTCATAAAATTGAATCATACAGATTGTTTTCTTTTTGTACCTTACTTCTTCTCAACATTGTGAGATTCATTCATATTTTGGGAGGTAGCAATAGTTTTTCAGTCCCATTGTTATATAGTATCCCTTTGTGTGAATATATTTTAGTTTATTTATCCTTTCTACTGCTGAGGGACTTGGTTGTTTCCATTTTTTGACTAGTATGAATAGTACAATAATATTCTTCTACATGTCTTATGGTGAAGATATGTACATATTTCTTTTGAATATAGTGTACCTAGAAGAGGAACTGCCTCTGGGTATGGATATATTCAGCTTTACCTGATGCTGCCAAACTATGCGCCAAAAAATTTATATCTAGTTACACTGCCATCGTCAGCATAGGAGAGTTCCAATTGCTCTTTTTTTTCTTTCTTTTTTTTTTAATTTTTAATTTTTTAAATTTCAGTGTACCAGAATTCATTGTTTATGTGCCACACCCAGTGCTCCATGCAATACGTGCCCTCCATAATACCCACCACCAGGCTCACCCAACCTCCCACCCCCGCCCCTTCAAAACCCTTATATTGTTTCTCAGAGTCCACTGTTTCTCATGATTCGCCTCCCCCTCTGATTTCCCCCAACTCCCTTCTCCTCTCCATCTCCCCATGTCCTCCATGTTATTTGTTATGTTCCACAAATAAGTGAAACCATATGATAATTGACTCTCTCTGCTTGACTTATTTCACTCAGCATAATCTCTTCCAGTCCCATCCATGTTGATACAAAAGTTGGGTATTCATCCTTTCTGACGGAGGCGTAATATTCATCCTAGATAAGACTTGATACTGTCTGGGTTGTTCATGTTAGCCATTCAGGTGGGTGTCTTGTGTCTGGTATTACAATGTGTTTAATTTGCATTCCTGTGAGGACTAATGAAAACAAAGACTTTTTTTAAATTGGCCCTTTGGATATTCTCTTTTATGAAGTGCCTGTCCAAGATTTTGCACATTTTTACTGGGGTTTCCTTCTTTAAAAAAAATTCTGTATTCGCTCTTTGCACATTCTCGTTATGTGTTCTTTGTCAGGTGTAGGTATTTCAGATGTCTTGTAGGTGAAAGTTTTAACCTGCAGTCCATTCAGAGTGACTAACACCAATGACTGGTGGTGTCAGCGGAGTCTACAATAAAATACTTTGAGTAGATTTCACAAGATACCGATTCTCGTTCCTGAACAGCAGGATCAGCATCTCTGGGGCTGGACACGGGCTTTACAAACCCTTCATCATTCCACAGTCTTCATCTCCTCCATATTCTTCATCCCTAGTGCCTAGTAAACAATATTCTTTTTTTTTTAAATATTTTATTTATTTATTTGACAGACAGAGATCACAAGTAGGCAGAGGGGCAGGCAGAGAGAGAGGAAGGGAAGCAGGCTCCCTGCCGAGCAGAGAGTCCAACGTGGGGCTCAATCCCAGGACCCTGGGATCATGACCTGATCTGAAGGCAGAGGCTTTAACCCACTGAGCCACCCAGGCGCCCCTGTAAACAATATTCTTGATACTGAAACAGATACTTTAAATTCAATTAAATTAAAAATTAAATTAAAATTTAATCTTCAGTTCAAGATTCATTCTTTTGCAAACTACACACAATATAACTTGAATGCATTTTTTCACATGATTAAAATAAATTACATCATTTATAGAACTTGATAAATAGGGAAAAATAAAAATTTATCTTTGCATGTTTGCTCTGTAGTCCTGATTATAATAAAACAAACTTTCTAACAGAATGTTTAATAATATCCTCATATAAAATGGAAGAATCATTTAAAAGTACTTCGTATCTTATTCCTCATAAAATGATGTCATGATTTAAAACATTTTTAAGGGAGATCATACAATTTTATATTTTAGCAAAGAAGGTTTGTGGTGCAAAATCAGATGGAGTATGTTTCTCTGGAGGGGCAAACGGGTAGAAATAAAAAGGAAACAAGATGAAACCAGAGAGAGAGACAAACCGTAAAAGACTCTTAATCTTAGGAAATAAACTGAGGGTTGCTGGAAGGGAGTTCAGTAGAGGGATGGGGTAACTGGGCGATGGACATTAAGGAGGGTATGTGTTGTAATGAGCACTGAGTGTGATATAAGACTGATGAATCACAGACCTTTACCCCTAAACAAATAATAATTATATATTTGATATGAAAGAAAAAGAAAAAGAAAGTCTATAGTTTGAGGCTCATGATCAAGAACTTGGGGGGAGAGCTGCCCAGCAATGCAAAGGATTCCTTTCAGGAGACCTTGAATGACCCATTATGAAGAGTAATCTCATGGAGTTTGAATTTCCATTTGAATGGAAATTTCCACAGTGGGTCAAATTAGATGACCTTTAACAGTGCCTTGCAACTTTATAGTCTGTGTATTTTTGCAACGTGAGGCACTTGATATGGCGCAAACACAAGTCTTCCCAACCTCATTCCTCTCGGTACTCTGGCCGTGGATGCAGAGGCATACACTGACCTTAGGGTTTTTAAAGTCACCTTTTGAAGGAGTTTACACCAAGAAGATACTTAGCTGTTATTGATTTAGCAGAGAGGTTCTTATTAGACTTCTTCCTTTTGCATTTATTTTTGCTCTATATTTTTAGGGACCTCCCTCAGCTAGATTCAAGATGTTCTGTGAAATGAAAATGTAGCCGAATGGAAAGCAAGATTGACAGTGAGAATCCTCAATCTGCCATTTATGAAGGATAATTTGTTCAACATTAAATATAAAAAGCTCTGCCTGATGGTTGCTTTATAACCAGTGGGGTGTCTTGTCAACCCACGTGCTGGGAAACAGGTTTATACAACTCACTCTTTTCAGTAATTATTGCCTTTTAAGTGAGAGCGTCCAAGCATGTTAAATGAGACTTAGTTCATAATTGTCAGATATTAGTATAATGGATTCAACTAAAAGGATTTTAGACATTTGGGCCAATTTGGCCCTCTGTTCTGGAAACTGCACGTGGCAGGGGATGAACCTGCCCCCTTGAAACTGGAGAGAGGAGGATGTGAATGACTGAGTGCCTGGCTTTCATTTTGAACATTTCCTGACTCATTTGCCACCCAACCCCTCGTCACTGCATTGAAGCACGCGTAACTCTAACAAACAGAGACATATGGAAGAAGTTACCGACTCCAGGGTGCACTAAAACCAGAGCTTAATGCTCAGGCTGAAAACCCACAATCAAAAATATTTTCACTTGGCTTCTTAGTTTGCATTTCCAAGTGTTATATGAGATTTGTTAGGCAGTTTTTAGTCTTATGTTAGGAAGTGAGCTGTTCCCGAATTCCCAGTATCCTGGGAATGTATCCTGAACTACAGCATATTGTGCCAGTCCCTAGGCTTGGAAACATTTTGGTATGAAAGAATAAAAAACAAAAAACAAAACAACAACAACAAAAAAACCCCCCAAACCCATGACATTTCAATTTACTTTTTTTTTAAGTCTCTCATGTATAGGGTGTGCACCCACAACAGGGAAGTCACACCAGTTCTGGTGGTAACACAGTCAGCATGTCTAGTGGGGTTGGCGTGTTATTTACAGAGTTAGGAACCATTTGAAGAGCTCTTGTAATATGGTGTCATGATTATTAATGATAATTAATGATAATTCATGATTAAAGAGTTAGTCTCTTTTCACTCCTGCCTGTAATCCCACCGACACGCTAGAAATAGTTATCATTAATAGCAGAGTATAATTTTCTGTTCTTTTTAATGCATTTAAATTCATATGTCAAGAAAACATACAAGTATATACATTTGCAAATATTAAAGGAATCACAAAGTACACATTTTTTGCTATTTGCCTTTTCATTAAAAAAATACAAATCGTATTTAAGCCAGAAATCATCGTGATCTGGGAATGCATCCCTATTTACAAACCCAGAGTTGAAGTTTTCCCAAGGCCTCCCTCACCTGTGGCCCTGACTATACTGTTTGATTTCACTACCCTCTCCCCAACATTGTCCTTCCCATTGTCCCACCGTCCAGCTGCATCGAGAGAAAATGTTCCATTCAGTGCCCTCAGATTAAAGTATACCTGAGATTTTTGAACCACAGGATGAGAAAATGGAAACACTAACAAAGATTCTAATTAGAGCTAAAAAGTATACATAGATAGGCTGCTTCGGCAACAAGGGAATATCTCTCCTAGCCTCAGAGATGGAAATGGGATAATTGCTGAGAAAAATGGGTCCATCTAACCTATTATCCCTTATGTCTGCCAAATTCTAGCAGCTTCCTTAACCCTTCCTTTATGAGCACTTGACAACTGAGCAGAAGGCAAGAGCTCTTCCCTGCAACATTGAGCTTGATTGCTTACAATCTTCTGCCCCCAGGGGTCCGCGCCCCCCCTTGATTAGGAGAAATGGCCCCCTGCTCATCCTGTCAAGACTCACAGGCTGCACAGTGAATGGGGGAGAAATCTCATTTTGGAGACAAGCATTTTCTGTGAACTCTATTAAGCAACAAAGCAGCCAGGCTTTCACGGGGGTCACATTTCCAGGATATAATCACCAACTTCTTGGGTCCAATATAAGGCCCCTGCCGGAGTCCACTCTTTCCATGTTCGTCAATGTGATTATTTGACGATAACAGCTTTCTCGAGGGAGTCAGAGATGCTTTCTGCACATTTTAATGAGCCTGTCATCCCGCCTCAATTTTTTCCCCTTACTCTTTATTTCTTTTCTGATTCCTCTCTTTCATGTTGTGAGCCACATGTATTTGGAAGGCCGAGAGGACACACAGATTTTAAATGTCATCCAGCATAGGTGAAAATCCATTGTCTTCCCCTCTTGAAATTCAGCAATATTGCAGGGTTTTTGGGTTCAGCAGGGTTAAAAATATTCTGTATCTGTGTTCTGAGAAAAAATAATGTATAATTAATTAGTCATGGAATTTCAGTATGTTCCTAGGTAAAGAATAATTTTATTTTTCATGAAGAATGGAAACACATGTTGAGTACCATTATAATAAAGAACAGTACAACAAATATCTCTGTGTATTAAAAGATTTCACAGTCCTGCCCAAAGACCAAGCAAATTCAAGATTCCATAGTTACGGTTTTACTAAAATTTATTAAAGGAACTAGATGAGACACAGTGATTTGAATGCTAACCTTTTTAATTTTTAGGTGTTATTTAACAGCAAATACTGAATTGGGGATCCATAAAAATTTGGTTTTTACTTTTAAGACGAGGGGGAAAAAAGAATACATAAAGGATGTTCGGAATATTTGATTTCATTTGTTACTCATACTACTTCCTATTTCTAAACTTTTGCTTCATTTTCAATATGTTTAATTGTTTTTTTCTTACGCTGGACTTTGATTTTTACAGCTAAATCTACCCTGAGATTTTCTGTGAAAGAACAGTAGGATAGGATTTGATTTTGCAAATAAATTTACCTTGAGATTTGCTAAGTAAAGACTATGGATTGGAGTATATTTTAGTGAATTTCAACTAGCCATTGATGATATTTTATTCTAGTTTTTTCAGATGGCTTTTGTTAATGAATGATGTGTGTGACTAATGCTCCCTGTAGCTTTACAAACTTAAATTAATCTGGCTCTTTATCCTTTGTAAACATATGTATGATCTGCTTCAATCAGATTTTCTGAAAACAAAGGGAAGTATTCTCCATCTTTTCTCAGGAGGCTTACAAATGATATGCATTGAACTAATCCAATTGGACTAATATGATTATTTTTGTGTGTATATGCAAAAGGGCATAGATTGCTCAATAATGTATGAGAAAAGAGAGATGATTATTTTCCTGCCAGCTTCATTGTGTCTGGATCCAGGCGAGAAGGTGTCTGTGGGCCAAAAACCCATGTGGCCACTAGCTCCAAGACTTTTCCTTCGGAACAGTGTTCTTTCTTCCTCTAGAACTAATGATGCATTCCCCAACTCAGACAAAGAAGATGCATTGGCTCACCTTCACTTACACTGTTCTTCTAGCAATGATGAGGGGCTGATAGGCACAGACTCAGACTCCTACTTGGCGGCAGAACCGAGGCCTGGGTGTCTGGGTCATTTGGCTGAGGGAAGGACACACCTTCTGCCTGAGCCTGGGTGTGGGTCCATGAAGTCACCCCTCAAAATCTCCATGGTGTGTGTTTTGGTCTGTTTGGGCTACTACAATAAAATATCTTAGACTAGGTGGCTTATAAACACAGAAAATTATTTTTCACAATCCTGGAGGCTAGAGGTCCAAGATTAGGGTGTTGGTATGGTTGTACCCTTTTGAGAGCCTTCTTCCTGGTCCATAGCATTTACCTTCTTGCTTTGTCCTCAAATGGTGGAAGAGGCTAGGGAACCTCTGTGGGGTTTCTTATAATAGTGTTAGTTCCATTGCAGGGGGCTCCACCCTCATGACCAGTCTCCTCTCAAAGACCTCACTTCCTAACACCATCACCTTTGGGGGTTAGAATTCAATGTATGAACTTGGGGGAGACACAAATATTCAAACCATAGCAGTGTGCTTCCTTCCTCTGCTCTCCCTTTACTCACTGGTATTCTCAAAGCTCCTGTCTTGGTTCTCCCCTCTTCAAGATACATAAATTCCCTTCACCAAAGCCAGGTTTTCACCATCTCCTGTTGACTCTGGAAAATAGATCATCAGTCCGGATCCTCTCCTGAGATCCAGACTCAAATACTCAACTGTCTATTGGATATTTTCACTTGAGCAGACCATTGGTTCCTTAAAACCATCAGGTCCCAAGATGAACTAATTTTCTTTATTCTCAAACATTCTTTTGTAATTCTCATCTGAGGGAATGATACCACCGAACTGCCAAAACTGGAGCATGTATTCTTTCCTCTGGTTGCCTCCCACATACCACGTCACTACAATCTATAACTTTCCTCTCTTAAATATCTCAGATTTCTTCTCTGTTCTCCCTGATCACCTCCACTACATTAGACCAATTAATGAATTTATTTATTTTTTTGTGGAGGAGGGAAGGTAGTGAATAGTGTTTTTCATAAATGTGGTACACGCTCTGTTGGTTTGGGTTAGATCCTGAACATATTAACATCCCCAATTTTGTTCTTCTTTTAGAGCTTTTGTGAATATAACTTTAAGACTGTAAATTACTTTGAGTAAGACAAGCCATTTACCTATTGATGGTACATTTCCTGCATCAATTTATTGTTCCACTGACATTATATGAAAGTGTTCTTCTATACACACTCTAAATATTATCAGTTTTTAACAATCTGGATGGGCAAAATGCTGTAGTTCATTCTCTTAAAGTCCTGTGTTCATGGTCATCAATAACTTGTAGTGTTTTCATACATTTGTTATGCTTTTCTGTTTTTTATGTGAATTAAAACTCATGTTTTATGTGAATTACCTGTTCTTGTGACTTTTTTTCATGATAATATAATAAAATTGAAATAATATTTCTATTGAGTTGGAGGAGCTCTTTATGTATTAATCATATGAACCTTTTCTGGGATGGTAGTACAAGGCTTTCATTTTGCTCCCCCACTTGCTTTTAAGGATGTTTATGTGACCCTTGTCATTCAGAAATACTTTGCATGTAGGGTTTTTTTTTTTTTTCATTGAAGTATAGTTGAAATATGTTGCATTAGCTTCAGGTGCACACATAGTATACATTGTACCATGCTTACCATGGCAAGTAGTTACCATCTGTCACTATACAGTGTCATTACAGTATTATTGACTATCTTCTCTTTGCTGTACTTTCCATTCCTGTGACTTGTTTATCTTACAACTGCAGTATGTAGTTTGAGTGTGGTCTCCTGGTCTTTTCCTTTCTGCCTCCACAATGCAGTCTAACTATTCTCTCTCTCATGGTCTCCTTGCCTTCCTCTGAGTTCTAAGTTATTCCAGAATTCTCTTTTACAACACAAATCAGCCTGTTACTTCTCACTTAAAATCCTTCAGTGGCTTCCTGTTGTCTACATTAATTTTAAAGTGCATATTAATTTTAGTACAGCAAAGTAAGTCTTTCGTGATCTGTTACCTTGTTGCCTTTCTGACTCATAGGCTTTCATTCATCCCTACCAGCCACTTGAACCCACCAGCGTTCACATATACCAAGTGTAGAGCTCATGTCAGTCTTTTTACATAGCCGCCTTTGTCTGGAATGCTTTTCCCCTTTCCTAGTCCTTTTAGGGAATTCCCTCTAAGGGAATTCATTTTGGGCTCAAGCACAACTGATTTTTCCTTTCTTTATGTCTCTATACAGTGTATATTCCTATTTTGTATCCTTTTCCCAATTTTTGCTGTGACCTATAATCTTATTTACTTAATAGATTTTTCACATAGATCCATTCTTAATTTAAATAAAACTATTCAAAAAGGAAATGTTCTGTTTCTGCTATGAATGGAGATGCAGCGTTATTTGCAATAGATATGAGAAAAACATAAAAATAAAAATACAGCTATTACAAAAATCTAACAATCGCCCACATAAAATCATCTTGTACATCAGTGGCAATATGCATGCTACCTTTTGGAGAATGCTGCTCAATTGTACTGCTTATCAAATTATCCAAAGATGTATAGACCTTTGTACAATTGTGGCTTATAAAAAAGATATGAATATTAAAGGGTGTAAGCAAATCTTTAAATAATCACATTTATTTCTAGTTATCACCATGGTAAAAAGCATTACTCTTAACCTTGTGCAAATGGAGTAAGTCTTGGTTGACTATACACTGACTGAATTCTAAACAGAGTGTGGTGGAAAGCCTTAAAAGTGTTTCTTAGTCCCTTTTTCCTATGGCCTTTGTCTTAACTCAGGAGAGAAAGTATTAAATACAGATAAAAGGAAATGAGATCAGCAGGGCAATGAAAATGGGATGTTGTGCCTCAGGGGGCAGATGTCGTTATGGAAAACTCTGTCAGGCTGAATTTGTTAGATTATATGGTAGGATGAATATGAACTTAGAATAAAACACTGAATTATATTTAGATTTGGGAATGGTCAAAGACTATTGCTAGGCTAGACTTAATTACATGTGTCATTTGACTTTGCGGTGCTCCATATTCAAAAAAATCTCAAAGGGACCCATTATTTATCTTAAAAGTGTAAATACACAATTCGTATGGCTTTTCCTTATTCTCCATCTTGTTCTTTTCATTGGCAGGTGCTGACTTGTACATTTATTAGAAATGGGGTAGCAATAGTCTACACTTAAATGTTTTTATTATTTGAATTTGTTGAGAATAAGTCAGCATAGAAGCTGAATACCTAATAACTTGAGAGCTAGAAACAAAGAAAATTGTTATTTAAAACTTTCTGAATTTGTTACACTTCGCATCCCAGGATTATAAAGTACCAATTTTTACTAAATGCATAAAAGTGCTGCCAATACAAGAAATTTCAGAGAGAATAGTAAGCCTTAACTAGTAGTGTAAAAATAGAATCTTGTGACCAGTAATGAAAGGGTGTTTATTTCTCTGAAATGTATAATTTTAGTTGTTCCTTTTCAAATTACAACCGGATACAAAAACCTCTTTTCATTCAGAAAGGATGTTATTAAGTTTTCCTTAAAAACAAAACAAAACAAAACCAAAACCCAAAAGATAAATGCAATAGCTTATTAACATGGTTCTATATTTTAATGAGTGAGGTCATACTGTTTAATTCTTTATCCTTTGTGCTGATTTTATTACCATTCACCAGTCGTGATCTGAGGTTGTGAGAAAGGCATTTAGTTTAGGCAGTGCTGAAATTGTACTCACGAGTCCATGAGCTTTTGGACCGATAATAGTGTCCTTTTGTTCTATTAGTCCATCTGTGATTTCAGAGTTTTTCTAGACCTGGAGCTGAAGTTGGAGATCCCATACCAGCGAGATTTCCCTTCCTTCCGTGAAAGGCATCTGACATCCTCAATAGGGGGCCTTAGAGTCTTGTTGGGTCTCCTGTGACTGCTGTGTCATAACCCCTGTCCCCCAAATTATACACAACAGTGTGTTTTGTTTTGTTTTTTTTCCTTAGAGAGGAGTTCCATAGCATCCAGAAGATTCTTCAAGGGTCCATTAATTTTAAAACTTTTGAAAACTCTTGTAATACCTCATTTTGTTGTAATTTATAGTCCTGAATTAACTAAGTCTTTTTATGCTGATATTGATAACATTTCTTTTTTTTTTTAAACACATTATGGTATAATCTATACAGCATAATATTTATCATTTTAACAATTTATAAGTGGATAGTTCAGTGGCATTAAATATATTCATAATGTTGTATAACTATCATTACCATCTATATCCAAAACATTTTCATCTTCCTGAATAAAAACTCTGCACCCATTATACAGCAACTTCTTCCCCACCCTCCAGCCCTTGCTAACTTCCATTGTACTTTCTGTCTCCATGAATTTGCCAGTTCTAGCTAGGCACCTCGTATAAGTGAAATCATGCAATATTTGTCTTTCTGTGTCTGGTTTATTTCACTAAACATGATATTTTTAAGGTCCATTTGTGTTGTAGCATATATAAAAATTACATTCTTTTTTATGGCTGAATAATATCCTATTATGTGTATATACCACATTTTGTAATCTATTCATCCACTGATGGACATTTGGATTGTTTCTACCTTTTGGCTGTTGTAAACAATGCTGCTGTGAACATGGGTATACAAATATCTGTTCGAGTTTCTGCTTTCAGTTGTTTTGGATTTTATTACTAGGAGTGGAATCACAGGGTAGACCTCTATTAGATTAAAAATCCAGTTTCTTCTTTTCACCATCAAGAAAAGTTTTGGCCACTGAAGCATTCAAAGTCCATTGTTATTTCCTAATAAGTTTGCTATATGTAAGTTCTCCGATATGAATCCACCTGGATGGTCTTACTGATCACACCAGTGTTGTCTCGTGAAACACTTGGAAACAAAATTCATCAAAGAAGAAGATGATAGTTTCTTTCCAAGTTTGTAGTTTCCCTTGAGTATGAATGCCATAGATCCTCTTCTCTTTCACCATTCATGACACAGAGAACTTTTTATTTCATTACAAAGATATCCTAGATGTATTTCCATATGACTTTCAGAATTTATTTTGCAAATTACTTGGGATGGCTCCTGTCATCAATGAATAGGGATGGAAAATAAGGACATGTCATTCCCCTTCTGGAAATGAATATGCTGGACATGATGCTAATTTTCTGACCCTGAAAAAGTTAGTTTTGTTTATAAAGACCTTGACCTATCCACAGCATTGAGAATTTTAGGTAAATATCATGAGCTTGTGTTTGCTGGTTCTTGGGGTAATTGGTTAATACAAATTCCTCCAGAGTTCTTTATCCTTAAAAATCATACTAAGACAATGACATTAAGCAAAGTATGGGAGGATAGAAGAAAAAAAATAAATATGGATTTATAGTTGGAGCTCAAATCAAGGAACTCATCTTCGTAGAGGTATCTTGTCATTTCTCCTAACCTCGTCCTTATGTCCATCAGAGAGGCAATAGAGAGGGAATGGGCATATCCCTTTGAGACTTATAGTTAATTATCCTAAATAATGTGGTAGATGCTGTCCATTAATGGGAATGGAAATCAAGTAATCCCAGGAACCTGCAGTGCCCACATCACTTCTCTCACTCCCTGCTGTCAGGTGTGCTCTGGGTTATTTTCAGGTTCTGTAGGTTTGCTTCTATCCTGGAGAACAATGGAAATACAGAATCGAAGGTTTTGGAGGTGTTTGTACTCATGTGTCTGAATTCCATCTGTATCTCTGCCAAGTGGATTTCTGGATCCCAGAATTATTCAGACAGTGTGCTAGATGGGGCTGATGTTTCAAAGTGCCCCAGTGTGGGAGTTAAACCAATTTGGAACTGATCTTCAACTCTGCCACTTAGGAGCTGTGAGCCCTTTGGTAAGTCACTTAAATATCCTGAGCCTTGGTTTCCTCACCGTAATACATTTTTAATAACACTTTGCAAGATTGTTAAAAGAACCAAAGAGAGCAAGGTTTGTACTCTCCTATCATTACTGAGTAGCTGCTTTGTTCTCAGCACAATGATAAGTACTTCACATGCATGTCATCCCTTGTTGGAACAATAAGTAGGTGAGTAGCACCTAGGTCTCGAGTTATCACTCAGACAGATTACTCCAAGAGTTTCTCAGTAGCATCAAATCACACCTCACCCCCATCTTCAATATATTCTCCAAAATATGTTTGTAATGACACGTGAAGAAGTTCGGTCATATTATTTCCCAACTTGAAATATGTTGGTATCATCTTGTCTCCATCAGGACTATGTTTACATTCTTCTGGCCAGACTCACATATCACTTCTGCTAGACGGCTTCCTGGATAGCTTCGCATAAGGTCACTGTAAGCTTACTTGGCTTCCAGTGAGCAAGAGCTGCCTTTCATTTTCTGTATGAAAACACCAAGCTTCGGGGCACCTGGGGGGCTCAGATGGTTAAGAGTCTGTCTTTAGCTCAGGTCATGATCTCCAGGGCCTGGGATGGAGCCCTGCGTCAGGCTCCCTGCTCAGCAGGGAGTCTGCTTCTCCCTCCCCCTCTGCCTCTCCCCTCCACTCATGCTCTTGTCTCTCTCTCTCAAATGAATAAATAAAATCTTTTTTTAAAAAAAAGAAAAGGAAAACACCAAGCATCTTTCCTAGCCTTTGGTAGCTGTCAACTAATGTTTACTGAGTTGAATAAATGCTTGTCATTCCTTTGAAAGTAATTAGCATGCCATGTCCCCTCATGTCTCCTGTCCTTAACTTTTTCTTCACACAAAACCAGAGACACATATACAGTTATACTTATTAATATACCTGAGTGGACTCCGCTGCCCACAAGATCAGTCCAAGCTTGGCTTATGATTCAGCTGGTACCCTGAACACAAGGTTTCATCTCTCCTCCTAAAAAACCCACTGAAATGACGATAGAAAGTACAAAAGGTGATGCAATCTGACAAGTACAGAGACCGGGAGTAGGGATATCAGCAAACCAAAAATTTTAACCAATTTCTGGAAGACTAAAAATAGATGGGTTCACATTGCCAGTTAAATCAGAGAGGAGGGACCCATGGCTCAATTTATGTAGAATGAAACCAGTGTAAGATGAACCCAGTTTTTTCATGATAAATCTATTAGATTGAGCAGTGGGAAGAGGGGCAGAATCAGGTGACCGAGGTGGCTAAGAAGTGAGGACCAGCAGCTCCCCTTGGTTCGTCCCACCTTCTTCCTCTGCTGCTGTGTGTGCAATGCTGACATTTGCCCAGTGATTGAAGCCAGATGGGTACTCTCCAAAGAAATAGTACCACCCATCCTGGGAAGAATAAGTCCTCTTGGATGAGGGTGCATCAGGATCCTCTTTGTCTGTCTTATCCTTAACTCTCTTTTCACTTTTGTGTCCTGCTGCTCTTCTCTCTGCCCCTCCCCTAGTCCTAGACCTGAATCATACAGACAAACAGCTGTTGGAATGCTGTTTGTCTTTGTGTCTTTCCCAAATGATTTCCCTGCCTTAATGTTTTATCCAGATTCTCCCCAGTCAGCTCCTCGTCATTCTTTAAGATTCCACTTGTGCATCTTCTGGGAATTCTGGGGAGAGTTAGGAGGTCCACGGCCCCATGGAAATCCTTCTATTAGAATGCTTCACACGTAATGTTATAGTTTCTACAGCGATTATCCTCATGAACTATGAGCTTCTTGAAAATACGAATTGTATCTCATTTGTATTGCATTTCAATGCCTGGTTTTGTGCCTGCAATAGTGTAGGTCTTCATAAATATTGGTTGGAAGGATGAATGAATGACCAGAACTTTGTTTTGTGCTTCCTACTGTTCTGGCCTCCCTTGCGGATTATGCTATGGTTGTTTTATAGTTTTCCAGATACGGTCTGAGTATATGTAGGGTTAGGCAGGGAATGGGCAAATTACTAATTGAAATTATTTATTTTAAAATTTATTTTAAAAATATTTAAATAATAATATTGACAACAATAATAATACCATTTGCTGATTGTTATGTGATTGTCACTGTGCTGTAAACTTTGTGCAGAAAATCATGAATTCTCATAGCCACTCTACAAGATAGCTGTTATGTTTCCATTGCATTAGTTTCCTCTGGCTACTGTATCAAATGACCACAAACTTGATGGCTTGAAACAGGAGAAACCTGTCAAAGTTCTGGAGGTCTGAAGTCCAAAAGTCAGTGTCACTGGGCTGAAAGCAAGTGTCAGGAGAGCTAGTGAGGCTCTAAGGGGGAATCCATTCTTCCCCTCTTCCAGCTTCTGGCGGCTGCTGGCATTCCTTGACTTGTGACTGCCTCACTCCAAGCTCTGTCTCTGTGGTCACAGTGCCTCTTTCTCCTCAATGTCAAGTCTCCCTCAGCTTCCCTCTTGTAAGGATATATGTGCTTGCATGTGGGGCCCACCTGGGTCATCTCCCCATCTCAAAACCCTTAACTTAATCATATCTGCAGAGCCTTTGCCACACAAGGTAAAAATTATAGCTCCAGGGATTAGGACACTGGTATCTCTTTGTGCAGGGAATATTTTTCAGCCCACCAAAGCACACTTTACAGATTTAGGAACAAAGGGATTAAGTTCACTTGCTCAAGTACACACAGGCATTACGCACTAGAGTCTGGATTTGAATTCGCATCTATTTGATCTCAGAGCCTGTCCCTTCCCCTCTTCCTCTATCTCTAAATAATGAGTAACACCTCAAGGCACTTGGATTGTTGCTTTACTCTGAGTCACATTTGAATGTAAAACACCTGTGTTCAGAATTCAAAGGGTAGGCCATGCCAAGAGAAATCACTGATGACCCAGGCACACACTCTAGGTTAGCTCAACACTTGCATTTATTTCCTTCATTGTTGAAGCAGGAAGGGAAGTGATGAGGAGGGAAGGCTGATGGGACACAGGCCTCACGGGGATGGGTCAATGTCTCATTACTCTGGCTGCTGCTGGCTGTCAGCTGTTGTGTTGGGGGCCTCCACTAGCAAGATTTCTTTCTGTCTAGAAGGCTGGCGTCATCTCCCAGTCTGTGTGTTGCAGTCTGCACAGAACCCAATCCTGTGTCCTTCAAAGATACAAAGAGTTGGATGTGCGGGCTCAGGGGAGGTGTGGTAGACCAGCTTCTATGCTGGAATCTTTACTAGGAGACTGACTACAGCTGCAAGGACTGTTAGCTCGACCGGATTTTATTTAAATTCCAACAACTTTTTACATTCTTTTCAGGTATAAATATGCTTTCCCCTTTTCAAACATGTTTGTTAAAAACATTATGTTCAAAACTAAATTTTATATAAAAATGTGTATAATATTTCTTAAGAACAATGTGTTTAAATTTAATAAAGTGTGGTGAAAACACTCTGCCAAAACAACTTTGCTTGCCAAAGTAGCTTTGCAAAATATTTATATCACGCAAGTGGTAATTGTACACATTCAAACAACACAAATGCTGCCGACAGGGCATTCCTTCCTCAGGGGTAATCACTGTGAACGGCGAATAATTTGGGGTGCACCCTTCCAGTCCTCTGTTTATGCATTTTTACGTAAATATCTAATATACTTATTTTTATTTTCAATACATGGGATCATATTCTGGCTACTTTTTGTTTATTTTTATTTTAAAATATTTATTTATTTATTTATTTGACAGAGAGAGAGAGAGAGAGAGAGAGATCACAAGTAGGCAGAGCAGCAGACAAAGAGAGAGGGGGAAGCAGGCGCCCTGCTGAGCAGAGAGCCCGGTGCTTTTTAAAATTAACAATGAGCTTTAGCAGTGTTTACAGATCTGAACTTACAAAAAGTTGTAGAATATCCTAAAATGTAGGTGTTTGATACCATAATTTATTTACTCCCTTATTGGACATTTAAATGCTGCTTTTCCTGTTATTAACACAGGGCTGTAAGAAGCATTATTTTACATGTAGCTCGAGTGTTTGTGCAAATATACCTTTAGGGGTGGGTTTTTAAAAGTGGCATATACTTTCACTACACCCAAAACGGAAAGTTTGATACCAGGTCAGATTTGAGTCAGAGAGCTCCTCTGAGAGCTCAGAAGTGTTCAAGTCTGCAGCCAGAGTTCGTATAATGGCATAGATGAGGTCTTCTGGTAATTGTACTTTGTTAAGAAGGCTCCTTGAGGGATGCGTCAAAGAATTCATCTTCTGATCCTTCCCACGTGCCCATCGCTGCCCTTGAAGCTGATAGTGGTTCTCTTCATGTTACTAGGATAACTTCATATTTCTGTTGTCTCCTTTCATGTACCAGTTAAGATTTTGTGTGGTTCCAACATAGCACACTTGGCTGTAGTGACTTCCCAGATAGGTTCAGTTTGCTTACACAACAAGAAATCCAGAGGTCATTGTCATCGTGTGACATGACAGCTCCATGACACTGACAGGGACTAGGCTCCCTCTTCTTCCTGCCCTGCCATCCTTTGTACATCTCCTTTATCCTCATGGGTATCCTGCAAAATGGCTGCCGTGCCTGTAGGCATGGTATCTGCATCCTAGACTAGAACATGGGAAAGGCTGTGGGCAAAGACAAGGACAAAAGCTGTATGCCGGCTGAGCCCATCGCTTTTTAAAGAGCTTTCCCAGAAGCCTCAACCAGTGACCTCTGCTTATATCTCACTTTCCAGAACTGAGATGGTTGTTCTGGTTGCAAAGTTTCAGGGGGGAAATGAGCCTACTTAAGAGGGTTCTTTGTGACCAAACTGTGCATTTGGTTATAAGAATGGAAGGAAGAATGGAGATTGGGTAGAAACCAGCAGTATCTGCCATATTTGGCAATTCAGGCTAGAATGTCTTGAAGAAAGCTCTAAAAATATGGAATACTCACCACTGATTCTGTTATAGGTAAAGGCATTAAAATGCATGGCATGTATAACACTGTAACAATAATATTGCAAATAAGAAATTACATATTCTACCTTCCTAAAAAAAAGAATGGTTTTCATTTTTCTACACTTTATTCGGGTCCCACTGAATACACACTTGTGATTTTTTTTCTTCTATACCATCTAGAGTAAATTTAATATTCTTTACCTTTTCACTTAATATAAGTATTTTAATACTTTGCTGTCCAATTTTCTAAATGTTCATTTAAAAGAGCTGTAGAGATTCCACCAGTTTGATATTTGTTATTTATTTAAATTCACAGTGTTAGACATTTAGATTTTTTAAAAGATAATGTAGAAAATGTTATAAGGACTTTTTTTGAATATTGCTTTTTATTTCTTTAGGACTCAGGCTTTATGGACACATTTCAATAAAATGAACTATGTGTTGAAGCATATGAGCATTTTTATGGTTTTGGGGAAAAGAACCATGCTATTTTTGGGAAGAGTTTTTATCAATTTATATTCTTAGCATCACTGCATCTGTATATCCCTTTTAACACATTAAATAAAAAGAATAAGAGAAAGAGAAACAAAGGAGGGGGGAAAAAATAAAGGAAGAGAGTTGTTCAGGATTGAATCAGCCCTGCCCTCTTGTGGTAAATCTTAAAACTTCAGGGCAGGGTTTTTCTTTCTCGAGGGCTTATTTTTACAGTGTTGTGCCTAATGCTGTTGTCAGCCACTGATCTTTTCAAATAGGAAGTGGGCACCTCAGTATTAGTTTTACAGACTCAAAGAATAGGAATGATTTGGGCTTGAAATCCTCAACATTACTAAAGAAGTGACAGATAACAGATCTGTATGGGAGCAGGTAAATACTTGTTCTGCTGATTAGGAGTTGGTGGTCCTGCTTGGGAAGCAGTCTTCTGAAGGTGTCAGTCCTTAAATGATGGTTTAAAGGAGGGGAGAGTATTTAGTTGAAGAATTTTATATATGTGTGTATATATGTATATGCATATGCGTATACATATATAAAATATACATATATAAGTATACATATATACACACATATATATAAACATTAAAGATTGTCTAGCCTAATTACTTTATTTTGCAAGTGAAGAGACTGAGAATCAGAGCAATTATGTGGATTTCTTCTTAAAAAGTATGAACACCAAACGAGATAATACACAGGGGGTGCTTTGCAAAATAGGACAACTAGAAGGAAGCAGAATTATTAGATGCTATAGCAGAGAGGCTGTAGCAGAGTGTGATTTATATTTGTGGCATAGTTAATCTGCTTAAAATCACTGAAATGAGAGAACTCAAAAGGCTCTTAAAAAATTCATTTTGGTCCACTCAGCCTGCTGGTGGAATAAATGCATCTGGACTAATACACACATAGTGCTTAGCATAGTTCTAGAGCATAGCATTGGCCTAAAATTGTTAAATAATAATCTTTACCACTATATGCTTGGTCTGTCCCAAGAGTTTTATGTATATTAATTCTTTCAGTCTTCACAGCTACCCTATGAAGTAGATTCTATTTTTAATCCCATCTTATGAAGACCCTGAGGCCCGGAGAGGTTAAGTAACTTGCTGTGGCCACACAGCTGTAAGCGGCAGACCCAGGATTTGGCAACGTTACCGTCTCGCTAAACTGCCTTTAATGACATCTGGTGCTCGGGCTAGAAGCCCATTTTCTGGCTACGGTGTAACACACGCTATCTTCTCAGTTTGGCATGGTTATAGCTTATGCTGGAAAGCTGGAGGTCCCTTCAGATCTCTTTAGACAGGTTACAATGTAACTTCATTGAGAGTCCATGTTTTATCAAAATGAAGTAAGTGTTACAACAGAAGAGTGAATATTTAATTTGTTTTCTACTTAGTCATAAGCAGTGGAGAAAGAGATATGTCTAGGTTCTTTTTCTTCTCAAAGCCAGAGGGGAGACAATGTAAAGAGACTCCTTTTTCATCCAAAAGTCAACTAATGTGTACTAAGTGTCTTTTTAGCCAAAGGTGGAGGTTACCTTGATGAACAAGGCAGATGGGATCCCTGCCCTCAAGGTGCTTACATTCTTGAGGAACTGAGTGTTAATTAATTGGTCACAAGGGCAAATGTGAAAATTGCTGTAAAAAAGGAAGAATATATGGCAGAGTATAATAACACTATGATCCATTTTAATATGGAAAATTAGATAAGGGTTTCTGAGGAAGTAACATTTTGGGAGGAAGAGTACTTCAGGAGGAAGTAACAGAGTGCAAACACTGTCACAGGAGGGAATATGACCCCAGTAAGGAAATAAGACATGACTGTGGGAGGAGCACCTGAGAGCAGGAGGGTCCAGGTGAGATGAAATGTAGGGGACGGGACAGATCATACAAAGCTTTATTGGATCTGTGAATGGTTTTGATCCTTGTCCCGAGTTCAGTGGGGAATGATTCAAGATGGTGTGTGTGGATGGTGGCGAGGGGAGGATGTTTTAATCTTGCAACAGTCTGAAGAATGGATTGAAAAGAAACATTGGTGAGTGTGGCTAGGAGATGCCCTTTCAGTACTGGATGGAGAGTCGTTTTGAATCAAAATAGAGGTAAGGCAAAAAAAAAGTAAGTGGAGTTAATAATCAATAGAACAGAATAGAGAGTCCAGAAATAAACCTACATGTATACGGTCAACTAATTTCAACAAAGGCACCAAGAATGTACAATGGGGAAGAAATAGTCTCTTTAATAAATGGTGTTGGCAAATTTGATATCCATGTGCAAAAGAATGAAACTGGACCTTTATCTTACACCATATATAAAAATCAACTCAAATGGATTAAAAACTTAAATCTAAGACCCCCAAACTGTAAAACTCCTTGAAGAAAACACAGTGGGTAATTTCCTTGACATTGGTCTTGGCAGTGGTTCTTTGGGTTTAACACCAAATGCAAACAACGAAAGCAAAAATAAGTAAGTGGGACTGTATGAAAGTAAAAAGTCTTGCACAGCAGAAGAAGAAATCAACAAAATGAAAAGGTGAAAAAGGTGATCTGTGGAATGGGAGAAAATATTTGTAAGCCATACATCTGACAGGGGGTTAGTATCTAAGATATATAAAGAACTAGTATGACTCAGTAGCAGAAAAAACTCAGACAACCCAATTAAAAAGTGGGCAGAAGGTCTGAATGGACATCCCTTCAAAGAAGACATAAAAATGGTCAACCAGTACTTGTAAAGACATCCTTAATCATCAGGAAAATGCAAATCAAAATTACAATTACATATCACCTTATACCTGTTAGAATGTCTATCATCAAACAGGCAAGAGACAACATGTATTCTTGAAGATGTGGAGAAAAGGGAACACTTGTGTACTGTTGGTGGGAATAGCCACTATGGAAAACAAATATGGAGGTTCCTCAAGAAATTAAAAAGAGAACTGTCATATGATCCAGCATTTCCACTTCTGGGTGTATATTCAAAGGAAATGAACTCAGGATCTCGAAGATGTATCTGCACACCCGTGTTCATTACATCATTATTCATAATAGCCAAGATATGGAAACAACCCAAGTCTCCACTGATGGATGAACGGATAAAGAAGATGTGGTACACACGTACACACAGTGGAATATTATTCAGCCATGAGAAAGAAGGAAAGCTTGCCATTCATGATGCCTTACATAGACCTCAAGGACATTATGTTAAGTGAAATAAAAAGAGAAAGACAAATATTGTATGGCCTCATTTATGTTTGAAATCTAAAAAACCCAAACTCAGGGGCGCCTGGGTGGCTCAGTGGGTTAAAGCCTCTGCCTTCGGCTCAGGTCATGATCCCAGGGTCCTGGGATCGAGCCCCGCATCGGGCTCTCTGCTCCATGGAGAGCTGGCTTTCTCCTCTCTCTCTGCCTGCCTCTCTGCCTACTTGTGATCTCTGTCTGTCAAATAAATAAATAAAATCTTAAAAAAAAAAAAAAAAAAAAAAAAAAAAAAAAAAAAAAAAACCCAAACTCAGAACAGAGAGTAGAATGGTGGTTGCCAGGGGGAGAGGGGGTGGGGAATGGGGAGATGTTAATCAAAGGGTACAGACTTCCAGTTATAAGATGAAAAAGTTGTGAGGGTCTAATACATGTCTAATACTCTAAGACAGTAAATATTAAATGTTCTAACCACACACACAAAATAATGGTAATTATGGCAGGTGATGGAGGTGTTATCTAGCTTGATTGTCATCATTTCACAATAGCCACATGTATCAAATCATCACACTGCACACCTTAAGCTTACACAATGTTGTATGTTATTATATCTCAATAAAGATGGAAAACACCCCAATAAAATCACCGTGTCTTTGTTTGGCATTAATAACTTTTGGGGTCTATAAACATAGACTTGGTGCTTTGTTTAGAGTGGGAAGAGCACAGTAAATTGCCACTGTTCTCAGGGATGACACCGTGGGAATAGGGAGGCATGTACATAAACAGCAGGGTAATGGTGAGGGACAGAGGTACCCGAGATTGATAATACTAGGGACCCTACAGAGGAACAAGGCCAGTGAGGAATTGCCTGCAGAGATGGGGAACAGCAGATACATTTTGAGAACTCCAATGTCCGCCTTTAATTTGAAGTTGGTGTATCTTCTGTGATATCTTCTACTCCTAAACTCTCAGAACTGGTCTGGCCCATTCTCCTGACTTGGATCAGTAATGCCTGGGAGAAGAATGGAAGTGGGGGAGGACAGGGTCTGGCCTGAGGCTGAATATGGCCCTGAGGGTAGGTAAAGCAGAGATGTGAGGTGCAGGGATCCCTGACTCAGGGTGGCACAGACAGTACATACTGGAGGAAGGGACCCTGGGAAGATAGGAGACAGGAACTTGGGTGACTTAATAGTCAAAAGTTGATAATTATTCTGGTACAGGAAGTGAGAGAGAGTTTCTCTGGCAGAACATAGCAGCAGCATATCAATTACTTTAGGACGTAGATGTTTGGAATAGGGTACACTGGCTTTAAAAACTTCATAGTTTAATGAGAGGCAAAACCAAATGAAAATAGGAGAACTAACATCAAATAAACACAGAAGCAACTGCAGTGGCGGAGCACAGCTGGGACATGTTGAATGACAAATGCCGGCGTGATCAGGGAAAGCTTCAGGAACTGAGAAGCATGGTGTTCTCCTCCATGTGATGAATTCAGTTTTCACTGAAGTTTTAAGCTTCCTTCCACTTTCTCGCTTGGGTCTCACTTGTTTATTCCTTTGTCCCCTCCCTCCCCCCCTTTAAGATTTATTTACTTATTTGAGAGAGAGAGGGCATATGTGTGAACGAGGTGGTGGGAGGGACAGAAAATCTCAAGCTGACCCCCCGCTGAGCAGGAAGCCCAATTTGGGGCTCGATCTCAGCACCCTGAGATCGTGACCAGAGCTGAAATCAGAAGTCAGGTGCTTAACTGACTGAGCCACCCAGGTGCTCCCCTTTGTTCCCACTCTTTTATCTGCAAAACCCTAGAGGAAGCACAAGGATAGAGGAAGGTGAGTCTTCCAAGTGCCTTTGCAGCCTGTACCTGAAAACTTGTGGAGGAGGTAGTGTTTAAATAGTGATTTAAGGGAGAACAAGTGGTGAGTGGAGAAGAGAGAGCAGAGCATTCCAAATGGTGGTGGGATAGGGTTGTTTGCGGTCAAGGAGAAGTCACGCAGAAGGTGTGGTAAGCTTGGCTTACCCCTCTGAGTGTACTGGGAGAGATATCCAGTTCATGTGTTTTTGGGACCTGCTATGTGCCAGCCTCTGAGCTACACTTTTTACCACATTCTCTCATTCTCTCCTCTCTCACCCAGTAAGCCAAGAACTATTGTTATATTCTTTTTACAGTTGAAGAAATTGAGGCCCAGGGATGATTAATAAGTGAGGTTTTTTTGTACTTCCAAGTTTTTATTTAAATTCCAGTTAGTTAACGTACAATGTAACATTAGCGTTGGGTGTAGAATTTAGTGATTATCAGTTTCATACAAGACCCAGTGCTCATCACAAGTGCTGCTTAATAACATCACCCATTGAGTCCATGCCCCTCCCCACCTCCCCTCCAACCCTTCCCGTATCCCCCGTTTGTTCTCTATAGTTAAAAGTCTGTTTGCTGGTTGCCTCCTTCACTCTTTTTCCCCCCTTATGCTCGTTTGTTTTATTACTTAAACTCCATAGATGAGTGAAATCATATGGTATTTGTCTTTCTCTGACTTATTTTGCTTAGCATAATACACTCTAGTTCCAGAAATAAATTGTTTAAATCACACAGCTGGTAATTGGCAGAGGCATTTAATCCCAAATCCTGCTCAGATCTAAAGCTATGCCTAGAGCTGTCATACCAGGTTGATGTGCACCCCAGGTCAGGGGAACAACAGTATTTCTAGTATCGGCACTTGGAAGGTACATATCTATCTCCTGGGCCCGTAGTTCAGTCTGCAAGTCCTGCTTGAGGCATAGAATGTTGTGGTAAATCAAGGCATTCTCATTTGGTAGGCTGGGAGGCTGAGGTACAAAGATTCCGTCTGTATTGCAAAGACAGCGAACAGACAAACCAGCATGAGGGTTTTACTCATTTCTGGGGTAGATTATTTCATTCTGTCGCATACTGTGCAGAATTAGGTTTCTGTGCACTTAATTGTTTTCGGTCTCAGAAGAAAATTTATCTATGAATCAGAACTACAGATGCAGCTTGTGAATAATAAAGTGTGAGGGTTAATTTTCCAGTTGTTTTATCCCATTGCTGTTCAGTTTACACAGAGAGCAACGGAGCAAGGATTTCAGATTAATTGCACTCGAGCACATTGAATAATGCATGCCAGTGGTTGCATTTCTCATGGGGAAACACTTTTAATGGATCCTTTCAAAAGTAGATTTTAAACAATGTCCTGAAAGATTTACCTCCAGAATTTTAAGAAAGTGTGTCTTAATAAAGCTATTTGGGGGAGATTTTTTTTCATTACTGATCAGTATAAGCCACATCAATGCCTTTCACTGATGGCTCAACATATGAGTATCTCTCATATACCCACAAGCCTGGTGCACTAAAACTGGCGCCTGGCATTGGAAGTCTAATGCAAGAAGTTTGGGATGGACTGAGACTACTCGGAAGATCGTAGCTTAATTGTTGTGGCTTGGCACATGGCTCGTTGTCAGTACTTTCAAAATCTCCCAAGAATACCATACCCCTTGTTTCCTTTCTTGTTCAGGTTTTCTAGAACTCTTCCTGGGCTTCCTTACATCTGCCGAGTGTCAGGAAAGAGTGCTAAAAGTCATCTGTAAAGGCTAAACCACTTTTACTGCTAGTGAGAATATTCTTCCTTCCTTCTACAACTCACATATGAAAAATACCATTCTCACTTTATGGCAAACTAACCAGGAAAGAGATTAAATCTATTACCAGCTGAATAAATACAGTTAAAAATGAGGTTTTATTTCATTGTTTGGCCTCTGCTAGTTCAGAATTCCACTATCTGGGAAGATTTACTATTGGAGACGTAACAGTTCTGTTTGTTCACTATTTCGTGGGGATTGCTGTCACTTAAAATGAATTTTTTGTACCTTACCTTCTCTTTCCAAGCCAAGATTTAGGTTGCAGAAAGGAGACCAATAGTTTTAGAGGCAGCTTGATCATTTAGGTGTCATCTCTGTAGGCTTTGTATTATTCAGACAGATTACCCAGATTCTTGATTTTTTTCCCTGTTTTATACCATTTTTGCTTCATAGACTAATATACTTGATGTAAAGACTTCCACAAATGTAGGCAATCACTGCAATTAAGTAGGGTAGCAATTGACTAAAACTCTTGATCAGACCGGGGCTTTCCTCAAGCTCCCCCAGCCTCAACGCTCCTGTCTTTTAAAGGATTTTTTTTTAAACCCCCAAATTTCCTTTTTGCTTCTCTGTATTTGAGTATGTGTTCTGGCCCGCTGTATGACCATGGACAAGACACTGAACTTTGCTAAGGTGGATTTTCCTCATCTATAAAATGAGGACATAGTTGTCTATCTGGTAGAGTCTTTAAGGCTTGAATAAGGTAGTGTATGTGGAGCTGTTTGTGAGCTGGGAACCTCCCATAGATGCCTATGAAGTATTAGTGAATGGCCTATTTTACTCTTATGTTTGTGCTTTTACCTCTTCCAATTTTGATGTCTCACAATCTAATATCTCGGATAGGCTGCCATTATTTCTTTCATGCATTGCTCAACCAAACATCTGTCCCTGGCATACTAGTTAGTCTGGCTTCTTCCTGCCTTCCCGGACAGTGGGTCTCTTTAATCTGCTGCTGGCTGAAGGCTGTCCTCAGAGAAAGCACAGCTTGCTTTTTCTGAAACTGATCACCATTCGGTTTTTAATTCCTAGTCATTGTGCTCTCCGTTGATGGCGCACGTATTGGTTGTGTCTACTCGGTCAGGCTCTGTTCTTAGCACCCAGGTATGGCCACCTGCTGGGTGTCTTCTGTTTGTCCCTGCAGATCTGGTCTCCAGCCTTCTCCTCTCTGCTCTGTGCCCCTAGAGACACTGATCTGTAGGGGTTGCTGGACTCCTTTTGGGTTCAGTTCCAGAAAGCATCCGCAGACAGTCTGAGGGATGGATGGAGGGAAGGAAGTTGAGACATGTATTTTCCAGGCTCTCTTCTAAAGGGAGACTGGGCTGGCTGTGCCTCTCCATGACAGGCCCTTGCTTCTGTTGTTAGTCCTTTCCATTCCCTGGGCTCCAGTAATGCTTCCAGTGTGCCCTTAGCCCTAGGAGTCCAGGGGCATGCCTCCCCCCAACCCCTCCCAGCCCCTACTGCTGCACAGAAGTCATGCAGCGGTCCTTTCGTAAACTGTCTCTTAATAAACTTTCCCCGATGACTCATCTGCTTCCTGCTGGGGCCCTGGTGAACTTAAGCAATAAACAAGACATATCAAGACCTTGTTCTTTATGGAGCTTATATCCTAGACGGGAAGAGAGATAATTAACAAACAAAAATAAGCAAAATCTTAATAAATAGTGATATTACCTTTGTGGGGGGAGAAAAGCTTATTTGATAGAAAGAAAGTAAGGTGTTGGGCCAGGTACAATGTTAGCTAGGTTAGCAGGGAAAACTTTTTAGGAAGTGATATGTAATTCGAGATCAGATTGAGAAAGTGATGAGGGAGAATAATGTGCAGGCAGACGAAAGCCACCGGCACAAAGGTCCTGAGGTGAGAATGAGAAGAGAATGAAGAACACAGAGAAGGCCAGGGTGGCTGGACATCATGAATTACAGAGTGTGAGGGTGGGAAATAAGGAAGGTCTGAAAGTGACCGAGCATCAAGGCGCCCAGCCCAACAGTGATGAACATATGGCCGTCGAAGAGATCTGGTGAGTAACTAACATGCTCCAAAATGTTTTGTTACATATACCAGATTGTTCTGCCTACTGTGGTGCCTCTTGATCAGATGGGGGGCGCCGAAGTGTGATGATGGGGGGGGGGCAGTGTCAAAGGAGGAAGAAACTCACCTTAGGCAGGACCAAAGAGAAGTTTATTGAATACACCACAAGGGAGTGGTGGGCAGGACAGCAGGGGAGACAATGTCTGCCCTGAGGCAATGAGTGGGGGCTATTTTTTTAAAGGGGGAAGGCGAGGTAAGGTGATGCATGGTATTCTCTCTTTTCTGGGAACTGTGCGTGGTTGTAAGTAACTCATTGGTCAGTTAGGGTCTATGGGTATTTTGGGGTGGGTCGCCTGATGGGCCTATTCCTATTCAGACTGGTGGCCGCTGGTGGGCCCTTTCTTCATTCCATTGCTCAAGTCTATTCGCCTAAAAAAATAACGGCCTCTTCTCCCACCCACCTGGAGATTCCAGAAAAACAGATCAATAATAATTTTCCCTCACTGGGAAATACAAGGCTTGTTTGTATCTCCGAGTTATATTGTTCAGAAATTGCATTGTGTTTTTTAAAGGTCGAGGTCAAACATTCCCCACCCCTCCTCTCCAAATTCTCTTTTTAAAAACATGCCTCGGGCTTCTGTTTCAGCCTGCCATTTTCCATCTCTGTGCTTGTCATCCAGATGCCTAGACGTGGGAATGTTTTATGCCTTTTCAAAACTCTCTTCCAGAGAGCGAGCCAGTCATGACAGCAGCTCATTACTTCTCAGATCAAGCTTCCCTTGTGATTTCCTCCCTTTAAAAATGTAGAACCAGTACCTCTGACACCATGTTTGCAAAGATCGGCCCCTCCCTGTAAGCGTCCGACTCAGGTAAAACTTTCTTACCTCCCAGCCCTGCAAGCTTCGCAGCTGTCTTCACGGCGCTACCGAAAGCCTCCAACACAGCCGCTGAGTGTACACAGGCTTGGATCGCCTACAGCGCCCTGATGATCACAGATTCCGGGAAGGAGAGCAAAACAGACCACCTCAAGAGATGCCTTTTGGGCACACTGAGTGTTTGGAGCTGGTTAGTTTGAACAGGATGCAGACAAGGGTGAAGCCCTTTGAAAACTGACCAGATGTTGCCCTTTTGTTAGGGACATTTACATTTATAAAGGGAATCTTCATTTGTAAGGATGTCTCCCCTCTGTTCTAGGTGGAGAAGGAGGACTAAATCTCCAGAGACTCTTATCAAAGGAAAAGGCAAGGGCTTAACATGTGCATGACAACCTTACCTTGTTTGCCGTGCTTTTCCTGATAATTTTAAATAACTGCCCTTTCTCTCCCCAGCATATTGTTTCTACCTGGAAGTGTTATTTAAGGTGTGGCCTGGGGCCCTTCCCTGGGGCGTCACTCAGGTTTCCTGGATCTCTATTATGTATACAGGAGGAATATTTGTTTTTAAACTTCTGTTTGTATTTGTCCTGTTAATCTGCCTTTTATCACAGTGGGTTCTCAGCCAAGAACCTACAAGGGTAGAGGGCACATTATTTTTTCTCCTCTATGATGGGAAACTCTTGTCTTTGAGAAAAAGTTTTGAAGCAAATCCTTTAAAACTGTAACATAAAGAAATTTAACACTGACACTTTATCAAATATAATTGAGTCTCTTTACATCAAGCATAAAAACGGCAGGTGAGGGGGCGCCTGGATGGCTCAGTGGGTTAAAGCCTCTGCCTTCAGTTTGGGTCATGATCCCCCGGGATCCTGGGATTGAGCCCCGCATCGGGGTCCCTGCTTGGCGGGGAGCCTGCTTCCCCCTCTCTCTCTGCCTGTCTATCTGCCTACTTGTGATCTCTCTCTCTCTGTCAAATAAATAAATAAAATCTAAAAAAAAAAAACCACAAACACGTCAGGAGATGCTTGTGATTATTGAATCAGTACCCAGAGACTACAGTTACATTTGATTAGTATACTTAACTCTTGGGCTTAATAGTGTCTTCCAAGAAACAAAATTATATTGGTTCATTTAATATTTAGGAAAAGGAACTTGTTGAAATGCTAGAATTTCAAGATAATTTTCTGGGAACTTGCTCAATGCAGGATATGGTCAGTGGAACCCTGGAACTTCTTAAAAGTCATTCCATATTTGGAGCCTTGGCTCTCTGTTGAAATGCTGTGGACATTAACACACGTGGAATATTCGCAATCCTGCCTATCTAGACCAGAGAGGAAACTTGTTGATGGGGTAAAAAGGGTGACTGACATTACATTTAAAAACTCCTCTGTTTGTGATTTCCAGCAATTCTGACTTCAGCATTGCTGTACGATAACCACTAGATGGCAGGAGTGAACAACATAAAAATTGCAACATGGCTTCTAACCGAAGAAACTAGTTTTAATGTTTCTCTTGTCCACCCCCCCTCCGCACCCCCCACCACTTCTTACAAGCTGTTGTCTTTTCTTGGCTTTTCATTTTTGCTCTGTCTGCCCCTCACTGTATTTGTGTTTCTACTTATAATTTTAAATAATAGATCCTCAAGAATCACATAGCTGTTTCTAAGGAAATCAGAGTTGAAAACCAGTCACATGTACTTGTCATTTGAATAATAAGGCAGAAATTATTTTCTCTAATTCAAGAGGTCTTGAACAACTGCTTTCTACTTGAGCTGAGGATAAAGCTTCAGAGACTACTGAGGCTCAGAAAGCCTCATGTTTCAGTCCCACCCTCACACTGGCAGGTTGTGTGTGTGGGGGGAGAGTGTAGTGTGTGCAGACAGACGAGCAGAGCCGAACCAGAGAGAATGAAGAAGCACAAAGACCTTTGGAGCTCTGTGTAAATGGATAAGCCGGATTACTTCTCTGTGATACTATCAAAGGGTGGTTTGATAATGATCACCGCCCCATCCCCAAACCAAAAAAAAAAAAAAAAAAACCCTGCAACCCTACAACACAACTTGGCTGGGGGCAGCACTTGAGAAAAGAGCTACCATTTTACTAATCCATTCAAAGGAGAAGGCTTTCGTCTGAATAACAGCCATGCATTTGAGCTCCATGTTTGAGAGGTCTGATTTAGGCTGTCTGTGTTTCTCTTTCTTGGAGTCTATTGTTCTCGGCAGTAAATCTTCCTTTCATTTTTTAAAATTCATTTTTCTATTCTCAAAGACTTCTTTTGAAGACTAGGGTTCCGGTTTCTGAAGTGCAGAATTTGAATTCTGTACCCCAATCCCTTAATAACTCAAAGGCAGGCTTCAGAGAGCTGCTTAGATATTACCAATACCTCTTGGGGGTGCTCCTGGAGCACTGTTGGTCTGCCAGGGGGGTTGCAAACTCTAGCTGTCATATTTTTCCAGACTGGGAATTAAGGAATTGAAGAAAAGCCAACTCTTCTTCCCTGTTGCCCTCTCTCTCTCCTTGCTTCTTTCTGTCTCTCTGTCTCTGTTGTTGTTGTTGTTGTTTTAAGGATTTCATTTATTTATTAGAGAACACAAGCAGGGGGAGTATCAGGGGGAGAGAGAAGCAGGCCCCCTGCTGAGCAGGGAGCCCAATGTGGGGCTCAACCCTAGGATGGTGACCCAAGCCCAAGGCAGATGCTTAACCAACTGAGCCACCCAGGCCCCTCTCTGTCTCTTGTTTTTTGGTTGCTCTCTCATACACACGCACTGTACTCACAAACACATAAACAAGAGAAGGAAAAACGCTTATTCCAGTTTGAAATTGAACCTGACTAAAACAAAGGAGGTTATGAAAATCCCCTTTGTGATTGTCATCCTCCTATTGATTCCGTTTTCTCCTGCTGGAGAAACTAAATACCAGGACTGGATAGGAGGTTCAGAGAGAGGAATAGGCTATAAAATGAAGCAATTTCTGGGATCATTAAAACTCACTGATAAAAGCTACATTAGCTCCAGCAAAACCCAGAATTCAAGGTATAAGTGTTCATTCCAACTGTTCTACGTCCGAATTGCAAAGCAGCACATGCATAATTAATATGATTCCTTTATCTGGATTGACTAGTTCACACTCTGATACTGTCACTTACTAGGTATAGGTCGTTCGTCAAGGTACTTAACGCTCTGAGCTAGTTTTCTCACTGGCAAAACAAGATTGGTATCTACCCTCTGTGTTGTTCTGAGGGTGAACTGAGATAACATGCTTTAAGTGTCTGGCAGTGGGCCTGGCTCACAGTAGGTGCTTGATGAATAGAACTTGGTAATTTTGGGGTAGTGATTAAGGAGTAGTAGAATGTGGACAATGGAGTTAAATAGACCTTGGTTTAAATGGTGTACATTCAAAGGCTGCAAGATCTCGGGGCAGCTACTCCATTATCACCTGTAAAAGGGTGATAATCTCACATTGTTTACTGAGTTACTGTCCAGCTATGTGGTTATAATTGTGCACATGGTTGCT
This sequence comes from Martes martes, assembly GCF_963455335.1. Classification (NCBI taxonomy): domain Eukaryota; kingdom Metazoa; phylum Chordata; class Mammalia; order Carnivora; family Mustelidae; genus Martes; species Martes martes. The sequence goes on along the minus strand of NC_137891.1, from coordinate 28,552,503 downwards.
AGTATTATGGACGTTGCCTGTTCATTCCTTAAAATATTTATTGAAACCAAACCATGTTCTGTGTTTAGCACTATGTTGAGTGCCAAGAGAGAATATATAAAAGAACCATGTGATAGCACTTGCTTTCAAGAGGTTAACAGGTGAAAAAAAAAGGCATTGTCACTCAATGTAACAACATGGAATAATCAAATGTCAGTTGTAAGCGATATGGTATATATCAAGTCTGGTGGATTTTAGAAAAAGGAGAGAATTTGGGAGCTGCCGTTGGAGGGGAGGACATGAGGGAATAGTCAAGTCCTGTAGGGCTTTGAAGGATGAGTAGGGTTTGCAGATGTGGGGACCGGGATGCACACATATGAAATATATCAGATAGTGACATGTGTTATGGAGAAAATAACAGGGAAGAGGCAGAGGGAGTGCTGGGTGGGTTAAAACTTGACATAGTATAGACAGGGAAGTCCTCACTGAGAAGTTCTCAGGAGATATGGCTAGCTAAGCAAGGAACATGGAGGAGAGAGCCATGTGGACATCTGGGGAGTTAGTATTCCAGGCTGAGGGAACTCCAGGTGCAGAGGCCCTGAAGCAGATACACCCTTGAGATTTTGGAGAACTGGTAAAGAGACCAGTGTGGCTGGAGTGCAAATAGTAGTGGGGAAATCAAAGGAGATGAGGTTGGAGAGGTAGCACTGTGGGGTTGATGGTTGAAGAGAGTGAGCAGATCATTTGGGGGCCTCGTGTGCCATTTTTAAAGAGTTGGGCTTAACTTTGAGTGAGATGGAAAACCGCCAAACTATTCAAGCAAAGAAATGGCAAAACCTGACTTCGACTTACAAAGGATTGTCTGCCTGCTGTTTTGAGAAATAGGCTATAGGGAGCCAAGGATGGAAGCAGGGAAATGACTTAGGAGAAATTTTCAATAGTATGGGTGAGAGATGATGATGTCCTGAACTGAAATATCAGATGTGACAAGTAACTGGATTCTGAAATTCTGGATATGTTTTGAAGTAGTTGGAAGAATCACACAAAAACAATGACCTCATGAGGTACTTTTGAGATAGTTAACCTTTGAGCCCTTTGATTTAGATTTATTACAGTTTAGAGATGAGGAGGGCCATTGTAGGTTTTAAAAGTTTCTTTCCTTTACTTTTACAACACTGTTCTGATTTGATCCCTCTCTCTCTCACCCTCCACTCTGTCTCCTTCACTATACATCCATCCCTCATCTTTCCAACCAACCATCCATCCATTCATCCATCCATCCATCCACCCAGCCAACCAGCCATCCATTAATATCTCTATCCTTTAGGAACCTATGATGTGCTAATTTTAGGAACTGATGCTGATGATTCACAGATGACTATAGCTCATAACCTAACCCTTAAAATGCTTATAGTCTAATAACAGGAATAGCCAGTAAGCAAAAAAGAAGAGAAACTTCTAACACGGCCTGACAAGAACTGTGTTAGAGAGATTGCACAAGATGATGCATGGCACTTACCTGCATGTCAAAGAAATCTCCATCGTTGAGATTTTTTCCCCCTGTTCCCTTAAATGTAAGTATTCCCTGAAGTTCTGTCCTTCAACCTTTTTTTTTTCTTTCTCCTTTTGAGATCTCATCCATGCCAACAACTTAATTACCCCTGTTAGTATGTCTTCCAATTCTTCTTCTCTAGTCTCGACCTTTCTTTCAATGCTGTCAATTAAGTTTGAAATTTTATCTTTCTTGAATCTGTGGACCCTCACTCTGTTGGCTACTGTTTTTCCAGTGTGCAAGGTTTACTCTTCAGTCAACTTTGGCCCTTTGTTTCATTTATCCAAACAACTACCAAATCATGTAGAATCTACTGCTGCCGTGTCTTTCTTACCCATTCTCTCGCCGCCAGAACACTACTTCTTAGCTGGACTGTTGTGATAGCCACATGTGATGACTATGGCTGGTTCTCCAATCTATCCTATACTTGGCTATCAGACTTATTTTCATAAAAGCTCACCTCAACAGCTACCATTGCCTGTGTGAGTATGAACTCTGGAAAAACATAGCACACAGTCAAACCTTATTTTCCTGTTGATATATAGTCCTCTGCTCCTGCCAAATTGAGTGTCTCTTGCTTTTTTGCTTCTAGGCCATTTCTTAATTTATTGTATTTTCCTGAATGTATGGAATTCTCTCCCTTCCCATCTCAGCCTTTTAAAATCCTACCCATACATCAAAGCCCATTTCCAGTTATTATCTATAGGTTACTTTTTCTGTCTGTCTCAATCAAATAAATATATATAACTATGTAATAGCTAAATCATACATTTGTGATGTTTACATGTAAATTCAGCAAGCATGTGTCTACTATGTGTTAAGGTATATCTACGTTGATGATGTTAGAGATTATCTATCTATCAATATATATACTTATACCCATAGGCACATGTAATTAATTGAAATATGGGAGTTCATTGGAAGTGTCCTTTACCTGGCCCAGGTAGAAGTCAGGAGAGCCTGAGATTTCTTAGAGTAGGAGAAAAGTGGGTTCCTAGGGCTCTTTTCTTCTCTATTTTGGAACTTAGATTTATTAAAATCAGAAAACTTTGAGGCCAGATTCTTGTAGCTTTCCAGTGTCATGTTCTTGTATAAGTTATTTGCAAGTTCCTCCCACCTGAATGAAGTCCCAGTTGTATCTTAGAAGTTTGGTGTGATGAAACCTGCAGTGATTCCCACTTTCTTTGTGCTTCTTGGGGAGGTAAGAGTCCTGGGAATGTACATTTCTCACATATGGCCGTTTGTGCTGATGATGGGAGTATGTGTGAGTGACTCTTCCAGGACTGTTTACATTGCTCATGTTTCTCAGATCTCATTCTGCCTTATGGATTTACCTTCTCACCTCTAGTAGAAAGGGTATGGATGGGTTGGGCTCCACTTAAAAACCTCATTTTTTCAGGGTTATTGTGATATTGCATGAGGTCCCTGATCCATAGTAGACACTCGGTGTGATATTGCTGATCTCTCTCCGACATTTTCACTCTCCCACTGCTATAAGCTTCTTAAGGGCAAGAATTGGATCTGATATCCTTTTAATCACTTAACACAGTATAAGGTGCTTATTAGATGCTCAATAACTACTTCAAACATAAAATCCTTTATCTTTTAGAAAACCAAATGGAAATCCAAATATGCTGGTTCTCAAATTTGCTGTTCATAAGAATTATCTAGGAAAAGTTTGTAAAAAAAAAAATCAGATTTATGGGGCTACTCTGCAGTTATTCAGTAGGTCTAGGGTGGATCCCATACATCTTCATTTTTAATGAGCATTCTAGGTAATTGAGTTGTACGTGGTCTGAAATTGAGAAACAACACCCTAAAATATGAGATGATTTGCCTAAGCTCACCAAACCCACTTAGAAGTTAAGCTCAAATCTGACTTTATTTGTATATTAGGGAGATCTGGTTGAACTATCAGCAAGTAATGGTCCTGACTAGGTGGATATTCTTCTCCTATCTATTGGAATTTCACACACCTGAGAGGTTTTCTGTTTTCTCTGTTTACTCAAATCTTAACTAAGAGACCTCATATCTTATATTCATTTGGCTCTTTGAGTAGAACTTGTATGTCAGTTTTGAAAATAGACAAACCCTTATGCACTGTTAATAGGGATGTAAATTGGTACAGATACCCTGGAAAATATTCTAGAGGTTCCTTGAAAAGTTAAAAATAGAACTATCATAAAATCTAGGATTCAAACTTCTTGTAATATATCTGAAGGAAATGAAATCAATACCTCAAAGAGGTAATAGCACTCCTATGTTCACTGCAGCATTATTTACAATAGCCAAGATGTGGGAACAACCTGAGTATCCATCAATGGATGAATAGATAAAGGAAGGGGTGTGTGTGTGTGTGTGTGTGTGTGTGTGTGTGTGTGATGGAATATTATTTGGCCATGCAAAAGAAGGAAATTTGTCATTTGTGACAACATGGGTGGATCTTCTTGAGGGGATTATGCTAAGTGAAATAAGTGAGACAGAGAAAGACAAGCACTTTATGATCTCATATATGGAAACTAAGAGAGCTGAACTCATAGAAACAGAGAGTAGAATAAAATAGTGGTTAAAAGGAGCTGGGAATAGGAGAAATGGGGAGATACTGGTCCAAGGGTACAAACTTCTAGTTAAAAGATGAATAAGTTCTGAGGGTTTGATGTATGGCATGGTGATTATTGTTAATAATACTGTATTATATACTTACAAGTTGCTAAGAGATAAATCTTAAATGTTTTCATCACAAAAAAGAAATGGTAATTATGTGATGTGATGGAGGTGTTAGCTAATGCTGTGGTGGTAATAATTTTGTGATATATGAGTGTATCAAATTAATACCTTGTATACTTTAAACTTACACAATGTTATATATCAATTATATCTCAATAGAGTTGGAGGAAAAAAAGAAAACAGAATCACTTAAGGGTTTCAACATATCCCTTTTGAGTTTTGCATTTTTTAGAACATTGATATAGAATAGCTTTGTTTTGAAAATGAAGTGTATTGGCACAATGTTTTTTATTTGAGATGTTAATTGTTTACATGAATATGTACTGGTGCTTCTGTCTGCAGAGCTCCATCAACCAGACAGAAATGATTTTGTTTTCATTTTTTGCCTCTTGTCAACAGTAATGACAATTCTTGAAAAAGAAAATGATGAGACTAGTACAGATTTTTATTATTTCAAAAAAGGAAACAAACCCCACACATTCAGTAAAAATACTCCTTAGTTTAGAGGCTCCCATTTGGTAAGAGAATAGATATTCCCTCTCATTCTCTCTCTCTGTCTCTGCGTGTGTGTGTGTGTGTGTGTGTGTGTGTGTGTGAGAGAGAGAGAGAGAGAGAGAGTGAGTTTTCAAAATACATGAGATGCCAAAATATATGAGATGCCAACTCACGCCTTGTTGAGTAGAATTGATACATGCTTCCCCCCAATAAAGTTTCTGCTGCTTGTATTTGTGTTTACCATCTTTTCTAGGCACCAGTGTCTCCTTAGTCTAACAACTGAAAATCCCAATCTGTATTGGATGGAGAATATGACAATTTTAATCTTCACAGCCTTGTCTTAACTTGTTTTCATCTCATCTTCATCCAGTGTCCCAACAGCTACTTGGTATGAGAATACAGAATTACTTTCTCATTTTTGAATATATACGTTTTTCAAATCTCTTTTTACTTGCTCTTTCCTTTACCTAACATACACGTCCCTCTCTTGTTGGTTAGGTAAAATCCCATACATTCTTCAGAGCCTAGCACAACGGAAACAGTACCACTTCGGCTACTAACAGTAGCAATAAAAACAACAATTATTTACAGTTACCTTGTACCGGGGAATGTTTTGTGATCAAATCAACCCTACAAGATAGTTGTTCTAAATTTCTTTTTTTTTCACATGAAGAAACTTCATTGACCAGAGAGGTTAAGTGACCTGCTAGGTCACACAGAGAGTAAGACTAAAAATCTGTATTTAAACCCTATACAACTGAGTATAAACTCGGTGGTTTTAATCATAGTTCTCTGATGCACAGACATTATTCAAATATGACTATAGATACTGTCTCATCTGTTTTAATTATCACACTAGATAGTAAGTTCTTTGAAACTGGAAACCATATTGTAGTCTAATGCCTGGGTATAATAGATACCAAATAAATATTAAGTAAAAGAATTGCATAGGTGAACATCCCTTACATTTTTAAAACTTACAAATAAAGAATATTTTTAATTTCCAGAAGTGTTTTGTTCAGCAGTGTTTAGTTTGAAAATGGATTCTTATATCCAGAGTTTTCCTATACTCTACAAAAAGCTGTGAAAACCACAGATTTGAGAATAAAGTTGGTTGGCAGGAAAATAATTGGTATCACTAATACTTCCTTATTATAACTACTCTATTACTGCTCATGATTATAACTGCGATATAGGGCTTTTAATTATCCCTGAGGTATATACTCATTTTATTTCACAAAGAAAACAGGAAACAATAATTATTATATGCAAAGATGATAAATTTTTCTTTGTTGTTTGATATATTTTTATTTTAAAATTCTAAGTGATTCAACATTGAACATTCTCTTGATTGTTGAGTGAGTTCTGAAAGTATTTATTTCTGACCTGATAGTAATTTTACATTTGGTTTAAAGATCCCAAAGTTTCCACGTCATGAAATTGGATATAGTAGAACCTTATGCAGAATTTTGGGGGAAATTTCGCCTCTATCCCTGCCTTTACTTTCTCTGATTTATAGATTTGCATTTTTATTGATCCACAGTCAGTTTCTAGCATAAAAACAATTCCAATTTCCTAGCACTGTTGATAAATAAAATCGACTTCATAATGATTTTCTATGCAAATGTTAGGTAAAAAATTAAGTTAAAAAAGAGAGACATGCACACAGAGAAATAAGGGAATGAATATATAAGGAATTTTCTGTCTGTAACAGGATCCACAATAGATCCCCTTTAAATCAAATTAGTGAATATAACTGTAAGGGCCTATTTAGCCAGAGTGATTTCACCTCGGTCGAACAGCCATTTTGTTGTTTATGCAGTAAACTTATATTGACCCTGCCCCCCCAGAGAAACTTACTTAGAAACAAGTCTGGGAAACCCGTAAAATATGACCGACCAGCCCCTGGTAACAGAGCCCGTATACCAGGACGTGTCAGGTCAGGGAGAGATAACAGAGCCCAGATGCAAGGACGAGTCAGGCCAGGTGGAGACATCCAATCAGTAAAGCGCACATACTATCTCCCTGACTCCCAAAGAATGTGGGCCCCGCCTTTTGGGTGCCTTTTGGGTGCCAAATCTGACCAAGGTGATAGGCTAGTTCAAATAGCTACTGTAGGGTGAATTGTAATTCAATTGGCCACCCATGTGTGACCTAGCATGACTGTGCAGCTTTCTCTGTGTGTTACAATTTCATTGGCCACCTGTGTATGGCCAGGCTCAACCACATGGCTTTTGCTCTATAAAAGTTAGTCTGTAAGGCAGGGAGGGGTCACCTCTTTGTAAGAGACGGCCCTGGCCGGTCGGTTTGATTCTCGATGCTTGGTGTGAAATAAAGCTTTGCTTTACCTTAGCTTTGCATCGGTCTCGTCCTTTTGTCCATGGACCCTTCATAACTAATTCAGTAACAACTAATGATTTTACTGATGAAAACTTAAAGTAAATATGAGTTTTCAGGAACCCTAACATCTGGCACAATTCTTTGTGAGTAATAGACATTGAGTAAATTCTTGTTGCGGAACAAATATGGTGACATAGGCATCTCAGGGCATGTTTGCAAGTTGATGCAAAATCAGTCATGGTGTCTGGAAGAACATTGGTTAAATGTGCGAAGGGAGACAAGAAACTTGGCTGGACAAGTAGTGTGTCTTGAATGTCGGGTATGGAGTTTTGGACTTCGTTTGCCAGAAGATAAGGAACTATGCTAGATTTCTCTGCAGAGAATTAACTTGATTAAAGCAATATCGGAGAAGATGGATTCAGGGCCAGTATGTGGTACTGAGGATAGAAAAACTCTAGGCTCTTAATTAGAGGACAATTGCAATAGTCTAATTGAGAGGTACTGAAGGATAGACTAGAATGAAGGTTGACATGGCTCTCAGGTCACAATCAGACAAAAAAGGAATTCTTTAAGGTAAAAGAAGAGAAACGCTTGCATTCGTTAATTAATTCTCATTTATTCCTCGAGCCATTTTTGAACAGTGACCATGTGCCACACCCTGTGTCTACCAAGGTTTGAGAGATGAATGAGATGATATTTTTGCCTCCAAGGAGCTCATGGTCTAAGAAGGGAGACCAAAATATAACCCAATAGTTGCATAAATTAGAGGATTGCTTTTCTCCTCTAACAGTAACATAAGTTTTCTCTATAATCCTCATTTGCCCTTTGGGTTTGTGCGTAATAGTGTTTAGTTAGACTGACCAGGATTAAGGCAAAGTCTGTGATATGCCCTCTGTGAAAGGGAGTCAGCCTCTGGTTGATTTAAGGGTGTGTTTCAGATCCCATTCACCGCCTCAGGCTCCTGGGCTGCTGTTTAGCTAAGGATAAAAGAACTCAGACAGCTGAGGATAAAAGAAGCCATAGAGAAGGGGGAAAGCATCAAACTCTGCAGACACAAGCTAATGGGCTGACTTCCAAAAACATCCTCAGGTTTCCTCAGCTTTGATGAAGTGTTAAGATCTTGTTTTCATGGACTGAATGTCTTTCAAATGGGTGATAGATCCTCTTGCCAGGAGTCAAAAAAAGAACAGAATGAGCCCTCTTAGTCTACTACTGCCATCATTTTACTTTATTTGAACAGCAATCAACTGATGAAGAGGGCTCCGACTTGTAAAAAGAAGGGGAAAAAAATGCTTCTTTATTACTTACCAGTCTTGGGGCTCTGTCAGCAGTACTGAGAGCACTTGCCAAGTAAAATGATTTAGCAGGGGGAAAGTAGTTTGTAAGTGCAATTTCCACCCCTTTCTCCCTGAAAGTAGATGACAACTTAGACACCAGCACGATGGCAGAGTGTACATGAAATTCTCCGGGTATTTCTTGCTGGCTCGCTCCCTGACCCAAGATAGAACCGACTGTTGCATTGCCTGGGTTTTGCGGATGGGCTGAGGTGTATAAGGAGGGCGTGGGTGAGTGCCAGGCACCTAGTAGTGCTCAGTTAGCGCTTATGAAAGGCTGCGGTGTCTTTTCATCTTTCGCGTCCCTTTGGGTTCTCTTCTCAACCACTGTAGGTTGCAGATATACAAAAGGCAACATTTGAAACAAAAAAGACATTGTATTGATAATGAAGCAAAACTGATCATGTGCGGCTTTCAGGGGTTATGAATGTGATTTTGGAAAGATAAGTCATGATATGCGTGTGTGTGTATTTAAATATATAAATTAAACAAGGAGACGGACTGTGGCATCTCCAATGCTGTCACAGCCTATGTAAGCAAACCCAGACCTACGCCTTAGGGTTACGAAACCAAAGAGCTATGACCACCAATCACAAATAGCCAACTAGCCTTTAAATTCTAAACAATCAAATAATTTCCTTTCTTTGCCTTCAAATCTTTTCTTCTCTCTCTCTTTTTAAAAGATTTTATTATTTTGTTTGACAGAGAGAGAGAGCGAGCGAGCACAAGCAGGTAGAATGGCAGGCAGAGGGACAGAGGCAGAGGGAGAAGCAGTCTCTCTGCTCAGAAAGGAGCCCAATCACGACTTGATCCCAAGACCCCAGGATCATGACCAGAGCCAAGAGCAGACACAACCAACTGAGCCACACAGGCGCCAAGCAGAAGGAGTGGAAGAGGGAGAAGCAGGTTTCCTGTGGAGCAGGGATCTCCAAATCTTTTCTAAGTAAGTCTTTCCTTAGATTCCTGTTGGTGGGGTGCTCCTAACCACTGCTGGTTTGGTGTTGCCCCATTCCAATACATTCTTGCTCAACTTAACTCTTAAATTTTTTTTTTAAAGATTTTATTTATTTATTTATTTATTTGTCAGAGAGAGAGAGAGAGAGAGTGCACACAAGTAGGCAGAGTGGCAGGCAGAGGTGGAGAGAGAAGCAGGTTCCCTGCTGAGCAAGGAGCCTGATGTGGGACTTGATCCCAGGACCTTGGGATCATGACCTGAGCCAAAGGCAGGGGCTTGACAGACTGAGCCACCCAGGCGTCCCTAACTCTTAAAATTTTTAATATGCTTCAGTTTATCTTTGAACTATATATATATATATATAGAGAGAGAGAGAGAGAGTTGTATAGTACATACAGATATATATATATGTTGTGTAGTATATATTTCGTATATAAAATTGTCCCTTTTGTGAAAACATTTTAGACTGAAAAAAAAAAAATAAGAGTCAGCTTTCTCCAAATTCAAGTGTGTTTTCTGTGTATCTGCATAATAGTCACTGGACAAGATTGATTGTGTAAATAGAAGCACCTTCTTTTTCTTTCTGTTTGCTATTTGATCAAACACTGGATCAAATTAGTGGATTAATTTTAGATTTATACATGTTAACTCAAGTAAAAATCTTACTACTTTTTTCTTCTTTTTAAATAATAGACTACTGTTTCAAAATCAGATGCCCTGGGGCGCCTGGATGTCTCAGTTGGTTAAGTTGTCTCAGTTGGATGTCTCAGAAGGCAGTTGGCTGTCTTCAGCTCAGGTCATGATCTCAGCCTCCTGGGATAGAGCCCCATACCGGCTCCTCGCTCAGCGGGGAGTCTGCTTTTCCCTCTCCCTCTGTGCTCTCCCTTCCCCTCTCTCTCTCAAATAAATAAATAAATAAATTTTTTAAAAACTTAGATGCCCTTTAAAAAAATAATTTATTTATTTGAGGGGGAAGGGGCAGAGAGAGGGAGAGAGAGTCTTAAGCAGATGCCTGGTTGAGCACAGAGTCCAACACAGAGCTCTGTCTCACGACCCTGAGATCATGACCTGAGCCAAAACCAAGAGTTGGAGGCTTAACCAACTGTGCCACCCAAGCACCCCTAGATCCCCTTTCTAATGGTTAATATTTACCTATGGCTTTAATTCCTTAGACGTATCTTTTAGCTCAGACTTCTTCCAGTTTGACCTTTAAAGAATTGCACATTAGTAAAAGAGAGGGTATAAGATAATAAGACTAAAAATGATCTTCAGATTTTTTTTACCCCAAATGATCGCATAATTGGGTGTGCAGATTATACAGCTCTGAAGCAGAGTGTAGGGTATTCTGACTTTCTAATTATAATTAAAACTAAAGTCATTATTATTTTTTCCAAAAAGAAGAACAAGGACATTTAATGATACCTGCTTTAATGGGGGCCCTTTCATACCTGGTATGAAACTTCCATGGCCAGAACAACTAATTATTTCTGCAGATATTTCACCAAACGTATGAGCCTTCAAATAGATTTTAGCATTCACATTCCCCTCAAATTTTGGTAGACAGAAGCATTACCCAACAAGTACTTTAATAAAAGGCAAATTCCAGTACTCCATCCACAAAGATTCTTGTTTTGTAGCTTTGAGGTGGGATTCTGGAGTCTGCATTTTTCTCTGCTATTTCTTGGGATATTCACCCTTTGAGAAATAGTCTGGGCTTTTGAAATTGCTCCAAAGGCAAATCTCAGTCAAATGCTCACTGTCGCCCTCCTGCCTGTCATAATATTCATTCTCCTCAGTGCAAATATAAACTTCATCAAAGCATACTCTTGCTCAAAAATAAAGTGATGCATTTTTATGGTTTTCATATTGTTAGGTAATTCTTTGTGAATTTAGGAACAGCCTTAATAACTTTAACTTCTTGGTTTAAGATTTACATATGAGTGAAGGAATTACTCATGGATAATTCAACATTTAGGTGAAATGCAGCATTACCTGACATTCAGAGACCTGACCGCAGTGTGTCAGAAACGGAGGAAGAATCTACAGTGTTGTCTTCAGAAAGGAGAGTTTTTGGAATAAATTAGAATGTATGCTGGGCCATTTTAGGTTGTTCTCAGATGTTACTCATTTATTTTAATGTGTCTTTATTATTATTTTTTTTGGTCTCTCATAAGTCAAGTTTAGCCGCACTTGAATGAAGTTGAAAATGGCAAGGGAAATTTTGAAAAGAGTTTTTGTTTGTTTGTTTTGCCAAACAATATATGAGGTGTTAGTAGTTGAAATGAGCTCGGACCTGTTGTATTTTATAGAAGTATCTACCTGATTTCTAAAATATTCTGGATGGACATTGTCCAATGGAACGTTGTACAGTGACAAAATTAGTCCATATCTGTACTGTCCATATCTGTACTAATCACATGTATACTTGAAATGCAGCTTATATAATATAGGCTGAATTTTCAATTTTTAAATCTCATTGAATTTTACTAACTTTAATTAAAATAGGTACATGCAGCTAGTGGCTACCAAATTGGACAGCACAGGTCTAAATAGTATATTCAGAATTCATCTATAGCCATATATTTAGAACTTACATATGCCAAGCCCATACAAAATTCAAAGTCCTTAAAGAAAATTCATGTTTCTTTAAAGCATGATAACTAGAATAGTGGCTGTTAAATTAACCATTCAAGGAAAAGTCACTCAACTTTTAGGCTTTTATTTTCCTCAGTGGAATAAAGAGGAACGTGGCCCAAAAAGGTTTTCCTAACTTCAACACTTTACAATTTGCATTTAAATTATTTCTAGAAACTTAATGAAGAACACAAAGAAATCCAGAGTACATTTTTCTTGGCTGGCTGCTGTTTTCTCTATCGATTTTTCTTTCTGTGGTCTTTTTCACTTTCATAATTTCAGTTACCATCTCAGCTTGTAAACCTCTGCATGTGTCCACTTACCCATACTCTTATCCTACAGTTACAGTGATTTAAGGTTATCTCTTTTTGGATATTCTACTTTTATTTTTTTTTTTAAAGATTTTATTTATTTATTTGACAGAGAGAGATCACAGTAGACAGAGAGGCAGGCAGAGAGAGAGAGAGGGAAGCAGGCTCCCTGCTGAGCAGAGAGCCCGATGCGGGACTCGATCCCAGGACCCTGAGATCATGACCTGAGCCAAAGGCAGTGGCTTAACCCACTGAGCCACCCAGGCGCCCTGGATATTCTACTTTTAAACTCAGTGTAAACATACATACGTATGTGCTGAATCGGGTGCCCCTTTCCCCGTGTATGTGTTAGAATCCTAAGCCCCAGAACCGCAGAATGTGATCATATCTGGACATCGGGTCTTTAAGAAGGTAACTAAGTTAGAATGCGGTCATTAGGGTGAGCCCTAATTGGATATGGCTGGTGTCCTCATAACAAGAGGGCATTAGAACACAGATACGCACAGAGGGAAGACCACGCCAAGACACAGGGAGATGTCCATCTATGACCAAGAGGAGCCTCGGAAGAAACCAGCTCTGCAGACATCTTAATCTTGGACCTCTGGCCTCCGGAACTGTGAGAAAACAAATGTCTGTTGTTCAAGCCGTCCAGCCTGTGGGACTTTGTCATGGCAGCCCTAGCAAGATGATATCCCAGACACTAAACTGAATGTTTTTGTCAGGTTAGCACATTATCTAAAGCTTCTTTAAAAAAATTTTTTTTAGAGATTTAATTTATTTGACAGACAGAGATCATAGGTAGGCAGAGAGGCACGTGGTGGGGGTGGGATGCGGGAGCGGGAAGCAGGTACCCCGCTGAGCAGAGAGCCCACGCAGGGCTGGATCCCAGGACCCTGAGATCATGACCTGAGCCGAAGACAGAGGCTTAACCCACGGAACCACCCAGGGCCTCCTTTAATTTTTTTTTCTCCTTAAAGGATACAAACGTTTTATCCATTCTACATTAAGGAAACAAACAAACAATATTAGAATAATGTGTTACAGTTTTTAAAGTTTTGGACTTTGGTGTTTCTATTATTTCTTATTTCCTGTTGTTGACAACTCTTGTTTTTCCTTGCTTTGTTTCAGAGATTCCACCTTCTTAGAATCTCTGTATCTCGTCCTTTTATGCCCATTCTAATCCTCATTGACTTCTAAGACCTGGTCCAGGTGATCTTTAAATTCAGGGTGAGCTACCACTGATCTCAACTTCCACTGCATTTCACAAAACTCTCCCTTTCGCTTATTGACTTGAGTACAGGGTCCCTGTTGTATTGATTAAAAGAAAAAAAAAATCCAGTTTCCAGTACTATGGGAGCTCTTGGTATTTAATGGGCACTCCAGAAACATTTTTGGAAGTAAACATGTCTTAATTCCTTAGATCCTAAGTTCCTTGATAGTTATTCTTTCTCATGTTCTCTAGATATGCAGAGTTCACTGAGCATTTGCTACATGTAAGCCACTATAATGATTAACCTTTGACTTCATTGGGCCTGTATGCAGAGGTGTATCCAAGGTGTGTTTTCTTTTTGTTAGATTGCTTAGTTGGGTAACCATTCAAGCATAGGAAGTGTCTGCTTGGTTGTGCCATCTTACTTAATACTGATTTGAAGTGAACTAGTTGTGCAAAAAGTGGATAACTTATAGTTTGATTTGTAGAGAAATAACATGCTCTTAAATGTATCTTTGCTTTTAAATGCATCTCTGCTCTTAACTGTATCTTTCCATTCTTGGAAGATATACAGTAGTTGATTAAATTCAAAGAAGTCCGAAGTCAGTATGGAAAATCAGAAATTAATATCATTTTTCAGGCAGGCAGAGTTCAATCTATTAAAGTTGGTTTTTATTTTAATCACAGATGACCATTTGGCCTTATCATGCATCCAACAGGTCTCTGGGCCAAATGTTCTAAGAGAAAAAAATTTTTTTTTTTAGTGAGTAACTTGTATTTTTTTTTAATATTTTATTTATTTATTTGACAGAGAGATCACAAGTAGACAGAGAGACAGACAGAGGGAGGGGGGAAGCCGACTCCTGCTGAGCAGAGAGGCAGGCAGGGGCTCGATCCCAGGACCCTGAGACCATGACCATGACAGAGGGAGGGGGGAGGCCGACTCCTGCTGAGCAGAGAGGCAGGCAGGGGCTCGATCCCAGGACCCTGAGACCATGACCTGAGCGGAAGGCAGAGGCTTTAACCCACTGAGCCACCCAGGCGCCCCTGTTCTAAGAAGTTTAACACAAGTATTGAGGGACATAAGAAGTAGTGGTCTCCTTTATTTCAAAATGCAGTTTTGTTTTTTACTTGTGTACATTTCTGAAAAGAAGAGTTCAAAGTGGCAGTGAAGGCAAGCTTGAGAAGTAATGGTCCCTCAGTCTGCAGCTTCTATAAATTGAAAAACATATGGGAATTTACCCAGGAAATAAGATAAAAGAAAAAATTGGAAACAATAAAAAAAGGAGAGCTAAACTTCATCTCTCTGTTCAGTTCACATAGGACTTAAGACCATAGACACCATCTGCTTGAAATTCTGTTGATGTGGTCTATAATTTCAAAAAATCCCGAGTCACACCTGTGCCTAACTCTATCCTCTGCATCCTCCCTCCGCGGAGGAAGCAGAATATTCCTGATGGATTCAGAGTTAGGGTCAGGGTGGGAGTGGGGAATTAGTTGAATTTATTATTCCTTTCTGTCTTCACCACACAGCATCATCAAGATGTAAGAGCCTTACCAGGACTTCTAGTTCGGTTCTCTTGACAGAGGAGAGAAATGAGGCCCAAAAGAGTTAAGATCTGGGACAAAACCAGCTGTTTTCTAATTCAGCCGAGTGTCATTTTCACCAGTTAGAGAATGCTAACGATTAACATTCATTTGAACCGAGCTACTGTTACATGAAAAGTGGACAACTGTGGTTTCTAAATATCTAGGTACATGATTGAGGCAGTTCTAATTTTCACGCGTATCCAGAGAGAAATGTCAGGCAATTTGATCTTACAATATAAAGGTTATTCATCATTAACCTGGTTGAACACCAGAAAAGGAAATTTTGATGAATAAAATAAAGCAACTGACACCCAAGTTTCAGAAGCTTAGATAATTTAAATGAAGATGAACTTTCTGTTTTTTTTCTGATGACATTTACTGACTGGAGAGTCTGTATTGTTATCTGGAGGATTGATGTAAAATGGTATTGCATTGTTAAAAGTACCGTTTTTCATGTGGCTCATAAATGGAAAAAAGTCAGTTCAATATTACAAATGTATAAGTTGATTAATGTCCAGTTATCTCAGTGTATAAACTACTTCCTGGAGGAAAGCATTCATCCTTTTTCTTAACTTATTATTATAAAAAAAATTATAGTGTTTTTAAATTATGAAAAACACACCCATAAATTTGTTCTGTACTCTTCCAACTATTATTATTTTGTGTATCCCCTTACAGTTATTTTAAATGGCACTCTTTAAAAAAAAGAATCTTAATCTTGGTC
This sequence comes from Martes martes, assembly GCF_963455335.1. Classification (NCBI taxonomy): domain Eukaryota; kingdom Metazoa; phylum Chordata; class Mammalia; order Carnivora; family Mustelidae; genus Martes; species Martes martes. Next base: position 28,536,652 of record NC_137891.1, on the reverse strand, counting down.
CTCAGGGGCAGAGATTTGAGTTTATTATACTCTTTGTCATAGCTGAGTACATCATGGTCTGGGCAAGGCCATTCTCATTTTATTTTTCTCCTTCATTTTCATCCACATTCCAATTTCATTTGTCCATTAGTCATTTGTTCTTTAATCTGTGTCCATTGTGATGTATGCATATAAACATTCTGGAAAGATCGATTGCGCTATTTTGTTTATCTATGCTGTTATTTTATATAAATGGTCTCATACAAACCTCATTCACCTCATCCTATATTTTTAAGGTGATTTCTTCATAATACTGTTATTTCTGCTCTTCAACTCCTTTTTAGAGGTTTGTATCTCAACTATTACATTTTTCATATTCAGAATCTCCTGATTCTGCCTCCTCACGACTCTGTTGATGGTTGATGTTTATAATATTTCCCTTGTTTCTTCGAGGCTTCCCTTCCTTTTTTCTTTATACTTAGAATAAAATACATTTTATTTTTAAACCTTTGCCTAAAATTTTTATTTTAGCCATTCCATTGATTTGCTTCTTCTGCTACAAGAGAGTTGAGTTTGGTGTCTTCCTTCTGCAGAACTTGTGCTTGATTTAGGGAGTAGGCTCTGGGGAGACGGAGTAAGGTGGACCTCTTTCCATGGCCATGCCTCTGAGCGATCCACTCTCTCTCTCTCTTCCAGGGCATTACATTGCTCTGATCGTTGCTTCTCTTGAATTAAATCTCCTAGAGCACTGGTTCTAGAACGTTAGCATGCATCAGAGTAGTCCGGCATGCTTGTTAAAGCACAGGATACTGGGCAACCCTGACTTTTTGATACAGTGATCTGGACTAGAGTGGAGTATTTGCATTTCTCACAAGCTACCGGTTGATGCTGATGCCGCTGATCAGAAATCACATTTTGAGAGCTACTGTCTTAAATAATGGCATAGAAAGAGGAGAAGTAAACCAGTAATTAGGTGTTGGCTCATCTACCTCCAGCTATATTTTTCTGTTCCTCCTTCCTAGCTCCAGGATCCATTCCTGAAGTGGAAACCTCTGTTTAGCTCTGACTGGCTCTGGCTGGTCCTCCTGTTATTTTACTGCCTGGAGCTAATTAGGTAGAAAGTGATCCAGGGGCCCCTTGAGGTAAGATCAAAAGCCACGGAAGGAAGTTCTTCTTAGTCTATTCCCTTGATCATAGTTTGGGGCCATTTTCTACTCTAGTCTGTCCTACTTCAGTTCCTTCATTACTCCCACCTGATGGGGACCTATCAAAGTCTGTTTCATTAGAGCTTTCTCTCCCTCTCTTTTTTTTTAAGTTATTTATTTGAGACAGAGAAAGAGAGAGAGAGAGAGAAAGCATAAGCAGGGGGGAGAGGCAAAGGGAGAGGGAGAAGCAGGCTCCCCGCTGAGCAGGGAGCCAGAGGCAGGGCTTGATCAAGACCCTGGAATCATGACCTGAACTGAAGGCAGATGCTTAACCATCTGAGTCACCCAAGTACCCCAGTTTTGTGTTCTTTAAACATTTTTATTTATTTATTTACTTTTGGCTAATAAAAATTGTGTGTATTTAAGGTATACAGTATAGTATTTTGATATACATATACATTGTGAAATAACTGCAATCAAGCTAATTAACATATCCATTATCTTTTATAGTTACTTTTGTGTGTGTGTGTTTAGAAAACCTGAAATTTACTCTTAGTAAATTTCAATTATACAATCAATTATTATTATAATCACCCCACTACCTGAGTTATTAGACTTATTAGTTTTATGACTGGAAGTTTGTATGTCTCAGTCAGTATCTCCCCTTTTCCACTGCTCCCCTCCCCCAGCTTCTGGTTACCACTCTTCTACTCTATATTACTATGAATTTGACGTTTTTTTTTTTTTTTTGAGGTCCCATATGTAAGTGAGGTCATACAATATTTGTCTTTCTGTGTCTGGATTATTTCACTTTGCATAATGTCCTCCAGGTTCATCCATGCTGTCACAAATGGCAGAATTTCCTTCTACTTAAAGTTGAACAATATCCCACTGTATGTATGTGTGTGTGTGTGTGTTTGTGTGTATATATATATATATACCATATTTCCATATTTTCTTTATCCATTTGTTGATGAGCCCTTAGGTTGTATCATATCTTAATTATTGGGAATAGTGCTACAGTAAACATGGGTGTGCAGATGTCTCTTTGAGACCTGTATCTTTCAGATACATACCCAGGACGAGATTGCTGGATCATATGGTAGTTTTCTTTTCAAGGAACCTCTGTACTAATATCTATAATGGCTGTACCAGTTTACATTCTCACCAACAAGCATTCTCTTTTCTCCACATCCTTGCCAACACTTGTTTCTTGTCTTTTTGGTAATAACTATCCTAACAGGGGTGAAGTGATATCTCATTGTGGTTTTGATCTGCACCTTTGATAGTTAGTGATGTTGAGCTTTTCATGTAGTTGTTTGTCAATTGATGTCTTCTTTGGAAAAATGTCGATTCAGGGTCCTTTGTACATTTTTTATTTTTATTTATTTATTTATTTATTTATTTATTAAATTTATTTATTTGTTAGAGAGAGAGAGAGCGAGCGAGCACAGGCAGAGTGGCAGGCAGAGGCAGAGGGAGAAGCAGGCTCCCTGCTGAGCAAGGAGCCCGGCGTGGGACTCAATCCCAGGACGCCGGGATCATGACCCGAGCCGAAGGCAGCCGCTTAACCAACTGAGCCACCCAGGCGTCCCGCTTTGTACATTTTAAAATTTTTTTTTTTTTTTTGATATTGAGTTCTATGAGTTTCTTACATATTTTGGACATTAGCCCATCTACAGATACATGGTTTATAAATATTTTCCCCCATTTCATAGGTTGTCCTTTCATTTTACTGGTTGTTTCTTTTACTGCACAGAAACTGTTTGGTTTGATGTAGTCCCACCTGTTCATTTTTGCTTTTGTTGCCTGCGCTTTTGGTACTGAATACAGAAAATCATTGCCAACACTAATATCAAGGAGCTTATTCTCTATGTTTTTCTCTAGGAGTTTTATGGCTTCAGGTCTTACATTTAAGTCTTTAACCCTTTTTGAGTTGATTTTTGTATATGGTGTAAGATAAGAATCCAATTTTATTCTTTTGCATGTGAATATCCAGTTATCAGCACTATTTATTGAAGAAACTATCCTTTACCCATTGTATATTCTTGGTTCCTTTGTCAAAAATTAGTTGACTATGAATGTCTGAGTTTATTTCTGGGATCTCTATTCTGTTCCATTAGTCTATAGGTCTGTTTTTATGCCAGTACCATACTGTTTGATTACTATAGCTTTGTGGTGTCGTTTAAAGGCAGAAAGTGTGATGTTTTGTTCTTTTTGCTCAAGATTGCTTTTGCTATTTGGGGTCTTTTGCGAGTCCATATGAATTTTAGGATTTTTTTTCTATTGCTCTAAAAAATTCCATTGGAATTTTGATAGGGATTGCGCTGAATTTGTAGACTTCTTTGGAGAGAATGAACATTTTAAAAATGTTAAATCTTCCAATCCAGGGTCATGAAGTATCTTTCCACTTATATGTATCTTCAGTGTCTTTCATCTATTTTTTTTTTCAATGTACAAATCTTTACCTCCTTAAATATTCCTAAGTATTTTATTCTTTTTTTTTTCCTAAATGGGATTGTTTTCTTAGTGTCTTTTTTGAACAGCTTTTTGCTAGTGTGTAGACACGCAACTGAATTTTGTATGTTGATTTTGTATCTTGAACTATACTGAATTCATTCATTAGTTGTAACAGTATTTTAGTATTCTTTTAAGATTTACTACATAAGGGGCACCTGGGTGTTTCAGTCATTAAGCATCTGCCTTTGGCTCAGGTCATGATCTGAGGGTCCTGGGATCTAGGCCCACCTTGGGCTCCCTGCTTAGTGGAGAGCCTGCTTCTCCCTCTCCCTCTGCTGTTCCCCCTGCTGGTGTTCTCTCTCCCTCTCTTGTTGTTTCTCTCTGTCATATAAATAAATAAATAAAATCTTAAAAAAAAAAAGATATACTACATAAGATCATGTCATCTGCATAGTTTTATGTGCTGAGATACACTGATCTCCCTCTTATTTGTGCAGCTTCTCTAGGGTCAAATACGGGGGCAGAGCCAACATCTTATATTAGTTTGTCATGTATAGTTTTTCAATGTTTTATTGAACATGTTTTATTTTATTGTCTAACTAGCACCTATAATTGCTATTTTAAAGTTTATAATTATGACGCATAATAATGATTGTGGAATACTGTAATAATGCATTACTTGGATAAACTGTATTTTGTTTTATTTTTAAAAGATTTTATTTATTTATTTAAGAGAGAGAGCACATGCAGGGGAGGGGGAGAGGGAGAGGGTCAAGCAGACTCCCTGCTGAGCGGGGAGCCAGACATGGAGCTTGATCCCAGGAACCCTGAGATCATGACCTGAGCTGAAGTTAGACCCTTCACCCACTGAGCCATCCAGGTGCCCCAGTAAACTATATTTTATTTAACTATTCCTTACTTGTGGATGGTTGGGATGTTTTCCACTACCTCAACATTAGTAACAGCATTCAATATATTATCTTTTTGCAGCTACACAGGTATTTTTAGATACTTTCCTTTTTTTTGTTGTTTTCCAGTATTCTGAAAGAGTTAAGGCAGCTTTCAGAAGAGCTTTAAAGTTCTGGGAGAATCTGGCTCTTTGTGTCTGATTCATTTTCTGAGTGGGTGGTGTATGGCTCTAACCTTGTCACTGACAGGAAAGTTCAGATTTCACACTGTAAAGAAAGAAGAAGTCTGTCCTTACAGCTCTCTTTGACTGAAGTATTTGCCTTCAGACGAGATTATACACACTCTTCCATCATCACTCTGGTTCTTGCTAGTGTCAGTTCTTCTTTGAATTGAAATTGCAATTTCCTTTGTTCATCTGGGCTATTTTTAAACCTTGGCAGCTCGTTTGAAAGGCACAAGTTGTGTTCCAGGTTTATCCTGTTCAAATTTAGTAATAATGGTTATACCATTGAGTGCAACCCAAACAAGCCAATGAAGGAAAGCATGTATTTCCTAATTTATTTGACCAAAATCAATGTTCGGATTGCATGACTTTCGTTTTTATGTAAACATAGCATTTTGGTAAGCAACATCTGAGAATAGGTTAGTGAATCATCATGGGAGGAAACTAGAGAATCTTTGATTTTCAAAAGAATGTTTGCGGTCATGTACGTCAACTTACCACCAAAAGCAAAACTCATCTACAGTGTGCCTGATGGTCTATCAGTTTTTGACTAAACCCCTTCCATGGCTGGATTACCATCCCATCAGAAAACCCATTTATTCTTGGATGGCTATATTTTAAAAAGTTCTCCTTTTCATTTTTTTCTTGAATTGAAACCTGTCCTTTTTTTTTTTTTTTAAAGATTTTATTTATTTATGTAACAGAGAGAGAGAGAGAGAGCACACAAGTAGGCAGAGAGGCAGGCAGAGAGAGAGGGGGGAAGTAGGCTCCCCGCTGAGCAGAGAGCCCGATGCAGGGCTCGATCTCAGGACCCTGAGATCATGACCTGAGCTGAAGGCAGAGGCTTAACACACTGAACCACCCAGGCACCCCCCCCCTTTCTTTTTTTAAAGATATTCAGTTGTTCCTTCTGTTTTTATCTCTATCTTTATACCCTTTTCCAGAAATATTACCCATTCTTAAATGTTTGGTCTTCTCTAGAACAACTAGACTGCTAATCAGCTCTTCTTATCATATGTTCAGGAACCCCCTTTCTCAGATCTCTGGTTAGGGTTAGGGTTGGGGTTAGGATAAGGGCTAGGGTGAATGCAAGGGTATGTGCCTGGCAACCTGAAGTTCAGACACCTCTCCAGAGAATAAAACCCCAGACTTCTGCTGGGGTGAAATGAAACTTGTCTTTTTAACATCTACTTAATAATATATTGACTTCCTTTTGGAGCCATATAGAAAATGGGGTATGTCTCCTTAACATAATCCTTTAAATATTTGAAGACATCTATGTGGTTTCCTTGTAGTCTTTATTCTTTGGGATAAGTATCCCTAGGCCATGCAGGTTTTTTTTGTTTGACAAGATGATGCTATCTATATTTCTAATCATCTTAAAGACTTTCCTGTATATTTTCAAATCTGTCCATGTTCTTAAAATAAGGGCTGTAGAGCAGAAAATATTGGCTCACAGAAGTAATGGGACCACTTTGCATTCCTGAAATCTTGACTTGAGATATTTTGTTTTACAAATAAGACTTTTCGAGACTTTCTGCAGTTTGTTATCATATATGGTTTCCCTGTAATATAGCTATAGGTACTCATTATTTCCAACAGTCTTCTCCCAGAACATAGATGCTGAGAGATGGCACCTCACTCATAGAGTTAGGTATAAAATTGGTAATTATTAAACTCTTTTGTAAGGGCTCTGTCATAAAGCCATGGTGCTTTCGATAGGAAGTATGGTTCATAATAGACAAAAAAATTATTATTTATACCTGAGAGCTCATCTGTAATTGCAGTTTGAATTTCAGGACCCAACATGGGAGAAAATAAAAAAGAATTTGTTAACACACCACAACTAGTAATAGGCAGTTTTGTATTCCAAGAGGATTTGTGGTCTAATTATTTGTAGAGCATATCAGACTTAAATGAAAAGGGATCTTTCACTTCATACCCTCCTAATTGCTCAGATCATTGACCACTCCTTATTTATCTCAACAACCTAGGAATCATTTGCATTTTGAAAGAGTATTTGAGAGTTGATTTCAGTTTTTTACTTTTTTGTTTTCTTTTTTAGGATTTTATTTATTTATTTGTCAGAAAGAGAGAGAGAGAGAGAGAGGCAGAGAGCACAAGCAGGGGGAGTGTCAGGCCCAGGGAGAAGCAGGCTCCCTGCTGAACAAGGAGCCTGATGCGGGTCTTGATCCCAGGACCCTGCGATCATGACCTGAGCTGAAGGCAGAGGCTTAACCAACTGAGCCACCCAGGCATCCTTTCGTTTTATTTTTCTTTTTTTTTCCTAGTTTGTACTCTACGTGGATAATTACTTTGATCATTTTGAACATCTTGATTGAATTCAATCTGTCTATTTAATAGAAAACAAAGTCAGTTAATGTTTAATGACATTTATTATTCAAGTTAGCCACAAGTGTCAATCTAGCTATCCCTTAAAGATATAAAAATAAAAAATATGTGTTATATTTAGCGGTTTATCTTTTTAATATAATGCGTTAAAAGACTTTTTCAATTGTGAAATTTGTGTACAAATGTGTATATAATATGTAATAAATATATATACACACAAAATATATGTATATATCTCATATAACTCAGTTGAAGAAATAGACAACATTATTAATGCCAGAAACACCCTTACAAGCTCCCTCTTCCCCCACCATGTGCACTTCAGACCTCCTTCCAACAGCCATCCTGTTCAAAAACAACCTTAGCTTTTATGATAATTACTTCCTTTTTTTAAAAAATGGTTTTATTATCTGAGTATGTATCCAGAGGCAATATATTGGTTAGTTTTGCCTATTTGGGGTCTTAGTATAAGTACCATTATTTTTTGGATCTTTTTCTATGGCTTCCTGCTTTTGTTTAATGCTGTGTTTATATGATATGTCCACATGAATATGTGCAGTGTGTTTCATTTATTTTAATGCTGTATGGGTACATTATAATTTATCCAATTTACTATCATTATACCATTAGGTTATGTCTAGTTTTTGCTATTTGTTTTTATCTATTAAAGGTACTGCTGCTTGTAATAATTTTTTATGTCAACTGGTACACAGGTGCAAAAGACTTCCCATTATTTACATCTAAAAATGGAGGTGTTGGGTCGTAAAGTATATGAATGTTTAACTTTACTACATTGTACCAAACTATTTTCAAAGTACTTATATCAGCCATGTATGAAAGTCCCTTATCCCATATCCTTGTAAATACTTGATGTTGTCAGACTTAAAAACTTTTGCCAATCTGGAGGGTATATTATGTACTTCATTGTGACTGTAATTTGCAAATCTGATTACTATCGAAACTGAGCTTCTTTGCAAATGTTTATTGGGCATTTGAGTAACCTTAATTTTTGAAGTGCCTGATAAAGTTGTCTTTTTCCTTTCTGATTCATAGGCTTCAAAATAATATTCTTGATATTGGTCATTAAGTGTTACGAATGTTGCAAATATCCTTAACTAATAAAATTTTTACTGCGTTTAATATTTACATATTTTTTGAATTGATGTGCTTGATTTTCATGTGGTTGAATGTATTGTCTTTTCTTTTTGGTCAGGGTGCTTTTGAATTGTAAGTTCCGTTTAAAATCTTTTCTTCTCTTTGTTGAGAGCATGAAAATAATTTTTGTGAAAAGCTTTATTGCTTTGCTTTCAATTATTTTGTTTTGAGTGACAGGAAACATCTATCTGTGTTATATATGGACAAATTAAAAACAAAGAGAGATTTCCATTTCTTTGTCCTAAACATAGGACACTTTGTATTTATGGAAGAGACTTACTGTTCTATTTAGTGCTTAAAAACCAACTGTATAAATAACCTGTTTCTGAGTTGTTTTTTTTTCCCCCATGTATTTAACTGCTTAGAAACAAACTAAAACAGAAGTATGATTCTTCTAGAACCTATTGTTCTATTTCACAGTACCAAATAATTTCTGGAAAGTGCTAGGAAATGGTAGAACCAAAGTGTGCAGAACACTTGTTTCTCTGAAGGTTCTGGAAGCCATCATTAGCCACGTGTAGACTAATACTTTCTAAAGTCACATTGACAGCCATCTGAGAATGGAGTGTAGCTGTTGGAGGGGAATTTCTCATTGTTTTAACCTTTGTTTTTAGGTGATGATAAACAACCCTTTTTACCTAGAAAAGGTAAAATTAACCTTTAAGTTCATGAAAGCATTCCTCAAAAGAGGTGAACTATGGTGGAGGATGTTGTCTTGCTTTTTGGTTATGTCTGAGATTTTGCTTAATCCAAGGTCAAAAATATTTCTGTTTTCTTTGTAGAGTTTTATAGTTTTAGATCTTAGAGTCAGTCTGTGATCCATTTTTCAGTTCATCTTTATGTCTGACGTAAAGAAGGGGTCCAGCTTCATTCTTTTGCATATGTGGCTATCCAGTGTTCTAGCGCCACTTGTTGAAAAGATTGTTCTTACCTATTGAATTGTCCTAGCACATCTGTTGAAAATCACCTGACCGTGGATTTAAGATTTATTTTTGAACTCTGATGTTTCATTGATCCATATGTCTGTCTTTGTTACCACATTGTCTCAATTACTATAGCTTCGATGTAAGTTTGTAATAGGGAAGTGTGCTTTAACTTTGTTCTTATATTTCAAGATTGTTTTACTTATTTTAAGTAACTTGTATTTTCACATTTATTTTAGGATAGCCTTGTGAATTTTCATAAGAAAGTTAGCTGGGATTTTGACAGGAATTACATCGAGCCTATAGATAAATTTGGGGAGTATTGTCATCTTATAATATTAAGCCTTCTGATTCATAAATATGGATTTCTTTCTATTTATTTAGGTCTCAGTTTTCCTCAGTAATGTTTTATAGTTTTTGAGTATACATTTTACACTTCTTTTAACAAATTTGTTCCCAAGTATATTATTCTTTGTGACACCAATGTAAACGGAATTGTTTTCTTAACTTCAATTTTTGGATTGTTCATTGATGGCATATAGAAGTACAATTGATTTTTGTGTATTATCTTATATCCTGCAGTCATCTTAGATTTATTTATTCGTTCTAAAAATTTTTGTAGATACCTTAGAGTTTTCTATATACAAGATCATGTCATCTATAAATAGAGCTAGTTTTAAGTTGCCTTTTCAATCTGGGTGACTTTTTTTTTCTTTTTTCTTTCTTTTTTTTTTTTTCTTGTCCAACTGCCCTGGCTAGAACCTCTAGTACAGTTTTGGATAGAAGTAGCAAAAATGAACATTCTTGTCTTATTGCTGTTCTTAAAGGGAAAATATTCAGTCTCTCACTATTAAGTATGATGTTAGCTGTGGATTTTTGTAGATGCCCTTTATCAGATTGAGGAAGTTTCCTTCTATCCCTAATTTGCTGAGTGTTTTTATCATGAAAGGATATTGCATCTTGTCAAATGCTTTTTCTGCATTATTGATGCCCTTTATGAGGTTGAAGAAGTTTCCTTTTCTTCCTAATTTGCTGAGTGTTTTTATCATGAAAGGATATTGCATTTGTCAAATGCTTTTTCTGCATTACAGAGCTGATTATATATTTTCTTTCACTTTGTTACATTGATGGGGTGTATTACATTAGTTTATTTTCAAATGTTAAAGCAACCTTGCATTCTCGGGATCAATCCCACTGAGTTATTGTATAGAATTTTTTTTAATGTTTTAGGTTCAGTTTGTTAATATTTTGTTGAGGAGATTTATGTCTGTATAAGAAGTATTTTAATGTTTTAGGTTCAGTTTGTTAATATTTTGTTGAGGAGATTTATGTCTGTATAAGAAGTATTGGTCTATAGTTTTCTTGTGATGTCTTTGTCTGGTTTTGGTATCAGGGTAATACTGACCTCAAAGAATGAGTTGGGAAGTATTATCTTCTTATTTTAGAAGAGTGTGTGAAGAATTTATTTTCTTTGAATGTTTGATAGAATGAAACAATGAAGCCATCTGAGCAAGGGTTATATTATTTGGCAAATTTTAAAATTAAAATTAAAATTATTAACTCAATATCTTTGCCTCAATATCATAGATTTATGCAGATTTTTAAAATTTTTTCTTGAGTCAATTTTTGTGGTTTGTGCTTTAGTAAGAATTTTTCCATCTCATCCAAGTTATTTGTCAGTGGATTAAGTCTTTGTTCGTGATATTTTGCAATTAAATGAAGGTTCCCAACAGTTTACTTAATGTTTAGGATGGAGTTTAAGTAAAAAACACAAAATCCAACCCAAAGCCAGTAAACTAATCTGGTATAATTCCATAAAGGCTATGGATCACACTTTTTCTTTGGGAGGTGAAATCTCTATTACTTCAGGCTATAGAGGGAAAAACCAAGTTTTTCCAAGAAATGCTTAGATTCAATCTCTTCTATCAGGATTTATTTTTTTTTTTTCCTGAGACTTCTGTTTCAAGGATTTCCTGATTCCTGTGATTGTACAGGGCTCTATGGAACCAGTTTTTTAATGAGTAGATTGGGCTGGGCAAAGATAAGAAACAGCTATGGTGCTGTTTTTATGAAGGAAAGCCTCTTTCTATTTTTTAAAAAGATTTATTTATTTATTTAGAGAGAGTGAGTAGGGGGCAGAGGGAGCGAGGGGGGGCAGAGAGAGAGAGAGAGAGAATCTCAAGCCGACTCCAGGCTGAGCACTGAACCCTGTATGGGACTTCATCTTATGATTATGAGATCATGACCTAAGCTGAAATCAAGAGTCAGATGTTTAACTGACTGAGCCACCCAGGCACCCCAAAAGAAGGCCTCTTTTTGAACATCCTTTTCATGCAGAATGAACGTAACTCTTAGGTCACAAAGGGGCATTTTACTCAGGACTAGCTCCCTGCATAGCTTCGGGCTATGGAGTTTCTAGATCTGTCAGAGTCATATCCTGTCCTAGGTTACCTGCCTGAGGTAGCAGCCTGAGTCAGCCTTCCTGGCCACAGTGTATCCCCCTGACGCCAATTATGCAGTCAACCAGCGTGCCTCAACGAAGGGATAGATTCCAAAGGCTTTAAGAGTCTCATGTGTGGCATTCAAGTATGGGGACTCAGCAGGCTGAACAGCAGTAAACTCAAGGACTTACAGTTTTCTTGGGAGTTCAGATGCAGTGTGCGGAAGAAGTCTCCTTTGGATCCATCTCAAGGAAGAGATTTAATGTTATTCCTTTTATACATAGCCTCTGGGCTTTTGAGACTTTAGTCTGGGGGACATCAAGCTTTGAAGAATTATTTGTGGCTGGTCCATGGTTTCATCAGCCATAGCTGTGTTGAGGTCAGGAAGTCTGCTGGGAAATGTATTGAAATGTCCTCAAAGGAAGAAAGAGGTCTTGGAAGTCAGTGATTATGTGGGCCTAATCATTCATATTGGAGTGAAGCAGAACTAGGAGCTAGCTCATTTTTGTTCATTCAGAGAGAATGGACCATTCCTAGGAATTGTGCAGTCTGGAAATGTTGAACTGTGAGGAAATCATTGCATTTAACTTCATCGATTCATGCCTGTCCTTGTATTAGAGATGTCAAACTTGGGGGGTTGGGAGATGTCTTATGCCTATTTGTAAGTTTAGTCAAAACCTGAGTGACTCTACACCTGTCCTCTTGGAAATATATAGCTTTCCAGGAAGGGTTGCAGGAGAGATTGTGTTTTCAAGTCAACAGGTGTGGTTAGAAGTTAGGAGAAGGGAGAAGAGGCTGGTGAAAATGACTTCAGCCAGTTCCTCTTCCTATCTGGTTTCAAATGGAATCAGCATCTTCCAAAATTTTTAATAAATTTGGAAGCTTAAATTTTTTTCTTTCCATAGCTTGGACCTTCTGGGCTCTGACTCTCCGTCTTGATAGGGAGTTAAATTTCCTTTAGAAAAATCGTGCATATATATGTGTGTGGCTTTTAATCTGACCTAGATCCCTCTTCTCCTGATGTTTATTTTTAAAGATTTTATTTATTTCTTTGACATAGAGAGAGAGCGAGAGCAAGTACAAGCAGGTAGAACGGCAGGCAGAGGGACAGAGGCAGAGGGAGAAGCAGTCTCTCTGCTCAGAAAGGAGCCCAATCACGACTTGATCCCAAGAGCCCAGGATCATGACCAGAGGCAAAGGCAGACCCTTAACCAACTGAGCCACCCAGGTGCCCCAATGCTTGCTTAGTAGGTTCTCCCTCTCTGTGGTCAGCTTGCTCTGGATAAGAAAAGCCAGGGGAACCAGGTGTTTACCTCTCCTGGAAAGGCCTAACGTTGATCTCAAGGCTGCTTTGCAGATTTTGAAGGCTCTAGTAACTGCCGCCTTCAATGTTCTGACTGCTTCCTCGTCCTCCTGCCCAAATCCCTTCCCTTACTGTGTCTCCATCCCTCTTTCTCTCAACATTTCACATGTTAGCAACAGACCATAAGTACTTTTCTGTGCTTCTCTAGCTCTCCATACAGATACTATATGGATACCATATGCATTTAATGAGTCTTATATACTTGACTTTTCAAGGCTATTTATTCTAGGTGATGAATGAAAGTTTTACAGGATGTGCTTCTTATGTTTCCCTTATTTTATGCTAGTCCTACAAAAATGGAGATTTATAAATTATAGTAACTAGGAATTTATATTAGAATGATTGATAATAGCAGTGTCAAGGATTTTGGGGGGAAAAATCCTCAGACATTATCATGCCAGCCTCTTTTAATTCTCACAATATTATATTTTAGTTTTTGAAGATGTAATTTTTCTGTGTAAATATTGTTTGTATTCCACTTTCCCAAGTAATTATTATTTCTGTAAGTCTACCTAATTATTATTTTTAATGGGCTTAATCTTAACTATCATTTAGATATATATGAGCAGTTCATTGTTCCGAAACTTTTTAGGTTGATTTTAATTTCCATCCTTCCTTCTTCCTTCTGGCCTCCTTTCTTCCTTTCCTCTATTAGAGCTCCATTTGGAATGGATCTCTTATTAATGAAGGTGTTTACTTTTGTTAAATGTATTTCCTGTGGAAAAATTCCCATGAACAGGGTTGCTGGATAAAAGCATATGAATGTAAATGATTTTACAAACAAAAATAATTTTTACATTTTTAATGCTTCTAGCTGTGTCAGTCTACACATTTCAGCATGGTCTTCAGCATCATAGAGCATCATTTAAACCATGTTTTATTACTTTGAGATGATTAAATTGTTACCTCTAGTTTGCTTTCATTTGCTTTTCTTTTTTCTTTTCATGTTCCTTCAGAAGCACAATGAGCTGAGGTTACAGAGTTCTACTGATTGGCCTTACAGTGCAATCCACTTGATTGGTTGCAAGAAAGTAGGCTCCCCGTGAGAGGAAGAGATGGCCTGGCACGAATGGCCTGCCATTGTTGTTAACCTGGGAGACTTGTTCTGCTATCCCAGTGAGTTCCTAGCTCTGGCCACCAAGGAGTTATAACTGAGCTCCATCAGTGGACTCACACATGAGAATGTGCTTTAACCAGTTGGGAACTCTCACGGGGAGTAAGTACAAGGACGTCAAAGCCATTCACTTCTACCAGTGCAACCTCCCATCAGAAGTGCTGTTTAAGGGGTCATCTTGGAACCTCAAAAGACTCCACGATCATGCAGAGAAAAGGTACAGCTCTCTGAAAAGGTGCCAGGGAAAGAACCTGTCTCTCAGCCAGAGACTGAGAAAACAGTCTCTGTCGGGAAAACAGAAGGCTGCTGGATAGCTTCCTCTACCTTCAGAACCTGTGCAGCCTCAGAGGAAATTCAAAGGGGCCAAGGTAATAGGCCTGGGCCAGTTAGTTCTGGGGAACTTTTGTCTCTTTTCTTGTGCCCATCTGACCCAAACCGGTCCTCCACAGAGGGAGAGCGCCTGAGAGAAGTTCTTTGTGTCTCCCAGACCTCCTCATCTTCCACATGTGGTTCTCTGCCTCATGAGTATGCACAGCACAGCCTGAGGGAAACAGGCTCATGGCAGCACAGGCCAGCAGGCAACTTCACCTTGACCCTTTTCAACATGTGAATACCTGAATCCAGGCTGAGCGCTAGAAAGAGAACCTGACTCCAGAGACGGCCATCCATAGTGACAGAAGCCAGGAGCCAAGGACTAGGGAGGAGCAACAAGATGTTTCAGCTCCCTCTGTTGGGCCCCACCACAGCAGATCTCAGAAAAGCCAAGTGGTCTTACGTTACCAGTAAAGGTTACAACTTGGAAGCCAGTTTTCTTTCTTGCTGTGATTCAGGTAAGACTGAAGAAGGTGAACATACATCCTTGAACTCACAGGTCTGCTCAGAAACAACTAGTGAATCTTCTTCTTTAGATACAGTTGATGCAGTCAAATGCTTCCACTGAGCTATACCCCCTAGATTCAATTGATGAAGAAGAGTAGCTCCCTGAATCCAGGAACAATGCAGGAAAGTGGGTTAGAGCCAAATAGAGTTGCCCATCCCAACGATAAGTTGGAGACATGTAAGCCACCCAGGAGTCTCAGATCTCTTAAAAACAACTATTTCTGCTACCTTGGCACAGAGAACAAGACAGTTTCTTGCTGGCTCCTATGTGGGGCAGAATGCTTCCACTGGCAAGTCTTGCAACAATTTACAGGCCACTCAAAACAATTGGAGGTCGTTTCTGCAGAAGAGCTGCTGCCCACCATCAGGGTGGTCCTAGGCTGGCTCTGCATCAACTACAACTTCCTCACCACAGGCTGGCAGGGTCTGTTGGATCTGTGAGATCCCCACTCTGCTGCTGAACCTGCTGCCTTCAGGGAGCTCTTCAGAAATCAGGCCCGGTGCTGCCCCACCATCTCCATGACCTGCTGCAGAGCTGTAAGGGCGAGATCTTCCCTGGTTCCTGCAACTCCTTGGTTATGTCTTCACCTTTTTTTATGCCCTGTTCAGGTTTTCACTCTTGGCTCTGTCTGGGTTGGTGACCAGACTGCCATGCTGTGATTTCATTTGTTCCATCTAAACTAAGCATGATCACAATAGCCCAAGGATTAGCAGATTCAGTTCTGCTTCTGATAATCTGAGAATAGGTGTTTTATGGTACAATATTGGTATTTTTTCCTGCATCTGCTGCTCAAATTTTCCAATTTTGGCTTCTACGACATTGTCTCTTGCCTTCTTCTTCTTCTTCTTTTTCCTTTTCTTCTTCTTCTTCTTTTCTGGCTCACAGATGTCTTTTGGGACCTCTTGTCAATCTCTTATGTGGTATGAACTCTAGGGGATAGCTCTTTTCCTGCTGTTAGTAGACCTCAGATGTGCACTCTGTAAAGACTGGACATTAGTTAAAATTCCCAGCTGCAATCAGATTGGCATGTGTTGAAACTAGTAACATTAGTTCCCTCCCCACTACCCATTCCCAACAGTCTTCTCTGAGAAACCACCACATCTCAAGGCCAACTTCAATACTCTTTCAGGATCCCAAGTTCTGGAGGCATCAGAGTTCTCTGTCTGGTCCACTCCTCACCAGCTCGGTCTCAGATTCATTTACTCCCCTCAGAAGCAAGAAATTCCATTCCTAGCTTTCCTTTACTCCTGAGTTCTCATTTCTTAGTTGTCCTAAGCTAAGCTTTTGTGTTTCAGTTAAACTTCCTGTTACTTCCCTTTCTCCACGCTTTTAAAAGCACATTATTATATTTATTAGAAACATTTTGACAAACTAAAGAAAGATAGAAAAGAAGAGAAAACCCAATGGTGGTTTAACCCAAACACTGCCACTTTTTTGATTATTTATAACCTGCCATGCTTCCTCTGCATACGTTTTTCTTTCAGCTGTAATTATAATCTTTAAACATTTTTTCAGCCTTTTTTTCAAATGACAAATGTTTCTTATATTATTGCATATTCATTTTTGAGCTTTTAGTAGCTGCTTCCTAGCATCATTTGCTTAAGTATTCATCTTATTTTTCTAATATTTTTAGCATTAAATAATTAATAATTATATGATAAAAATCTTTGATCTATTAGGATTAATTCCTTAGGATAGATGACCAGAAATTGATTTACTGAGTTGAAAGATATGTATGTAGAGGTACATATATTTTATATTTCATTACATTTATATGTGCATATATAGAGATTGTACATATGCATATAAATATAACTTTTCGCAAGATGTTGCCAAATGGCTTTCCAAGAAGGAATTTATTTCCCAAAGAAGAATAAACACTTTATATAGTTTTATAGCCTATATTTTTATTGAGTGTATTATGATCATTTTCTTATGTATTTATTTATTTTTTTTTAAAGATTTTATTTATTTATTTGAGAGAGAGAAAGAGAATGAGAGGAGAGAGGTCAGAGAGAGAAGCAGACTCCCAACTGAGCAGGCAGCCCGACGTGGGACTCGATCCCAGGTCTCCAGGACCATGACCCGAACCGAAGGCAGTTGCTCAACCAACTGAGCCTGATGATTTTAGTAGTGACCATCATATGAATATATTGTAATTTACTTAACCATAGTCCTATTTGGGGGTATTTGTTTCTACATTTTTTTTTCTCTTATAAATAATGTAAATAAATTTTTGTATGTATCTTTGATTGTTAGAATAAATTTCTGGAAGTAAAATTACTGAGACCTTTAATGATACTAAAGAACTAAACTACATTAGGCTCTTAACGATACTAAAAATGATACTAAATAATAATGATAACGATACTAAATTAGCCTCCAAAAAGGTTGTAACAATTCTTACTCCCAAGAATATGAGTGTACATATTCCACTGCATTCAATCCAGAGAATTTTAATTACTTTCCTGCCAAGTAGAAAAGCAAAATTATCATTGTATTATTGACTACAGGAGATTGAAATTAATAACTTAGTGGTTATATTATTAATTTTAATGTTTTGTTCATGTCTCTTTTTACATTAAAATAGGATTTTTTTGGTTTTTCTTATTTCTTATTGTTATAACCTGCAACCAATGAAAAGCATATAAGCATGCAAATTTAACAATTACCTAAATCAGGGAACTGGCTCTCTGTTCTTTGTCTTGCTTGCTGCAACCTGCCAGGTACAGTGGTACATTCAGATGAAAGACCTGACAATTCCGGTGAGAGGGGAGAGAAGGTGACTCAGAGCATACAGTAGAGCAGAAGAGAATAAGAGAAAAAGAATAAACTATTTTTTTTAAGATTTTATTTATTTGAGAAAAAGAATGAGTGGGGGAAAGGGCAGAGGGATAAGGAGAGAGAGAGAGACCAAGAATCTGGAACAGACTCTCCGCTAAGCACAGAATCCGACGTGGGGCTCAATCCCACAACCCACGAGATCGTGAACAGATCCAAAACCGAGAGTTGGAGACTTAACGGACTGAGCCACCCAGATGCCCCTAAACTATTTTTGAAAACACAACCAGAATTGTTTTTCTGGTGGGAGATATTTGGTCGTTTTCACATATGGAAAAAAAAATGCTTTCATTGCCGTGGAAGATTCTCCCTTCTAGAAGCTTAGGTGGGAGGTCCCAAATTGCATTTGGAAGGTTCTAGGCTAGATAATATGAATAAAGTGAGAGCAAGAAAAACTCAGGCAGTGCTTCCTGTCAACACAGTAGAAACTGAAATTGTGTTTCACGGTGGGTTTTGGTTCTTTTAAGCCCAGCACCCAGTCCCATTCTTAAACTTCTGCTAGAAAGAGGTGACTTCAGCATGCCTTTTCGGCTGTGGATGCTGGCGCCAGGGCATGTACTGAGCAAGACACAATGGGGGTACCAGCCAATCACCAGAGTTCTGCCAATTTTTCTGTTATTTATTTATTTATTTTATATGCAGGAATCATGCTCCCTAAGAAAGTCTCCTGTTGTGTTCTGGGGGTGTTTCCTTGCTTTCCCTTGTAGGAGCTTTGGAACTTCAAGTGTTCAGCTACCATCGTCAGATAGATACCCTGCTCTGGACTTACAAACACACTGAGAGGCACCAGTGGGGTGCCTTGAAGATGTTATTGCTGTGAATTCATGATGTGTCACGGATATCTCTTGCACGGCTTGCTGGTTTCTGGATGCCATACAAAGACTCTTGCTGAATCTGTGGACAAGCAACGAGGCAAAGACCAAGAGTGTTGTCATTTAACGGTTGAACTTCGCTGGGTTTACTTGGAGGTTAAGCACCGTTGAGGTCATCCTCTGCTGATAGGATCATTCAGGTAAAGCCCCTCAATGAAACATCTCTTATTACTTACTGTTTCTTCTCATCCTAAAAGTGTTTGTCTTCTTAAAGTATGGTCTTTTGGCTTAGGCCTATGGGATTGTGGACAAAATTTTATATACTAGGAGACTTAATTTTCTCTTTGTATAGTTTTTTCTTCTCTTCATCAAGACATTACAGGAATGATACATAAAACAACAGGTAAAATTTTAAAAAGAATAAGTGCCTAAACCTTAATATTTGTATGGAGACTCAGCTGAGGAAAATAATGATTAGAAGCTTCATTGTTACCTGGGATTCTGAAAATTAAAGCACTGTGCAATGCACATGAACTTACAACTGGCTGTGGCTATGGCTTAAATGGCTGTAGTGGGAAGGGGGCCTTCTATGAGCGATTGCTTTCTAACTCCTTTTACTTTGTAATGTAGGAAAGAACCCTATTCTACAAATGAGTAAGGTAAAATCAGTCAAGTTAAGCCACTTTCTCAAAGACATGAAGCTACTAAGTGACTTATTGGAGATTTGGTTCCAGATGTACTTGGCTCCAAGTTTGTCCCAAGAAGATTTGGCTCACTTACTATAAGCACACAAAAGCATGGAGTATCCAGTAACTAGCAGGAAGAGGACTCTTAATGAAGGTCGGTGATAAACTATAGGGCAGCTTGTGAGATCCAGAAACCCTTACTCTAACCCCACCTGACTGCCCATGTGATATGCAAACTTTCGCTTTTATCTAGATGCCCCTAGGGAAGGAAATGTTAGTGGAGGGGAGAAACTGCCCTGACAGGGAGTTTCAAATCTGACTTGAGAGGGTATTTACCCAGGAAAAAAATTCTTCAAATGGGAAGACACTGAGTTATTTTACTAGGTAAGCTTTACATTTTGAGTAGAATAGGTTAGAAGGCAAGATATATTCAGACAACAACTAGAGTTAGATATTTCTTTTCTGTGTCCTGAGTTACAGTGTATACATTTCAACCTTACTATTAATGTTTGTTATATGTGCTTTTCAAGCAGCTAGGAACGATATTTATTCTAGTTGAATAATATATTTTGACAATAATAATTTCTCTTATGAACCTAAGACTCATATTTCCATCTGCCTCCTCTACATAGGCTGCTGGAACTTTCCATATATCTGACGTTCAACATGTCTTGCAGGGAAGTTATTACTTCTACCTGAGCTGGCCTTTTCCTTGTACGAATTATCTTAATAAGTGGCATTTAGGTAGGTTTGAAATATTGGTTCTTTCTCTTCTAACTGCCCATCCTCTCCCTCAACCAAAATATTGAATCATTAGCATACCCCCCCCACCCACACATTGACTTATGTGGTTGGGAGGGGGGTGTTGGCAAGTCAGAAATTTGTAGAGCAGGCTGACAGGTGTGAAGCTCTTAGGCACAGCTTGATGCTTGCAGTCTTGAGGCAGAATTTCTTTTTCCTCAGGGAAATTAGAGTTTTGTTCTTAAGGCCTTTATCATCTTTTAACTGATTGGGTGAAGCCCATTTCATTGTGCTCATTGTTGAGATAATCTCCTTTACTTTACATCAACTGACTGTAGATGGTTGCGGTATCTGCAGAACACCTGGACAGCAAGGCTAGGAGAGTTCTGTTCAGTAACTAGTACTGGATACTGTTAGTCTAAACAAATTGATGCATAAAAGTAAGCATTGTACACAAGCAATTTCTCAACAATTTTCTGAGTGTATCAGTAAACACCAACAACTTCCTAAATCATTAGTTAACTTATTAGTTCCAGATATTTGCTGCTGTGGATACATGAAAAGTAAGATATATTTCCTGTCCTTGAAGAAAATCAGAGCTGAGACAGAAACTGACATCTAATCAAATACATTATAATCACTGTAGTGTGAATAAAGGGACAGTACACTGGAGAGGAGATAGTGACGTGCCATCGAGGGAGTTTACAAAAGAGATATTTTCAGTCAAACATCTCTAAATCTACTGTTCAGATCCATTGTCACCACTGGACCTCAAGTCTTCTTCAGCATGAGCTGGAACATTGCCACATCCTCCTACCTCATCTCCCCTCCCCCCCAATCCTGCACCTTGGCTCTTTCAGCCTCTCCTGCCTCCAGCTTGCCACCAGAATTACTGTGCTCTTACATACCTGATTAGGTCTCTTTCTTGGTTAAAATGCAGTGGCTCCTTATTGCATCTAAGTCCAAATTCCTTAGCATAGTGTAAACTGTTTAGGACTAGATGGCTACAATCTATTCGTTCCAGATTTATTCAGCATTTCCTGTCTCTCAATCATATACTTCATTCTCCAACCACAACAAGCAGCTGACATTCTCTGAACCTGCATTTCTTTTTCTTCTTTTTTTCCCCACATCCAAACATTTCACACACAATTCCCTTTGTCGGGAATGCCCCCTATCTAGCAAGATTTTATTTATTCTTCCAGACTCAACATAAATATCTCCTCTTCTGTGTGGGATTCTTCATTTCTGAGTGCAGTTAGTTGCTCTTTCCTTTGTACTTTTATTGCACAAAGCTCATACACTGTTACAACTAATATTTGAATTGTATTTCTCTCTTTCTAAACTCTGAGTTCCATAGTGGCAAGGCCTGTATTACTCATTTTGCATTATCCTCTCTCTTACAGCTAGCATCAAACCTGCAACACGTTAAATATTTAATATATATTTATTGACCAAAAATTGCACATTTTTCTAAACTAGTGCCTCAGGGTTTCTCCAAGTAAATGTGGACATCAAAGATACAGCCCAATACTGTTTAGAATCATTCCAGATAATTTGGTATTGTTTTTTGCCTATCAGGTTGGGGCTGTGCTCAAGTTGTGAAGATTTGAGTTCAAGTTTTTGCTTTATCACTTACTAGTGATAGCTAGTTCATTGCTCTGCATTTGGTTTCCTCAAATATTATCTGCTCCATACTATTAAGAGAATGAAATGAAATCATGTGAAAGCTCTGTAAATGAATGCCCTACGTAAATGTCACTGCTGCTTATGAAGCTGCTTCCCATGAAGTTATCTTGTGTACTCTGCATCCATGGAAGATAACTTATTCCTTTATCATATGATTTTTATAACATTTTCAGGGAAATTTTTTCTTCTCTCTTTGTCTCGGTCTAAGAGCAGAAAAAATTACACTTCCTCTTTGCTAAGAGACTTAGGAAAACATGTACATTTCCTTCTTGTTTGGGTTTGTTGAATCAAGACAAGGGGATATAAAACTCTGGTGATTTCTTTCTCAGTATCTTATTACATTTATCATCTTTTTCTTTTTATCGCTGTGTATCTGAAATGGGTTTAAATGGCAACTAGGATTGTTTTGTACACTAGGGACAAACATGGAGTTTTATTTCTTAAGTACACATAATTATGTGTCTTAAAACATTTACTGAGCTTCTATTTAGTATATGAAGTACGAAATAGAAAGAATATATGATACCTGTTCCTGAAGAGTTTGTAAGAGACTGGTACATTGAAACATTGTAATGGGAGAACAACAGTGTACCTAGTAAGA
Organism: Martes martes; assembly: GCF_963455335.1. NCBI lineage: Eukaryota > Metazoa > Chordata > Mammalia > Carnivora > Mustelidae > Martes > Martes martes. The sequence goes on along the minus strand of NC_137891.1, from coordinate 28,514,338 downwards.
AATGCCAAAATGAAATCTTTAATTTCATGGATAAATGTATTTAAATGGCAAAATTCATAAAACAAATTGATATTCATAGTATCTGAGGTCTCTTCACAGAGGAAAATATACTAATGTTAACCTATCACAAATTTAAAGGAAATTGATATAACTGTGATTCTCAAAATAAGTCATATCTACAAAAATAAAATGATCCTACTAGAAATTCTGGTTTCTAGCTACAAGCTTTATAGCAAATATTTTCTTGCTGTTTCAGTGATGCCTGATTTTTTTTTAAAAAATTGAGATTTAATTGACCTATAACGTTATTATAGTTTCAGGCATTCAACATAATAATTCAATGTTTGTGTATATTGTGATATTGCCTTATCTAAACACAACCTATGCATTTATCATTCTCAAAGAAAGTCAATCAATACAAATGTGTATTCCTGAAGTTATTATGAAATCAGTGAATCTTGAAATACCGGGTAGAACAATTTGTCTTTTCAAACAATTCCTGTCTTAAATGACTATTTCAAATGTATTGTTTATAATCTGCCTTTAGATTTTATACTCTGTGAATCAGGAGAACACTACATAGTTGTTCATCTAGAGGATGTCTCTCTTGATTTTGCTGCACACCTGTTAATAATTCCTGGCTCCTTCAGAAATGCCAACGTACACCTTTCCAAACAAACTTCTGGATTTTCCTACTATAAGTAAGTATTTTTTTCTTTTCTTTAATTAAGTCACTATAATATATAATTATATATTGAGCAGTCACTATAATATATAATAATATAATGCAGTGCTGAGGAGTATGGGCTTTGAGCCAACCATTCCTGCCTCAGTCAATTTACTTCCGAAAGCCAAGAAAATGGGTAAATTTTAGATTTTTTTTCTTGAATTAATTTGCTTAGAGTTGTCATGCAGATCAAATGAGCCAACATATGTAAAGCAGTTTGTGGGATGCTGGTCATGGAGTGGCAGAAATACAGCTATCAGTTATGCCTCTCTTGAATTATAACTAACTGGAACATCTGAATAGTTTGTTCTGTTTCAAAACCAAATGGAGAGGCACTTGGGCAGAGTATTAATGAGTGAACATTTGATTTTATGTTCTCAGTTTTATAAAGAAACTCTAGTCTCTGACTTGGAAAAATATGAAAAAATAATCTGAAATCTGATGTTCAAATAGAAAAACTTGGGATCATTGAATGATCACTGAATATTAGAGCTGGATTGATTTAGAACAATATCTTTTCTTTAAAAATAAAGCATCTGAGACCTAGAGAGACAAAACAACTTGTGCATGGTTATATACAAAGGAATGGCAAGGTGGGAAGCTCCACTTTGGTTCATTCTTGGAAAGAAACATGACTCACAATTTTTCTCCTCTCTAATCTATTAATGCAGCAGGTTTATCTAATAGACAAAACTATATTTTTCAAATGCACTGGTATATATACAATATTTAAAGTAAGGCTCATAAGGGTGAATAAAATATTTGATAGAACAGAATTCCACTGCTAATTTATTTTCATTCTTTATTTTCTAAAAAAAATGGAGATGTATTAGGGTGGATGAGTTTATTTGTAACTAGCTGACTCTGATTAATTTATATGGTGCCCAATTTAAGCACTCCCACTCTCTGCTCTCTGAGGGCTTAGTGTCAGGAATAGAGGCTGGCATTAAAGTCAGAGCAGATGTGCATTCACTTCCTCCTCTCTAGCTTGGCTCAAGCTGTTGGTGTAATCGCTAGTCAACTCTAACACTCAATTTTTGGATCACTGCCTTAAAAAATAATAACATAATGAATGGGACTCTGGTACAGAAATCCTGCCCTAGATAGAATGATCCTTCTTGTATTTGCTTGACTGGAAATTCCGGAAGGAGCAGATAGGTTGAGCAGGCATGTAGTAAACGTAATTCCTCTTCTTTGTGTGGAGTTGAGAGTGCAGGCTCTGTAAGGACGTCTCCCTACTGGTGCCAAACACCTTGCCCATAACATTAGTTCCATAAGTCTAACCCTGATTTTATTTCCTCTTCTGGGGGTATAAAACCTATTTCTCAACAGGGGTGGCTATTCATTGGGTATGTTCTTTCTTTTCTGAGTCTTCCAGGCTGGTTTAAGCAAGCAGCAAATGCTAAAATAGGTTTTCCCGAAGTTTAAACATGTTAATGGTTCACAGCATCTTTACTTGGTGGAGCAATGTTTTCATTCTAGCTGAACAGATTCTGAAGAGTCTTCTTACAGTTTTTAGTTTGATTTCTCTGTTGTCATTTGGCTTAGCTATTTCTATTTATTGTATTTTAAAAGAGGAAGGGATGCAGATTCAACAGCAAAAACTGTGGATGGTACTCTGGAGGAGCCACAGAAAGTCATATAAAAGTCAAAATGCTGAGTTGTAAACCCAAGAGCAAGTCTATTTGAAGTAGGGATAGAATAAAGACATGTTTTAGTCATTTTAATTTATGAAGTGAAATCTTACCCCTTTAACGCTGGAAGGTGGTTCAAATAATCTAGAAATTGATGAAAGGATCCCTCATTTGGTCTATTTATAAGAATAACGAAAGTCAAATTTTTTGAAAGATAAACTAGGGATTTTTTTTTTTTTTTTTTTTTTTTTACAATGTTCTATCCTAGTAGGAACTAGCTTCTTTCCATCTTGATGAAGTGCCTCCAACCTTTTACTGGGTTTCTTCTGTAGCAGGAGCTCTGGATCTGAAATGAGATCAGATTTTTAAGTTGCCACTAAGTGAACATCATTTAGCATTTTCATTCTTCTGAGAGAGCTCATCAAGTAATTGCCCTCTAATAGCAGGCAAGCAGGATAAGGCATCATGAAGCTAATGAAAATTTAAAATAGTCTCTATTTTCCATTGGCTTGGGAAAAGCTTATCAGGGCAATGACACACCCCACAGAAAAATGGCACACCTCTTGCAGAAAGCAAGATAAGTCTTCTGGTTCCCCAAAGCATAGCTGTGGCTTAACATGACAAATTTAAAGGCAAAAAGTCAGAAACTAAGACCCCTGTAATTGAAAAGAACTGAGCTTGTCTATAACTAGGCATCTGCACAAAGATGTCTATGAAACTTTCACTTAAAGCTATCGCCTTTTAGTACCATATCAAACCTACATATTTCTGAATCTGTCCCACATTATTTTTCTTAACTCTAACTTCTAGTCCTAAAAAATACATAAGTTGTATTAACGAAAGAAGAACAGGTTTGTTTTTTTGTTTGTTTGTTTTGGTTTGGTTTTAGTTTGTATTTACCCAGAGTCAGACTCTGAGACAGGGAAATATCTACATATATTTTATTTGAGAGGTGATCCCATAAAGCACAAGAGAGCTCTGGGGAAATTGAGAGGAAAAAAATGGGAAAGCCAATGAAGTGAGCATGAGTGAGTGGGTTACCAGTGTGGACAGTTGGGGTTCTTTTCCTCTGGAGATCTTCTGAGAAACCACGTAGAATGTACTTCAATATTGTATCACCAATCAAAGAGGAAACTGGGCCATTTTTCCATCGACTCTCATTCCCCATTGGTGTAGGGGTACCTGACTTCTTAGGCTAACTACATGTAAGTTAAACCAGCTTCTGTGGCTCTAGTAAAAGCTCTCAGAAACAGAATCACACTTGAGAGTGACCCCCCTCAAGACTTAATCACCTCTAAAGGGTCCCATCTCCAAACACCATCACATCGAGGTTTAGGTTTCAACATAGGAATTTTTTTGTTGGGGGAAGGGGCATAAACATTCTAGAGCATTCTGCTCCTGGCCCCCCTAAGTTTGTGACCTCACATACAAAATACATTTATTTTATCCCCAAACTCCAAAAGTCTTAACATGTTCCAGTATCAACTCTAAAGTCTGAAGTCCAAAGTCTTACTTAAATATCATCTAAATCAGATATGGGGAAGACTCAGATATGACTTGCCATATGATTTATCTTGAGGAAAAATTCCTCTCCAGCTGTGAGCCTTTGAAACCACACAAATTAGATGCTTCCAAAATACATTGGTGGGACAGACATTCCCATTCCAAAAGGTAGAAGTAGGAAAGAAGTGTTAAATTAATTTTAAAAGGAGACTACTCAACTGGAAAGGATTTAATGACTTAGTAGCTTATATAAGCAAACCAAAACCTAAACCTGTAATGCCTCTTGGTTAAGAAATTGCAAACTAAAGACAACTAATCACAAGCAGCCCAACTAGGCTTTACTAATAAAAAAGGTGACTGCTTAAACTATAGACAATTGAATAATTTTCTTGATTTGCTTGTTTTCAAATCTTCTCTATACAAGGTTTTCTTCTAGCTCCCATGGGTAGAACAATCCTCACCACTTCCAGTTTAGTGCTGCTGGATTCAAACTGGTTTTAGTTCAAAGAAACTCTTTACATTTTAATATGTCTCAGTTTATCTTTCTTTCTTTCTTCTTCTTCTTCTTCTTCTTCTTCTTCTTCTTCTGGTAAGATTATTTATTTATTTATTTATTTGACGCAGAGAGAGAGAGAGAGAGAGAGATCATGAGTAGGCAGAGAGGCAGGCAGAGAGAGAGGAGGAAGCAGGCTCCCTGCTGAGCAGAAAGCCCGATGCGGGTTTTGATCCCAGGACCCTGAGACCATGACCCGAGCTGAAGGCAGAGGCTTAACCCACCGAGCCACTCAGGCACCCCTCAGTTTATATTTCAACAGAAGAAAGGAATGGCAGGTCTCAAGTAAGTCCAAAACTTAATGGGACAAATTTCATTTGACCACCATAAAACTCAAGAAGAATTCTCTTTGACTCAATATTCCCTGCTTTTCAGACCCACAGTGGGTGGCATTGTCACTACCACATCTTGGTGGGCCCCACTCATGCCAAGGATCTCTGATAGGATCCAGTGGCTCTGCCAGGGAGCACTGACCTTTGAAAACTAGGTGAGGACATCATTTGAGTTTCCTCAAAACTATCATCCCAAGATGAGTTAATTATCTTTAGTCTCGAACATGCCTTCTTTTGTGTTTCTTATCTGAAGGAGTAACACCATCCAGTTGTCAAAAATGGAATCATAATGAATTCTTCCCTTTTGTCATTTTCCACATTCTGTGTCACATATTCTATAAATTTCATCTCAGTGGAGTTTGTATTCCCTCACTAGTTCATTCCTTATTTTTTTAGTGATGGGAATGACATTCAGGCCTTCCCAGCAAACATAGCTGGTTGCCTTCTGATTTCATTCTGACTTGCTCACCACTCTGTTCCTTCTGAACTTTTCCTCATACTTCACAAAGGCAGTTCTGCATCTCACTCTTGATGACATCAGGCCTAATGATGCATTATGATGACCCAAGCTTTAGGGTCATCATAATGTCAAGAAAGAGTACTCCTATACCAATAAACTCTCACCTTTCCAGTCCAACACCCTGACTATTCAAACCCATGTCCCCATTTCTTGCTAGTGTGTATTTGCCAGATGCTGCAGTTTTTTGGGGTTTTTTTGGTGGATAAGCTATTTCTTCACATAAGACTATACTTGTCTGCTCGGGATATGCTAGTTATTGGTCTAGATCATGTACTCTTGTTAGGGTCCGTGATCAAAGGAACGAGACTGATGCAAAGCGAAAGTCAAGCAAAGCTTTATTTCGCGCCAAGCATGGAAAATCGAACCGACTGGTAAGGGCTGTCTCTTACGAAGAGATGACGATGACAACCTCGACAGGGCCGCTCCGGACAAAGCCGCTCTGGACGAGGCTGCTCCCTGACGAGGCCACTCCAGACGAGGCCGCTCCCTGGACGAGGCTGCTCCCAACGATGAAGAGGCAATGATGACTACGAGGATGACAGCCCCGATGACGCAGACTCTGCTCCCCATGACGCTGCTCCCGGCGAGGATGCTCTGGACGAGACTGCTCCAGATGAGGCTGCTTCCCAGACGAGGCTGCTTCCCAGACGAGGCCACTCCGGACGAGGCCGCTCCCTAGACGAGGCTGCTCCCGACAATGAAGAGGCAATGATGACTACGAGGATGACAGCCCCGATGACGCAGACTCTGCTCCCCATGACGCTGCTCCCGGCGAGGACACTCTGGACGAGACTGCTCCAGATGAGGCTGCTTCCCTGATGAGGCCGCTCCCCAGACGATGCCACTCTGGACGAGGCTGCTCTGGCAAGGCCACTCCCCCCAGAGGGGAGGCTGCTCTGGCAAGGCCACTCCCCCAGAGGGGAGGCTGCTCTGGCAAGGCCACTCCCCCAGAGGGGAGGCTGCTCTGGCAAGGCCACTCCCCCGAAGGGGAGGCTGCTCTGGCAAGGCCACTCCCCCAGAGGGGAGGCTGCTCTGGCAAGGCCACTCCCTCGAAGGGGAGGCTGCTCTGGACGTGGCCGCTCTCTGATGACTCTTCCTGCTGACAGCTCTTACTGCTCCGGCGAGAACCCCTACTAGCCTCACAACCCAGCTTTTATAGAGGCACTTTTAGCCGGGCTATACACAGGTAGCCAATGAGATTGCAATACACAGAGAAAACTGCAGTCATGCTAGATCTGCCACACATTAAAAAAAAAAAAAAAAAACTGCTAGGTTACACACGGGCAGCCAATTGAATTTCAATTTACCCTAGTGGATATACGCATGCCCCTCTGATTGGATGTCCTCACCTGGCCTGGCCCGCCCTTGTATCCAGGCCTTGCAAGGAAGTTCCTCTGGGAGGGGCAGGGTCAATCTAAGTTCACTACAACAAGATGGGTACCTCTGCTCAGGTAAGCCCTTACATTCTAAACCAGAGTAAAATGGATTTGGGGAACATGAAAAAATAGCCTACATATTACACAAATGTGGTTCTCTAATGGACTACAAAACATAAACAGATATATGGTAAATCTGTGGTACTAAAAATTCAATGGGGGCATGTTGGTAAGTGTAAAATGTCTAAGAAGGTCCTTAGGGTAGGTGATAATGAAAAAAAGATTGAGAAACATTGGTCTAGATGCTATAGCTGTGTTTCTCAACCTTGGGAATATTGACATTTTGGACTAGATCATCTTTATTTTGGGGCTTTCCTATGCATTATAGGATGTTAGCAGCATTCCTGGTCTCTATTCATTAGATGCTAGGAACATTTCTCTCCTCCTTCCAAGTTGTAACAACCAAAAATATCTCCAGACATTGCAGTGGTTCTCAAATGTTAGCACACATGAGAATCTCCTGTAGGTCTTGTTAAGACACAGATTTCTGATTCCTATACCCTGAGTGGTATACCCTGAGAATTTGCTTTTCTGAATAATTTAAAAGAAGCATGGGTAATTTTACTACTTACCTCCTAGAATTATTTTGAGGATTAAATGAAATAAGGCTGAGAACAGCCAGAACAAAAACCCTGCAGTTGGGAATATGCTCAGTTTGGTCAGGGAGATCAGTGGCTGAGGCAGAGTGAGAAAGGAGGGACGTAAAGTCGGTGAATTAACCGCAGTAGCAAGGTGTCATATCATGCAGAGCATGTTGACCAGAGTAAGGCTTTAAATTTAACTCAGAGTGATCTGGACCCATTGCAGTATTTTTGAACAGATAAGTGGTGTGATCTCACTTAAATGAGAAGGCTGACCCTGTTTGCTGTATGGGGTATAGACTGAATGGAAACCATAGGAGAAGCAAGAATACTAGTTTAGAGGTTATTGCAACTCAGGAAGAAATGTTGGGGTTTGGATTTAGTGTGGAGTTGGGGAAAAGTATCAGGTTATGGAAAATTTCCAAGTAAGAGTTGGCAAAATATGGGGATGGATTGCAAATGGCATGATAGAGAAAGACAGGAGTCAAAGGTCAAGAATGTCCCCAAGGATTTTGGCCTGCACTGGAATATGTAGTTACCATTTATTGAATTTGAGGATAATGAGAAAAGGGGAGATTTTGGGGGGAGAAGATCAGGTGTTTAGTTTTGGAATTGCTAAGTTTGAGGTATCTCAGATGGTGATATTGAATAAATGATTAGGTATATGAATTTGGAGTTCAAGAACAGGTCTGAACTAGAAATGCAAATGCCCAGTTATATTTCCACAGATGACATTTAAAGCTTTGACATTGTAAGAGATTATGTAAGAATGAGTGCAGATAGAAAAGAGATAAGATCTGGGGGCTGAACCCTATTGAGCTAAAAAAAAATTTGGGGTAATTGGAAACTACAATTATTATTAATAAAATGGGTTATGAAGAATTATTTTGCAAAATGTTACAAGTAAGATGATTGAAAAACATCCCAATCATATATCCCCTAGTAAGATAATTGGTGCAAAAGCCAAAGAAAGTTATTATCCTTGGTCTTTGGAGTTCAGGGTAAGGTAGGTTTATTGAAAAATTGAATTTACATGTATATCAGTGGGTTATAATAATTACCTCTGGAAACCAATTATAGGAATTAGGAATAGTCTAACACAGTTATTATTTTACTTGAAAAGGAGTACTGAAATTTGTTTTATGCTGCATAAAGAACTTGTTTGATATATATTTCATGAGCCCTGGTTGAGAGAGAACATTTCATATTGGAATATATGAAAGCTTCTAATCAAACATTTATGTCAGCAAGAGTTTTCTTTTGTGGAAGAAAGTTAATGTGATAAAAAAGTAAAAAGGGCATAATAATGCCCTGAAGATGCTAATCCATTTTAGGCAAGATAGAGGGCAGGGGGGAGTCTTGCTGATGGACAGATCTTCATGACTGGGCTGAAGTCAGGAACTTGGGCCTTAGACATGGCATTTGACCTCTGTTTCTGCAAGGTGCCTCTTAACCTGTTCTCTTAGCTTACTCCAAGCCCATTCTGTTACACCTGCTAAATAACACAGCAGTTGTGAGTGGTGGCCTTTAACTCTCTTCAGACTTTTACATTTGAATGGGAGGAAACAATGAAGTTTAGTTTAAATGAATCTAGGATCTAATGTGAGCAATTTCGGAAGGGGGGATAAGCTACTTTAAAATGTGTTTATTTTATTTGGTAAAATATATTTCTTGTAAACTTCTGTTTTTTTCCAGCTATTCCAAGCTGAGACCCCTGACAACTTTTGGCTATAAACTCATACTCTCCCCATAATGTGGATGAATTTTCAGAGGCCTGTGCATGACTTACACATCATCACCGAGTTTCCTCTTTCTCTGTCCTCCTTCACCTTCTACTTGACTGATTGGAGATTGGAATAAATCTGATATTCTAGTAATGACCATTGGGCTCTTGATTTCAACTTCTTTATCTCTGGACCATGTTCCCTCCTCTATCTCAATAAGTTTTTTCCTACCCATAGACTTGGGATCTGGTATACAAAGGAAGAACTCTGAGTAGCTCAGAAGACCAAACACCTCACCTGACTTCCTTTCTTTGCATTTTTGCTCCAGCCCCAGATCTGGGTATTGGCGCAAGTTCCCATCTCATTCATTCTAAATAGTGTCCAAGTGTGGGGTCCCCTCCTCTCTAGAACTGGAATCCTGACCTTAGCTATGTATTATTTGACTAGCTGGGCCAGTTCCCCTGAGATTGGACCATCTTTCTGCTTGAAGTTAGCTTGTTATTTGTTTTTGTTTTTTAAGATTTTATTAATTTATTTGACAGAGAGATAGAGAGCACAAGTAGGCAGAGTGGCAGGTAGAGGGAGAGGGAGAAGCAGGTTCCCTGCTGAGCAGAGACCCTGATGCGGGACTCAATCCCAGGACCCTGGGATCATGACCTGAGCTGAAGGCAGCCGCTTAACTGACTGAGCCACCCAGGCGCCCCTGGAGTTAGCTTATTTTTTACAGATATTTTGTAAATCAACTATTTCTTGTTTGATTGTCAAGTATACAACTATCTTCTGGTTGCTCTATTCTCCTTTCTTGATTGTAGATCACAATGCTAAATAATTTCAGAACCTCTATTATGAGAGTTGGGTCCTAAAACATTGTGTCTTGACATGTAGGCTTCTTCTCTGGAATGATCTGGGAGTCTGTTCCCCATACTTCCTCCTTATTGTTTGGGTCTCAGCCTTGTCCTTATTCCATCCCCTTTCCTCTCTCTCTCTACCTCCCTTCTAGCATGCTGTAGGTTTTCAATCATCTATGCAGTAAATAGATAACTTGAGTTAGTAAAGTATTAACACAGTAACATTCATATATTATATAAATTTGGTTTTATCTAACACCAAATTTTAACTTCCAGACTTAAGTGAAACACAATTTAAAATCCCCGAGACTCAGATTTACTTTCCCTGAAGTTCTGTTAATTTCATGAGACTTTCTGAAGTCAGAAGCATCTTTTTCAGATTGAAGCGAGAACAATGATATATCTTCTGTGTATTCCCCATGATGATCAATGCTCATTTCCATGTACTTTCTCCCAATCAGAAGTGAGCAATTTTTCTAATTTTTTTTCCTTTAGCTTAGGTCAAAAACTGATTGTTACTGGTAAATTTGATTTTACATAACCTTGGTTCTATTACTATCTCTGATCTGATCACTTTCAAGAGAGAATTGAAACTACTTTAATGACAGTCTATTCGAATGCCTGACATCTGACCATTACATGATGATATTTAAAGACAGAATAATAATTCCTTTATATCCTACTCCCAAAGTTATGTGCTTCAAAAGCACAGGTACATTTGCTATTCCTGGAAGTGAGAAAAACTCTGAGAATATTGTGGCTCTGTTCTCTGATCCCCAGTGCCTTTAACATAATAATGATGCTTGTTGCATTTATATATCATTTTATGCATTAAAAATGCTTCTACATATGCTTCTTGTAGCAATCTAGCAAAATAAAAGAGCATGAATTTTGGAGATAGGCAACCTTAGACTTAAATCCCAGCTAGCATCCCACCATCTGTGGTCTTGGTCAAGTTCCTTAATCTGTCTGCAGTCATTTTTTTCAATTCAAAAAATGGGGGCGATGCTACTTATTTAGGGAAGTTGGGAGAATTGAATCATATAATGTATGGGCTGCTACTGGCACATGTAGGCTTTCGGTACATCCTGATTTGATAGCAACCTTGGGAGATTGAGAGGAATTGAAATGGTAACCGACATAAATAACTTGCAAGGACATTTTATGTGGGTAATAGGTCAGTATTTCCTCCTCACACCTCAGTATAAGAAATGTTATTTTGGTTTAATTTTCTAAGTCAATTAAAATCTATGTGCCCCTACTCTCTATGGAGGTGAGAAATTAAATCTCAGTCATGCGTTTTAGTGTCTTCTCACTCCTTGGATTCCAAATTTGGAGGGAGGAAAGGAGATGCTTGTGTGCATATAGAAAGATGTAGGAGGTGGAATGGTTCTCCAAGTTCTTATAGCTCCTCTTTCTGCAAAAACTACTTTCCATGTTGCCCTCCAGAGAGCAATGATGCTCTCTGGAAAGCTTGAAGTACATTCCTTAGAAATCCTACCCATGGACCATAGGCTTGGTCACTGAAGATCTCTACTGATCAGTGTGTGGCCTCCATCAGTGTTCCACAAAGAACGACCATCAGAAATATTACCTGCACTTATGGACTCTCTCCAGACCCCTAGAGTCTCCCCCTGTCTGGGAAAACGTCTCTTTCCCTGGTCTCTGTTCCCAGCACCAGCCTTTATCCCTGTTCACTCCATGGGTCTTCACCTCACATTAAACCTATGACAGAGTTATCCATTATGCGTAGCAGATTTTACTCTCAAATCTCAGATTCTCTGAGGCAATGGAGTCTAGAAGCAGAGTACCAACTTCTGGTTAATTTTGAGAGAAAGGGAAGGAAATAGTAACACTCATTCTTTTGAGCATCCTTCCTGTATTAGTGAAAACAATATATATGTTAGTGAAAATAATATATACGTTAATTAGTGAAAATAGTATATACATTCTGCAATAATTGGGGTCTTCCATCACTTCCATGATGGAAGTACTTTAGCCACCACATCATGCCCGATGAGGAAAGAGGTAAATCCTGTCTTCGTACCCCATGAGGATTTGCCCCTTCTTCAACTGCGATATTGTTTCACTGTTAAGAGGGAAGAGGTCTTCAAGTGACTGGTAGTTCTGATCAAAGTCCTCTGAGAGGGTGTTCACTCATCCCTTGGCCTCAAGATGTCCAACGTGAACATGCCTGATGTCTCCCCAGACCTTCTCAGGACTGATCCCGTCATGACTCACATACCTCTTCTGATTAGTCACCCCTAGAAACTCAGCTGCCCATGCTGTTGATCACCAGGACTCTAAACCACTATACTGTTCCAGTGCTCTTACCCATCTGCCTCCATTTCTGACCCAATCTGCCTCTCCTCACAGGCTTCCCAAACCCTTCCACTGTGCCTTCTGCCATTGGAAAAATACCCTTTATCCTCATCCTATTTTGTGCATTTTCATCCCTTTCATCTTCTTTTTCTAATAGAAACGAACTTTCCCTTGATGTCACTTACCTCCTTCCATCCTTTTAAATGGAGGGTGTGCTTTCTCCTAACTTTCTTATCTCAGAACCTAGAGGTGGTATATATGTTCCCCTTCACCTCCATTTTTTCCCCTGTCGGCTCCAGTAAAATAAAGTCTGGAAAATGTCATCCCGTTTTTAGTTATCACTTTCACTTCACCACTCCAGTCCATAGGCTGGGGGAACAAAGATACCACCATACAAGGACGCCCCAGCGGCAGGAGAAGGAAGGGCATTGTGCTTACCTTGTCAGAGGGGAAGAGCTTCTTCAGGCAAAGAAATGGTATCATATGTCAAGAGAATATTTGGCAACCAAAATGACTTTTGAGTAGAGTAAAAACCCAAATGTATGTCAATGAGCTTTTCTATCACCCCTAGAACCAGCTTTTGAGATTAAAAAGTATTAAATTTTCTATAAATTTACTTCTTATTAATTACATATGTATGTTTATAGATAAACATAGGGGAAAAAAGGAACAAAGAAACAAAACAGGAGAAGATAAAAAAGGAAACAAATGATGTTCCCATATACCCCATATTAAATATAGGACTGAGGTCTGATACTGAAGGGCATATTATCAGGAGTAATTGCTATATGCAGAGTACATATTTTGCTAAATGTTGTCTGAGTTGAAACTCAACATGGCTTTTAAAAATTGAGCTTACAGACTTCTGGATGGCTCAGTCAGTGAAACATCTCATTTCAGCCCAGGTCATGATCCCAGGAATTCTGGCATCGAGCCCCATATCGGGCTCCTTGCTTGGTGGGGAGTCTTTTCTCTCTCCCTTCACCCCTCCCCATGCTCTTGCTCTCTCTCTATTAAATAAACAAATGAAATCTTTAAAAATAAAGTAAAATAAAATAAAATAAATTGAGCTTACACCCGAATAGCAGAAGAATGATTTCCAAATGCAATTTTAGTAGCAGTTCTGTTTTCTTACTTGATAACTTAAAATTTTTTAAAAAAAAATTTGGTCATTTCTTCTTGTTTTGATTGACTACACAGAAATTTTTTTTTACCTCATCTTGTTCTGAGAGGTCATGGTTTTGGTGGGCTGATTGTTTTCAAGACAGTTTCCCACCAGACCCTGGCTTAAGATTTCAGCCGAAGTAAAGTGAACAAGGAGCACGTTTTGCCACCAGATGGAAACCTGTGGTAATCAAACAAGTCAGGTTTATGTCACCAGGCACACGTCACCCAGATGATGAAAGCCTCTTTTGTACACCATGCACCATTTCCAGAAAGCATTAGTTAAAATTGGCTAATCTTTGCTCTACATATAGTCTCTCAACCTGATTATGTTATTTTCGTGGAACAGATGAGGTGCTAGGATCAAAATGTTAGACTCAAAATGAGATGTTTTCCATGCTCATAATCCTTAGGTCATTGCCATATTCAGAACCATATTAGATAATAAAATTCAAAAGCCCATTTTCATTCTGAGCTGCTCGATTTTAGTAACTGTTGAATTTCACACCACCTCTTATCCCTGCACCAACTGCCTATAGGAAACACAGAAACTTAATTATTGACAGGCCAACTATTTGCATCCTATGGAAACAAGAGTATTCCATAATTTAAGAAAGTAGCAAATATTTTTCCCAAAGCCAGATTTTGTGCTTAGTTGTGGGTTACATTTAAAACTAGCAGTAAAACTTCTCGAATGGCAATTGGGACCTTTTATTTCATTTGAGGTCTGAACATAGGTTATTAGCTCTTCTTCCTTTTAAAAATTTTACTCTGCCTGCTTCTGCCATTTCTTCATTCATGTGCTATAAAAATATCAGCTTACAGGTTGGTAAGGCTCTATCTACTATTTTCTTTCAACATATGAGTAATTTCTGCGCCATCTATCCACCAATTAAGGTTTTTCTGTGCAAGAGGATTTCATTTCAGAATATCCATGATCAGATTTTATTTTCTCTTGCTTCACCTGCAGTTTTCTGCAAAAGGTGTACTTGATGAGCGTCTCACTTGGTGTAAACAAGTTGGTTTACTTTACAGAGCCAGTTCTCAGGAAGTACAAACTGCCCTCTGCAAGTGCTTGAGAAATGTAAAGTGCTATGAAAATAAAAAACATTATTGTTATTGTTTTCTTAGAGCTTATAAATGACTTGCATTTTAAGAATGACCTTTGGCAAATCCTCCAAGTTATTAGTATCATAGAAACAGCTATGCTTCGTAGAGACCTTCCAATCTGGTTTTTGTATATCAAAACACAACTGTTGAAGATGGTCGCTATCCCCAAGAGAGTCAGAGGCTGGAGTCCTTCCTGTGCTTTCCCAAAGGTTAGTCCATTCCCTAGCAGTGCGGTGAAAAGGAAACAGAATTAAAGAAAGGGACATGAGGGGCGCCTGGGTGGCTCAGTGGGTTAAAGTCTCTGCCTTCAGCTCAGGTCATGATCCCAGGGTCCTGAGATCGGTGGTCCTGGGATCGAGCCCCACATCGGGCTCTCTGCTCAGCGGGGAGACTGCTTCCTCCTCTCTCTCTGCCTGCCTCTCCGCCTATTTGTCTGTCAAATAAATAAATTAAAAAAAAAATCTTTTTTTAAAAAAAAGGGACATGAGATTAGAAACAGACTCCGCTCTGTTACTTTTCTCCTACATAACTTTGGGCAAGTCACTGAACCTGTTTGAGACTCCATTTCCATATCTGTAAAATAAGGATGACTATATTTTCTATACCTACCTTTTGGAATTAAAAATAATCATGAATTTCAAAGTGCTACACACAGTTGGTTATTTCTAAGATTAATTATTGGTGTATTGTTTCTCATCAGAGAGCCCATTGAACCCAAGCTGCACTGTTTTAAAATTGCTTTCACTAAACTCCATTTTAGTGTTATTCTGTTAGCCAAATTTGAGGTTTAATATAAGAGAACCAAAACTTTTTTATTTGCTTTGATATGAAAATGTAATTGAGGAAATTGTTTGTACCTCACATAGTGTCTTTTTTATGAGGTCCTAAAGAGGTGACACATTTTTTTCTCAGAATATTTAAATTTCTTTTAAACACGGCTATTTTTATTTTTTAAGTCACGTGTCTGGTTGTTGTTCCTTTTCACACTAGCTTCTAGGCAGCTCTGAGTTAGGTCCATGATTCATATCTAGAAATGTGAAACTTCATGGTATCTCACAACCATCTTTATTATTTCTGGCTGTATTTTCCTTTTCTTCATGACTTCCTCACTTTACTCTCCTCATATGCTACATGTATTTTGAAAACGACATGATTTTTGGAATAAGGTGGTATTTTTCAAAGAGCTGGAGCAAATAATCCTAAAATTTGTATGGAATCAGAAGAGACCCCAAATTGCTAAGGAAATGTTGAAAAACAAAAATAAAACTGGCGACATCACGTTACCTGATTTCAAGCTTTACTACAAAGCTGTGATCACCAAGATAGCATGGTACTGGCATAAAAACAGACACATAGACCAGTGGAACAAAGTAAGGTGGTATCTAAATATGAGACTGACACGCTACCTACTGTGCTAATAAGGAACCTAGGTGGTATCTAAATATGAAAAGTAATTTCTTCTATGAGATAGAAAATAATTGCTAGCATGTATTGAACACCTAGTATGTGTTTGGCCCTATGAAAAACACTACATAAATAGGATGTCCTTTATTCTTCACCATGAAAATGGTGTTATTATTTCCTATATTTTACCAATGAAGAAATTGAGGCTTACTGAGTTTAATGGACTCATCCAGTGGCTCTCCACTGATGAATGGAGGGTGCTAAATTCCACATAGTTTTATCTGGCTCCAATATTCATGCTGATTAGTCATTACACTATTATTGCCTTTTCATGCAAATTATAATAATGTGATAAATGATTAATGTTAGTGTAGAGTTATCAAAGGTTTTTGATGTAATAAAATGCTTAATCTTTTTCAAAAGCATCCAAATTTTTAAAAATTGGGTGTTTTAAGACTCTCTTGTTCAGGGGCACCTGGGTGGCTCAGTTGGTTAAGCGACTGCCTTTGGCTCAGGTCATGATCCTGGAGTCCCAGGATCAAGTCCCAGATCGGGCTCCCAGCTCCATGAAGAGTCTGCTTCTCCCTCTGATCCTCTCCCCTCTCAAGCTCTCTCTCTCTCAAATAAATAAATAACATCTTAAAAAAAAAAAAAGACTCTCTTGTTCATATCTTTGGTTGAAAATTTGATAGAGCAGATATTTCGCCAACCCTTGCCTTTACTGCCAAAAAATGATATCGATGTCTGTCTCCTTTTGTGAGTTGGTATGATACCCAAGAGAAATGCATGCCTCATAATGACATATGGAGAAACATATCCAACAATCCTTTTTTAGAATGTAACAAATACCTTCTGGCACTTTCCAGCAATCTTCTGTCACAGTTTGTTTCTTCAAGGTATACTTCAAATACCTTTGCTACTCTCTTTCTTTTCATGACCTTCAAATGTTGTTATTCATTGAGTTATCTTCCTGTTCACATTTGTTTAAGCAGAAAGGTTCTGTTTAGTCCCCTTTCTTTTTGCTGTATGGTCAATGTCCTTGTGGAACTGTTTCTTTTTAATTTTGTAGACGTGGTTGTAAAAATGGTTGAGGAAATGTAGGCCACACAGTTAATAAAAAATGGTTAACAGCAAGATCCTGGCTGGGTTAGTGGGAAGGTGACATTTGATATCACAGCAAGGAAAGCATTCTGAAGTGAATGACTTCTGAACTTGCTTCGTACTGAGGGGAATGGGCATCTTGAAGCTGGAGTGCTTAGGACTCGGAGGCTTGTTCCTCCTCAGCAAAGCCATATACAAATCCTCCTCCTGCCGCAGAACAGCTTCTTCTCAGGAGAGAGACGAGCAGTGTTCAGAAAGCCTGGAAGACACAGTGCAGTTAGAGAAGTCGTTTCCAGAAAAATGGGTGACTGAGGCAGTCATTTTTAAGAGAATCGAAGGAGACAAGCTATCTATAGCTTTAACTTTTGCACAGGTCTGTGTATTAACTAATAGGACTGGGAACAGCTGGAACTATAAGCATATAGTTCATTAAAACCCTTAGGGAGATGATTTCTGAGCATCATATTCAGAAAGAATGAAATGCCTTTACAACTGTGCCTTCATTCTAGTACAAACCTGTGTGGGACAAAGATCAAGCGGGAACACAAGAGATTTGCCAAAGACACCAGATCAGACCATGAAAATAAAAGGATAAGAACAGAACCAGCAGGGAAATTTTTTGTTCAACATTTGCTAGAATTTTCATTCAATGCTTACTGAAGTATAATTAGAATTGAATTTCTCAAATTTGTCTTTTTATTTTTTTTTGTAATTGTTTTTGTGCAGGGACATTTTATATCTATTATGTAACATAGGCACAATTCCAAGAGCTATAAACTTTCAGAAGATCTACAAATAAATTCCCACCTAAAAACTGACCTATTAGCTTTAGAATATGAAAGAAACCCCTGCAAGTCCAAAGGAATTAATACTTAATGAAATATCCACAAAACATAACATTAAATTACTTGTTTGACTACAACTTCAGTCAAGGGTTTTATCTTAGGATAGAGGTTAAATAATAAGAAAAAAATGAAGTATTTGTCCCCAAATAAATAAAATTATGTAAATACCTTCTATAATTTTCACAGCAAAAATATTCTTGATGTATGATACGGGTGTTTTAAATACATGTTCTTGATATAATATGAAGGGAGATCTCTAAGAAGATTAAAATTAAGAAGGTTGTCATAAAATAATTCAAGATGAGTTTATGTACATATATATTTGTTTCATTTTCTATTGTTATGTAACAAATTACCACAAATTTCATACATAAAAAGAACACACATTTAACATTTCACAATTTTCCTGTGTAGGACTCACACATGTGTTATCTGGGTCCTTTGTTGAGGGTTTAATCAGGTTGAAATCACTTTGATTTCAGGTTGGTTGGACCTGTGATCTTATTTGGAGACTTAAGTGATTTAGTTGGACGAGTCATCATGGGAGTGACATCCATCAACTCGGTCACATTATGTAATGTAGTTACAAGAGTGACAGCCATTACCTTTGCTATATTGTAATGGTAAGAAGCAAGTCAACGGTCCCACCCACACACAAGGGGAAGGAGTTATGTAAGTGGGGAGTGGACCATGCATCCTAAAATGATTTACTGGGAGTTACTTTTGGTTGTGTCTGACACAGTGTTTACAGTTAGCTTTTTTCTTTTTTAAAACAGATTTTGAAATAATTGACAATAACTGAACCCATACTGGTGTGTGTGTGTGTGTGTGTGTGTGTGTGCATGTGTGTATAAACGCATGATTATGTGTCTGTATATAAACTTGGTGTATTACAATAGCTTATATTTGGTAACAATTACAATTAGTGAGTACATTTTTGGGTTTGAGTATATGTGTTCTTCACTCCAAGATGGAAGAGTCAGGATTACCTGACTCACAGTTGGAGTAAGTGATTCTAGGACCTACCTATTTTTGGAAGGAGCCTGGTAACCGGAGTGGGAGCTTTGTTGGAGAGACCTTGCTTGTAGTTAAGAGTTCACAGATGGGGGGGCACCTGGGTGGCTCAGTGGGTTAAAGCCTCTGCCTTCGGCTCAGGTCGTGATCTCAGGGTCCTGGGATCGAGCCCTGCATCGGGCTCTCTGCTCAGCGGGGAGCCTGCTTCCCTCTCTCTCTCTGCCTGCTTCTCTGCAGTGCTTGTGATCTCTGTCAAATAAATAAATAAAATCTTTAAAAAAAACAAAAAAGAGTTCACAGATGGATCAGGATTTCTGAAGATGAACTACAACTTGGTAAGTCTCGGAAACAATAGACGTGTTATTTTCTTGGATTCGATTCTTGGATTTTTGGAAGACACGCAGTTTGAGGGGCAGAAATATACATCTAACAGCAGTAGCAAAATTTTAAGATGAAGATGAGGACCGCTAGAAGGGAGGGACTCTGGGTGATAGTATTAGTTTTAACCTATCACATCTGAGATCAAGCTCTGAAGGAACCCTAGAAGATATGTCGTTTCATTTGCCAGCACCATAAACCGTTAAGATGTCTGTATACATTCATAGCTCCCAGTTAAAATTCCTACTCTGAAGAAATAACCAATGTATATTTGGAAAATCGTTGCTTCTCTGTAGGACTTCTTTAAACCCCAGCCATTTGAAGAACTTTCAAATTCAGTCTATTTTATGTCAGAGTGAATAAAACCACATTTAATGAGTGAAAATGTCTGGGTCGTCTCCATTTTTATTTTCTCTTCTACCAATTATTGCAGATGCTCGAACTAGCCTCCTCAGCTGCAAATTGATGGATACAGAGAACCAGCCACATGGAGTGTTCATATGATTGTTGCCATCTGTCTTTAAATATAACACTCTAGTATGCGTCTCTAAGTAACATAACAAGAAAATCTCCACCTGGAACCACAATTCAAGTTTAAGTCTACATTTTCCAAACATATAGATTATGGAAAAATCAAGAACTAAAGAGAGAACAAGATAACTTATGTGAAGAAAAAAATATGACTATTATAAAAGAAGAAAGGACAAGTGAAAGAAAGTAGGGAATTAATTGAACAGCAGGAAGGAGATGGACAATTTCCAAGAACAATATATTCCTCCCACTCTAAAGCTGGAGAGCTCAATTTCTTCTCTTTCTTTCATAATTACTAGGAGAGCCTCTTCAGAACTAATAAATTTTATTGGTTCATTTAAAAAAATACTTATAATACAGGACCTAATAAATCTGAATATAGTTGTTTTGACTATTAAAATTTTTATTCTTAGGAACTATATAAGTTAAGGCATACTATATTTTAAATAGATTAAAATTGCTTTACTTTTGTTGCTAAATTTGGAATGAATTAGAAGAGCTTAAAATGCATTAAAATTAACTTTGTGCATATAAAATCATCTTTTGAATTTTTTTTTAATAAAACTGGTTTAACCAAATTTAAGCTAAAGGAGACTCTATGAATGGATTTGAGAAAAGCAATTGCATCCTGGAATATCATAAAATGAGCAGGATTCAAAATAATTAAGCCCACTCTTATAGGGAGATTTCTAATTAGAAGTTTCTTCTTAGAGAGTATAAGATTGTGTCATCAAACTTTAGTCCCTTTTTAATATGTCCTGGATGTAGAACTTCAATTAGGAAAATTCATATCCAAAATCTCCATTTAAGAGAGTAGATTTGTACTGACTACATCTCAAACTAAGTGCGATTCTGGAAACTCCCCAATTCTGTTTTGATTCCCATGGGAACATTATAATTTACAGGCTAGATAATACTTTTTAAAGACAGAAAGTGCTTCCTGTATACCGATACTTTCTTTCTTTCTTTCTTTTTTTTTTTGAGAAGCATTAGAGGCCATAAAGTGTGAATCTTTATACTACCTACAAAGGAGTTGGTAGATATGTAGAGAATAAAGATATCTTACCTTGGTCACCTTCATATTTTGAAACAGCTTCTCTGTGATGAGAGAATGAATGCAGGTGCTTAGGTTGACTCAGAAGTCTTAGCTGGAATGAGAGGATATGCAAAACAAAGTATTGAAGAACAACACTTCCTTCATTGTGAAAAGGAGAAAACCACCCACATGAAGTCAGTAGAGTTTGATATTGAAGATAAATCCAGATTTGGAAGATTCTACGTTGGAAGACTAATATCTACCAAGACTGGAAGTCAACTCTTCAATGATTAGGTGTCACTGAGAAACATACTACTGGCCCTAGAAAATACACAGGAAAAGGCATTTCATGGAAAAGCCCTATATAATACCAAAAATGAGTCATTAGTGGAGTCAGGAGCAAAGGAAACTTGTGATTTGTTGTTGTTTTGCTAAATTAAACTGACTTAAAAAAATAAATTAACTTCCTAATATCAAAGTAGAAGTTCATAATTAAGAAGCTGGAGAGCACTAGAATACTGGTTGGGGGAATAATCCGAACCCACAGATTAGAGCCAATTTAAATAAACTACATGAATCCTCTTATTGGGCATTTTCAAAATTTAGAATATTATTATACTTTTTATGTTTGCTATGAAAAGAACTAAGTCCAGTTTTCTGTTATTTCCTGGAGTGTTTCTGACTGATGTCACAAAGGTGAAGGGCTGGTCTTCTTCTGTTTACAAAATCTGTGATTGGGAATATGCCTTTCAGTTTATTGATTCAGTAGGGGAGAAGGAGAAATAACTGAGTAAATGAAGGGAGTTATTATGTTGCTTAAGTGAGACAGTATTATTAAAGGAAATGATAAAGATTTGGGGTGAGATTCAATTAGTTGTGTGGCTTTATAAATAATTTGAGCTTTTTGATTCTCAATTTTTTTTAGTTTATAAAATAAGGATAATGACACCTAATTGGACATGTGGTCATGATACATATAGAGTTTGTAGAAAGCATCCTGTGAAAAATGATACTGATTTTATTATTATTATTATTTTTAAAGATTTTATTTATTTATTTGACCGACAGAGATCACAAGTAGGCAGAGAGGAAGAAGCAGGCTCCCCACTGAGCAGAGAGCCCAATGCGGGGCTCGATCCCAGGACCCTGAGATCATGACCTGAGCTGAAGGCGGAGGCTTTAACCCACTGAGCCATCCAGGCGCCCCTAATTTTTTTTATTATTGAGATAATCAGTATTCTGGAGTTCACTGGAAAAAATGAAAGGTGATTCTCCTAAATACATTGAAATTATAGACAAAGAAGGTCCACAGTAGATTTTATTCTCTGTATAAATAAAGATGAGCTTGATAATAGAAAAGAGCATACATGGTTAAATTTTACAGTGAGGAATAAAGTCTAGGGCATTTTGTTTTATAGGCATTTGTTATTTGGGCCATTCTGTCATCTGGTTCACATTGTATTGCCCTGTCTGCTAAGCTTGATTGGACAAGTTAGTTGAGCTTTTCTTTTCTAGCGGGGAAGTAGAATATGAGGTGAATTCTCAACCTAATAGAATGACCTTGGGATAAACTTAATTGAATTATTCTATCTTGGCATGTTTTGGTAACTTTTGTTATATTATGAAAGAGATAAATAAAGTCTTGAAAGATGGTACTTCATATCTCATTTGTCCCAGTGACTATTTAAGAGAAATAATAACATAAGAAGGCAGTCTAACACGTGTTGCCATCAAATGTAAGATCTAAGATTTGGGTGTGCATTTAGTGGTAACAGGATGAGGGGGATGTTTAGTCTGATTTAGTTTCCAGCGGTGGGTCTACCTCTACCTACGGCAAATGTGGTTTTCTTTGTGGCCCAGCTAATAGGCTAGGGAACTAAATTAGAGTGTGGAATCAAAACCCCAGCTCATAAGTATTTCTGTTTGTCCTTGTTCTTTATGAATATGCAACACTGAGGGGTGTTT
This sequence comes from Martes martes, assembly GCF_963455335.1. NCBI lineage: Eukaryota > Metazoa > Chordata > Mammalia > Carnivora > Mustelidae > Martes > Martes martes. The sequence continues at coordinate 28,491,610 of NC_137891.1, read as the reverse complement.
TATGAGGGATGCATGGTTGAAGACAGAATGTGGATTCGAGGGGTGCCTGGGTGGCTCAGTGGTTTAAGCCTCTGCCTTCGGTTCAGGTCATGATCTCGGGGTCCTGGGATCGAGCCCCGCATCGGGCTCTCTGCTCCAGCGGGAGCCTGCTTCCCCCTCACTCTGTCTGCCTCTCTGCCTGGCTCTGATTTCTCTCTGTCAAAAAAAAAAAAAAAAAAAAAAAAAAAAAAAAAAAAAAAAGAATGTGGATTCGAGACCTTAGTTTCCTTGTATCTCTGTCTGTACATTTATATAGTTACATTATTACTTAACTGCAAAAAAAGGGCTTATAATGTCTACCTAACTTCTTTTCTTACCTTACATAATTGAGTGAGACTTGTATATTGAAGAGGTTTTGGAAAAAAGTTGATCATTCCATATAAGCCTAAGGTCTCATGAGGAAGTTTTGTGAAAATTATACAAAGAATGAGTCAGAAAGAAGCCGTCTTTCATCTTTCTGTAGCTCTTTCCCTACTCCTTTTGCCTTTTTTTTTTCCAGAATAAGAGGAATGGGAAATGAAGTTATATTAAATATTTTTTTTCTTTTCAAAGCTTGCTTGCATTGTGACTTCAGTGACAGCATTTCAACTGAAGAGTTGAAAGACAATGCGTGTCATGGTTCAGCGCTGGGATTCTGGAGCCCGGCTGTTGGGTTTGAACCTTGTCTCTGCCACTCACTCTGACCTTTGACAGGTCATTTAGCATCTCTGCTCCACGATTTCCTTTATGTCAAATGGGGGTAATTCCACACAGTTGTTTGTGAGGACTAACTGAATTATTCCATGTGTAGTACTGAGAATAGTGGCTAACACTTCCTAAATTCTCAGAAATTGCCAGCTATTTTTCTTCCTAATTGTATCCCTGAAAAGCCATTAGTTTTTCCAGGAAATCTGTGACTGCGCCAGGCTAATCCACTGATTTTTGAACTTGTAAGGAGGATATGAAAGGATATTTGCAATTAGTGGCTTTACATGTGGGACTACAAATGCCGTGTTCTCCAGAATTGTGGCCTTCTGACTCAGAATAAATTAAGACTTTTCTCCACATTATCATTATTGTATGGGGAGATGAGTTCAGCTTTGGTGGGTGGTGCAAGGGTTATGTTAGGATTTGTTCTCTGTGACAGTCTGAAATCAGATTCATCAAGGGAGCCTGTCCTAGCAAGAGATTGCAACAGCTTGTGTGGTATTGGATGCGGAACATGACTCAGCGGTATACAATTCCATGATGCTCTTGCTCCTTCTGGTGCTTATGTCTATTGTGTAATAAATATGCCTTAATCTCTATAGGTAGGAAGTGAGGCAATTAAACACTCTTTCTTTCATCCAGAAAAGTCAGAGCTTTAGGTTCTTGAATGATATTGTGTCCAGCAGAGAGACATAAAGCTTTCATTAAGCACATCAGTTGTACTTTGATTGGAAGATGGTACCTTGGGGATAGAGATCTTCCCCTACCTACCTTTTTGTCTTCCCTACCTTCTTTGCTCTGATGACATGCATGTCTCACAAATTATACACGTGGTTTCAAGATGATAATTACTCAATAAACAAGAAATTCACATTAATTTGTGCAGAGGAGTCACCTGGTGCCTAAGAGGAAAGAAGGAGCCCCTTGTTTCCTTGTTCTCATTTACAGGGCAGGGTCACCGCAGCATCGCGTAGAAAATATATTTTGAGTTGTTGGACTGGATAGGAATTGAATGTCATATTTCTGCCTCCTAGGCTTTACATCTGATGAACAAGCCAGAAGCACCGACTGGGAATTCCGTTTCCAGACATTATTTTGAGATACAAATGCTCACCTGATGGTGACTGCCGTTATAGGGGCAGTCTGCTTTGAAAGACCAATCATACTTCCTCTCCTCTCCTATTTATACAACAACAACAACAACAACAACAACAACAAACTTTTAAATAGGAAATGGTACACCCACAGAAATGTGTACCAATTATAAGTGTATAATTCAATGAATTACCAGAGTGTGAACCGTAACAGTGTAAGCATCCTCAAGCCTTTCAGCGACCTCTTCCAGGCCTCTCCTCTCTCCTTCCCCGAATGCAACTACTCTCCTGACTTCCGGCAGTTAGTTTGCCTGGTTTTGAACACGGTATAAATGGAAACTCACAGGATGTACTTTTGTGTGTCTGGTTCTTATTTTCTCAACACAATATTTGTGAGATTCATCTGTGTTGAATTATGGCAGACTTGTCGTTACTATTCTGCCCACATTCTCTAAGACTTACTGTTGTAGTGAAGGCAGGATCCCACCTGCCTGAAGACTTTTTTTTTTGGCATCTGAGAGCCTGAAGTCCAAAGAGATTAATCACTCTCCTGCAGATCTCCATCAGTGACTGACAGGAGCTTGTGCATAAAAAAGCTTCCTCACTCCTTGGGGGGAACAACTCTGGGGGATGTATTTTTTTACAGATTCTTAAGAGTTCTGCCGGGGGATTAAGCTTTACCTACTCACAATGCTAACTGGCTTGCCTGTGTACCCTTTATTGGTTTACCTTCCCTTCCCCGTTCGTTTCCTCTCTTTCTAGCAATGTTTCCTGAGCTCAACTTCCAAATAAATGAATTGGACTTGGGACGCCTGGGTGGCTCAGTTGGTTAAGCGGCTGCCTTCGGCTCAGGTCATGATCCCAGCGTCCTGGGATCAAGTCCCACTTCGGGCTCCTTGCTCCGCAGGGAGCCTGCTTCTCCCTCTGCCACTCTGTCTGCCTGTGCTCTCTCTCTCTCTCTCTCTCTCTCTGGCAAATAAATAAATAAAATCTTTAAAAAAAAATGAATTGGACTTGAATTCTCGTCTCGGGGTCTGTTTCTGGGAAACTTGATCTAATAACAAGTAATTTCATCAGTTCCATTGCTCTGCAGTACACTATTATATGAATATACCTTAATAATTTATATGTTATTATGTCAATGGGCATTTTGGTTATTTCCAAATATGGCTATTGTTAATAATATTGCTATGAACATTTTTCATATCTATTAGTAAATGCATGATTGTGGAATTTCTGGCTCACAGGTTATGGAATATATTCAGCTTTAGTAGATGATACCAAAATATTTTTCAAAGTGGTTGCAACAATTTATACCATAAAGAGAATTCCAGTTGCTTGTAGTGTTGGAGAATTTCAGTTGCTGCATATATTTGTATTTGTTATTGTCTGTCCTTTTCATTTTAGGCATTTTGCTAGGTAAATATAATTAATATTCATTGAGTTTTTGTTTCTATCATGCTGAAAATAAAGGATGTTGATTACGTTTTCTTATGCATATTTGCCATTTGGATACTCTATTTTGATGTGTCCTTGCTATGGACTGGATGTCTGTTCCCCTCTAGGCTCCTCTATTGGAGCCTCAAGCCCCAACATGACTATATTTGGACATAAGGCCTTTATGGATGTAAAGTTAAATGAGATCCTAAGTTTGGGGCCTGATCTGATGGATTAGTGTCCTTATAAAAAGAGACAAGAAAGTTGTCTCTCTTTCTCTCCCTTGACCACAGGCACTGAAGAAAGGCCATATGAAATCGTAACAAAAAGGTGGCAGTCCGCAAGCCAGGAAGAGGCTGGCACCTTGATCATGGGCTTCCAGCCTCTAGAACTCTGGGAAAATGAATTTCTTTTGTTTAAATTACCTGACTTGTGGTGTTTGATAGGGCAGCCTTAGCTGATTAATACAGATTTTGGTACTGAGAAATGGCATGCCGTGAGGACAAATATACTTAAATATGTGGAAGGGGACTTTGAGGTGCTCGCTAGAAAAAGTGGAGATTGTAGCGAAGGGATTGTTAATAGAAATAGGGACATTAAAGGTGATTCTGATGAGAGCTCAGAAAGAAAAGAGAGCTGGAGAGAAAACCTCCATCTTTTTAGAGAAAAAGTAAATAATCCTGAACAGAATGTTGATAGAAATATAGACGTTAAAGGTCATTCTGGCGAGGTCTCAGATGGAAATAAGGAAGTAAGACTGGGAAACTGCAGGAAAGACAATCCTTTTGACAAAGTGGCAAAGAATTTGACTGATGTGTTCTACTGTTCTCTGGAAAATAGAACTTGTGAACAATGAGATTGGATATTTATCGGAAGTGATTTTTGAGCAAAATGTTGAAGGTACACCCTGGGTCTTTCTGACTTCTTATAATAAAAAGCAGGAGTAGAGAGATGAATTGAGGAAGGAGTGGTCGAGCGAAAAGGAACCAAACTTAAAGATTTAGAAACTTCTCTGCGCCTCTCCATATTGCAAAAACCAAAGAGGTTTGTTCTGATGAACACAGTAAAGGTGTGGACGAAGCCATTTGATAAGGACATCATGGGTGTGACTCATGGACTTACTCAGCCATCTCGGCAGAAGCCAGAAATAGAGATGCAATTTTACCAGCCGAGACGCTGCCAGTTGGAACTGAACGGGAGAGAGAAAGCGGAATGGAGTGAAGGAGAGCCGTCAGACTCCTTGGATTCTACAGGACTGGACCACAGAACTATTTGGCTGTGAATGTGCCTGCTGTACTCCTCAGGGAAAGGGACGCATGATCCCTAGAGTCATTCAGAGGTCATCAGGACTGCCACTCACCACAGGCCCAGGGAGTGGGCTGTTTTCATTTCAGAAAACCCTACCTACACGGCTCTCACATTGGCTAAAGTGCCCCATTGAGCCAAAGAGGTAATGCTGCCCCCACAGAGCCTTGGGGGTGATGCTGCCAAACCAGTATGCCTGGAAGGCAGGACACTGAGCCAAAGCGATTATTCTAAAGCCTTAAGATCTAATGGAATTTGCTTTTTCTTTTCTTTCTTTTTTAAGCTGCTTGTTCAATAAATTTGTTGTCTTTAGTTGAAAAAATCTTCATAGAAAATTGTGTTTGGCTATTTAGCTTTGAGTGGCCCACTCCAGAGCTCTGAGGAAGTTTGTCTTCTCCTGAGCTACTCAGTCTTTCTTCTGGGCAAGAGACATCTTGGGATGACTCCTCCTCTGTTTTTTTGTTTTTTTCTTAAGATTTTATTTATTTTTTTTTTTGAAAGACAGAGAGAGAGAGCATGAAGCCGGGTGGGGAGCAGAGGGAGAAGTAGACTCCCCGCTGAGCAGGGAACCCAATGTGGGAGTTCCATCCCAGGACTCCGGGATCATGACCTGGGCAGAAGGCAAATGGTTAACCAACTGAGCCACCCAGGTGCCTCCCACTTCTTTTTTCATCTTTCTCAGGCTTCTTCTCATAGACTGATTCTCTTGTATAGCAGCCCGAGCTTCTACATCCCCTCCTTTATGTCTGGAGCTACCTTGTTCTTTATATATTGAAAGAATTGTTTCATGTAAACATCTGTAACTTCTTCCATTACGTAATGCATATAATCCTCAAAGTTCTGACCCATGATGTGCTTCTGATGTGCTTCTGCATTGAATTCCTTGTTTTCTGAATCACAACCAAGGAATCATTTTGTACTGTGAGTGACAAACTAGCTTCTGTCCATAGCTTAACTTCAGGACCCCATTCAATTTTAATGGTATTGGCTGGGTTCTGGAATTATCTGGGACCTGTCACCCCTTTCTTTGTTCTTATTTCTCTTCTTTGGAATGGGCATGTCTATCCTGTGCCTGTCTCACCATCGTATTTTAGCTTGTCTGGTTTCACATGTTCATAGTGTAGAGGAATATTGCCTTAGGAGGAATTATACAGCAAGTCTCACCCATATCTGATTTACATGATACTGAGACAAGACTGATTAAGCTTGAGAATTGATGCTGGAATGAATTAAGAATTTGGGAGCTTTTAGGATGGAATGACTATATTTGCCTGTGAGAAAGACATGATTTTTTTGAGGCGCCAGGGTCAGAATGCTATGAACCAAATTATATCCCCCCCCAAATTCATCTGTTTAAGCTCCAACCCCAAGTGTGACTGCATTTGGAGAATACAGGACCTTTATGGAGGTAATCAAGGTTATAAAGGTAGGCCTTGACCCAGTGGAATCAGTGTCCTTATAGGAAGAGACAAAAGTCAGCTGTGTGAGGAGACAGTATGTTAATTAGCTTGAACTGGTGCATGTTCTTCCTCTCTCATTCTCATTTTCTCTACTGTGAGAAGGCAACTGTCAGCAAGCCAGGAAGAGAGCCCCTACCAGGAATAGAATTGGCCAACACCCTGATCTTAAACTTCCCAGCCTCCAGGATTGCTAGAAAATAAATTTCTGTTTCTTAGTCCATACAGTCTGTAGTATTTTGTTAATGGTAACTCTAGTAGACTAATATAGTCCTTTTAAATCTTGACTTTTTCTCTTATATCGAGAGATTATATTGTTTTGTTTGTTTTTCTTACTGATCTGTGGTTCTTTATAAAGCCTGGGGAACACTTGATTTTAAGTGTTTCATATACCTTCTCCCATTCCATGACTTATCTTTTAACTCAATTATGGTTAATTTTATGAACAAAAATGAATAATTTAAATGTAATTTCAGTAGCTTTCTATTGTGACTAGTTATTTTGGAGTTTGTGTCTCTCACCCTAAGGTCATCATAATAGTTTCTTATGTTGCAATGTATGTGCTAACATGGTGTTCACTAGTCACATGTGGTTTTGAAGCACCTGAAATGTGGCTAATCTAAACTGAGATGTACTGTAAGTATAAAATACACATTTCAAAGACTTCTGATTACATAAAGAAATTATATTTTGAGTGTATTATGTATACAAAATATTATATATATTGAATGTCTTAGGTATATATAATATCATGTGTATACATGATTACTAACACCTACCATAAGTCTGTTTGGTGTGGAATTCTTGGTCCATGAACTTTTCCATTCAAAATCTTTGGTCATTGGCATTTAGTGCTGCAGTTTGGAAATCTGAGGTCAGTCTAACTTTTGTTCTGTTCTGTTTTTCCTGGGTGCAAAGACTTTCCTTGATTTTAGAATTAAATTTTTTCTCAAGTGATTTCTTTTCATTAATTTTCCTTGGTAATTACTTACATGCTTTACTTGAAATTCAGGTATCTCCTCTGTTATAATTTCCATTTTTTCTCTCATACCTCTCCTTTTGTACTTAACATTATGAATTTATCTTTTCCTTATTCTGTTTTTTTTTTGTCTTTTCACTTTTTGCCCATTTTAATATTGCATACTTTTCTTTTGACCTCTGAGTGAATCATTCTGGCTTATCTTCTGTCAGTAATTTCATTTTCTACCACATCCAAGATGTTCATTGACTTAATTTAGGGTTTCGGGGTATTTTATTTTATTTTTTTAGCTCTTTTATTTCAGTCGTTTCATTTTAAAATAATTTTAGATTATAGAAGTGTTGCAAAGATAGTAACAGAGAGTTCCTGTACAGCCTTCACTGAGTTTCCACTAATGTTAACAGCTTACATAGTCATAGTACATTTATCAAAACTAAGAAGTTAACATTGCTAAAATACTATTAACTAGGTGTAGACTTTATTTGAATTTCTCCAGTTTTTTAACTAATGTTCTTTTTCTGTTCCAAGGTTCAATTCAGGATACTGCATTACATTTAGTTAGTATATCTCTTTAGGCACCTCAAATCTGTGACAATTTGCTGGTTTTTACTTGTCTTTTGTGACCTTGACGGTTTTGAAGAGTACTTTGTAGAACAGTAGTTTGCAGAATGTCCCACAATTTGGGTTTTCCTGATGATTTCTTGTTTCACATGTAGCTGGGGTTTGTTTTAATCAGGTGTGGTAAGACATGCAGACATGGGAAGGACTCCTATGAAGGAAGAGGTTTATTATTAGATTCCTGGAAATAGAATGTGTGGCATGCCAGGGAGTGCTGGCTACAGGAGGCAGGAAGCAGCAGTTGGTCAGGAGGGAGGGGAAGCAAGTCCAAGAAGTGGAGGTTGGGGAGGAACATGGGCAAGAGAATTTATCGTGGTTTCTGTGGAAAGGAACAGGGGATGCAGGAGAAACATACTCAGGATTGTCTGAATACAGACTCACTGAATAATTTCACTGAATAATTTCAGTGGACTCTGGGGCATAGGGACCATCTCTAGTTTTCTGGTACTTGGCTCTGGGATGATTGGGCAGGTGGGTGGTGGTCCAGAGTGGGAGACCCTAATAAAGGAGTTGGTGGGGATGTGAGCTCTGGGTTAGTTTTCATAGGAATTGACCAGCGCTGGCAGGGTTACCCTGGAGGGTCAGCTAGAGTCCCAAATGTCAAAACATAAAAAATATGAAATCAAAAGACATGACTAATACATTTCTCATGACTGAATGAAGGGGGGTGTCTCAATTTAGATTTAGAATTAGCAATCATGCTTTTCATGTTGAAAAAAAAATCTTTCCTGAGTTTAGAACACTCCACTTTCATTCTTTCTTAGTCTGAGCATTTTCCATATCTTTTTGATAAGCTGGAACTTTAAATAATTGTCTCTTATTCTTACTGCAACTTTATTTTGTAAGAAAGGTTTACTTTCATTCTTCCACCATTGTCTTTGTTGAAACAATATGTCTTTCTGATGACTGGTGTCTTCCTTTCACCACCTGATGATCCATACAGAAAGTTGTTTGCTTTGTATTGAAGACAAGATGAGTCCAATCCAGGTTGTGTGGGTCTTTTCTTCACAGGTAGAGGGAAAATGGAAATGTTTGTATTTCATTTGGGTTTGTTTGTTTGTCTTCAGATTTCAGGAGCAGCAGTTCATTGGCCTGTGGTCTGCTGATAAATTTACTTGAAATGGTTTCCATTTCTTCTGTCCTCTTTTTCTATAATCCAGGTTTTTTTCCTTGGACTTATATTGCTGGTAAATTTACCATGTTATTTAAAAGAAAGTGTGGATCCTATTTAAGCTCACGGAATTATTAAAGTTATCATATTATGTGTTTTATTAGGTTTGGTTCCCCAGATGCAGTTGGAGATGGGCAAATGATTTATTGAGAGTGCTGGGGCATGAATTGCATCACAGAGATTGTCCTGCTTAGACAAAAGGAGTCTAGAAGTTTGTTCCCCTGCATTAGTCACTGTGGGTTTTCCATGGGGGATGGGAAGTGGGGAGACAAAGTGCAACTCTGGGGTGAGTCTGCTCCCATTGGTTGAGGACAAGTTTCCAGAGAAGGGCACAGCTGGAAACATGCTCAGACAGCCCTCATAGCTCCTGCAGGATGGGCAAAGGGCTGCAGGGTGGGCACCAGTAGTGCTTCCTACATGTACAATAGCTCCAAGGGTCAACCAAAAAGATGCAGTTTCCCTTTGTATTTCTAGTCTCTGGATCTTAATTAATTAGCCTTTTCCATTACGAGTAAATGAGCATCTAAGATTACAAAGGGCCGTAAAGTTCAGAAGAACGTATCTGACGAAACAAAAATCCTCAATAGCTGTGTTTCCCAGGACGTGAGTTAATTTTAAGTTTAGCAGAAAATAAGTACTAAGTATATACTGCCTGTACTTAGAGGTGTTTATCAAAAATATACCTTCTTCCCAGAGGTAGTATAGTATGCTAATTATCCACTAGAGTTCCTTTTATATTCAAATCCCCCACAACCTGAGCTGTAATGGAGATTGTCAATCTAGAAACAGAAGCCCGTTTAAAAAGCTTTAATAGGAAAAACAACAGCTGTTATAAATAGTGCTTCCTATGCCATTTACGTATATAGGATAAGCTGCTCCTGAGAGTGAAAAGAATTGGGAATACGGAAAAATTTGGCAATGCATCTGTTAAGAGTCAAATACAAATTTCACTTCAATATATTAATTCAATAAGGCAATCAATTACTGCTCAATGATGAACACTGATCTGGGTTTGGTGGGGGATCAACATAAAGAAAGCCCTCAGTGGATCCTGCAGACTTCTCCCATTATTAGAAAAATCAAATACCTTTATTTTTATTAAAAAAAAAACAAATTACCTTTTTGTTTTAGAAACTTTTTGCCCTTTCATAATATGTCCCAAGTCCTAATATTTACAGTAAATATTCATTAATCTTATAGTTAAACTATAGTTAACTTCTATAATTCAAAACATAATCAGGATTAAATGTATTCAGAGGAGAGAAAAATTACTGCCATGAAACACAGAAATTTTGTTCTTTCTTTTTTTTTTTTTTCCCAAAGGTTTTATTTATTTATTTGACAGACAGAGACCACAAGTAGGCAGAGAGGCAGAGAGAGAGGGGGAAGCAGGCTCCCTGCTGAGCAGAGAGCCCGATGTGGGGCTCGATCCCAGGACCCTGAGATCATGACCTGAGCTGAAGGCAGAGGCTTAACCCACTGAGCCACCCAGGCGCCCCAGAAATTTTGTTCTTTAGGAGAGATACGAAGTTGTGCTTTAAGTCTGATGACCTGGAGTCAGGTCCTAAAATAAAGATTCGATTAAGCATACATGTTTATCTATTTCTTTTTAAATTAGGAATCTTAAACTTTTTGTAGACTGTAGTAGAGAAAAATTACAGCTGTGGCAGACATGAAAATTTGCTGCTTAGGTCTCCAGCTGCAGGGAGCAGAATTGACTGATGGCTTCATCTGCTGTCCCAATGGATCCAACATTGCCTTTGTGCTGAGGCCCTACTTCTTAGGCGATGCTCTCAGTCAGTGACTGAGCAAGGTGAAAGTATACAGGAAACCCATTTTTGAGGGATGCTGGACTCCTCCTATATGTTTTTGGATCAAGAATTCCCCACTGGCTCGGTTCAATCTTTCTTGAAACTGTGCTGCTGTCAGTGACTCCTCCTACCCAATCCTTCTTAACTTCCCTACCTCCCTGCACAGAAAAATCTCTTGCATGTATGATCTCATATTGGCATATGCTTCTCAGTGGACCTAAAGTAACATGAGTAGTTATGAGAGTGGTTCAAGAAAACAGGTGGTAGGATGTGGATGTAGGTAGTTGTGGACCTAGCTCATGAGGCACTTAGTGGACAGAAAGATGACTCCTGAACACCTAAGTTGATCAATCCTGGCACAACTTGCTGGCCCAGCTATTAAATGTTCTACCAGTGGTAATCTGGTAAAATGTTCCAGTATAGGGAAAGGCCCTCATGGGGGTGTGGCGATTCAGACATTTGAAAGAGATCATGGTGAAGTTTACGATGATGGTAGCATTGGCTTGTTAGTACTAGGTGGTATTACCATCCTGCTGAGGGATAACAAGAAACTGAGAGCTGGAAAAGCTAAGTGTGGGAATGAGAGGGTCTCTTTGGTAGCTTACCAAGAGTTACATCTTCTGAGTAGACCAAAGACAGATGTACAACAAAATGAAGATTTGAGAGTCACAGAGCTCCAGAGACATTTGAATGCTCATCATCTAAGACAGGTCTGTTACACTAAGTTCAGTGTTCTGCATTGGAACCCTGGAACCCTGAAACATAACATTCAAGATTTAGGTCAGTACTCCTAAGAGGGTTGGTTACTCTCCCGGCTTCCAGGCTAATTAAAGTTAAACCCCAGCAAATCCCAGCTGGTGGCCCTGATAAGGAAGAGACTATACACCAAATGCATGATAAGACTTAGCTATAATGTACTGGCAGGAGCCAGAGTATAATGCCTGGGATTAGATTTCCAGGGTGATTTGTCAAGGAGCTGGAATACAAGCTAGAGCCAATAGGAATTCACTTATTTGGTGGTACTTGCTCTGGGCAAGTCTCTTGTCCAGACTGTAGGGGATGAGACAAACTCAATGATAAGGTAGCTCTTGGAAGCTTAGAAGAATTGAAGGCCATTGCTGAGTCCCCAGTATGACATGATTATAAAAGGAAACCAGCAAGTCACTTTGTGGCAATTATCTACATTAGGCCCTCCTTCTGTCCTAGAACGGCCAGCAGTTTGCCTTTTTAGGGATAGATATGTATTTTGGGTATAAATTGCCCTTCTTGCCTTCAGGGCCTCAGCTACTACCTACCGCTACTATCTTAGGGCTATGGGATGATCCATAGGAATTGAATCCCACACAACATAGTGTCTGACCAGGGACCCGCTTTCCAGTCAAGTGAAGGAATAGGTTCATGGGATATACAGTTTGTGTCATACACTCCTCCATGCAAAAGCAGCTAGAATACCCTTCCAAAGGCAGTTTCAGGAGTCACACTCTGAAAGAATGGGACACCATCTTTCAGGATACAATACATATATTAAACCTCCATATGGTGCTGTATCCCCAGGAAGAATACATGGGGCCTGGAATAAAGGCCACCATTTCCAATGACCCATTGGGAGACTTTGTACTTCCTATCCCTGTAACTCCAGGGTTCGCTGAAGATCTTAGTCCCCAAATGAGGCATACTCTTGCTGGGGACAGAGCAAGGGTCTCATTGAACTGCAAGTTTTATCTGCCATCAAGGGCACTTTAGACTTTTTATGCCCAGAGACCAGAGGCAAGGGATCACCATCATGGCAGGAGTTAACAACACTGAACAGTGGGAAGATAGAGGACACTTTTCAACAATGGGGTAGGAAGGAATATGTGGAGCACTCAGGTGATCTTTGGGCACCTGTTGGTACTCTTTTGACCCACGGGGATCATGAATGGACTTGTTGTAGCAGCATGAACTGAAAAAAAAAAACCATGACTGGTAAGGGTTCACACCCTCAGGAAGGAGATCCTGGGTCCCACTATCAGGCAAGACACCCATACCTCCTGAGATAATAGGTGAAGGTACAGGGAATGTTGAATGAAAAGTGGAGGAGGACAAGAATGATTGCCATTTGTGGCTCGATGCCAACCTGCAAAGATGAAGTTCTAGTTTATCCCATTTGCCTTCCTCAGGAAGAGAGACCCATAGGAACCTTCATGGAGAAGCAGATCTGGAAGATACAAAGGTGAACTGTGGTAGCTCTAGAATATGCTGAGATCTTCTATAGGGAACAGAGCCCACTGATGGTCCTGGCTGCTGCCCCTGCTGCTGCCCTCTAGAGTTTACACTGTGTTTGCAGTGAGGCCATTCTTCCTGCTGCCTGCTCCTACTTAGTGACTGAGCATGGCAGGGCTTCTTTTTCTTTTTTTTTTTTTTTTTCATGGCAAGGCTTCTAAGGAAGACTCATTCTAGTGAGGTATGAGACAACTGGTGTGGGTGACATATGATATACAAAAATTATTTTATATGTAAATACACGTGCTTACATACATATGCATATGAAAGAAACCTCTTAGTTTCTATTATTTCTTTAGTAAGAGTTTTTAAATATTGTGAAGCCTCAGTTTCTTGGTTTAGTGATTGTGGTGGTAATTTTGCAATATGTACAGAGTGTGACGATCATTATGTTATGCCTTTATGTTATCATTATGTTTCAAGTCACCTGAAAATAAAATAGTATTATATGTTAATTACATCTCAATGAAAGAAGTGTCAAGAATGTCACAATTAAAAATGAAAAGAATAGACACCAAATAAATACAGTCATGACATCAAAAATTTAAAAAAGAGCAGAAGACATGAAAATAGAGAGGCATAGAGAGCCAAAAAATATATGAAATATGTGCTTCCCTCATAATTAAAGGAATTTTAAGGGACTCTCCTGTGGTTAAAGGAATCTTAAAAACAATGAGATATTTTTTTCACCTTTTAGATTTTCAAAATTTGGTTGAATTGACCCAGCGCTTTGAGGATATAGGAAAGATGGTGAGCTCACATACCGTTTTAGGGGGAGTTAATTATAAGTTATTAATTGTTGAAAATTTGGAAGAGGACATTTTCTACTATTTATGTAAATTTTAAATGACATTTCCTTTTTAAAAAGATTTTATTTATTTATTCATTAGAGAGAGAGAGAGAGGGACAGGGAGCACAAGCAGGGGGAGCAGCAGGCAGAGGAAGAAGCAAACTCCCCACCGAGCAAGGAGCCTGATGAGGGACTCCACCCTAGGACTCTGGGATCATGATCTGAGCAGAGATGGGATGCTTAACCAACTGAGCCACCCAGGCATCCCGTGACCAAATAACCCTACTTCTAGGAAGTACTCATAGTCACATACGTACAAGCACATTGAACTCTATAGCATTGTTTGTAATAATAAAAACTTCTGGAAGCTAATATTCATTGGGTGCTTACTTTGTGTAAACACAGTTTTAAGAATTTTACATGTATTAGCTTATTTAATCTCCATAGCAGTCCTATGAGGTAGGTAATTTGTTATTGCATTTTACAGATGAGGAAACTAAGGCACGGGAAGTTAGGTCACTGGTCTGAGGTCTCGTTAGTGGTGAAGATGAAATTGAACCCAGAGAGTCTGGCTTCAGTGTCTGTCTCTTAACCACTATCTACATTACTTCTTGATAAATGGTGGCACAGATTCGCAATTGCTTAGCCACAGTTTTGATATTCAGCTCTGATAGCTGAAAGTGCTAATTATAGTATACTTGATGGAAAATCTGACCTAACTGAATTCAAATGGCAGCAAATTCTGAAATGAACTGACACGAAGCTATTTATAGTTATTATCTATCCCATTTAGTGACATATTAATTAATGTTTCACTGCAAAAATATTAATGTGTTCGATTGTGGGTGATGTCCCATACCCTGCTGGGGATGTTTCATAATATATGGCATATGCCATATATTATGGTATATATATGAATGGACTAGATGCTTAGGAGATAAAATTAGTAGCAGTGGAAAATTGGGGTGGGGTGAAGGAGAAGGAGGCTTGAAGAGGGACTCATGGATTAATAACTTACAAAATATGTGTCATTGAGCCAGTCACTGAAATAGAGAACATTACCATGGGATGATGGGTTTGGAGGAAGCTTGAGTTCAGCTTGTTGTGCCTTTGAGATAGCAGCAGGGATATCAGGAAGGCGGTTGTGTATATTGGAATGGAAGTCAAAGACAGCTCCCTGCTGGAGATTGAAATTTGTGTTTCAGAAGTAGGGTGTGTGAGGGGCACCTGGGTGGCTCAGTTGATGACCTTCTGACTCTTGATTTTGGCTCAGGTCATGATTTCAGGGTTGTGAGATTGAGCCCCGTGTCAGGCTCTGCACTCAGTGAGGAGTCTGCTTGAGATTCTCTCTCTCCCCCTGCCCCTCCCTCCCAATTCTCTCTCTCTCTCTCTTTCTTTCAAATAAATAAATTTTTTAAAAAAGAAGTAGGGTATGTGAAATGCTGCTGACATATCAAGTAAGACAGGACTTAATTTAGCCATTTGTAGATTATTGGTAACTTTAGTAAAAGCTGTTTCCATGGAATGTTATTTGTGGAATCCTGGACTGAAGACTGAGCCGTAGGGTGGAAATGGAAATAAAAAGTACAGGCAATACTCGAGAAGTTTGGCTCTTTTTTTTCTTTTTAAGATTTTATTTATTTTTTTGATAGAGAGAGAGAGAGAGGGAACACAACCAGGGAGAGTGGGAGAGGGAGAAGCATGCTCCTTGCTGAGCAGGAAGCCCAATGTGGAGCTTGATCCCTGGTCCCTGGGATCATGACCTGAGGCAAAGACAGACACCCCATCGACTGAGCCACCCAGGCACCCAATGGTTTGGCTCTTAAGGGTGGAGAGGAAGGATAGTGCTAAATGAAGGAGGCCATGAGGTTAGAGGGAAGATTATTGAAATTTGAGTGTGCTTAAGAACACAAGATGGAAAAAGCATAATCAATATGTAGATTTTCTGAGTAAAGGGGTTGCTGTAGAAGCCAGAATGCTGGTGGAGGAGGAGGAATAAGTATTCACTTGGTTAGGAGAGAAACAGGATGGAACCATGTGCAAATTCTGTGTACCCATAGAATATTTGGAGTCAAGAGGAGGAAGAGATCCCATCAGATAATTTCAAGTTAGTACCTCATCTTGTGGGCATGGGATGCACATGTAGGTTTCATGATAGGAGAATTTATTTATTTATTCTGGCAGATCCTTTATTAATTGTGGCAGATCATTATTTATTAATTGTGGCAGATCATTAAAGAGACCAATAGAACACTGTCTTGAGGTTTTAATTAAGGTCTGTTAAGATGAGAGTTAATTGCTTATTTTGGTACCAAACAAGCATTTTCTCCAGCAAGGCTTTCTCCTAATAAAGCTGTTAGGGTATAGTTATAAAAATATCCCCCACAGAGAGGGGTTATGTTCCTTCAAGCAGACCCCTTTCTATTTAAAGAAAATGGGTTGCTGACCCCCCAAAATATAATTCCCCATTTCTAAATAATTACTGTATCAAAAGTACTAAAATGAAAGTAATAGTGTAGCTTAAGTCAAGTTGGGCTCAGATTTAAGTGGTTTTGCTTGGAATTCCAGCTCTGCATTTACTCAGCTGGGTGTCCTAGGGCAAATTATTTCATTTTCTGCAACTCAACTGCCTCTTCTCTTATAATTGGTTAACTGATGGAGAACAGGATAGTCCTTGCACCTAAGAAGTATTCAAAAGATGTGAGACCCTGCCCAGGCCCTAATAGAAGTAAGTGAAAGAGTCAATAAACCAGATAGTCTGGCTTCAGAGTCTAGGGTTCTTAAATTGTATGCAAGAATAGTATGCCCCTTCTCAAGGAGCCCACATGTTAGCTGCCATTTTTAAAATTTATAAATATTATCTAAAGAAATGTGGCCTTTTGAAGTATGCTCTTATATTTTCAGTTTTTTCACTAAAAGTCAATAAAGAATAAGTAGTTCATAAAATATGCTCGGCAAGACTGTTTTGGGTGTTTTGGTGACTTGGCTAGATCCCTCTCAACGTGTTGGCATTAAGAAGGGGAGGGTGAGGGAGGGAGGGAGAAAGAGAGAAAGACTGAGAGAGACAAACAGCAGACAGGGAAAAAGCTTTTTTATCTTACAATGGCACCAATCCCATTCATGAGAGCTCCGCCTTCACGACCTAATGATCTCCCAACGGTCCCACCTCTTAATACCATCACATTGGGGGTTGGGGGAACACACAACATTTAGTTCCTCACACTCCTGGATACTATTTGTGAATTTAAAATATTTGTTAAATGAATCTCTCACTTAATGGGAAGTAGAAAGTATCAAGGATAGTCTTGTATCAGGGTTAACTATATTCTTTATTTCTTGCGGATTTCAGCATCAGTGTTCTTGGTTTCTCTTAGATTTTTTTTCTACGTAGGTATTATTTTAGCTCTTTCTGTTCCTCTGCGTCACTATTTTCCCCCAAAAGGGCTTCTTGCCATTTCTTCTGTGTCCCTCAGTTCTTGGTATTTTGTGCATATTGCTAGTTAATCCTTGGACCTTTTAAACCTGATATATGGAGATCCGTGTTTCCGTATAAGATAACTGCCTACTTTTCAAATGGTGATACTGAATAAAACCTTGGTTTCTTAGAATAATTGGAAGGTGTCACTCTATTCTGCTTACAAGAGACTTCTGTGGACCTCTAGTAAGCACTTTGGGTATTTCATGTTCTGTGTTTTAATCATTTTGGAACAAAATATTTCATTAGTTTGTTTTACTTGTATAGGTATAATGTCTGTTTACCATATAGATAATATAATCTCTATCAGCAATCTTAAGATTCTGATTATTTCTTCTTAACTTGTTACATTAATACAATTTTCAAATTGAAGTACTGAAATGATATTTTATTTTATTTTATTTATTTATTTTTTTAAAAGATTTTATTTATTTGAGAGAGACAGAACACAAGTGGGAGGAAAGGGACAGAAGGAGAAGCAGACCCCCCACTGAGCGGGAAGCCCGACATGGGGCTCGAACCCAGGACCCTGGGATCATGACCCGAGCTGAAGGCAGATGCTTAACCAACTGAGCCACCCAGGTGCCCCTGAAATGATATTTTAAAAATGGTGATACATTTACTTCTTGAGAGAAAGTCAGTATTTGACTTTGTATAAGCACCATAAATTATCTTTTCCTTATCCTTTTATTCCATAGTTCATAACCCATGTTTATATATCCAGTTGTTTCTTTAGAATGTGACACTTCATTCTGTTGTGTATCAGAAATGATAATTTAAAATGTATCTTTAATACCACAGGAGTAGTATTATTAATTTAATATCAGTTATTTGAAACAAATAAAAATGCATTCAGTTTAGAATCATTTGACTTTTAAACTTTGCTACTTTGTGCTTAATTTCAATCATGGCCTTCTCCATTCACCCTCCTCCATCCCTCCCAAAAAGACTAGGATTGAAACCACAGATTGCATTAAAAGCTATTGAGGAACAATGTTTCCTCTTAATGTTTGGTGCCATGCCCAGTATGTGGCAAGACTCTACAGATCATGAAAATCAACATTATCATTAATGTCTTAACACCAATAATTTGAAGGAAGAACAACCCTTAATTTAAAAATAAAAGTGAATCAGCACTAAAAATGTTGCTGCCACCAGGAGTCTTATTCATCAGAATACTTTTAACATAATATTTTAAAACTATAAATTATGGAAAATTGTCTTCACAAGAAATGATAAGAGAAAGAAAAAAGGAAAGAGCGTTTATGAAGTTATTATAGGGTGAACCTGGGTAAAGTTTGAATATTTCTCCACTTGAAGAATTGCTATGGCTTTAATAAAAAGGACATTCTTTCATACCTATTCTTACTATTATGGAAAAAATTGAAATTGTTTTCTGGTGACTATATTAATCACCATAAAAGTAATTTATTTAGTTTGCATTTCATTTAGTGCTCGCCTAGGTATATATAGCGAAGTACGAGGGTTTTGATTATTATAGGGAAATACATGTATATATTCATTCTATCAAGGGAGATTACACATTTTCTATTACAGTGATATAAGCATCTAGTGTTTAGGGTAGAATACTGCATTAAATAGATTTCTACTCACTTTAGAAAACTTTATCTCACGAATGAAGAATGAATCTAAGTAGTGAAATCACACACAGCTGCCTGATTTCACCAAATCCTCTTTCTAATTTCCACAACTTTGACTGGCACTATTATTCACCACCTCAGTCTGGAAGCCTGAAGTTCTCTGACTTTTATTACAGTAACGTTCCCATTTCTCTTTTTGTGCCCTTTCAGATTGTGCCTCTTTCTCTCGTGCTTTAAATGTGGCTCCCTCCTACGTATACTCTTTGGTGTTTTATTTTTTTCTGCACGTTTCTTCTCAGTAATTGTTCCAGTGTGAATTTCATAGCTTTAAGCTATACTAAACCACACAAGAAGCATTTTAGAGAGTCTTGAATTTATTCTTTTATCAAAAATTATAAAGAATTTCTGTGTATCCGTCATTGCTGCTGGGAACATAAAGATGATAAAGATACAATCCCTGCTCATTATTACCTCAGAGCCTGGAGAGAAAGACAGACATGGACACAAACACTGTCCTATAGTGTTTCTTAAGGACTAGATTAGGAGAACAAGAAAAGTGCCCTAGTGGAACAGAGGAGAGAGTGACCAATCCCACTCTTAAGGGAAAGGCAGCTTGAATCAGGAATGCACCAGCAACCAGAGCCCATCAAGGCAAGCATTTCCAACAACCTGCTGGCTACTTGTACCCAGGAGTTCCAAACAAATGTGTATTTTAGTCCATACTCACTTTCTTCAGTCTTCTTGATGTGCCAGTCTGAGCCAAGAACTACAAAAGGTATAAAGTTCAAAAATTACAATGACTTGCAGAAGATCCTACTCTTGAAATTTTTCTAACTCAGCACCTGCTCTTCTCACAACCAGGAGAACCTTGCGTAACTCAGAAAACATGTGATAAGGAAACTCCTATTATGAATGTGTTTGTTATGGTGTGTGTGTGTGAGCGTGTGCATGTGCACACGCAGTAGGTGGGGAGGATTGGTGTTTTAGCAAGTGTGGACAGATGGTGAGTTTGCTTGGTACTTAAATAGGAAATTTGGATATTGGGATGGGTTGTGAGCTTCCAAGTGAGAAAGCAAATTGAAGCAAAAGATCTGGGCTGCTAAATTCTCTAGGGGATTCCCTATGAGTTTAAGAAACTTCTCCCTGAGGGCATTTCTTTCAGATTTCCCCTCACCTTCTGTTTTGCTGTTTTGCCTTTTTACTCTTTAATTAACCTCTTCTTTAATTTTCATATTGTTTGGGTTGCGTTGAATTTTAGTCTCTTTCATTTAAAAATATTATTTTGACAGTTCTTGACATATTTTAAATTTTTTCAAAAAATTAATGATTATTCATTTAATCAATGATTTTTAATTGGTACTTTTCAGATCTATTTCTTATGTCATTTCTAAATGCATATTTCATAATTCCTTACTGCATTTTATGAGTGTTATTCCTTGATTTTCTCCTTGTTAATCCTAGGACAAAACTTCTTTTTCCTTATTCTTCCATTTTTTTTAAATCTGGATTGAATTCTTCTGTATATCTAGGTAATTTGTGGACACACACATATACACACACATCAATGATAGCACCACAAGTCAATGACAAATATATGTATTACAAAGGAACTGTCTAACTCTCTATGAAAAATTCATTCATGCAACAGGGATCTCTATTTGGATTAAATTTAATTGTGAAAGGTAAAACAATAAGAATTGAGAGAAAAAAATAGTCTCCTGTATTATAAAGAAAAAGTCCTTAAATTTTCAAAGCATAAACCAGAAGGCAAAGAAATTGATTAATTACATCCAAATAAAGTATTTGTTTTGTTAGCTAACTAGAATTTAAATCAAAACAAAACAAAACAAAACAAGACACCATAAAGAAAGTTAATAGATGACACAATGAGAGAAGAGATTTGCAGTGTTTAAACCTACCAAGATTTTATTTATTTGTCATTTAAAATGTCATGTATTTTTTTAAAAAATCCTATTTATCTTATCAAGTCTTTTTAAAATGAATTTTCTTTTCTTATGTATGTATATTGTTTTAAAATAATGATTTATTTATTTAATGAGGGGCTGGGAACTTGGTATCATGACCTGAGCAGAAAACAGGAGTCGGCCTTTTAACTGACTGAGCCACCCAGGTGCCTCATGTGTGTTGTCTTTATAATTTTAAAAATGATTAGTGTCAGGTAGGGAGTGTGTGTGCAAAATGTATAATAACAATGGAGAAAATAAACATTGTGTTTCTCAAGGCATGGTTTGAAAATTATCTCCATTGGAACTTGGTTGATTGGTTTTAAATGCAGATTCCTCATCTCATACCCGCCCTATTTAAACTCACTCTGGCTTTGGGGATTCTTTTCCACACTATAAGAAATTGTAAATAGTTTTTTCTTCTAGCTATCTCTGTAGTGAAGAAGTAGGATTTATTTCTTCCCAGTAATCCCCACAGAGAACCATAATTCCTCTAACAGGTTGATGCTACAATTTTTTCTCCAGAAATCCTTACCACCCTTTGGCAACTGGCACTTATATACATGGTAATTTCATTGTAATTTTCTCTGTATAGGTGGTACAAAAGATTTAATGGAATTGTTTTTCTTTGGACAGGTTGGTTT
The DNA here is from genome assembly GCF_963455335.1 of Martes martes. Lineage (NCBI taxonomy): Eukaryota > Metazoa > Chordata > Mammalia > Carnivora > Mustelidae > Martes > Martes martes. Next base: position 28,470,276 of record NC_137891.1, on the reverse strand, counting down.
AATTTTTATATGAGTAGCTATATGTTTTAAAATCTATATTCTGAAGAAATTGCTTCTTTTCTTACAATATGCCCTGCCATCAATGGTATTGCTGGTGGAAGGATAAGCAGAAACGTGGGTAAAGTAAGGAGGAAAAAATTTGGGGGAATGAAGATGGTCATTTTCCCATAATGATTTTTCAGATATTGGAGGTTCTGAGTTTCTACTTCTTTAGGATACCTAAAGAAAGATACCTCTTATCTATGTTCAAATCTGAACATTTGACAAGAATCTTAGAATTCAAGAAAAGAACATTTTGTATACTGCCCAAATCCTGCTACCATCTTGGTTGCTACTCTAATGATCACAAGTAAGGGTAATCAATGTTGATTTTAAATGATTAGTGAAGATTAGACGTAGTCAAACTTTTTCTGAATAAGGCTGAAGATAAATATTTTAGCTTTTGTGGGCTGTATGCTCTCTGTCACAATTGCTTTACCTTTGTAGTGTGAAAGCAGCCATAGACAATACACTAACAGTGGACATGGCTATGTTTCAATAAAACTTTATTTATTTATAGAACAGTTTGTAGATCTGGCTCACAGTCAGTATTTTCCAGACCCCTAACTCAGATATAAAACACACTGTCTCATATTTAGTTCTGGTGTGTAATTCAGGGTTGGTTATTGACCCTAAAGTCAAGTCAGGAGCTCAGTAGAGTGATTTGTATTGGCAGCAGAAAAATAGATATCTTGGTATGGAGACTTATCAACACAAATGAAGTCAGAGTTTATTAAATGTGAGTGTGTTTACAATGACAAATTCATGCCCTTTAAAAAGATAAACTAGTGGGTTTCCATTTCCATGGAGATTTTATGTAACATAATGGCCTTTTCACTCTGCCATTTTAAGTAATTACCATTAGCACTGAGGCTATTAATTCAATATAATTAAGGAATGTAAAGGTCAGCTAGCATTGCACTGTATCCATCACTAAAATTTCCCCATATTTTTCCATACTTTATAATTGAGTTTTCTTATCAAACCATTCAATATTGTTTTGAGATTTGGCTATTCTTACCAAAATGAAATGAGATTATTAACAAGAAATAGTCAACATTCATTCACATTAAAAATTCCATTTAGCATATTTTTCCTGTTATGTTAGTCAGAAGAGGTTTTCATTCATTTCCAATGTACCCTTGCTCAGTGTGGGTGGACAGAAGGGACATCACTTATTGATTAGTCAGATTTAATGAGCTGTGGTTACTTGTTAGCTTCTGTTCTTCTGCCACCTTTCTTCTTCTCTTGCCCGGTGACCCAAACAGCCATTATAGTGGCCTTGCTTGTACATTTACCTTGTTCCTCCTGATTGGACGGCTATTGAAAGTCAGGCATTTTGAGCTTGCAACCCTTGCTTGCACTTGTCAAACTCCATTTATAGGGCTACCCTTAAAACATAATCAATTACTCTCCAGTTCCTTAGCATAGGAAATAGAACTGGAAATCATATTCCTCATAGAATATATAGCCTTGAAAAAGTAAACATTAAAAAATTACTTAATAGGAAGAAAAACTAAAAATTGCTAAGAGCATAGTCTTATTATAGATTTCCAAATCTAGAAGGGCTTTCTAGAGCTCTCAGTTTATTTCTGAGAAGCTTATGTTGTGAGCATCCCAGAAAAATGGGTACTAATTTTATGGAATTTCTTGGGAGGCAGGTGCCACAGTCTTTCTGGATTTCATCATGTCACTACTTTTTGAGGACTGGCAGACAGTGCGTCACAGTACACTGACGATAAAATGAGCAATAATTTCCCCAGGGTTGTTCTAGCACTTACAGGTCACATGATAGTGAAAGCTTACCTCTCTTACTTCACAGTCCTTGTAAAATTTTCATGATCATTTTACAATCCCTATTTCTCTCTCATTTGTTGTATTCCCTCTCCATTTTCATTGTTGCAGTTCAATCGCTCATTGTTATCTCACTTATTGGATTTATCTGCTGACTGGCTTTTGTAACATCAGCCTTGACTTCTGTAATTCTTCCTTTATACCAGTATCAAAATCAATTTTCCTACATGCAGAAATGATAAGTTCACTTTCCTGATCAAAATTCTTCAAAGACTCCAAATTGTTTCTAAGAAGAAAATTTGAAATCCTAAATAGGCTATTTTAGTCTAGGGTCATTGGAAAACAGAGCCTAAGACAAAGACTTTCACACATGTGGTTAAGTTGGGAAGCGATCCAGGGAGCAAGAACTTTCCCTGAGCAGATATGGCCTGTGTTATTTCTGGGCAGAAGCCTTTAAGAGTTAGTGTTTCTGCCATGTTCCCTTCTCCCCACCATGGTGACTGGTGAAATATCACATGACAGCTTGATGGAACAGAGATTTCACTGGCCACTGGGTTTTTGAAGTTGTCACTGCTATATATCTAGCTAATGAATGTCCTTATTGATACAGATGCCATGAAAGACACAAGCTTTATCTTTTTGTTTTTCCATCTTCCGTTTTTACCCAAGCTTGATACTTGTTATCTCACATTCTCAGATGGCTGCTACAACTCCAGTAACCATTTCAGGATTCGAAGCAGGAGAAACAATTAGGAGGGGTGGTACCAGGTACATTATTCCTTTCTACCCAGAATGCAAAAAAACTCAAGAAACTTTTCAGAAGATTTCCTATACCTCTCTTTGGCCAAGACTGAGTTAAGTGGCCTCCCCTAGTTATAAGGAAAGTTGTGGAATTGGGTACAATGCCTCCCCAATAGAATTTGGGAAGAAGGGAGAATTGTGAGCAGGCAATTGACAGTGTATGCCAACATCAAGGGTATAATTACCATGGGAAAAGTTCGTTTTCCAAATTAAGAAGGAAACGCTCAATACCATAACTAGGCTAAACTCCATTGGAATAAACTCAAAATCTTCATTTCAAGTCAATAATGAACTATAGAAAACTACTTTGGAGTAATTTCACTTTGTATGCCAACCCATAAATTTTTTGGGCTAGCCCCCATTTCCCAGATTTTTATATAGTTATAGGGGCTTTAGTAAAAACAAAAACAAAAACAAAAACGACCTGGCTGAGGCAAGATGTATCTGAACTATCACTTTTTTCCAAATACAAGGCACTTCATTTTGCTATGAAGGAGAATTAGATTGATCTCCTCATGATATTCTTCCACAAAAAAGATATTAGAGGAACTTACATATTTTTTGAAGATTTATGTAGTTATGATTTTGGTTATTGTGTGAACCTTATTGCTCTTTTAGAGATTTAAAATCAATGGGTGATATGTTCCAGTACCCTAATAAGTATTAGGGTTGCTGAGTTTTAGAGCCACATTACTATACTTTCACTTTCATATTCTCCATTTTTGGGAAATCACATGTACTGCTCTTATCCTCCTTCTTCTTTTTAAAATAAATGTCTTTAAAATGGCATGCTCTTTTTTAGAAGAGTTCCACTTTTAATTTGGACTTCTTGATGTACATTATACAAAATCAGTGCTGCTTTTTATATTTTAAAATCCTCCGTTGATGGTATAATGTGTTTAGCATATGTATGGGGGTGGTGGCTGAGAAGATAGGCATTTCAGCAACAGTTTTTCCTAAACTTGAGGGCTGTCCTCTGATTTGGTTTGAAAATCTAATCACTAGTCATTTTTTGAGTTCCTTGAAGATCTTAAATAATATGGAAATGTACAAAGAGAGCCTGCTAATGTTTATAGCTCTGTTTTCCTTAGGGGTTAACTGATAATGCAAATTCTTTTCCCTGATTCTGAGATATGAAAGGTTGGGCTGAAGTTGATGTTTCCTTGCTTTGCTTGATCATCAAGGTTATGATTTTGGAAGACATTTTTATGATTCACTTTGAAGTGGCTTCACTTCAACAAAATATCCAGTAGAGGCTTTAGCACCCTGAACATCAGGAATTCTTTTCAGTTTCTCTGGTCTACTGGTTTATCACAGGACTGGAGGTATTGATTACTTAGAGAATGTGACCACAGACTGGGTGTCCTAGGATCCATTTGGAAGCTCATGAGGTCTATGACCAGATCTCAGCCCTAGGAATGGGTGAAAATCTTGGGAGAGCCATATGAAATTCTTAAAAGAAATTTGGCATTAAATATTCTCATACTAATGACATTACAATTGGCATTAAAATTAATAGAATATCCTTTAAAATATTTAAGACTTGAAGACTCATCAAGTTATTTAATGCTATGAGCAAGATGTAATTTAACTATTAAAATACTAAAAAAAATTAGAGATTTTGTGACACTACCTCACTTGTTCACTTGCTTAGTGTATAGTAAAAGATTCACCTTGCCCAAAGGATTGTTAAGACCTTGACTAGCTTCCGAGAGACAGCATCAAAGTCCTTGGAATGTCCTGCCTGATAAATGTATCTTTGCTTGCCAGAGGGTATTGGTCCATGCCAGACACTCTATGCCAGCAGTGTGATTTAGGGTGGGGGCCTTGGGCCACACAGTATGCACCTGAGGGTCTGGAGACTAAGGTCACCCACGTCTGTGTGCCAGCCCCCAGCAAAATCTCGGACACCAAAGTTTAGGTGAATTTCCCTGATTGGCAGTACTTTCTGAGATTACCACACATTATTGCTGGAAAGAATAAATGCTGTCGGCAAGACTCTGGAGAAGACTACTGGAAGCTTCATCCCTGGTTTGTCCTGAACCCTGCCCTCTATGCTTCTTCCCTTTGTTGGTTTTTATCATATCATTTCACTGAAATAAACTGTAACTGAATATCATGACTTTCTGAGTCATGAGAGTCTTCTTAGCACATCAATGGACTGCGAGCATGATCTTGGGGACCTCCTAAATTACGCTTAGACTGGCATCCCTTGCTATAGGAAATTTGTTCTAGGTCTAAAAATAGATGCAGACAATCCCTGTCCTTCCTCCCCCAGGCCTCGTCCACAATGAAGTCTTCTTTGGTGGGCTCAGGGACAATGCCCTTGGATGGCTGGAATGGTTGTCGCACCTATTTCTGCACTCCTTCAAGGGAAGGTGGTGGCTGGTTTCTGATGCATGTGCTTCTTTCCTGTTTCTAGTGAATGTGACCCTCACACATTCTATATCCTCCTTTGCTACTTCTTCGGTCAATTCTAGGCTGACTTTGGAAGGAGATTAGGGGTGTTTCTATCCAACAATTCTCCTTCCAACCCAGCATCTCGTTGCTTCAACTTTTGATTTCCTAAACTATTGAGCTACATTGTCATATTACCCTCAGCTAAACCCTGCTGGCGTTAGCTAAAAATGGCTTAGGACTCTTCTTTTGGGAGCCTTTTCTTTATGATTGGGGATACAGAACATTTGCTTTCTGAAGAAGAAATAGTAGAGGAAGTATTTAGGGAAAAATTTTTTTTCAAGGCCTGTTTACAGTGATCCAGCTGGGTCAAGATGAGGTAAGGAAGCTGTCCTCTCTGATATAAATCTTTATTTCTTCTAAAAGGAGGAGAGAGTTGAATTGGGAGTAGCCTCTCTTCATTTGGACATTTCCAACAGTTCTCTTTCAGGGTGTATCGATACAATAGCTTTTTCTCCACCTAGGGGAGAGATCTGAAGCACTTCATATGTCTTTGAGTAGAAATTCTGGCACCTCTAGTTATCCCATGAGAGACCCCCACCCTAAGTTTCCTGCACCAGTCAACCTTTTTATCTAGTTCTTTAGAATTAACCTTTATTGTGACTCTCCCTTTAGTCATAGACAACTTTATCTTTTTCACTGTGGATTCTGTTTTGACTTCATGTAGCTCTCTATAGCTCTCATTATACTTGTCTCATTACGTATCTCCCCCTGTATGGTGAATGAACTGTGTCTGCCATGCTTAACCTTGTGTTCCCAGCACCGTGCCTAGTTCCTGACATAATATAGTTGCTCGATTGTCACTTCTTCAATTAATGAATGGATGACAGGTAGGCCCACTCCACCTCTATGCTCTGAACTGCCTCCAGGAACATCTCTTTGGGTCAAAGACTTGGCACTTTCAGTTTCCTGATCTGATCATTTTTATAATTTAAGGGATATGATAAAATGGCTTTTCTTTTAGCTAGATGAATAAGAACATCAATGAAAGTTTTTTTTTTCCAAAACAAGAAGAGGGAAAATCATCAACAAATAAAAAAGTATATTTATTTAAAAATCAATACATAATAAGCAGATCAGATTGCTACATATGATATAAAAATTGGGTCACTAGAGACAGAGAGGGGAAACAGAGAGGCTTCTTACAAGTTGTCATTCTTCAATTAAAGATTACATTCTATTTTGGTAGCATCTCTGCTGAGAGCATTCCCACAGTTTTTAATAGTTCAGTCTCAGCTGTCAGGAACATTTGTGTTAATTTCTCCTGTTCAGCACACACAGGAATTGCTGTGCCTGTTGTTTGCAGATACCAGAGTTGGCTTCCTAATAATGTGACTGAAAATGTCCATCAAATATAGCTGTAAAAATTCCCTTCTGTTTCCTGAAAACCTGGGGATGTTATAAGATTCATCTGCTGGAATGGCAAATCATATAAAAACTCAATGTAACAACAGATCTATTTAGAGATTCTATTTTTTTTTTCTACATTAGCAGACTGGTGAAAATGAAGGGAAGATACCATATGATGATCTTGTTAGGCTACGTTATTATTAGTTTCATGGACAGGGGACTTGTATGTCGTTCTGATAATCACTGCACGTGGACAATAGGTATAGCAAGAATTAGACAAAGATTACTCCTGAATCTTTAAATGAATTCAAGTACTTCCTGTTGTTAATAATCTTTTTTGAATCTTCATGGGGAGATTGCTGCCACAACAAATCACCACAAATTAAGCTGTAAACAGGTATTCAAACCGTATCCCTTTGGTACCTCCCAGTCCTGCAGGTCAGAAGTCCAGGTGCAGGATGGCTCAAGTGGTTCTCTAATCTGGGCTTCACAAGACCCAAATTAAGGTGCTGGCAAGGTGTGTTCTTTCCTGGAGGTGCTAGGGATGAATCCGCTTCCAAACTCACTGGGATTATTGGAAGTATTTGGTTTCATGGGATTATAGAACTGAGGTCCCTTTCTCTTGCTGGCTGTTGGCTGGTAGTTCTCAGCTTTTAGAGGTTGCCTGCATTCCCTCATTCACAGTTCCCCTTCGTCCATCTTTAATGACAGTAGTGGAGGGTTGGGTCCTTTCTATGCTTCCACTCTTCCTGATCTTCCCTCTTTCTCCTCTCTTTCTTTCTCTTCCTCTTCTACTAATCTCTCTTCTGATTCCAGCTGGAGAAATTTCTCTGCTTTAAAGGGGTCGTGTGATGCTTTGGGGCCCACTTGGATAATATAGGATAATCTCCTTATCTTCAGGTTCCTAACCTAATTATATCTGCAACATACCTTTACAGCAGTAACTAGGTTAATGGTTGATTGAATAGCCAGATGTCAGAAATTTTGGGATGGGAAGACATCCTTATAATTCTGCTTAACTCAAGGGTGGCAAGTAGGAACCAATGTCTCTGGATGGTGGATGCAGGTTTCCTGCTGAATCATGTGAAATCCTGCATGAGTTAACTTCATAACCACTGTGCATGAGGTCACTCTAGAAGGCAGGCACTTTGTAAACGTGACCTAATCCTCGAAACAATCCTGAAAATGAAAATTATCACTTTAGCGATGAGAAACACAGTTCCAAAGATAAAGGCATTATGTAACTTTCCTATAATTATGCAATTTTCAAGTTGTAGATAGAGACTTTCAGCCTAGATCTTATTGACTTGATCTGATCCACTTGTGGATTAAAAGGAACAGTGTTGTACACAGTATCTAGCGGAGTGTTTGACCTATATTTTATAATAGCTGAGTGGCAATTGATGGGTTCTTTAAATTTGTCATTTCCTTTGGTCCTGCTATTTGCCCCACCCCATCTCACTACTGGCTCACTATTCTCACTCCCATAAAAATAAAGGAAGTGCTGTCCTAACCCACAAGAAGGAAAAGGAGGAGGTAGGAAATTCCAGGTATTAAGAACCTACTATATAATGTTAAGTATTTGTTATAGTATAATGTTAGGTATTTTTCATTCCTTTCTCACTTATGTCTTGCATTTGAGGATGACGGTAAGATAATGAAAGTGATATTTTAAGAAGATGGAATAGTGTGTAGAGAAGGAAAGTATATTTATTTAATGCCATAGCAGGGAGAAGAAGCAGTGATGACAGCAATAGTGGCACCTGTCAAAACCCCAGGGGAGAAGTGGGGCTGCCTTTGGGAAAAGTGTGGGTTTGCCATCAGTCCCTAGACCCCAGACCCTGTCCTGTGTTAATGGCACAAATAGTAACTCTCTGGCTTCAACAATAGGACAAAAACTGCTGGTGTTCCGGCAGTAAACCGTCAGCAAATTATTGCAAAATAAAAACATACACATGGTCACTGCAATAAAGTCTATCACAGTCATTAGAATCCTTCAAGAGTTTAGAATTTCTGGTTTAAAAATGTTCTGCTGTAAGGCAGATATTTACAAGCTTACAAATAGATATTACATTTAAAGATGCTGCATTCGATTGAAAAGAACATTATTTTTATACGAAACCAACCATTTGGGGAAGACAACTTGAATATTATTTTTGTCCTTGTTACTCAAAATAAATAGATAGATACATCAACAATGTTTTGAATTCTGTATAAATCATGAAATCACTTGTTTTCTTATATGCCCTTGACAAGTTGCAAAAGAATGTCAGAGGAGACATGAAAATGGTGTTGTGTACATTCACATTTAAAATTAAATTCAGACTTACACGAAAGTGAAGAGTTAAATAATTTTAGAAAAAATATTCCACAAGAGTTACCATCTCTAGATGTACCAAAACTTCTATTTTAAGTAATTTGTTATAAATTTAACCCAATTTGTCACCATAAAGCACTCTTAAACAGTTCCATTAAAAGTTGCATCAGCAGAAAGATCCTTTCCAGAGTAAAAAATATTTTTTTAAGAATTGTAATCTTGCAAGGGTGTCTGTCTGGCTCAGTGGATAGAACATGTGACTCTTGATCCCAGAGTCGTGGATTCAAGCCCCATGTAGGACATAGAACTTACTTAAAAAATACATACAATAAATTAAATTAAAAAATAAGTATATTTTAAAATTTATAATCTTTTTCCAAGACTGATATCCTTTTCAATTTTATTGCTAAACATATTGCTAAACATCTAAGTTATGATGACCTAATAAAATGGATTTGTAGAAAAGTGAGCTAAAACCTCATATGCACAATCAGGATATCATATTAATAAGTCATTTCCTGTTACTTTGTGTAGAACCATGACACCAAGAATGCATATTTTTTGCAACTTATAAATTCAGGTTGTTGTACATGTATCACTATTACCTCTATTACATTTTGTAAGTAATAAAATATTTTTTAAAGAAAAAAGATTGATGTTTTACCAGCTTTAATGCACCTTTCTCCCTGCCTTTTGAACAAGGGGCCTCACATTTTTATTTAGCACTGGGCTCTGCAGATTATGTGGCTAATTCTGCTTTCCTTTACCTGACTTTTAAATTTCTTTTTCCTCCTTTGTCATTCTCCCACATCTCCTATCTGCAACATTTATCCCTACATTGATTTGAGGTTTTTAGCCAGCTCGTAGGACATTTTTTATTACACCTAATTTGCGTGTAACTGTGGACAGCTAGTGGATAGTATTGGCGGCATTAATATCTGAAAAGCTTGGTTTATGATGGTCAGTTCAGACATTTTTTATTCAAATATACTTTAAAATTATATATTACATCTCATAAAAATCAGAAAGATTAAACATACATCAGATCACTAACTTAAAAAAGTAAAAACTATAAAAAGTGAAAGATTTAAAGAAATAAATTTGAGTATAATCTCAGCTCTAAAAAGGAGTTAGGGGCATCTGTCTAATCCAGTAATTTCATAGGTGAGTGAAGTGCAGCCTGCAGAGTTTAAGTGACTTCTTCAAGCCAGCTTGGTACTTTTCTTATCCATTAGTAGTTTATGTGATTCTAAAGGATCTAATTGTATTAAGTGAACCCAGATGACTCCATTAACCTGAATCACTTTCTTGGAATGAAGGCCTTCCTTGCTGATCTCCTCTGTAACTGTCAGCAGTGGTGTGTGCAATCTGTATGTTCTTGCGTTCCTTCTTGCCATTCCCATTTTTTCCTCTCATCGTACCTTCTTACCCGAGGAACAAAACTGGTATTCTTTTTTTGTTTTTTGTTTTTGTTTTTTCGGTTTCACATTTTTTACTTACAAACTTCTTAGACTTTCAAAACTATAATCTATGTTGACTGACGGCCAACAATGCCTGTGATTGGCTTCTTCTTGGACCAGGGAAATTCCGCATATGGTCCTTGTGGACTTTTTCTGTGTCTTTTTGCTCTATTTTTCTGTTAGAAAAAGTAAGCTTATAAACACTTGTTATTCCACATGAGGAGTATGATTCTATTTTAGTATATCTTTTAAGTTACTCTGAAATTTAAAGTTAATATTATTACCTAAAAAAAAAAAAAAACCCACACAAAAAAACCACTCTTGAATCAGATAATTAATTTCCAATACTATACAAGCTACAGTATTTGTTAGCTTTATGAGTTTGGGAAAGCTACTAAATTCTCTAAAAATGGGAATAAACATACCTATCTCATGGGGTTTGAAGACCAAAATGTCATCAGACTCTGGAGAAACATTCATTCTCTGCTTACCATGTCCCTTCTTGCTTCAAGAAAGTAATTTAATTGTCTTGTTTATAATTTTTAACAAAACATTTGTCTTCTTAATATTTTTGGCAAAAAAATAGAGTCAAAGAATGAATCATTAATTTTATAATTTATATTCCTGCTTCTCTAATTGAAAATAATGCTGGATTTATGATGTTAATTCTTATATGTATTTGGGATAATTTTAGGATTGTTTTTTATTTGTTTCATTGTTATGTTTGTCTTGAAAACCATTTGGTTTTCATGATATGTCTCTATATCTGATAATGCTAATACCATTCAATATCCATCTTTTTCAGATTTTTTAGTGGCTATTCTTGTTTATTTACTTTGTTTATAAGAAATTTCATAATTCTCTTGTTTCAAAAATTATTGTCATTTTTATTGAAATTTAGTTAAATTTATAATTCATTTTAATGAAGAGTAACATCTTTATAATGTTAAGTGTTCTTAACCAACAAAATAGCATGTCTTTGATCAAGGCTTCTTTTATATGTGTTAGCAGCTTGAAAGGTTTTCCATATAGGTCTTGGAAATTTTTGGTCAACTTTATTCTAGGAATTTAATCTTTTGGGTTGCTGTTATAAATTGTATCTTTGCTCTCATCCCACCCTTTCATTGGTTTCCTTTTGAATTTATGAAAATTTAGTTTTAGCCTAGTATGATCCATAGAAAAGCATGAATTGCTAAAGAACAATAAGAGTCTTATAACAAAACAGCTGTCAAAAAATAATCCTCTATCATGTATTCAGAACTGTCATTTTTATGACACTGGAATGAATTCCCCAAAGAAAATTTACACTGTAATCCCTTGTACTAACTGCACTTGCTCTGAACATATTCCTCAGCTGACCCAGATGATGGGTTCTTGGCATGCTCCATCACTTGCTGTCAGGCTCACATGAACATGTATTTTCTGGTCTTATTTTTTATTCCTGACACTGGAGTCAGATGGAAGAAAAAAAAAATCACTGCATGACTAATTCACACTTAGGATAGAATGTTTATTTTATGCTGCTCAAGCAGATTCACCTCTTAAATATCATTCTGTCCTCACCCGTGAAATTATTAGATGTTAAAAATAGATCTTAGAGCATACCATGAGCCCAATAAAATCAAATAGTTCAGTTTAGATTTTGATCAAGTTTCACTTGATAGATTTTTTTTTTTCTGAGCTAATTTACTAAAAAAAAGAGTCAGCTATATATGGTTGCAAGCTGCCAAAAAGGCCTAGGTAAAGTCTTTGAGAAATGTTATTGAGTCAAAACAAAAGGAGCAACCAGGAAAATATGGGCCATTTTTTCTCATTCTTCTCTTTCATAGGAGTGTGCTTGGAATGTGATTAGTTGCTTCTCAATATACATATGGATCCCTTGGTCTAGAGTAGATATGGGCGGGTACACACACACACAACAAATGGCCATGCAGGCCTGAGTCACATAGTTGACAACCCAGTGCTTTGGCCAAATGCAAAGCTTTTGCCCAACATGGATGCGGTGGGCTGAATGTTTATGTCCTCCCTAAATTCATATGTTGAGACCTATTTCTCCAGTGTGTTTGTATTAGAAGGTGAAGCCTGTGGGAGATGATTAGGTCATGAGGGTGGAGCCCTCATGAGTGGGATGAGTACTCTTACAATGGGGATCCCACAGAGCTCTCTAGCCCCTTCCATCTAACTTCCATGTGAAGTTAGAATGAAAAGATGGCTGTGTAAGAATGAGATTCTCACCAGATACCGAACAGGCCAGTGCCAAGATCTTGGACATCTCAGGGTCCAGAACTTTGAGGAATATCACATATTTGTTGGGTATAAGCCACCCAGTCTGTGGTATTTTGCTATAGCAACCCAAGCAGACTAAGACAGTAGACTTATAAAATTAAGTTTTTGTCTTTTTCTTTTCTTCTTTCCATGAGAGTTTACAGAAAAGGCTAGACAAAGTAAGGAAAATATTACAAAGAATATAATAATAAGAATACAGACATCACTCATTGAGGGTTTGCTATGTCTCAGGAAAGTTTCATTATGAATCATCATCACTAAAATCTTTATCAATTAGAATATATTTGGTGATTATAGGAAAATTATACAGAAAATAAAATCAGAATAATGGCTATTAATGATTGTGCAAAACTTAGACACAGTATTATTATTTCTACGTACACTTTGCTTAGCCATTGTGAACTGCTTAAAGCCTTTATTATAATAGATTAGATGAGAGCTTAAGGATACTTAGTCTAACTGAGGTAAACTGAGGCAGAGAAGCACGATCTGGTGCAGAATTAGAACTACTAATTTTTACTTTTGTTTTATTTTAACCAATAAATATTTTTTCCTAACGCTTAATGTAAAGTTTCTCTTTTGCCAAATTTGTTTTCTCTGTAAATATTAGTGAAACTTTTAGCACTTAAAACATTATACTGGTTATTATTTGGCTGACAAATGATATCAGTATTGTTATCTTAAAAAGTATGCATGTGTGGATATTTTTTTAAAGTACAAAATAATTTTATGTTAGTAAGTTTTTCATGATGTAGCACAGATGTTTTTGTATCTGAAGAAATTATACATGAGATTTCATCTCTGTGTCTCTTAGTAAACATGAAAACCATTATTACTTCCAGATGCAAGTGTTATTAAATAAGTAATCTAAGGATAAAAATACAAGCAGTAGTATTATTTCAAATATGAAAATTTAAAATTAACTTGGCATCAGTATACTGGTTATAATATTTTCTACGAAGGATATATTGTTACTCATTTGTAGAGAGATTCTAATCAAGTGTATCTCTGAAAGACAGGGTCAGTGATTGACAGCTTACATGAATAATAATGGAACTGAAATTTTCACCATGGTTTTGAAATATATTTTCTGGACAAAAACAAGATAAGATTTCTTATTTAAAATTCTCTGTAAATATGAGACTAACATCTTGCCAATTTATCGGAGATACTTTTCCTTTTTGAAAGGCTGCTTTGTGAGTACGTCATCTGGTGGATTCAATAATGTTTGGTTGGGGTCTGAGTTACTGCTGACTGAGTAAAATTTCAAATTAACTAGGTGACTATAAATATCCCCTAAGCCTCAATCAAGTTAGGTTAGGCAAAAGTTTGAAATTCACAATCAGAATAAAAATAATGTCATCCCACTACTCTATGGAAGGGATGGAGATATGATTCTGCTTTTTCTTTTATCTGCAGAATAAGTTGAGCATGCCATAGGAATTGAATTAAATTGATATACTATGAACATGCCGTAGGAATCAAATTAAATTTTACATGAAATTTCAGCAGCCAACTAAACTGTAAAAAAAGAAAAATAAACTTACCAATTGTTTTAACTACCATGGCAATTAACTAGGCAGATATTTTTCCTACACTGCATTAGCATTAAATAAAAATCCTTGCAATAGAGCAAATAGATTAGGGTTTGAAAATATGGCATATAAAGATGCTCATTAACTTTTTAAATTGACATATAATTGACATACAATATCTTATTAGTTTCAGGTATACATCATAGTGATTCAATATTTTTATGCATTATAAAATGATCCTCAAGATAAGCCTAGTTACCATCTGTCATCAAACTGCATTATAACAATATTATTGACTATAGTCCTTGCTGTACATTACATGCTCATGACTGACGTACTTTATGCCTAGAAGTTTGTTCTTCTTATTCCTTTATACCTATTTCAGCTGCCCCCCAACCAATCCCCCTTCTGGTAACCAATGGTTTGTTTTCTGGATCTATGAGTCTGTTTTTGTTTATTTGCTTAACTGCACATGTAAGTGAAATCAGATGTTATTTTTGTCTTTCTCTGTCTGACTTATCTTACTTAGCCACATACCCACAAATTTCATCCGTGTTATTATAAAGAACAAGATCTCATTGTTTGTTTGTTTGTTTGTTTTTATGGCTAAATAATATTCCATTGTATATATATTCCACATCTTCTTTATCCATTCATCTATCAGTGAACACTTAGGTTGCTTCCATATCTTGGCTTTTGTAAATAATGATGCAGTAAACATCAGGGTGCATATATCTCTTCAAACTGGTGTTTTCATTTTCTTCAGGTAAATACCCAGAAGTAGAATAGCTGGCTTATATAGTAACTTTACTTTTAATTTTTGAGGAAACTTCAGACTTTTCCATAGTGGCTGCACTAATTTACATTTCCACCAATAATGTATGAGGATTCCCTTCTCTCCACATTCTCACCAACACTTCGTACTTTTTGTCTTTTTTATAATAGCCATTCTAACAGGTGTGAGCTAATTATCACCTTACTCTGGTTTTGATTTGCATTTCCCTGCTGGTTGGTGATGTTGAGCATCTTTTCATATCTCTTTTGGCCGTCTGTAAATTTTCTTTGAAAAAATGTCTATTCAAGTCCTCTGCCCATTTTTTAATCAGGTTGTTTAGGTGTTTTTTTTAAAATATTAAGTTGTGTAGGTTCTTTATATATTTTGGATATTAATCCTTTATCAGATGTATGATTTGCAAATATTTTCTCCCATTTGGTAGATTGCCTTTTCATTTTGTTGATTCTTTCCTGTGTTGTGCAAAATTGTTAATGTAATCCTATTTGTTTATTTTACTTTAGTTGCCCTTGTCTGAGGAGACTGGTCCAAAAAAATATTGCTGATACTGATGTCACGGAACTTACTGCCTCTGTTTTCTTCTGGGATTTTTAGGAATAAATTTAACCAAGTACTTTGAGAACTGTAAGACATTGATAAAAGAAACCGAAGACAACACAAATAAATGGAAAGATTCTGTGCTCATGGACTGGAGGAATTAATATTGTTAAAATGTCCAAACCACCCAAAGCAACCTACAGATTCAATGTAATCCCCATTGAAATACCAATGGCATTTTTCACAGAATATGAAATTCTTTATTTTAGAGTAAAGAATAAAGAACCCTAAAATTTGTAAGGAACTGCAAAAAACCCCAAATAACCAAAGCAATCTTGAGAAAGAACAAAACTCCTTGATTTTAAATTATGCTACAAATCTATAGTAATTGGAATAGTATAGTACTGATATGAAAACTGACACATAGATCAATGGAATAGCACAGATAGCCCAGAAAAAAACAAACAAACCCATATAAATATTGTCAACAAATCTATGACAAAAGAGACAAGAATATACACTGGAGAATAGACAGCCTATTTAATAAGTGGTGTTGAGAAAGCTGGATAGTTCAATGCAAAAGAATGAAACTGGACCAATGTCTTACATCAAACACAAAAATATATTTGAAATGGATTAAAACCTTGAATGTAAGACCGAAACCATAAAGATACTCATTTACTTATAGAATTGAGGGGTTTTTTTGGCATTATATGGTTAAGTGTCTATTACAGACTGCAATTAAAAGTGAAAAGACAATCACTCTCATGGTTCAAACACATTTTACCATTGCACTTCTAAAATCATAGATATACTGTGTATTGGAGTTTGTGTTGTGGGGATAGGGGAGAGAAATAAAGGAGAATGAGAATATTAAGAAGGAAAGGAGGGCTAAAAATAACTGTAAGGAATGCTCAGGATCTCCATATACAGTTAAGAAATGGTTAAGTAGAAGAATGAGAAAAGGAGATAAGATATATTTAAGAGCAGAGTTAATTATTTAAATAGGCTATTAGAAAATATCTTCATTCAAAAGCAAACCAATAACATGGTAAACAACAACCATGAACAATAACAAAGAAATGACTGATAGTTTAAATACAACGTGGGGCACCTGGGTGGCCCAGGCTTTAAGCCTCTGCCTTGGCCTCAGGAAAGGATCCCAGGATCCTGGGATCCAGACCCACACAGGGCTCCCTGCTTGCCGGGAAGACTGCTTCTCCCTCTCCCACTCCCCCTGCCTGTGTTTCCTCTCTCACTGTCTTTCTCTGTCAAATAAATAAAATCTTTAAAAAAAATTTAATTACAATGTTATAAATTTGATCTCTTGAGTTTTTCCTCAAACCTTTACTGTTTATCCTCGCTGCCCTTGGTCTGGCCTTTTATGAAACTTCCTGTTTCTTTTCTTGAAGTTAACTTCCTGCCCTGGTGATCCAAATTCTATACTACAACAGAGATGATCTAAAGCACAAACCTGATTCATTTTATCTGCCTCTTTAAAGCCTTCTGTGGCTCCCTGTGGCCCTGTAACATTTTTGAGCTAATTATAACTCTGGCCCTGAATTCTTTCCTTTCTAATTTGTCATTGAACACCATGTTACTGCTCCTCTGTTGCAGTGCCCCATATAGGTTGACATTCCTTTGGTACACTGGACTTTTTATTGTCTTCAACCTTTTAATTTACTGGTCACTTAATTTAAAATGTTCTTCTTGCCCTTTACCATCTTTAGAAATTTTACCAATCCTTTAAGACCTTGCTCTTAATTTCCAAAATTCTCGAGGAAGAACCAGTTCTTCCCTTCTCAGTGTTTCCATAACATTTCATTGGTATGTCTGTTATTGTATTAATTATATTGTGTTGAAGTTATTTGTTCATGTGTCTCTTTGCTGTACCAGATAATGACTTAGATGCAGAGAGTGATCTTAGTTATGGTTTGTAGGCTCTCTCCTAACTCTCCAATATCTATACCTAGTCTGTCAAATGATTAAGATCACAGTGGCTATAAATATATAAAGAAGTTTGACTATATCCATATTTATAGAGATGCTTTAGAAATCATGTTCAGGTGATCAAAATGAAAACTATAGGACCAAGGGACATGGAGAGTTGAAAATTAGTTGATAATCATCACTAAAAGCATAAAGATAGGTTAGATGAAACCAAACAAGTCAATTTGTAATGAAAATTTTTTTGGTGTTTCTAAAAAGTTTCCTACATTGCCAATTTATTCCTTCACTTTTTTTTTTTTTTATGGTGGGAATATTCTGTTAAAAAATGTTGCATTCAAAATGAATAAAATAGTGGTTTTTTATATTCATATCTCAAAATAACTCCACAGATGGTCTTCAAACTTTCCAAGAAAATAAACTTTGGAGAGAAATCAAACATGAGAGTTTTCAACCTAAAAATACACCCCTCAACCCCAACAAAGTTTTGGGTATGAGGTAACTAGAGATGGTTTGACTTTGATTAATTATCACTTTTGTTGGTACCAATATTGTCACTTACTGCAGAAAGATATCACTGAACTCATGATTTTAAAAAATATGCACTTGAGTTAGTAAAATTATTCACATATGTTCAAGTTTGAACTTTTATTTCATTATCAGCATTAAATTGCCATCATTGTCATGGTTATCATCATAATCATTTTTAACGACTCTCTCAGTTATTGAATATATAATATTTACCAACCACTTAAATAGTTGTTAAGTAGTTTTTCTACATATCTTTCCTCATTTAATTTCTAGACACCCATAAATGTCATATGGTGGATACCAAAGGGGTCACTTCATATTTGTTCAAATCTCTTCTCCCTTACCTTTGTTTATTACAGCGGTTAGAAAGTGAAATAATAGAATTCCCAACCTCTCCTATAATGAGATGTGCCCATGTGATGTAATTCTAACCAATGAGATATTGGCGTGAGTCAGGATCATTGAGCATGATGGTCAAGAAAGAATTCTTGAGACATCTCATGGTGCAAAAAGTGCTTTTATTGTACCATGGGGTCAGGACCCATGGGCAGAAAGAGCTGCACTTGTGATTGTGAGGGGTGATTGATTATCTACTTTTACGTTTGCAGGAGAGTAGAGATAATTTAAGTCTCTAAGGGGTTTCTGTATGAAAGATAGGATCCTGGACGTCTGGCTATTGTCAAGATAAGGTTGCTTTTAGTCTCCAGCAAAACATTAACATTAAGGGAGCCATGAGTTCCTTGAGGAATGTCACACTCTGCCTGTCTCAAGTATTTATCAGTAGGTTGTAAGTTGTGAAGAGATTTATTTTTAGCTGCATTTCTCTTGCCTTTGTTCTCCTCCTCAGGTGGAAATCTCTGGGAGACAATCTCTTGCGAAAACCTTTCAAGGAAAAGAGTTTTACCCTTTTGCCCTTCCCCATGTTTACTTAAAACTTGCCTTGATGCCTAAAAGGGCAGCAGACACTGAAAGCAGGAGGGAGAAAGGATGGTAAGGATAGAGGGGCAGGAAGAATCACCAGGTACATTAGACTAACTGTCATGAAATAGCACCATCCAAAAGCAAACCACTTCCTAGGTAAATGGCAACAATAACAATTAAACAAGTCAGTTTCATCAGAATTCTATAGAGCTGATCTCTTGACTCTTTCCCAAACCCTTGCCCACCGCTCCCTCCCTATTGCCACTGGCCTGGCCTTTTCTGTGTCTTCCCAGCTGTCTTCCAGAAGTCAGCCTCTTCCTCGTGCTGATGACTTCCAGACACTACAGCTTCACTCTTGGGTTCTCAACCTCTGTATTCTTAGTTATGGGAGAAAAAGAAAGCCCTTATTTAGTGGTTGAGATTTCCTTAAACAACTCAACACAAGCATGACTAATTCAGATTGATCCGACTCTTCCTCTTTTATGGGTAATGAAGTAGAGGATCAGAGAGGCTTTGAAACTTGCCCAAAGCTGCACAGGTTGTGAGTACTTTTCGCAAGATTCAAATCCAATCTATCAGAATCTGAAGCTGATCTTCTGTACATTAGAGAGGCTTTTTTGGTTTCTTGTTTGGTTTGGTTTTGTTTTTAAATTAGGCTGAACCATTTGAAATTGTCAGTGGCAATTTCATATGATTCATCCTAATTGGATGAGGAATGAATCTAACAATAACTTATATATAAGACAAACATACAAACTCACTTACTAGAATTCTAAAACTGCACCTTGATGTATCCTGGTTAATTCATAAAATGCAGATTTGGTTAATTTAGTTGATGAATAAAGAAATATTAGAATGACCAAATTAATTAAATGATTACCTCTAAAGATATTATTTTGTATATATACATAATGCTATAATGTTAGGACACCTGACACTGTGCCTAACACCCAAAAGGGGCTCCAAAAATATTCACTGAAGAAAATATTTTTAATTTGGTAGTATCTTTTGCAGATGCCTTTTTAAAAAAACATACATTTTGAAGTGGGAAAATTATTGCCTTAAGTATTATTGCCTAAAAATGTAATTTTTGCCTAAAATATTGTTACTCGTCTGATGTTCTTTTATATTATCCCTTAGAAACAAATTACTGGTTTGATTAGAGTATTCTTCCCCTTGAGCTGTTCTTTTTCTTATTTTAAAACGTGGCCAGGTCATTCATGTTGTGAAGTCGTCCTAATAACCACTGTTAGTATTACTCTGTACCTTGTACACACATATTTTCATGTTAATTTCAATTTCATGTTAATTAATTACAATTTCATGTTAATTTTCTTTATTAATTTGTGAGCTTATTAAAGACAAGAACTTTGTGGTCTTTCTCTTTATATTCCTATGCCTTGGATGAAATTTGATAAATATTTAATGAATGAAATTTATCTATGATTTACATTTGTTTAATGTGCCACTGTATATTTTGTAAAAATTAATTTATTTGAAAACTTCTCAAATGGGATAACATGACAACTTTTTTTGAATATTGGAAAAGTATTCATTTGAAAGAAAAGGAAAGTGAGCTAAAATTGAATTTTGAAGGAGTATTTGAATACTCAGAGATATATAAAATAATTCAAAAGAAGAAGAAATGGAGAAGTGGGGGGTAGCAGATGTTTTTGGCTATAAAGGACACCCAGGCAAAGCACATCTGTGGTTTTAATGATGCTTCATCACTTTTTAGGTGAAAGTAATATCTGTATACTAGGCAGCGGAAGGTTGGCACATGAACACAAAAGTGCTTGATGGTTGTAAATGTGGTCAAGTTTTGATCCACTTTAGAAAGTTCTACTTTGTTGCAATGTTTTTTTTGACATGAAGTCATCACCAATGGAATCAGGATACAGCTCTAATATATGTAACTCTCTGTGTGATAGAAATATTTGATTTGTCATGTTGGGCAAGGCAGTCAGCTATGGGAGCATCTCTAAAAGGTTTTGTTGAGTTTTACAGATCTTAAGTCTTACCAGTCTCTCAATCCTGAGCCATCTTTGTAGGTAGTCACATAGACAACAGAGTATGTCAAGGTAGTCACAGTATGGCTTCTGTGTAATTAGTTGCTCCTCTAGGAGAATGGGATAGGATTGCTTCTTGGTTGCTACAGTGCTTGCTGTTCACTCAGTAGGTGTTGGCTCCCTCAGCCTCTTTCTTGTGATGCAACTGTAGGAGTCAAGGGCAGGTTGTCCCAAAAATGTGTCCCACTTTGAGATATTATTGCTTATTTTGAATTGAAGTTATTTAAAGTACAAAAAGAACCCCCTGACCTCCCTTCATCTCCAGAAAGCACATGATAAATCTCCCATGTGACAGGTACCCTACCTCTACCAGGTAGCAAAGAGATATCTTCATCACCAGAGATGAGGAATTCAGAGCTGAGAAGGTTATATAAATAAACCTTGTAACTTCTACTAATTTACTACTCCAAATCCCATTTAGAATCCCTTACTAAATATGCATTTTCTTTCCTGTCAATTCCTCAGAGATTTATGTCTCTGTCTAAAACATATCAAAGCAGCATGATTTGGTCATTTCTTTGAATCTCACTTTTATTACTGGGCCTCTATGAGTGCGTAGTCAAGCTTTGTTTTGTTTTGTTTTGTTTTTTTCCTGTCAATCTATCTCATGTCAATTTAATTCTTAGACCAGCTAGAGGAATCTTGAATGGTAGAATAAAATTTTTCTTCCTCAACACAACCCATAGTGTATGGAGATATCATCCAGCCCTTCACATTACCTTTTGGGAACTGGGACAAATATGCAGAAACTCTTGCTGCTTGCTGTGTTGTCAATAATAAAGTTCTCTTTGATCCAGGAATCTAGTGCCTTCTGTCAGCATGACACATCTTGTTACATAGCACTGTGGCAAGCTAAATTGTTAGCTTGCAAGTGGGGAGAAAACTCAGACCCTTCCTAGTTCTTGAAAGTTGATTGTCTCCTTCATAAAATCTGTGCTTAGTAAGTAAATAAAATTTTAGATCAAGATTGAGTGGTATCCAAGGGATAATTTGTATCTAGATACATATTTTCTGGCTTGCAAAAGTGAAAGCTAACGTGGAAAATACTGTTTTTTTCTTTTTAAGGTTTTAATTATTTATTTGACAGAGAGAGACACAGCGAGAGAGGGAAAACAAGCAGGGGGAGAGGGAGAGGGAGAAGCAGGCTTCCCGCTGAGCAGGGAGCCCAATGCGGGGCTTGATCCCAGGACTCTGGGACCACACCAGAGCCAAAGACAGACGCTTATTGACTGAGCCACCCAGGCACCCCAGAAAATATTGTAGAACAAACATCTTGAGGTTAAGTGACTCATATTTTGATCCATCTGTAAATATATTTTTTCACCACACTGAATGAACATATTCTTACACTGATGTTAAGTAGATTTTTGACATAGGTAGGTAATTTAAAGCACTGGATTTCAGGGTAATACTTGCTGGGTGTGATAAGTAAAAGGCATAGCTGACACAAAAGAAAGACTGAACACTTACTTGCGCATTCAAGAAATTTCATGTATACATATATAAAAGTCAGTAAATAGTTCTATTTAAAAAGTAACTGTATGCTGAAGGACGATGGAGTGAGTAATGCAATAAAATGAAGATGTTTTTATAGACACTGGGAGCCATGGTTATATGTTTAAAGGATACAGTAAATTGTTCTGTTCAAGCACTAACACTAGTGAATAATAAAATGACAGTAAGATTTTTTTTATACCATTGTGAGACGTGATTAGTTGTAATAGTCATTGTATTGTAATCACTGCTGATTTCTGAGGTTTTAATCCCCTCAAATGTTGCATCAAATAGTCTAGAATAAAATAAGTGCATGAACAAATACAAAATATTGAAAACTGCTAACAAGAAAAAAAAACAGAAGTGGGAATAAGGGAGCAAGAGAAACAAAAGAGAGAGTAATTTAAGTTTGCTAGCATATATATATATATATATATATATATATATATATATGAAGATACCATAAAAAAGTGGTCATTAATTCAGAAACTTTAACAATTTTGAGAGGAGAGATTCCAAAGTGGAGAGATCTATTTATAAACATTTAACTATCTAGAAGCAATAAGTATCCAGGGAGGTAGAATTTTAATTAAATGCCCAGAGGCGATCTAAATGATATAAGTGAATTTAAAATGTAAAAAGAAGTAATAAATAATAATTATAAATATACTTGTAGTAATTAGACTGAATTCTATAGTGATATAATTAAATGAATCACATGTCCTTCAGTCTTTGGTTCATTCATTTAATAAAGTTGCTCCAACATACATCACTTGTTACTGTCTTTAAAGAGTTCATAGTCTAGTGGGGAAGAAAGGATAAACATCTGCCTACAATATGCTTGATATAATAAGTTACTCTAATAAAGGCACAGTGAGGTTTTGAGACCAATTTCTGACTCAAGCAATCACAGAGGGCTTCATGGAAGAAGTAACATTATTTCTTGTTAAGACTTGAAAACTCAATAGAATTTTTCTAGACAAAAGAATTAGAACAGGCATGAGCCAAGGCACAAAATGTGAAGGTACCAAGCATGTTCAGGAAAAGCTGAATGATCTGGAATGGTGGTGGAATATTGGATTTTGTTTTGTTAGCCAATCTTAGAATCTTTTTCTAGTCCCCTTTAAAAGATGAGTTAGGCCCATTTATATTTACTGATAGGATACATGTTTGGCCTCTGTTCTGCCATGTAGTTTAATATTATATGACTCTAGTCATTCATTGGATGGTTCATTTACTCATTCTTTCTTTGGGGGTTTATCTTTTCATATTTTAGGAAGGTTTGTAATTTTTTCTAATAATTACCTTTGTGCTAATATCTTTTTCTTTCAAATATTTTATTTATTTATTTATTTATTTATTTATTCGAGAGAGGGAGAGAGAGCAGAGCAGGAGGGAGGGACAGAGAGAGAAGCAGGCTCCCTGCTGAGAAGGGAGCCTGATGTGGGGCTCAATCCCAGGACCCTGAGATCATGACCTGTGCTGAAGGCAGACGCTCAACCCACTGAGCCACCCAGGCACTCCTGTGCTAATATATTTATATAAAACCCTTAACCTCTCTTTCTCCCTCCTTCTCTGTATGCTCCTTTCCCACTCCCCCCCATTTCTCTCTATATCCATTTTATATGCAAATGCAAGAAGATATTTTCAAATGACATATCAGATAAAGGGTTAGTATCCAAGATCTATAAAGAACTTATCAAACTCAACATCCAAAATACAAAGAATCTAGTCAAGACATGGGTAGAAGACATGAACAGACATTTATCCAAAGAAGATACACACATGGCCAACAGACATGTGAAAAAATGCTGCAAATCCCTTGGCATCAGAGAAATACAAATCAAAAGGACAATGAAATACCACCTCACAGCAGTCAGAATGGCTAAAATTAACAAGACAGCAAACAACAAGTGTTAGCAAGGATTTGGAGAAAGGGGAACCCTCTTACACTATTGGTGGGAACGCATGGTGATACAGCCACTCTGGAAAATAGAGCTACACTACAACCAAGCTACCATACTGTCTTGATGATTACAGCTTTGTAATATAGCTTAAAGTCTGATATTGTGATGCTACCAGCTTTGGTTTTCTTTTTCAACATTCCCCTGGCTATTCAGGGTCTTATCTTGTTCCATACAAATTTTAGGATTATTTGTTCCAGCTCTGTGAAAAATGTTGATGGTATTTTGATTTTGAATTGTGTAGATTGCTCTGGTAGCAAAGACATTTTCACAATGTTTATTCTTCTAATCCATGAGCATGGAATATATTTCCATTTCTTTGTGTATTCCTCAATTTCTTTCATAAGTGTTCTGTAGTTCTTATACAGATCCTTTACCTCTTTGGTTAGGTCTATTCCTAGATATCTTATGATTTGGTGTGCAATTGTAATGGGATCAATTCCTTAACTTCTCTTTCTTCTGTCTCATTGTTAGTGTATAGAAATGCAACTGATTTCTGTGCATTGATTTAAATCCTGCCACATTGCTGAATTCCTATATAGGTCTAGCAATTTTGGGGTAGAGTCTTTTGGGTTTTCCACGTAGAGTATCATGTCATCTATGAAGAGTGACAGTTTGACTTCTTTTTTGCTGATTTGGATTTTTTTTTTTTTTTTCTTTTTGTTGTTCGATTGCTGAGGCTAGGACTTGTAGTAATATATTGAATAACAGTGGTAATCGTGGACAGCCCTGCAGTGTTCCTGACCTTGGGGGAAAAGCCCTCAGTTTTTCCCTATTGAGAATGACATTTGCTGTGTTCTTTTCTGAGGTGGTTTTGATGATATTGAGGTATGTTCCCTCTATCCCTACACTGTGGAGAGTTTTAATCAAGAAAGGATGCTGTATTTTGTCAAATGCTTTTGCTACATCAATGGAGAGGATCATATGATTCTTGCCCTTTCTTTTATTAATGTGATGCATCACATTGATTGATTTGGGAATGTTGAACCAGCCTTGTAGCCCAGGAATAAATTCCACTTGTTCATGGTGAATAATCCTTTTAATGTATGTTGGATCCTATTGGCTAGTATCTTGGTAAGAATTTTGGCATCCATGTTCATCAGGGATATTTGTCTGTAATTCTCCTTTTTGGTGGGGTCTTTGGTTTTGGGATCAAGGTAATGCTGGCCTCATAAAATGACTTTGGAAGTTTTCCTTCCCTTGCTTTTTTTTGAAACAGCTTTAGAAGAATAGGTATTAATTCAGTTTTGGTAGTTTATAGGTTCCCAGGAACGCCTCCATTTCTTCCAGATTGCCTAATTTGTTGGGATATACCGTTGCTAATAATATGTTCTTAAACATTTTTTTAAAGATTTTATTTATTTATTTGACAGAGAGAGAGAGAGAGAGTGTGCATAAGCAGGGAAAGTGGCAGGCAGAAGGAGAGGGAGAAGTAGGATCCCTGTTTGCTCTCTCCAAGCAGAGAGCCTGACACGGGACTTGACCCAAAGACTCTGGGATCATGTCCTGAGCTGAAGGCAGACACTTAACTGATTGAGCCACCAGGTACTCTGCTCATAATATGTTCTAAAGATTGTTTGTATTTCTTTGGTGTGTGTCATAATCTCTCTTCTTTCATTCATGATATTATTAATTTAGGACCTTTCTCTTTTCTTTTCAGTCAGTCTGGCTAGGGTTTACCATTCTTACTAATTCTTTCAAAGAATCAGCTCCCAATTTCATTGATCTCATCTACTGTTTTTTGGTTTCTATTTTATTGATTTTTGCTCTAATCTTCATTACTTCTCTTCTCCTGTTTGGTTTAGGCTTTATTTGCTGTTCTTTTCCCGGTTCCTTTAATAGTAAGGTAGGCTTATGTATTTAAGACTTTTCTAATTTTTTGAGATAGTCTTGTATTGCTATGTACTTCCCTCTTAGGACTGCCTTTGTTGTATCCCAAAGGTTTTGAACAGTTGTGTTTTAATTTTCATTTGTTTCCATGAATTTTTGTAATTCTTTAATTTCCTGGTTGACCTATTCATTCTTTGATAGGATGTTCTTTTACCTCCCAGTGTTTGAGTTCCTTCCAAATTACCTCTTGTGATTGAGTTCAAGCTTCAAAGCATTCATGGTCTAAAAATATGCAGGGAATAATCCCAATCTTTTTTATTTTTATTTTTATTTATTTATTTGACAGACAGAGATCACAAGTAGGCAGAGAGGCAGGCAGAGAGAGAGAAGAGGAAGCAGGCTCCCTGCTGAGCAGAAAGCCCAATGCTGGGCTCGATCCCAGGACCCCGAGATCATGACCTGAGCCAAAGGAAGCAGCTTTAATCCACTGAGCCACGCAGGCGCCCCCCAAATAATCCCAATCTTTTTGTACCAGTTGAGACCTGATTTGTGACCCAATATGTGATCTGTTCTGCAGAAAGTTTCATGGGCACTGAAGAAGAATGTGTCTGTTGTTGTAGGGTGGAATGCTTTATATATATCTGTGAAGTCCATCTGGTCCAGTGTGTCATTCAAAGCCCTTATTTTCTTGTTGATTT
The DNA here is from genome assembly GCF_963455335.1 of Martes martes. NCBI lineage: Eukaryota > Metazoa > Chordata > Mammalia > Carnivora > Mustelidae > Martes > Martes martes. The sequence goes on along the minus strand of NC_137891.1, from coordinate 28,443,453 downwards.
TCTGCTTAGATGATTTGTCCACTGCTGTGAGTGGGGTGTTGAAGCTGCCTACTATTATTATCTTATTATCAATGTGTTTCTTTACTTTGGTTATTAATTGGTTTATATAATTGGTTGCTCTCTAGTTCAGAGCATAAATATTTATAATTGTTAGATCTTGTTGGATAGACCCTTTAAGTATGATTAGTGTCCCTCTTCTTTCCTTATTACAGTCTTTGGTTTAAAATCTAATTTGTCTGATATAAGGATTGCTACCCCAGCTTTCTTTGATGTCCATTAGCATAATAGATGGTTCTCCACCCCCTCACCTTCAATGGGGTGTCTTTGCATCTAAAATGAATCTCTTACAGACCGCATATGGATGGGTCTTGCTTTTTTAATCCAATCTGGTATCCTGTGTTTTTTAATTGGAGCATTTAGCCCATTCAGATTCATACTAACTAGTGAAAGATATACATTTTAGTATCCTTGTATTACCTGTAAAGTCTCTGTTTCTGTAGATTGTCTTTTTGTTTCTTTCTGGTCTATGTTACTTCTGGGCTCTTTCTTTGCTTACAGGATTCCCTTTAATATTTCTTGCAAGGCTGGTTTAGTGATCACAAATTCTTTTAGTTTCCACTTGTCCTGTTCCATTCTAAATCACAGCCTTGGTGGATAAAATATTCTTGGCTGCATGTTTTTCTCATTTAATACTCTTGAATATATCATGCCAGCTCTTTTTGTCCTGCCAGGTCTCTGTGGACAGGTCTGCTACCAGCCTAATGTTTCTACCCCTATAGGTTAAGAACCTCTTATCTCGAGCTGCTTTCAGGATTTTCTCTTTATCTCTGAAATTTGAAAGCTTCACGATTGATCTATTTTTACTGATTTCAAGGGGGGTCTCTCTACTTCTTGGACTTGAAAGCATGTTTCCTTCCCCAGATTAAGGAAGTTCTCAGCTACAGTTTGCTCAAATATACCTTCTGTCCCTCTCTCTTTTTCTTCTTCCTCTGGGACCCCAATACTAATAGTTTCACTTAATGGTATCATTGATTCCTTACAGCCTCACCTCGTGATCCATTAGTTGTTTTTCTCTCTTTTCCTCAGCTTCCTTCCTTTCTAACAACTTATCTTCTATGTCACTGACTCTCTTCTGCCTCATTTACTCTAGCTGTTAGAGCATCCATTTTAGATTACATCTCAGTTAATGCATTTTTAAAATTTTGGTCTGATTAGACTTTATTTCTGCACTAAGAGATTCTGTAGTGTCTCTTATGTTTTTTTCCAAGGCCATCTAGTAACTTTATAATTGTTATCCTGAATTCCAGCTCTGACATTTTACTTATATCCATATTGATTAGATCTCTGGCAGAGAGCATTACCTCTGGTTCTTTCTTTTTTTGTGAATTCCTCCTTCTGGTCATTTTGCCCAGAGAAGAATAGATGAATGAGAGAACAAAATAAAAAATACCAACCATGACCTTACCAAAACACACACTAGACAAATTTGAAGAGTTTGGAAACCAAACAAGAAAAGAAAAAGAAGATGAAAAGGGGGATGGGGGGATATAATCTCCCAGGTGGACAAAACAGGGTGATCCACTTGGTCCTGGGTGTATTTTGGTCTGTTAGTTAGAAGACATTAAATCCCAAAATTGTAAAGAAAGCAAAACTTATATATATACACATACATACATATATATATATTATATGTATATATCTTATACATATATATAATATATATTATATATATATAATTGAATGCAATGAAAGGAAGCCAAAATGAAGAATATATCTGTATAATGTAAATGCAAAAATGAAAGTTAAAAAAAAAAAAACCTTAAAAACTAAGAGTTGATAAAATCAGAAACTAGTTGAAAAGGAAAAAAAAAAAAAAAAAGAAAACTTTAAACAAAGATAAATGAATCATGACCAAAAAACCCTCCAATTCTATGTACTATTTTCCCCTAGCACTGGAGTTTTGCAGTCCTGTGTGCTCCTTAAACTTGGTGTTTCCCTGTTGTTCAAGCTGGTCTTCTGGAGGAGGGGCCTGCTGTACTATTCTCAGGTGTCTTTGCCTGGGTGGATTTGCACCACCCCTCGCCAGGGGGCTGGGCTCACTGTAAGCTGCTTTTGGTTGCTTTATGTGGCTTTTGTTCCCTGAAGGTTTTCTGAGCCTCTTTAAAGGATGAAAATAAAAATAACCACACCCCCGATCTCCAGCCCCAGAGCAGAAAGATCTTGGCCCCCTCTCTTCTGTAAATCCTAAGGATATGCAGTCTTCATTTTTGTGTGTGCCAAACTCTGCAGACTCCTGCAGTGCACACCTGCACAGATCCCCCTGGGGGAAGGTGGAGGGTGGCTTTGTTTCTGCCCTTTGCAGGGCCCCCACTTGGAAAGCGGTCCCTGGATCATGCGGAGATTCACAGTTAACAGCAAGCCAAACTGAGAGACCCCTCCCATCTCACTGACTTTAACCAGTTTCCCAGCTCCAGTGCTTAGGAACTCTGCCGGCTCATTTTTTCTATGACACTGGGGTTCCTGAAACCACACTGTTCCACGTAGGATTCTGCCCCACTCTGCCACCTGAGCATCTTTCAGGCAGGGATGTCGCTGTAGCAGACTTCCAAAGGTTCCGATATTGTGCTCTGGGGCTATATCATTTTCTGGTAGCCAGCTTGCAGAAGCTTCCTCCCCCACCATTTATCTTCCAAATATCCCCTCAGATTCACTTCTCCACACCTTCTACCTTGCAAAAAATGGTCAATTTTTGTGGAATTCTATTTGTAGAATTCCAACAATTCTTTTCTTATATCTTGGCTTGAAATCATAGGTGTTCAGAATGATTTGATAGTTATCTAGGTCAACTCAAGGGCCCAGATGAAATGAGATCTCCTACTCTTCCAGTAACTGGCCCCCCACTCCCTCATTTTATTTATTTTTTAGAAAAATTTCTGCCAAATACCGAAATTTTAGTAGCCATCACTTTGTTTATACATTGTTATTTGCAATAAAAATGGTGTAAAAAGTGACTAGTTCAGATTGCAACTCAAATAATTACACGTCTTTCCTCAAGACACAGCAGAAGTGCTTTATATATACTTTCCATTTTCGCACATAATATTGCAAGGGTCAGTATTTGATAAAATTAGCTTTTGGGGCACTTGGGTGGCTTAGTCAGTGAAGCGTCTGCCTTCAGCTCAGGTTATGATACCAGGGTCCTGGGATCGAGCCCCGCATCAGGTTCCTTGCTCAGCGAGGAGCCTGCTTCTTCTCTGCCTCTGCCTGCTATTCCCCTTGCTTATGCTCTATCTCTTTCTATCAAATACATAAAATCTTTAAAAATAAATTAATTTTTACTGTCTAATCAAGGAACTTCTTAAATGAATCTAACTTTTTTTCCTCAGTTAGTATTGATGAAGAATACAGTTTAATGCCATAGTTTTTATTCATGCTAAGAGGCCACCAGTTTTACTCATCATTGCTTTTGCAAGATAATATAACCACTTTTTTTTTTCTTTCTGTTAGTGCAAATGTTAAAACAGTAACATTTGGGTGGTTTTGGGGTTTTCCTCGAGGACCTGCAGAGCGCACTTTGTGAACTGCTATTGTAGAGTGTGTCTTAGTTTGGGTCATTCTGAGACTGTTTTATCAGGTGTGTAGTTTCAATATATCATTTAAAGTTTTCTTTCTTCCTTCCTTCCTTCCATCAGTTCTGTTTCATTACTGTGGGATTCTTCTTTTGTCATTAATGTATGCTTCACCCTCTTTACTTACATTCTGTATCTAGCACTTTCTCTTCAGTCTTTTTAATCTTTCTCCATTTTTAAAAAATACCCTCTTTTAAATCTTTTGTCTTAAACCATTAAAGCATTAGAGTATCCAAAGCACATGCTTTTATTATACAGACATTATTATGTTCTTAATTTCTTTTTTCTAATATTTTTTAGTGGGATTGGATCCAAATCCTTTTTTCTTTCTTTCTTTCCATCAGTGTTTGTTTGTTTGTTTATTTGCATATTCCCCACAGCCAAGAGCATCCTTCTGGACTTTTAGAAGAGTGTGGTCACTCAGCATGCCTTTACTACTCCAAATGCTTTAGAACTCTATCTTCTGTGACTTTTTTAAAAATTCAGCTTTCTAAGTCATTTGCCTTCTCCACTGGTAAGTTTCTAGAGATTTAGTCATCTATCTCTTCCTGGTACACAGAGAGAGATGCCCTTACAAATAGAAATTTCCCTCATAAATGTATATGTCTCTTACGAAAGGGCAATTTCTAATCACTTTTCCAAACTTCACATGTTATCTACTTTTTCTTAAAAATAATCAGCCTAAAATAATATTTATGCTAAAAAGGCATATTTTAAGGTGGCATATTTTTCACTTTCTGTTCTCCTTCACCCCCTAATTTGGTTGTAAATGTTTGCTTGATTCTTTGGTTTTTTGCTATTCTAATTGTTTGTGTAGGACAAGCCCTTCTCTTGTGGCAGAAGTTGAGAACAAAAGATGTCAAATCAAACTATGTAATTATAAAGTTATGCTTGCTCCTGTCCCATTGGATATCATGTCATATGGCCAAACCCAACACTGGTGAGGCAGGGGAGGATACTTACTCATAATGCTGGGCAAGAAGAAGTTCATATTTGTGAATAATTGTGCATATTGTGAATAATAACACAATCCATAATAGTCCTGTTCAAATACAGTTAAATTCCTGCTCTGATCCTCCCTCTAAGAGGGAGTCGAGCATGCTACAATAACCACAGGGAGAAGAAGAAGGAAAGAGAAATGCAGTTTTAGTCAACTCAAATGGAGTATAAGGTACAGAAAGTTTTGAAAACTGGGCTATTTGAGAGAAAGAATTGTAACTTTTTCGATCAATGTTCAGTTCCAGGAATGAACTAATGTGAAACAGATTAATATGGAAATGCTTCTGAAGGGGAGCAGATTTTGCCACCCCAAAATATGTCTTTTTTGGCATAAGGATTATTTTGAGTTAAAGGCAATCAAAACCCAACAGATTCGGGAAAGGCGCTTTACTTCCCCCTCAGCTGCTTAAATTTACATAAGAAAGGGGGGCCTGTATGAAAGAGAGCTATTATCAGAGATTTTTTTTGTACATAAGAAAGTTATCTGCAATAACTTTCTTATGTAGAATAGATTCTAAGTAGAATCTATTCTATGTAGATATAGATTATCTATGTAGATAATGTAGATTATCAACATACATAATGTAGATTATCTACAATAGATGAAATCTTTGTTTTCTAAACCTCTCTCTACCTTCCTGTGAATGGCTTTTTTTCCTTTCCTTATCCCCGGACCCCTGTCCCTTCCCTTAGCTCAGGATGTTATATAAACTTCAGTGACCTATCTACTCTTTGGGTCTCATATTTTATGGGGATTCCATATGCACAAAATTTGTGTGTTTTCCTCCTATTAATCTCTCTTATGCCAATTTCATTATTAGACCAACCTAAAGAAAGCAGAAGGGAAGAAGAGGGAAATTTTCTGTTCTTTCACGTCCCATTGCAAAGATTTAGAAATCCAAAATGTACTTCATAAATACATGATTTAGTAAACAAGAAAGATAATGTCCCTTTGTCAGAAAAGAATTAAGAGTTAAAATCTAGTGTGGTAGGATTTCTAGATAGTACTGTGGCTATCTTTCACAGTCACAAGACACAGAAATATGTCCTTTGTGTCAAAAGACTTGTGAATTGAGCTTTCAGTAAAGGGCGAGAAGGGGATAGACTATGCCAGTTTGGCGTAAGGATTATTTTGGACTGGTTATTTTGAGAAACTGCAGAAGATGTCCTAAAAATCAAGTAGAAGTTGCCTTTTTGTAAGGAACACTTACAGTTATAAGGGAAATCTCCATTTGTTAAGAGTGTCTCCCTCTCTGAAATCAGGAAAAGGAGGAGGACCAAATCTCTAGAAATTTATCAGTGGAGATGGCACCAACCTAAATCTGTATGACAACCTTACACTTGTTTACTATACTTCCACTCTGCACCCCATCTTCTTTTATCTTTAGCTGGAGATAGTATTTAAGGTGTTGTCTTGGGCTATCTTGAGGAGTTACTGAGTTTTCCTGGGTCTCTCCCATGTGTACAGGAGGTATACATGTTACTAAACTTCTGTTTCTTTTTCTCTGGTGAATCTCTTAAAATAAGGTAATCTCAACTATGAACCTAAAAGAGTAGAGGGAAATTTTTCTCCTCTCTTACAACCACAAAACATCAAGAAAGACAGAATGGGACCCTTAATAAATGTATCTGAAAAAGCTGGCTAAGCCATCTTCAGAAAAGGGGACTACAAAAATTTCCATCCACTGCCCTAGAGAACATGAAATGTATTTTTCCTGATACTTTGGATAGGAAAAAAGAAGCATTCTGTAAAAAAGGAAAAACTCCCAAGTCAGCACTGAGGAAAGGAATTGTGTCTGAATTTATAACAGACAAGTGGTAAAGAAATCTCTAAACTGTGATGTTAATATAAAACTGATTCTAGCATGTGATGTCTGTAAGCCCCAAAGCAAGAACAAACAGAGAACCTCTCTAGCAGAACATTTTTAGCAGTTAGGTCATGCAGGATTCTTATTAGGAAAAAAATTTCATGCAGAAGAAGAACTTGCTCTCTCTTTGTTTTTCTCCTCTCCACTTTCTCTCTCTTATACACACACACACCATACACACAAATACCACAAAACCATACAATGATATAATTCAAGTTGAACATTGGTCTAAAGACATTATAAGGAGGATGATTAACCAAGAACTTGAGATTATGAACAAAATGAAAAAGGTTATTAGAAAAAAAGGTACAGTTGTCCCTTATTTAGAATTAGCAGTCTGAAAATTCTGAAAAGCAGATATCCTGCAGGAGAATGATAACTGGAACCTTATTTTTCCACTTTTTCAAATGAGAAAAATTATAATGACCTACATGTTACTCCCAAACTTCCAGGTTCCTAAAATATAATGGAGGCACTATAAAATCTTTACATATAAGTAAAAAAACCCTATCACGTTAGCATGTAAAATGTTTAAAACATTGATTGTTAATAGTTGCTCTGTATGCAGTAACAGAAGGTTTTCATGCTGTACCATAAGCACGGAACTTGTACTTTTATGTGATACAGCAAACTAAGAGCAATAAATAAATCTGTTAGAAAAAAATGCAGACGTGCTTTAAATGCAGCATAGTTTATACACGTTTTATAATAAAAACCAAGGCACTTCCAGTTATTAATTGTTATGACTCAACAACAAGAGTAAAACCTGAACTTGAATGATGGAGGGAGGAAGGGAAGCTCATTGAAATCATCACTGTTTGCAACCAGGTGCGAAGGTTTATGGTGCAGACAAAGTGCGTGATAAAGGAATAATTCCAGGGAAGATATCCAGTTAAGAGGAATAGTTATGAGTTCTCTGCCATTTTGATGTTGCTGTGGAGACTGCTGAACAAGGGGACTTTGGCAAATCTTCATGAAATGTGAAGGGATTTATGCTTTAGGATAATATCACTTAGTAACTAGAGCTCTGCTTACAGGCTCATTTTTTTTTTTTTTATGTTGGCAAACATATGGCTTCTCTTAATGCCAGCAATGTCTAAGATACACATCCCCTTCACTGACACCAAGCATGACTTTTAAAAACATCTAACTTTGATTTTTAACATTTACCAATCATATTTGGACCATAGCTTTAGACATTTCTCCAAATGTCATTTTGCTAAAAAATGTTGTACTTTGTTTTTAAAAATATAAATATAAAAATTTCCCAAAGAGACATCAGCCAAAAACATTGCATAGAGACATAGGTATACTCTGTAAGGTTTGAATATAAAAACCATAATTGATACTACCAGGAAAATGTTGAGCAGAGAGTTTTCTGTGGAGGTGTGTCCATATGTTTAGAATAATTAAATAGATAAAAGGACTATAACTCATAAGGAAAGAACACCGCAGCTAGAAAAAAGAAAGAAAGAAAGAAGAAAAGAAAAGATTTAAAATTAGGACTTCTAGAAATAAAATCTGGAGGTATTGAAGTAAAACTTTAATATGTGGGTTAAAGCAAGTATCAGAACTAAAAGAGCGAATTAATGAACTGAAAGCTCTATCTTAGGAAATTACCAAAGTGCATAAAGGCAAAAATGCATTCTTTAGATGAAACTAAAGAAAAGCTAGAATTAGAAGGGTCAAGATAGGAATTCTCGAAGGGGAGAATTGAGAGAATTAAAGCAATACTCAAAAATGTAGTAGCTAACCATTTTTCAGAATTGATAACTCATGTGAACCACCAGCTTGAAAATGCCCAATAACCCCTAGTTCTATGTCTAGTATCCTCATAGACATGTCTTTTTCACGCTGCAGAATGTCAAAGGGAAACAAGAAAAACTTGAAATCTTTCAAAGATAAAGATAATTAACCTACAAAAGAACAATCATTAGACTAACCACAAATTTTACAACAATAGATATCAGATAATCATGTCTTTAAAATTTTGAGAGAAAACAAGCTACCAAATTAGGGTTCTATACCAGCTAAACAAAAATTCAAGGGTGAGGGTAAAATAGTGTTTCTATAAGAATAGAGAAATAGCTACTTCATGAATAAAGAAACTAAGCCTTGAAAAAAAAAGTTATGAAAAAGGAATTTGGTAAACATTTAAGTAATTTGAAACAAGAATTATTTGTATAAACTAATAGTAGTTTTAATGACTAATTTGGAAGTTTAATAACAGAATGGAACTAAGTTCTGTGACTGAAAGATAGAAAGGTAATCAATTGATTTAAAGGATTATTTCTAAAATCCTTTTATTTGGGACCAGGAAAAATATATTGATTAACTTTAGACTTTGTTAAGTGTGGGTCCTAAAAACCAACGATCATTTATTAGAAGAATAGAAATAACAATATAACTTTCACATAAGCAGAAGGGAAAGAGGAGAGTATGGCATCCCAACAGAAAAAAAACAAGTAAAGAAAACCATTGTTAAACAGCAGGAATACATGCAAATAGTAGTAATCCATCCCAATGTATTAACAATTACAACAAATATAAAGTGCTTTAATTTACCAGAAACTATGCAAAGATTTTCAGATTGGATTGAAGCAGAAATAAACAAAACAAAATCAAGTCATATGTGACTTGTAAGAGACATCCCTAAAATATAAGAACAAACAAAATTTTGAAATAAAGTAAGAAATAAATGCTAGATAAATATTAAATCTAATAAAGTCGATATGTATATTTATAAGATGAAATAGACTTTAAGGCAAAAATTATTAGAGGGACATCTGGGTGACTCAATCTTTGAGCACCCATCTCTTGGTTTCAGCTAAGTCATGATCTCAGGGTAGTGAGAGTCATGCTCAGTGGGGAGTCTGCTTGAGATTTTCTCCCTTTCCCCTTGCCCCTCCCCCTCCCTCCACTCATATTTTCTCTCCCTCTAAAATAAATAAATGAAGGGATCCCTGGGTGGCCTCAGTCGGTTAAGCTGTTGCATTTGGCTCAGGTCATGATCCCAGGGTCCTGGGATCAAGTCCCACATTGGGCTCCTTGCTCAGTGGGGAGCCTGCTTCTCTTTCTGCCTCTGCCTGCCACTCTGCCTGCGTTTGCTCTCTCTCTCTGACAAATAAAGAAATAAAGTCTTTGAATGAATGAATGAATGAATAAAATCTTTAAAAAATCATTGTTGAAGATAGAGGCAAAAATCACAGAAGGAACAACTTACCAAGAAGATATGAGTCCTGAATCTGTGTGTATTTAAATGAATAACAAAATAAATATAGGGGTGCCTGGGTGGCTCAGTCAGTTAAGTGTCTACCTTCCACTCAGGTCATGATCCCAGGCTTCTGATATGAGCCCCACATTGGGCTCCCTGCTGAGCAGGGAGTGTGCTTCTTCCTTGTCCCTCTCCTGCCTCCAACTAGTGTTCTATGCTCTCTCTCAAACAAATAAATATCTTTAAAAAATAAATAAATAAATAATTAAAAATAAAATCTGACAGAGTTATGAGGTAAAATAACAAATTCACAAACACAGTGGAGAAATTAAAATAGACATCTCTTAAAATTAATAGATAATAAAGGCGAAAAATTAGCAAGGAAATTCAAGAGTCAAACACCACCATTAACTAACCTGTTTGATGGGTGTATCTTTGAAAATTTATGCCCATAAATAGCTATCTCAACAGAGATCGAAAATCTGAGTTTAAGCTGATCACATTTTCTGATCACAAAAAAATAACTTTAGAAATCAACATGAAAATAATAGCCACATCCCTGATGTTCTCTGGGAAGATCAGAAAATTCCTTTTGAATCAAAGAAAAAATTATAACAAAATTTAAGTTATATTTAAATCTAAACAAAAGTGGGGGGAAAAAAACAAACCTCTGAGTAGAGATGATTGGAATGTGACTAAAGTTATAAGTAAACTTCTGTAAGTGCAAAGATTAGAAAGGAAGACTGAGAAATTAGTGATGTGTGCATACAGCTCAAGAAGTTAGAAAAAGAACAATGTAACAAACACGAATGATTAAAAAAAAAGTTATGTTAAGAGAATAAATTGATTACACAATTGCAACCACACCCAGGATCCCCGTTCCTAAGAAACTCTTAACCAAGCTGAAATGGCTAAGGTGAAGAAACCATGACCATTGATTCCTATGGGAACATGTATTTGCATTCCCAGACCCCATAAAGAACCTCCCTGAGGCTTTTCTGATACATTAGGACACATCTTGGCGAACGGACGCACACAACCGAGACAAAGCACGCATGCTCACAGACACAAACCCAAGCTCTAGCAGCTCCACTCTGAGAGGCTGAGCACAGTCCCTGGGAGGCGTGGGTGGCGCCGCGCTGGCTGAGTGGGGTGCGCATTGCCTTCAGAAGGGCTTATTGTAAAGCAAATGCTGACGCTACCTTTGCTTTTGATATTTTTTTGTGAAAGTGAAAATCCTGTTCAGATTTCTTTAGGTTATCGAAAACAGATACTCATGTGGGTCTTTCATCAAAGTGAAGAGGTGTTAATGAAATTTGGAACGTGGGGGTTATCTGTGAACAAAACGAAGTTCTTTGAAAAGATGAATAAAATAGGCCAATCTATGGCAAATCTTCATAATTCCGACATTTTCCATTTGTTCCTCCAACCAGGTAATGATGCTTCATAATTTAACCAGTCAACTTTTAAAAACACATGAAGTTCTCTGTTTAAATAACTGGGATCATTTTAGTCTCCTCTTAGGATATTGACTTACAAATTTGGCAAAAACAGCTAAACATGAATCTTGTATGTACAGAATAGTTACAGTTTACATAGTAGTTACAGTTACATAATAGTCAATGTAAAAAAATAAAATAAAATAATAGTGTTTGGGCAACTGGAGTCCAATTGTGAATGTTTAATAATTAAGAAAATTACATGATATATATATAAAATTTACAATGAGACATTTATTTTTTCTAATGAAGAATCTCAGAATGAACTAATGTGATCTTCTAAAGAGAATAATATTTTCCAAGCCTTGTATGATTGTCAACCTTTAGAAGATTGTCTCGAGATTTTCAGATAATTTATTTGCTGGGTATACTGGTGTGTGTGAGTATTACTCAAGAAGTTCACAAATTGTATAAATCTACGACATCAAGAAGAACGGGCAAAGAGGGGAAAGGAAATACGGTAAGACTACTACCAATGGGAGAAAATGTTGATGTAGAATGATAATCACTATCCCAAGTAACTATTTAAAAAAAGGATCTTTAAGGAGGTGGCAAGACTATTTGAACATAGGGAATAATGAGAAGAAACTTGCTCTTTTCTCTACAGTTAGGATTATGAGGCAGAGGTTGAGTAGAAAGAGCATGGGTCTAGAATTACGTAGGTTCCATCATCAGTCACAAGATGCATGGCCTTAGGAAAGTTACTTAACTCCATAAGCCTGATATGTTTTCACATATAAAATGGACCTTTGAATCATAAGAACAAAATATGTTAAAATGTGAAAACTAAACAAAATCGTGTAAATCACCAAGCACTTAGTAGTAGGTGCTAAATAAATATGAGGGCACCCTACCCTTTCTTTGTGTTCTTGTGTGAATGCTGTTAGTATAAATAACAGAAGTTGTTCCTTGGCATTTATATTAATATAGTTATGTGAAATAAATGGCTATCTGATAGCATGTTTTTTAAAAAAGTGTTTCCTTTTGGTCAATTGCTGTGTATGGAAAAATTACTGCTATATTTATAGCTGTTCCAGTAGAAACTTCTTTCATTTCAATATGTAATTTTAGATTTTAAAAACATGAGATAATCAGTAACACTTCCGTCACTGTGATTTTCATGTTTTCTCTGGGAACCATGGAAAGATATGAGGGATGTTTGTTTTAATGAGAAACTCAGAACACCCTAAGATAAGCCACTTTCTTTCACAGTGAACTTATTGGCTTCATTATCTATCCAAGTTGTTAGTCTTATACCATTATCATTCTCAATCTTAGTTTTCTGAATAGTTCTTTAGTGGTGCCAAGTTTCTTTTTTTTTTTTTTTAAAGATTTTATTTATTTATTTGACAGAGATCACAAGTAGGCAGAGAGGCAGGCAGAGAGAGAGGAAGGGAAGCAGATTCCCCGCTGAGCAGAGAGCCCAATGCGGGACTCGATCCCAGGACCCTGGGATCATGACCTGATCTGAAGGCAGAGGCTTTAACCCACTGAGCCACCCAGGCGCCCCGCCAAGTTTCTTCATAACTGTGTTAATCATCATTGTTATGAGCATTATTTCATTTCCCTACCCTCTAAGAGCAGTACTGAGTTTTGAATTTATTTAACTAAATTACAGGCTAAGACTCTGCAATACTTCTGACTATCAAAAGAATCTAGGATTAAAAAATAAAAAGGAATTATACACCCAGCTTGAAAAGAACCAGTGTTTACTAGCTAGTTTATATGTGCAGTGAAATTCTGCATATGGAAATCAAAGTAATTCCAGGAACCACAAAAGGCTAATAGCAGAATGTTTAACATTTTTTATGTCACGTTGAATTTAGGTTTTATAGTTTTAGATTATTGGATGATGATCTTGGTGTTGACTATTCCAACTTAAAGAAAGAAAAATAGACTGATGATTCTACAAACTGCACTTTTGCTTTGCTGTTGGCTGTTTGCTAAACACCACCAACCCTGAGCGGCTGGTGGGACACTCCAGGGCTCAGGGAAAAAAGAGGAGGAATGGAAACAGTAGAGAGTGGTAGGGTAGGTTGCAAAATGAAGGGTACAAGCCGCAATTAAAGGTCTTAATTATTACTTTTGGGGGGGGGGGCACTGGATGCATGAACCGTCTTTACAGGGTTTATCAGATCCAACACATCAAATCTGTGATCCTTGTTAAAGGAGAAAACTGTGTGCTTAGACAACCTAATGCCCTGCTGTGGGATGGCCCTTTAAAAAACAGCTCACAATGAAGGGCACCTGGTTGGCTCAGTTGGCTAAGTGTCCTGGTCCACTCTTGATCTCAGCTCAGGTCTTGATCTCAGGGTCCTGAGTTTGGGCCTGCAGGGCGGGCAGCCCAGCGTGGGAGCCCATAAAGAAAGAAAGTAAGTAAGTAAGTAAGTAAGTCTGACAATGAGATGACAGAATATTAGCAACAGCGTGGGTCACAGACCAACTAGGTCAATGGAACAGAGGGAGGGCAAAAAAAAGTTGGAGCTAGAGCTGTAGAGATACTCCCCACAGCTCTAATTACCTAGAAGAATCATGAATTTGGTAAATTCAATTTCTACTGAAAATTCAATGATAATGCGTGGTTTATAAAAAAAGAGTAATGTAGTTAAAATCAATAAACAATAGAATGAATATAAATATAAAGACAGTATGCCAATCATCATCAGGAAATACGTACTGAGATTAGGATTGATGGATCTGTTGTCTGGTGAGAACACATATACTTGAGATGTCTGAATGAACTTTCACATAAAAGGACCATATATTATCTTTCTGAATAAAAATTCTAAGTCTTAATTTTGTAACCTAAATTTTGAGCATCATTTTATTAGCTTTTATTATGTGACAAGTTGTGGAAGCTACTGGGTTATAGCCCATCGAAATCATACGGTATGAAGGGGATCACGGAGTTCTCCCTCTATTCAATTATTTTAATGCGTAAAGCAAAGGGGGATTGATGTGGCTAAGGGGGAACCAATGAACATACCAAACTTTTAAACTTGTTGTAGGAAGGAGTTGGAGATTTGGGAGGGTAGAATAAGAGAGCATTTAGAAATGAAAGAGAGAGACTGAGAAAAAAATATAAGAAGGGTACGCCAGAGAATAAACACAGTGCAGAAGTACCTTGGTGAAGAAAAATTGGCAAATGTGCCTTTAAATGTTTTATTTTCTTATGTGGGATGGGATTGAGTGAAGAAAATAAATATTTTTTGACATTTTATTGTTTTTGAAGTGACATTTAAATTTTGGAATATTTGTGATATTCCAAATAAATTCCGTTTTAAACACTTAACCTTTTAGGATAAATGTAGGTGATTATTATTTTGTGAAATAATTTTATGATGCATTCTAGCTTTAATATACAGATTGGATTAATTTTTTTCTTTTTAGCAACCCAATCATCTCAGCATATCAACCATTGGGAATATTATTTCCCTCTTCAGTTTTCATTTGCAAATTTCATTATAGCATGATATGGTTACCATCTGGTGTTTCTTATATAACATTATACTCAGGATTTTCGGCTTTAAAATAATAATATTTCAAAGTAAATGGAAATCCTTTCTGAGAATATGATTTCATGTAAGTAACACATTTATAAAACATAAAATGTAGTTTAAGTTTATGCATATTATACATAATGGAAATGTGCAGATAGAATAATCATATGAATTTAGAAATCCTATTGGATTTTAATAGTTTATTATGCAACTTATCAAGTTCTTCAGATTAGCTTTTTTGCTTAATGTTACATTATCATTTTAGTTGTCTTAAAGCCTTGAAAGTGCTATAATCTTTTTTCGATAAATAGATTAAAATTTGTCAGCTTTCATAAGGGTTTCTTAAGCATCTCTGCTGAATCGTTACTTTGTAATTATGTAGAGTAAGTTTTCTGAATGAGTAAGCGTGTGAGTTTGCCTGCCCTTCCTTCCTTCCCTCCTTCCTACCTTCCTTCCTTCCTTCCTCTCTCTCTCTCTATATATGTGTGTATGTATTTGTGTGTACTCTATAAATATATATATTTCTTAATTCTCTGTGTGAATTAAGATTCTACTTTAATCCTTTCAACCTTTGGATTCTACTATTATCTTGGTAATAAACTTTCACTTTTAAAGTTAAAGTTGCATGTTTTAATTCTAAATATCATTTTATTGATCCAGCAGAATGCATATACATATAAGAAGTTAATTTACTTTAACTTCATCTTAAGGCATCTTAGGTCCAGGAGCCAGCACACTGCTGGGCGTATGGTTGGTGCCTCTAAACATTTGTTAAACTGTACTCAAGCTGCATCATTTGTCTTACAAGCTCACTTAACATTGTTGCTTTATAGGTAATAAGTTTTCATCTTCAATTAAAATAGTCTGAACGTCTAGAAATGGTTTTAAATAAACTTATTTGCATTTTTGGTGCATGACTGACATATTGACCTCTTCAATTTCTGTATTTTAATAGCTAAGTTTAGAAGGTAAACATGTAAACAATTGAGTATACGTAGCAGACTCCAGAGAGTTTCTCATATTGTATAGTCTCCCAATGAACTTTTTTAAAAGGATTTTATTTATTTACTTTGAGAGAGAGAGACAGAGAAAGAGAGAGAGAGAGAGTGAAAGCAGGGGGAGGGACAGAGGCAGAGGAGGGAGAGAAGCTCAAGCCAACTCCATGCTGAGCACAGAGCCTGATGCAGGGTTCAATCTCATGATCCGAAGATCATGACCTGAACTGAAATCAAGAGTTGGATGCTTAAATGACTGAGCCACCCAGACGCCCCCCAATGAACTTTTCTCCCAGTATTTATGGCCTTGTGTATATTTCTTCCCTCTGAATCAGAACTGGCCTTTGACTTACTTGTAACCCATAGAATATGGCAGGACTGATGTGCGTAACCTCTAACGCTAGGTTAGAAGAAGCCTTACGCCTCTGCCTCAGCCTTTCAAACTCTTACTTACTATGAAGGAAGTCGTGTAGGAAATCCAGCCACTCTGAGGCTCCCATGAAGAGAAAAGCCAGTAAGACTCCAGCTATTCTAACCATCTTGTCCAAATATATGACTGAAAAAGCCAAAAGATGACTCCAGTTTCCACCACCATCTGACTCAAGCAGATGGTGAGAGCTGCCCAGCTTTGCCACTAAGCTTTGGGCGGTTTGTTATGTAGCAACAGATAATGTAACAGTATAGTACAGGGGAATAAGTATAGAATGGGAGTTCCCAGCTGAGGGGAGGGATGGTGGGGATGGTGGAGAGAGAGCAGGACAGAAGACATGGAGAATGTGGACAGTTAGAAAAACTAAGTGGTACAGCAGTAAGTGATGCTTCCTCCATGTAAGAAATTCTTTTGAACTGCAAATTTGTTTTCTTTTCACCACTGCCCTCAAAATCTGTGCTCATAAACCTTTTTAGGGAGCCTAAAGGTAGATTACTCATTTGTTTATGCATTTATTTATTTATTTATTTAAAAAAGATTTATTATTTATTTATTTGGCAGACAGAGATCACAAGTAGGCAGAGTGGCAGGCAGAGGTTGGGGGAGGAAACAGACTCCCCGCTGAGCAGAGAGCCAGATGTGGGGCTCGATCCCAGGACCCTGGGACCACGACCTGAGCCGAAGGCAGAGGCTTTAACCCACTGAGCCACCCAGGCGCCCCTGTTTATGCATTTATTTAAGAAAGTTTTGTTAAACTGCCACAAGGTCCAGTGCTCTGGGCCAGAGGTGACCAACAGGTGAGGTAACTGGGCTGCAGCGTTCACTTCTCAACAACAGGGTCGGTGGTGCAAGGAAGGAGAAAACATCAAAGGCAGCTGAGGTGAAGGCAAAGTGGAGGAAATGGAACAGATTTGAAAGGAAAGAGGGGATTATGTGAAAGGAGATAGACAAGGAATATGTTTGAAAAATAAAGATGAGAGACATAGACCGAGCAACAGCATCTCTTTCTCTGAGGTGGGCAGAAAGCAAAATGCAAGAATAGGGGAAAGGTAGCTAAGTTTTTAATGGAGGGAAGATGTATACCTGTTATGCCCCAATAATGAGCTCGTGATTACAGGAGCGAGACTGATACAAAGCGAAGGTCAAGCAAAGCTTTATTTTGCGCCAAGCATCAAGAATCAAACTGACCAGCCAGGGCCGCACCTCTTACAGAGAGGGCGACCTTTCTCTGTTTCACAGACTAGCGTTTAAGGGCAAAGGCCACGTGGTTGGGCCTGGCCACGCACAGGTGGCCAATGAAACTGTAACACACAGAGAAAGCTGCACAGTCATGCTAGGTCACACACGAGTGGCCAATTGAATTACAATTTACCCTAGTAGACATTTGAACCAGCCTATCACCTTGGTCAGAATTGGTGCCCAAAAGGTGCCCAAAGGACGGGGCCCATACTCCTTGGTAACTAGGGAGACAGTATGCGCCCCCCCACTGACCAGATGTCTCCACCTGGCCTGACCCACCCTTGTATTTGAGCTTTGTTACCTGAGGCTGGTTTCCAGGGGAAAGTCCCCTGGGGGAAGGAGAGCCAGGACAGTTTAAGGGTTAAACAACAAGGTTATTGTAAACCTCAATGGAAGCCTCTGGCTAAAATACAAAAATATAAAATAGGTCCTTACATACTAATGACATTCCTTGTCCCAACTGAGCAGAAGGCAAACTAATTTGCTGGAATCGGGGCAGGCAGAGGAGGGAGAGGACTGATACGAGAGGAAAGCGGTTGCTGCTAGGGGTTATGTGCCGAGAATGGGGTAAGGAGCCAACCAGTGATGAGCAAAATAATCATTGTGTTACAGTGAAGGTCAAGCTGAGGTTGGAAATCATAAATTTATACTGCAGCCAATCATCATGGTAATGTGAAATCTCCCCCAAATGGAGTTCCCAAAGCAGAAGAAATAGAAATGAATATGAAGTCTAGGCCCGAAGAAGAAATTGGGATATATTTTCAACAATTACTTGAGTAAGTGATGTTGAATCTGAAAAACTAAATATAAAAAGATTAACCATTATTGGTATTTAAACTAATACATACAAATCTTAGATTTGAGTTCTGACTCTAAATTCCTGGAAGACCTTGGGAAAATCATCTAGTCACTTAACATTTTCTCCTCACACATAAAATGGGAATATATTTAAAAAAATTTTTTATTAGCATATAATGTATTATTTGCCCCAGGGGTACAGGTCTGTGAATCGTCAGGCTTACACACTTCACAGCACTCACCATAGCACATACCCTCCCCAATGTCCATAACCCACCCTCTCCATATCCCTACCTCCCCCGGCAACCCTCAGTTTGTTTTGTGAGATTAAGAGTCTCATGGTTTGTCTCCCTCTTGGTCAAAATGGGAATATTTATCTTCTGGATTTCTTAGTAGGCTACAATGAGAAAATTTAAGTAAAGTGGTTTATGTACTTACAGGATAATTTTACGATAAAATATTCTTTTTTCTTTGGTGGAAGGTAAAAATTCATTTTGTGGATGGCTTCAGTTTCAACTTGTTTGTTGCCCTTTGTTAATGTACCTTTTTATCTGCATCTATAGAAAACATTCTCTATCAGTTACTTTATTTCTAATAGCTAAATTTGTATCCTTTTTTTTATTTTTAAATTTTTTTATTAAGCTGTTTTGTGTCTGTCTTCACAGGCCACCAAGAATATTTCTTGCCTTTTTGCGGCTTGAATTCCACTTTGCTATGATCTTTGTTTGTTTTCTTTTCTGTGGAAGCCCCAATTCTACTCTGTTGATATCCTTTCTCTAAACTGCCTAGTGAAATTAGCATAATATGGATGCTTTAGTTCTTAATCTGATTGAAAGTTAAAAGATTCTATTGATTGTCTAATTTCTTGGATCATGTTCTTAGAACTAGCATTTTATTACATCTCTTTATTCACAGAATTGCCTATTATTTGAATAATTTTCTTAACTTTCATCAATTTACATATATCTGTTGGTGCCATTAGTTTCTAAGCACAGTCTTTAAGCGAGATGTGACTGTTCAACTTTTTTTTGCAAGGTGTCAGTAAAATCCTGACATGGATGAGTTTGCTTCCTTATTTAAATATCCCTTTAGTATTTGCTGTTTTTCATTTTTTTCATGATTCTATGAATAACAAGTCAGCATTTGTAATTTTCAAGTGAAAATAGCAGACAGACCGAGTAGCTGAGCTGTAAATTGAAAGAGAATATGGTTTCATTTGATTGGAGTGACAATTTTCAGTTCATTCAAGGGGGATGTGCTGCATAAAGAAAGAGGCTTTGCAGACAGTTTCTCACCAAAAATAGCCTGGCACAGTTCTGATAATTGGAATAATGGAATTCTAAGGAAGGTGACATAATATCTACTAAGATGGTTGAGATGTTGCATAGAGATAGCAGTGAAATGGTTCTGAAGGAACTAAGTAAGAAAGATGATTACATACTTCTTTAACTATTAATCTGAATTACACATAACAAGTATGATTAGCTACTTATGGGAATCAACAATGACACTACATTTTTTAGCTAAAGAGTCTAGTTACACTAAGAAATCAAATTCCAAAAACCTGGGAATAGAAGTAGAATAGCAATGTGATTGTGGTTTAGTGGCAATAATCATTTGACTATGCCTTAGAAAGGACTGCCAAGACTTTAAGACATGGACAGAAAAAGGAAGCTCCCAATCCAAAGATGTTTGTTTATCCAGCACTGATTTAGCTGACAAATATATTCCTGGAGAGCTGTACTCTATTTTCAGTAGGGCAGATTAGTCAGGTTTTTCCATGATTTATAGAACATAATCTTGAGATTATTTATCAACGTATGTTCTGATTCTAGGGTCATCAAGACACAGTCTGGTGAAAAATATATTTTCTGGGTCAAGGAAAAATTGTCCTGAATATAATAATTGGGTAAACTCTTAACTCAAAAAGAATGTCTTCCACTGGAATTAATTAACTGACTTCCTTGCTTACAACATTATGAATTTTGTTCTTATGAATCAGTCAACCTGAGTCAAAGTTCCGGTCCTGGGGTAATGGGAACCGATAATCTAAATTCTCAAAATACAGTCACCTGACTGCTTTCAGTGAGTCCACAATATCAAAACTACTGTCATATCCATGTTCTTTTTGTATCCTGAAATATGACTGATTTAAAAAAATAAAAACCTAAAAAAACCAGAGCTATTGTGCCTTGTTCTTCTTTGGTGAAGATGGTCTACTTGGCAATCTACTCCTTTATGGTTCCCTCAAACAGGTATCAGCATTTGTGCAAACGTACAAAAAAGGGAAATTCCAGCATCTTTGTCAATGTTCACGGCCATGAAAGTAGAACCTCAACTCCACCAGTTCTTCATAACATGTTCCACCCTTTCTCAATCTTTTGGCTTTTGGGTCATATTTATCAATCTCTCATTTCTCATTCCTCCTCATCATGTGCTAGACCAGTGGCACCCAAACCTGGTCGCATTCAGGATTACAGATAATTATATTATTCTAGGCTAGGTCAGATTAAATGTCATTCAGGTGCCAAAATTTGTGTGTTTAACGAGTATCTCTGGTAATGCCATTGCAGCCACTCCGGTACTGATCTTCAGTCTGGCTATTGGGAACCTTGGTGTAGGCTCT
This sequence comes from Martes martes, assembly GCF_963455335.1. NCBI lineage: Eukaryota > Metazoa > Chordata > Mammalia > Carnivora > Mustelidae > Martes > Martes martes. Next base: position 28,422,656 of record NC_137891.1, on the reverse strand, counting down.
CCCATGAACACTGTGGCTTTGATTGCCCTTGCTACATACCCTTCCCAAATTTACAGAGAAGGCTAAGAACAGCTGGGGAGTCAGACCGTCTTGAGTTTAAATCTTGATTCCAGTCTCACCAACTTTGGGTAAGTTACTCAACTTCTCTAAGCTTTGGATTCCTCTTCTGTAATTGTTATTATGGGACTGTTGACAGCTTAAAATCTTTTTAGGGCATGTATATCCCCTGCATGGTGTCTAGAACATAAAGTGCCCAATAAATGTTACATTTTGGTGCTCATGTTGATCCTGAGATTCCAAGTTTTATGCTGGAAGCCTAATGAAATACCTCTCCCTGGGCTCTCTTTAATCCCTGAGATGAAATCTGACATATGAAGATGATTTAATCATCATAAAGGAGCCCTAGAATTCACAAACTTGCCCAGGCAGCTACACTTATGCAGTAGTGTCAGAATTTAAGTGTGCTTTTAGGACTTGAGCCAAGTTGAAGCCTAAAAGTCCTATTAACATTATTCTTTTATACCTAGGTCCTGCTGCAATCATCGCCACGATTTCTACTTCTCACTGGAACTCTTTGGCTAGATTTTTTCCAGTAATATACTCATCAAATTCTATATTAAGTTTTCCTTACTTTCTCCTTGAAACTGTTTCTGTTGCAGTACCACTTGACATTCCTTGGTCTTTTATCATGATTGCATACATTAGATGTATAAGCAGCCCTTTCCCTCTGTCCTCCTCAAATGTTCTTATAAGAATCGAATTAATGTCAAGGAATTTGCTCTTGAATATTCTTACTGTAGTAATGCATTTGGAATTTGTAATAAAGGTCATAAACTGAGGGAATAATTGGGAGCCAAAGACCCGATTCATAATCAATTCATTGATACTATTTGATTCTCTTTTCTTTTCCTATGATGAGTGTAGAGTTATCCACTTTTTATTGGTGAAAGTATAATTATTATTTGTCTGTTTCAATAATTCTGATACTTTAGCTTTTCAAAGTCACCATTATTGTGTAATTGCATGTGTTCTTTAATTGATTTGACTCAAAATAGAGCTCCTAAGATCATATGCTTCTTATTTATTCTTAATCATTCTAGTTAAACCACTTATAGTGGTAGTCAACAGTGATACCCTTAGTTCTGATAGCCGTTGATGGTGGACTAATACATGAGCTTTTCATATTTCCTGCATTAATAGCTAAATTATATTTATGGATGGGAAAACCTGTAGTGATAGAATTGCTATTGACTCTTAATTAAGATTTTCACTCTTAATCTTGATTTCAAATATATATCTTTACTTTCTCAAGAAAAAATATGCAAAAATTAGATCTAGAGGCTGATTTATAGTTTTATAATAAGTTAAAGGAATTTTCAAGATTCCAGTGAGAAATAAAATAAGTAAGGAGATAGGTTTATCTTCAGGTATCAGAAGTCACTAGATCAAAGACGTTAGTTTGGGGGAGGATGGAAATGCCAAAGTTAAAAAAAATATATATAGAATATGGAAGAGGAAGAAGTCACCTCTTTATTACCAGGACAGAGTAGGAAATAAGACTGAAATTTTAGAACATTATTTGCATGTAAATTGCTTTTCTTCATCAAAACATGAGTCTTAATTTGTCATGTTATAAACAGATAAGGTTACAACTTTCTCTAAAGCAAGTAGAGCAAAGTGGCTAACCTAATTATAGTACTAATTTTCAGACTTCCATAAAAAAAAGCATTTTAGTTATTTTCCAATTTTCATTTCTGTTCTCTGATGGAAGTTTTTTCTCTTCCTAGTTTCCCTCCGGAGCTCTCACGTATAAGGGAAGTAATGAGAGAACACTTCGTTAAAACTCACACACACACACACACACACTCACACACACACTATGGAAATATGTTAGTTAAAGGTACATCTAGTACCAAAGAAGTAGAATTGTTTTTACATTCTTTTTTTCATTTATCAATGCCTTTTCATTTTTAAGATGTATGTTCAAATACCTCTTGGTCATAGCTATATATTAAGAGCTGAGTTACAGCAAGGACCTAAGTCAACCAAAGTAAGTTAGTAGTAGCAGGAATTTGTGCTGAATCAAAGCAGAAAGCTAGCATTCCTATGGGAAAGATAATCCAGCTGTTTTGTTCTAATTTTTATAATAATAAAATTCTCATCAGTAATTTTCATAGACCACTGCATTGGTCAGTCAGATATAATGTTAACTATTAGATTAAAGTATCTATTTTCTTGTCTTTGTAGAAAGCATTATTGAGAACATCAAATCAAGAGGGATAATCATGTAAAATAAAAGTAGTGAGGATAAAAGAAACAAATATGAAGGGAATGATTGGAATTTAGCATAACTCGCAGGAAAAAATGTACTTTTTAAAGAAGGGGTTTTCATTAAATCAGAACATTATAGCAATCGAATCTCTTGGTTCTGAGAATGTTTATACTTAACAACTAGTTTGAACTCCATAGGTGTGTTAGCTAGAACTTGCCACAATTGCAATCCTTTCAAGATTTAATGTGGACTATGGCTTATGATGAATGAGAAGCAGAAAATCTTGACCCCAAAGCTACTAATCCAAAGCATTCCTGATTAGTTGGGCTTAAAACTTTAAAACTTCCCTTTTTTAATTCTAGAAAAAAGTAATTTTCCTTTAAAATTTGGCATTTGATACTAAATATTATAGACAGAAATAGAACATATCTAAAACACAGTAAATACCGCATTTATCTAACTGTTCCAAAACAACTTCATGATAGTAAATGTTTTTTTAAAAAGTAAGGAAAATGACTATGTGACAAGATGAAAGTTATTTTATTGTCAAAAAGAATGTAAATCTATTATTGATTAGCATTTAGAACATTGATTTTTATGAAGTTATATGTGAAATCTTTGCCCTCCTTTCAAAAGAGTTATTTTTTCTTTTTCAGTCAACATTTTGCTCACGTTAAACAATATGTTGAAGATGTCAGAAAAATGTGAAGACAAGATTTTTAGTTACTTCCATTCTGTTTGTGTGTGTGGGATGTGTGTATGTGTGTATGTGTGTGTGTGCATAGAGCAAGCTGGATAATATCAACCTACAGGGCAGTAAAATGTACTGTTCGAGGTGATCTTTTCCATTGGATGAGAATCAACTATATCTCTACTAGAAAAATAATGCACTTGCATTGTGATTGACATGAATCATTTGCACAGCTACCAAGTCTTTTACAGTTTAACTTCTGTCTCTAGGTCGTCCTAAAATTGCCTTGTCAATGGAAAGGCAATCAAAGAATATTTTATACAACTAGATAATTCCTGGAGGGAATTCCTAGACAACCCTTCACTGAAACATTTCACTGAAAAGACACCCAGTCATCTCTTTTGCCCATTTCCCAGTTTTGAGCAGTTTTTTTTTTCTTCTCCTAACCACACCATTCAGACAATGGCATATTCTGTTTGCAGTCAGCTAACTTTAATCGTCTGTTTCAATCTGTTACCTGGGATCTTTCTGCACGTTATGACTCTTAGAAAATTGATTCAAATTCCCAAAGTGTTCTGTGAATTTCCATAGAGCTCTTTACCTATTCAAGGTTACTTATGACTTTCAACTCTTATTTCCACTGCATTCTTTCAGGATATCAGTTACCTCCAGTTCCGAAGAGTTGTCCTCATGGAAAACTGTCCCTTCAGTTAAATAAAGCATCTTACTTGGTTTCTGCGACTTTCCTACTATTTCTGAATCGCAATAATTTCAATTTAGATATCCAGGGATCTTTCAGGTGATTTGGGCCAGAATTCCTAAATTTTATCTCTCTACATACCTTAGGTCTTTGATCTGCTTGCTATTATAACTCTGGCTCCCAAGAAATAAACCTCAAAGCCTCCCTGAAAGTTAATAATATAGCTCTAAATAGGAGATAATGGGGGTCTTACCAACAGGACTGCCTTGGAAGACTCACTGCTTGGTTTGGTCTAGGCAATTGGCAATTGGTTCTTTTGGAAACCATACTCAATTCTATATTGAACTACAAAGATCTTTGGAAAAATGAATGAATGAGTCAGCTGACTCAGATTGGCAGTAGCCAATTTAATGCCATCTTAAGTAATAATATTCCTGAAATTATAGCATTTATGTGCTGGTCATATTTTTATAATATACAACAAAATAATCATTAAAATGATAATATTATCATACTCCACATAAAATTTTCTGTGGACGACAGTCTGTAGGATATAATTGATCAGTGGGATACACAGGCTGAAAAGATAAAGGCCAAATTTCAGATTCCAAGACATGCCAGATTCTTTATAATCTCATCTTGGCCAGTTTCTATCTTTAGATTTTCCTTATTATATACAAATTTTTCCTGATTTTCTTTATATTGTTTCTTTCTTTTCTTTTCTTTTTTTCTCTAAGCACTTTCCTTCAACTTCTTCACTTAGGAAACTCTCATACCATTTTGTACATACTTTTTCTGGAACACTATTATATTATATTTTATATACATGATTGTTCATGTTCATTACTTCTTTTTTTTTAAGATTTTATTTATTTATTTGACAGACAGAGATCACAAGCAGTCAGAGAGGCACGCAGAGACAGAGAGAAGGGGAAACAGGCTCCCCGCTGAGCAGGGAGCCTGAAGCAGGGCTCAATCCCAGGATCCTGGGATCATGACCCGAGCGGAAGGCAGAGGCTTTAATCCACTGAGCCACCCAGGTGCCCCTATTTATTACTTCTTATTGACTGTGCTTCTTGGAGACTTTCTGCCCCCTGGCTTTACTGAAGTGAAACCTTCAGGAATTACTGTTTACTATATATACATAATGCTTGTAAACATCAATGATTTTTGAATTATTATATTTACTCAATTCAACACAAGAAAATCCTTTTTATTCTATTGCTTGACAATAGAATTATGACATACTCATCAGAGAAAATTTGGAAAAGTATCGGAAATTCCTTTCTGCAAAGCTGGTTTAGAATCTGAGATTGCTTTAAAGTTGAGTAATTATTTGCTTTTGCAAGCCAGGCTTGTGAGTTCATTTGCCATGCAATTTTTTTAAAAACGTAGGACATCCAGTCTGTTTGGTCTTTTCAGTTATGTGGAAAAGTAACCACAGTCAAGGATCTTGTCTTGTTACTGTTAGTAAGACTGGAGAATCTCTTCTTTATTTCCAGTCTCTGTGCTTGGCCCTTCGTTCTTTCAGCAATTAAATGGAAATAACTTAGCTTTAGTTAGTTAAAAGCCTCACTTTCACTGAGAGCCAAGTCTTAAGGTGAGACAATGAAGAAAGATCACCCTGAAGCTTTATCTTCATCTGTTTAGGCAACTGCCTCGTCCAGTCTTCCAAACCCCCTCCTTACTGGACTCTGTCAGCATCTTCCTGCAGTTAGTAGTCAGAAAGCAGCTGGTCCGTCTCTGCTTGCAGACTCTGTCCATCTTGCTGAGTTTCATCCCATTCCTCAGGACCTTGCAAAAGGCGACAGCAAGTGGCCAACATACAAAAATCCCCTGAAATTTTCCAGTAATGTTTCCTAGATCTAGAGACGCAGGAAATGCATGAGCAGGTTTCCAAATGACAGTGAATGACTGTTCTAGCAAATGGTCCACCGTGGCTGTGGTCAGGTTCGCCCGGTCTCCCGCCTGCACTGCTGTTTCTCACCATGTATGGTCCAGTTCTGACTCATGTTTCATATCTTAGGTTTTGTTACCATCCTATTCCACATCTAGGTACTGATTTCTTTTCTTTCTTTCTTTCTTTCTTTTTTTTTTTTTTTTAAAGATTTTATTTATTTATTCGACACACAGAGATCACAAGTAAGCAGGGAGGCCGGCAGAGAGAGAGGAGGAAGAAAGTTCCCCGCTGAGCAGAGAGCCGGATGCGGAACTCAAATCCAGGAGCCCAAGATCACGACCTGAGTGGAACGTAGAGGCTCAACCCACTGAGCCACTAGGTACTGATTTCTTTATTAAGTAGGGGATAACTAGTAGGAACAGAGGCCCAAGTGAGAGAAAAGTCTATTTTGCTCTCTTGTAACAATATGGCGATAGGTACCACAAAATTGTTGAAGCACCCAGGTTCCATCTGCCATCCCATTATTTTTAGGTGCCTATGGAATCCAAGGGGTCCAACAGTGGGCAATTCCAAGTGCGAAGGTTCTCATTCTAGACAATGATAGGATTAACACGAGCTATAACTGCATGTTATGATTATTACCTGTTATATTAATCACGTCATTCCACTGGTTTGAAGATCTAGTTTTTCTCGACTGGTCTTTGCTTTCTTTAGAAAGTGTTAACTTCAGATTAGTCAGGTTATCCAAAGAATACTTTGAAGGGGATCCCAGGTGGTAGGGTATGTGCAGAATTTGTTATTGCTTATAATGTCAAGGGCTCCCAAGGAGGATGATGGCATCAGTAAAAGGAAAAGCTAAAATCAGGAGGAAAACAGTGGAAAGGGAAAAAACAAAACAAAACAAAACCAAAACCCGGCAACAATAAAAACAATAAAATAATAATAACAATAACAAAATAACAATAACAATAAAAATAAAAACACTAATAAGGAAATGAGTAAAAACCTCATACAAGTATTTGTTTGCTCTTTTGTTTTCCTCCTAAATTCCTCTGTGTGGTAACCCCATTTGGGTAGATTATAAGTATAGAAATATTTATTTAAATAAAAAGTGGGGAAAAATAATAGTAATGATGCCATGATAATACATTGTATTTGTACAGCATTTTAGAATTTCCATCTTGCCTAAGAAAAGAAAACCTAATCTTTAACAGAATGGCATGGAAAGAAGAAGAAGAAAAGAGGTTCTGAAAAAGAATGGTCTTTCAGAGAAGCAAGTGCTTTCTACAGGAACCACATGTTAATTCACCAGTTTTGCACAGACAATGAGATGATGAAACTCCAACCTTCTTCTGGAGGAAAATAGATGAGACCCTTTACTGATCCTGATCAGGGGGATTGCAGTGTTGTTGAATAAGCAACACAATAAAAGTTCCTTCTTAAATATAGAGGCCAAACTTAACTGATCTATGTTTATCCATGTAACTGTTCTGTGAGCTTCTTTGAAGGAGATATGTCTCTCTTAATACAAGCAAAGATGGAGCTAGTGCCCTTTATAATTATGCTGATATAAGGATAGACCAAGTAAGCCTGAGAGAAAAAAATCCATCTAGAATCGAATGATTACATGCAGTGTGGATGTAGAATTTGATTAAAAATTTAAATGAGCATTTTACTTTTAATAATTAAAGTGTAATTCGGAAGGAAATTTTAGATAACCCCCATATTTCATTGAAATTGTAACTTTCCCATCTCTGCATTTCAAAGGACTGCATTATTAAACGTTATCCATATCTTGATCACCTTAAGTATCAAGTGAATTATTTAGAGAAGTAACCTGAGACTTTCAGTGATTCATGTATTTGCCTTTGTATGACTTCATTTCTTTTTTCTATGGAATGGAAATAACATATATTTTGATGCAAGACATCGTTATAGACAGAAACAAATTGATATATGTTTCAAATCACCTCATTTTAAAAAAGTCCTTTTTTAGAGTAGTTTGTGATTTGCAGAAAAATTGAGAATGTAGTATAAAGGGTTCTCACATGCAGCCTCACCAAGTTTCTCTTATAATCAATATCTCGCATTAGTATGGCACATGGTTATTACTGATGAACCAATATAAATGTCATGTTGTTAATCAGACTTCATAGCTTATTCATATGTCCTCAGTTTTTGCCTGTTATCTTTTTCCATTCCAGGATTTCATTCAGGATACCACATTATGTTTAGTCATTATGCCTCTTTTGGCTTTGCTTTGCTGTGAGGATTTCCCATACTTTTCCTTGTTTATGATGTCCTTGAACATTTTTGAGGTTTGGTCAGGAATATTGCAGAGTGCCCTTCTCTTGGAATTTGATAGTTTCCTCATGATTGGACGAGGGTTATGGGTTTGGGGGAGGAAGATCATAGAAATAAAGTTTCATTTTCCTCATATCATATCCAGGGTATGTACCATCAACATGATTTATGATTGTTGGTGTTGACCTTGATGACATGGAAATGTTTGTCAAGTTTGATCATTGTAAATCTTTTGTTTCCCCCTGTGCATGCTGTAATCTTTCCAAGAAAGTTTCTATGCACACCCAGCACTTAATGAGTGTGGAGTTATACCCCTTGTTCTTTAGGACAGAATAGCTACATGCATTATTTGGAATTTTTCTTCATGGAAGATTTGTCTCTTCTCCCTTATTTATTGATTTATTTCATCCTTTATTTTATATCAGTATGAACCCATAAATGTTTATTTTATACTATGGGTTATAGTATAGCATTACTTGGTTTACTTTGTTGCTCAGATTAGTCTAACTATGGTCACTGGAAGCTATTATAGTTGACTTCTGTGCCCTTTTGACATAGACCCAAAACACGTGTTTGGTAATTTTTTTTCTCCATTTTCTTACTGTCTGGCATTGTAAAGTGCTCTGGGTTCATCTTGTGTATTTCCTGCCTCAGGCCTAGAATCAGTGGTTTTTCTAACAACCCCTGGTTGTTTTTTTTTTGAGAATGGCATTAGAAACAGCAAGTGCTAGAGCTGGAGTTCTTGTTTCTTCTGGAACAAGAAGAAACTGTTCTAGAAGGAACTAGAGAAATAACCTGAGACTTTCAGTGAATCATATCCCCTTTGTATGACTTAATTTCTTTTTTCTATGGAACAGAAATAACACATTTAAAATTTTTTTTTATTTTTTTAAAGATTTTTAAAAAGATTTTATTTATTTATTTGAAAGAGAGAGAATGAGAGAGAGAGAGAGAAAGAGAGAGCCTGAGAAGTGGGAGGGTCAGAGGGAGAAGCAGACTCCCTGCCAAACAGGGAGCCCAATGTGGGACTGGATCCCAGGACTCCAGGATCATGACCTGAGCCGAAGGCAGTCGCTTAACCAACAGAGCCACCCAGGCGTACCAAAAATAACATATTTTGATGCAAGACATTGTTAAAGACATAAACAAATTGATATACATTTCAAATCACTTCATTTAAAAAAAATGTCCTTTTTTAGAATTGTTTGTGATTTGCAGAAAAAGCGAAACAAGGCTGCAGGAGCCTTGTTTCTTCTAGCTCCATTATACAATTGTATAAGTATTACTATATCTTAACCATTTTTTACATTCAGCTAAACATGGGTTCATACTGATATATCCATCTCATCAGTACCATATGGGTCATTAAAGCCCTCGCTCCTTACTTACCTGTAAAGTTCCACCCCAACAATGAGCAACTTGGCTTCTACCATCTGCCATCTGTTTACTTAATTGTTGTAGGTCAATACAGGTGTATAGCAGCATTAAAATTGTGAATGCCTAAAATTGAGACTCCCCCATAGGGAAGAGCTTTGTCTGCTAGATGACAGCTCTCAAGTGCAGTTCCTTTTGCCTTTAGTTGCATAGAACCCATTCATTTCCAAAGTTACTTATGTCAACACATTTTCTCCCATCTTCTTCAGTGAGTGTTTCGGATATTTATATGTACTTATTCCCTTGTCACAGTCTGCATTCATTCCTGAATCCCCTGACCTCCTAAATTACTATTTTTAAAAATTTTGTGGACATTAGAATTTGTTTTTTTTTTTTGTGCTGTAAAGTTTTACGGGTTTTGACAAATGCATACTGTCATGTATCTTTAATTACAATGTCATATACAGAACGATTTCATGGCACTAAAAATCTCCATGTGCTTTACCTGCTCATACCTCCCCCTTGACCATCAGCTCTAGGAAATCACTGATCTTTTTACTGTCTCTGTAATTTTGCCTTTTCCAGAATATCATATAATTGGAATCATACTGTAGATAGCCTTTTTACTTTGCAATATACATTTCAGGTTCCTCCTTATCTTTCCATGACTCCATAACTAGTATTTTTTAAATTTTTGAATAACATTCCATTCTTTGAATGTACCACAGTTTGTTCACTTTCTGAAGGATATGTTACTTTCTTCCAGTTTCTGGTGATTATGAACAAAGCTGCTGTAAGTATTTACAGGCAGGCTCTAATGTGAACATCAGTTTTCAAATTAGGTAGGTAAATACCAAAGAATGTGAATAGTTTTTTTAGTTAAGAAACTGCAAGTTACGGGTGCCTGCCTGGTTCAGTCAGAAGAGCATGTGATTCTTGACTATGGCGCCATGAGTTTGAGCCCCATGTTGGGTGTAGAGGATACTTAAATAAATAAAACAAAAAAACCCCTGCAAATTATCTTCCAAAGTGGATGTTTCATTTTTGCATTCCCACCAGCAAATAAGAGGAGTTCTTGCTACTATGCATCCTTGTCAACATTTGGGATTGTCAGGTTTTATATATGTGGTGGTATCACGTTGTTTTAATTGAAATTCCCTACTGACAGATGATGTTAAACATTTTTTCATGAATAAGTGTGATGGTTCATTTTATGTGTCAGTTTAGGTAGGCCATAATATGCAGATATTTCCTCAAATACTATTCTAGATGTGTCTGTGAAGTTTTCTTTTTTTTGAATAAGATTAACATTTAAATCAGTACATTTTGAGTAAAACAGATTGTCCTCCATAATGTGAATGGACTTCATCCAAACAGTTGAAGGCCTTAAGAAAAAGACTGACCTCCCCCAAGAAAGAAGGAATTCTATCAGCAGAAGGCTTTCAAACTGAAATTGTGGCTCTACACTGGGCCTCTGGTCAGATGGCTTACCACACCCTACAGATTTTGAACTTGTCAATCTCCACAGTGGTGTAAGTCAATGACTTAAAATCTTTCTCTTTCTGCACACACACACATACACACACACACACACACACACACGCGCAATCTATTGGTTCTATTTCTTTGGAGAACCCTGACTAATACAATAACTGTCCCAGTGTTGAACACGAAAATAATTGAATGATTTGTTGGTAAATCAGGTAAATCTGAGTAACAGTGACACTTAGATCCTCATTGTAGTATAATTTTTTTCAGTGCTAATAGCTCTTGTGTTTTCTGTTTTTCAGTCTTAAGTAGCTCCCATTCATGCTCAGTTTAGCTTCACCTCAAATGTAGATTAGGAAAAATGATAGCAACATTATAGTATGTGGGGCTAGGAACATAGGTAGGCTATGCCTAATTATATTTCCAGACTTTTATCATAGTTCCAGAGAAAGAATATCTTTGCTGGTTTACAATTTATGGGAGTTGTAGTTTTCTTTAGTAACTGCAGAAGTAATTACTATGAGATTCAGGAGCATATTTTTTAAGGAGAAATGTTTTCTTTGTGACATTACCTTATGCTTCCCCTTACTATAATACTGAAAAACACCCAATTCTATTTGGCTCTAATGCAGAAGGGTGGGAAAGAAGAAATAGGTGATTTAAAGTGACGTAAACCCAGGGGTGCCTCTTGGATCCTTCCCTTATGGTGTAGTAGCCTTGGATAAATTTCTGTGCATCTGGGTACTTGGGTTTCTTCTCTTGTTTACATGATGTGATGGTTAATTTTATGTGTCAACTTGATGAGGCCGTGGGTAATGCAGATATTTGGTCAAATGTTATTGAATGTGTCTGTGAGAGTGTTTCTGGATAAGATTAACATCTGAATTAGTAGCCTAAGTAAAGGTTGTTCCCCCTAATGTGGGTGGACCTCATCTCATCAGTTGAAGTCCTGAATAGAACAAAAAGGTGGAGTAAGAGGGAACTCTCCTGCCTGACTGTCTTTGAACTGGGACATTGATTTTATTCTGCCTTTGGACTCAAACTGAAACACTGGCTCTTCTTGGGTCTTGAGCCTGCTAGCATTCAGACTGGAACCACACCATTGGCTCTCCTGGGTCTCTAGATTGCCAACTGTAGGTCATATTGGATCAAAGTTCATATTATGCATATATATGTGTGTGTGTGTGTGTGTGTGTATGTATATACACACATATACACATATATACACACACACATATATCATATTGAATATATATATACACACAAATATACATATATACATGTACATAGATACATATGCACATGTCAGAGATACATATAGACACATCCACATGCACATCCACACACACACACACACATATCTTATTGACTCTATTTCTCTGGAGAACCTTGACCAATAGTTTCTTTATATTACTGTTTTCAAATACTAAAGACACTGCAGTAAGAAATACATTCCCCTGACATATGTGTACACACACATCTAAGATAAAGTTTGCCTTTTCTACAAAACTATTTTCATATCAAGCATCATTTTATTAATGTCTATTAGAGCATAGGAAAGATTATGAAACCAACTTTCTATAAATTAGAAAATATTTACTTTAACATGATAAGTGTATCTGGCTGTGTATAATACACAAAGATAAAGTTATGCACACTGTTTATGCCTGGTTGAATTTTTTCCTTCCATTCCTCCATCTTCATCAAGGATGAAAATTCTAGGCCAATTAAGTTGTGAATAATAACAATTTCCTCTCTCTAGTTCACAATATAAAGAATGAATTAATCTTGATCCAAACTTATGATAAATAAAATATCTGACAATTACCTTTCAATGTAAATGAAGAACCAAGTTGTAATAATTGTTATGAAGTATAGTAATGAGTGCATTGTAATAATTTTACTCCTTTTAGGTGTGAAATTTAATTCAATTATTTATGCACTGTTTTGAATAGCAAATGGATTTTTCTTCTAAAAGTTGTTCTGTTTTCTCCAATCAAGTAATGATTAAAAGTTTGAGACTGAGAAATAAGATGTAAATATACTTCCAATTTTATTTCATTTATTTCCTTCATTTTAAATGCCCTCTTCAGTGTGATACAACATATTTTGGGAACAAGTGGAAGATAGGGTGATGACTTTGAGTCCTGTTTGCCATAATAATAATACTTTTGGAAGCCTTCACATATGTTGACAGTATTGTTAATTTCTCCCCCAAAAGTTTAACCCATAAAGAATGCTTAAAATGCCAGTTAAATATACCACTTTTATTACCAAAATACCACATAGAAAATAACTGCCAACTGCACTTGCTTTACATTTAGAAAAATATGAAATTCACTTTTGAGCTCCCAATCTGTCAAGACTTGTGAGATGTCTGAGATTTTGCCCTTTTCCTGGTAAAATACATGAGACTCCTGGGACAGAGATGAAGAACTTATTACTCATGGCAAATGATGTAGCATGAGATTAATATTTCTCTTGCTTCCTAAGTCCCATGTGGGTGACATGGAGGTGGCTGTGGTAAAGGCTGCACACACAGTCAATGTGTGTCACAGTTGAGAAACTCGATTTAAGAAAACCCTAATCTTTTGAAAGGCTTCCAGTAAATATGTCCAAATTTTCGCTCAAAGAAAGACATTATCTTCATTATCCTGGACATCACACAAATGTCCCTTGTGTCAAAGGAGATCCTCTCTTCAACATTCCAACATTTTGTGCTATATAGACATCTTTGAGAAGATATTTTGGAGCAAAACTATCAGTATTTCTGTTTGCAAGATATGTAGAAATGCAAGAGACACATGGCAAATCATCTCCCAACACAATCTCTACTAAACTTTTCCTGGGACAACAAATATATTTCAGGATGATATAATAAGCTTAATTAATTTTTGACAAAAATATTAGATATCATGATATCACTAAGATGTATAGTTTTGAATTTGTCAGCTGGTATATCATTTTAAAAAATCATACATTTTATTTCCATACATACTGTAGGAATAATTTTTGGGAAGTCATGTGAGCTTTTTATTTTCTTTTTTGTCCCAAATTATGAACTAAATAAAGTAAAAATGGCTTTCAGATAAGCAGTCATAGGAATGAGGGAATTATATTGATAAATTAATTCTTTTCTTTGAAAATATTGCAGGGACATATTGACAAGTCAGTTTGTTATATTTTCAATTATTTTTTCACTTTCAAAGTTTTAAATCTATCTTTTGCAGGGACATCATTAAAATTAATATGTTGAAATCTATTATTTTTCTTGAGATTTGTACATGTAATAAAATTATTTTTTAAATTTGTCATCAATTTTTTTTAAAGCATAAAGTTCAAATGAAATATGAGTTTGTTGAGGTACAGAGGTAATTTGTTTCAAACATTGTCACTACTTAGTCTTTAAGTTCCAGCATTAGATCTTAAACATTTCTTATAATTTCTTATAATTTTCACATTATCATTTTTTATCATGATAAAACAATCTTTTTACAGATAATTTGTTTTAATTTAATTGAGATATTACTGTCACCATCAACTAACAGACTGTCATACTACCAATAACCTTTCAAAAAATGCACAGAATGTTTGTAACAAAAACCTCCTTGAAATACATGATTTTACCACTAGCAGGGAAAAATTACTTCTCCTTGTTCACAAACCACTGTAAATTATGATAGTACAAAATTAAATTATAAAATCTTATTGTGCCAGTTATAATGACAGACAAAATCAGACACCAAAAAATCAAGAAATAAAATTAAGTCATCATTTTCTAGCCCATGTGTGGGTGTTTCCAGTGGGTGCGTTCTGCCCATGTCCCTTCCCCACTGTAACAATCTGGTGTGGTGCTTTTTTGAGATGTGTCTAGTTCTTCCTCGGGACTCAGGAGATGTGCTTTAATATATTCTATATGTGTTATTTTATATTCCATCCCTTCCCATTCTGCTCTCTCCTATTCCATCTCCATTCCATTCTAGTCCAACCCCTTCATTAAAAAAATAGTGGTCCCAACTCCATTTATTTCATCATCCATTCACTGTTTTTGATCTGCAGTTAAAAAAAATAACACATTCTGTATGATAAAACAGTAAACTTTGTTCCTAAATCTAAGAGTCATGTAATTACTTCTAATAGAGATGTGGTTTTGGTATTAAAATGATAACACAGAGAAATATGACACAAGTCACAAAAATGGCTATAATATTTGTTTTAAGAAAATTACTTTTATTTGACCTCAAGATGTGTGTTTTCTCTCATAACACGTTCTTTGATCCACAAATCTACCAGTCTTTGAAATTTGAGAGAAGGAAGACAAAGACTATTATATTGTTCTTGCCAATTCTGATAGGGATTGGACAAATTGTATCACAATACTTTTTTGTTTCTAGATCATAAATTTTCCTGTTCATGTAAGTATCAGGTAACTAGTCCCTCCCTCTGCATATATGCAAAGTCCTTAAAAGGATGTCATAGGGATTAAATGAAAAACTCTTGCTCCGGGGTGCCTGAGTGGCTCAGCCCGTTAAGCGTCTGCCTTTGGCTCAGGTCAAGATCTCAAGGTCCTGGAATTGAGCCCCACTTTGGGCTCCCTGTTCAGTGGGGAGCCTGCTTCTCTCTCTCCCTTTACTGTCCCCCCTCCCTTCACGCTTTCTTACTCTGTTCTCTCTCTCTCAAATAAATAAATAAAATCTTAAAAAAAAAAAAGAACAACTCTTGTTCTGTGCTCTGAAAAACAGTTCTAGAAAATAATTGTTGGAAATGGATGAGAAAGATCATTTTGCTGCTTGACCTATCAAGTATATTTGCTAAAATTTCTCTGAAGATTTATTTATAAGATAATAAGATGAATGCCAAGTGGCGAGATAGGAGCTCTTTGTCCATGCATTGAGGATGTGGAATCAAACAAATTGGTTTGTTTCAGTTAGCACATTTTATTAGTCTGTGTGAAAAATGTATAGGCTATATAACTAAAAAGAGAGAGTAGAAGAGAACTAATAATCTGTCAAAGGACCAGTGATAATACATTTATGAAAATTAATGTAATACAATATATAATATAGTAATAGAATATTAAATATTATTTCTTTAAAGTTAAAAAAGAAATCCCACCATTTTGCCTTGTGGTTTTTGCAGAGAGTAGTTATTTCCTTTTCTCTGAATTCTTAAAGATAATTAGCTCATGTAAGGAAAGAAGCTGTAAGTACAGCTAAAGGTAGAAGAATGGCTTTATTTTTATATTTTCATTCATTTATTCTTTCTTTCTTTTCCTGATGATTTGTGGTCAAGGTGGTAATACTGTATATGAAGTGCTTTTGTTTGTTTGTTTTTTGTTTTCTTTTTTAACTTTGGGAGCAAGGCTTGTTGAAATGAATTTCCTACAAAGTATAGTTTCCATAGCAACTGTAACTGTCTTTTATTTTCACGTGTACCATTTAGAATTAGTTGACAATAATAATTATAGACTACTTTAAGATAAAACATTGGCTGTACAGCAAAGACATGTATAAAGACATGGTTTCAGGAAAATTGTCCTGGTTTGCAGAAACTGAAATTACTTTTGAAGGAGGATTGGGTTTTTTACTTAGATAGATGATTGAAATTCTATCTACATAGCCATTGTGAAGTATCGAGGTGATTATTGTTACATGTCCAAATATATCTACCTCCCATAATTTCAAAATCTCATTTATTACCCTAAATTTTTATTTCTCTCTCTCCCTCTGTATCTTTCTGTAGGGGTGTGTGTGTGTGTGTGTGTGTGTGTGTACATGCACCAAATTTGTCAAAACTTTAGTTCAATTATTATTTTTTTGGGAATAACTTGAGTACTGAACAATAGAATAATGTAGAAAATCCATATATCACCATTATTTTCTTTTAATTATAAAACTCCTTAGACTATAGACCTTCTAGAGAAGGCATAGTAGGTGGCATATAATTGAAAGAAATGTCATTCAACTTAGAACGTGAAAAGGAAATCCAAAAGTCAACCTATCTTCCCTGTTACTTCACATTTAGTTGCTTCATGTTGTTGAAAGCGGAATGTGTTTATCTAGATCAAGGGTTTTGCATAAGTTAATATATAAACATGAAAGTATTTTTCTGAGTCATTGGAATATTACTCGTGCCCTATTAAAATAGCATCATACTGAGTGTGATGGTCAGAAATGAATAAAACAGGATTTAAATAATTTTGAAAATTTCCCCTGAAATATCACTTTATTAGTGCTATTTCTTTGTTCAAGAATAAAAGTAAGTAGCACAGCAATAAAAATTCCGTGCAGCATAACTAGCTATAGTGCACGTCAGTACGCATAATGATAAAAGTGTTTTGTCGGATATAAAATATTCCTCTGAGGTAGAGAAAAGCACAAGCAGATGAGATCTCTCTTTATAACTCTTAGGATGCGAGGGGTCCAGTGGGGTAAATAATGTGCTGTGATGGGGTGCTGTGGAGAGTGGAGGAGGCAGAGGATGACGACTAGCTGCTATTCTGAGACCAGCTGCAGCAGTGAAGGCTCTGGTCACCCACCAACTCCTTTTTCTAAAATTTCCCTCAGAGGAAGAGTTGCATGGGATTAATGGAGGGGCTGCTTCTGAACATGCGTGGTGAAGCCGACCTGGGCAGTTGCAGGGCTTGACGTTGGTTGCCATAAAAACCCATGGCTCAGGTCTCCTCCTGAATGGAACATGGTTGACTGACAGCCTGAGCTGTTGTCTTCTGACTGTGGGGCCCTTTCTAAAAGAGATGGGCTACTTTTGCTCACGACTCTCCATCGCTGGTTGACATTTTCTCAGAACTGGGCTATTATCAGAGACTTTTTTTTTTTTTTTTAACCCAAGCCACCTCACTACCTCCTCTTCACAGGTGTCAGATTTGCATCATGGTCTGAAGGTTCTTTCCAACTTCTCTAGACTCCTGTTCATCCTTCACAGGCCTTCCCCCACCCCCGAGTAAATGTCTTAGATGTCATCAGTATTAACAATAATCACCCTTTTGGCATCTGCTTCTCAGAGGACTTGAATTAACACAGAGTTTGGAGAAAATATAAATAATGTGGTGGTGGATGTGGTAATCAGGAGGTATGTATTGGACATTCAGAGTAGATATTGAACAGGCAGTAACGCACACAAGTCTGAAGATGCAGGAACTGAGATGAGAGGGTTAGTCCAGAGGTAGAAATTTGGGGAGTTGACTATCAGTGATATTTAAACCATGAAACAGGATAAGCAATGTGAATAGAGAGGAGAAGAGGTCTGGGGATTAAGTGCTGATGGAACACCTCAACCAGAAAAGATGAGTGAGCGGAGGTTGGGGGAAATCAAGAGAATGCAACGGGGAGGAAGTCAAGTGAAGAAGGTTCTTCAAGGAAGTTGATAATCTTGTAAAATGCTGCTGGTGGATCAAGCAACACAAATCCTGAGAATGAAATGATTGAATTTAGCAATGATGGGGGAATCACCGACTGTGAGAACAGTTTTAGGATATGTAGGGGTGGGAGGCTGATTTGAGTGGATCTTCAAGAAAGAATGAGGAAAAATTAGTGAATATAGAAATGGAGTATCAAAGTGCTGTCAAGGAGTTTTGCCGTAAAAGAGACCTGGGACAGGGTTGTTTCCTAGAGGGTGACATAGATTCTAGGAGTTATAAAAATTCATTTGTTTGCTTTTGTTTTTGTTTTTAAGATGGGAAAAATTAATCATGCTTATATGTTGATAGAAATGATCCAGTAACAAGGGGGAAAATTGATGGTGTAGTAGGAACCGGGGATAGGCTCTCTGAAGCCATGTCTTAAAGCTGGAGAGGAGGGAGAGGATGGACAGTTCAATCCACATAAGAGGAGGAAAGGCAGAGTGAACTGGCACAGGTGGAGGTAGGTGGATAAATGTGGGTGTCGGCCCTTGTGGAAAATTCGATTCTATTTTCTGAGTGAAAGTGCAGTGAAAAGGAGGTGTTGGAGGTCTATATTTATCTAGAGAGTGAATACATTCAGGAATTGCAGTATGATTGCTTAGCAGCATTAAGAACCCATTTGGGGTTGTAGGCAAGAATGTAAAAATGAAAGCAGTCTGCATACGGTTTTTTTTTTTTTTTCTTTTTCTGTCCTCGTGATCAGCTCTGTGGGGGCAAGGCCCGTGGAGGCACGAGATCGGATCTAATTAGGATTTGAGTCTTACTGATTCCACACCAGGAAGAGCGCGGCAATGGGAGTCGAGGGGATAAGCAAGGGAGTGATTCTAACAGAAGACAAATGAGGACGTTTCCCATTAACCCTAAAGACATGCCACATAAGCAATTGCCAGTGGGGTTTATGAGTAAAACCCTCCTGTGGGACGTTTTATTTCATGTATCAGCATGGCTTGGAAAGAGGTTTGGGGGTGGTGGTGCTTTGTGAAGGAAAACCACCAAGGGAAGCCCTAAAACATGTCATTTGCCAACTGGTATCTCGGTCCTGAACTGAAGGATTGATAAGACAGAGATATTAATGGTTAATATTTCAAAAGAGCAGGCTTTTCATGTTAACAAAATGTTTCAGCGGAAATGTTTGTCAAAGCATTAATCTTACCCAATGATAATCTGTTGCTCGGATAACTTGGGCCGGCGTGTATATTTTCTGCAAAAGCTTAGTCAAAGATTTTAATCAGAGTAAGAATTCCACATTGAAACACAGCACTGAGATTTCTACCTCAGTTTACTTCTTTATGCACCTAATACATTATATTTAACACTAATTTGCATTAAAATGGCAAATGCAACAATTCCTTGTATATAAAAGAAAAGAACCCAGTAACACGTGATCATCATGCCACACTTCTACTAGAGACACCATAGTGACTTCTTAAAATTGCTCTTTTAGATGTTCAAGCATTACCTCTGTGCACGCAAATGTTTTTAATTAGTGTTCCCTAAAAAGCTTAAAGAAAGCCAATAATTCCGCTATTTATATTTCCAAATTAAATACATTGTTGTGTAGCAATAATTCTTACATTTGTGAAAAAATATTAAATGTTTTTCAAATGATGGGATATAAAAGTAACAGTTATTTCATGTTATTTAAATTAAATTTGGCTTGCTTATATGTACATTGCTGAATAAGTACGCTGATACTTTCTCTAACAGTGAAGTTGACTAAGCAATGGTATTTAAAATTTTCTTTTGAAATGTCCACATCTTGACAAAATATATACTGCTAACATATCACATTTATGTAGTACATGTTAAGAATCTTTGATGGTAGAAAAAAGTATCTCTATGGAATACATACAGTTTTTCATTTTTCTAGCTATTAATTATTCTAAAGATATTTTTCTTGTCTAAAAATGGCTATAAAGCATGACAATAGCTGTTCCTTATAAGCACCATTCCACCTCTGAGAATAAGCTGAAATTTTTCTTAAGGCATATTAAACTTCTCTATCCACAAGAAATTGGCTTGCCTGGCTACGAAGTGAATCCCTATCCACAGGCTGTGTGGGAATAATGAAATCTATAATATGACTTTTAGGAGTATCTTTTTTTGGGGTCCAGCAGATTGGGTTCATTCTGGACTCTATCACCAGTATGTGGAGTGTGTGAATTTAGGCAGGTTATTTTACCTTCTTATACCTCAGTCTTTCCATCTGTGTTCACCTTAAACCCTCAAATAGAATATTGAATATAAGAGAATAGGACTTAGTCTGGCTTAAGAATCTCCAGTGCCCAGCCCACAGATGGGTCCTAAATAAATATTTGTTGAATGAATAAATGTAATAAACTAATACTTATAACAGTATAATAATAATTGTTTAATAGGGATATTTTGGGATTAATGACATCATACACAATGAGTATAGAACACAGACCTGGATCAGAGCAACTATTCTTAATGGGGAGAGTTCGAGAGAAGCCACGGAAAGTTTGGCTTCTGTACCTAACTTCTGTTTCATCTTCAGACTATGGATGGGATTTATACTAGAATTCGTGGCCCTATGCTATACTCCAGCACCTGTGAATTGTGTAAGAGGGAAAATATTTATTTTATTACCATTCATATCTCCTAAATCTTTCATAATATTTGGGAGAAGTGGAAATAAGCCAAGTGGATTAAAATGTTTTAGCATACAATCTGAAACTCACGACATCACTGAAAATGTTTTCGGAGCTTAAGCATGCATACCAGAAAACCGGAGGTTGTGTATATATTTTATTGATTTAAGATGCATATTTAAAATTTTTACATATCCAAAATCTGGATGCATTTTATAATCGATGGCCTCTTATAATTGAGTGGCTTCTCTCGTCTTTCCTCCCTCCCTCCCTCCCCCTTTCTTCCTTCTTTCCTTCCCCCTTTCCTCCCTTCCCTGCTTTTTTGTGGTTCATAATACAATAGGGTGTTTTAAATAGACTTGGTGAACTATGGTATAGCCATATATTAAAGCAGTATTTCTCAAAGTGTATTTCTTAGCACCATCTAACCCTGCCAAAGAGCCTCCTAGGCATTTTTTCCTCTAATTTTCCACCCCACGAAATTTTAACACCATCGATATACTCTATCTCTGTTCATGTACTGCATGTATGTATCTGTTTTATGAATAAACGGACTGATATTTTTGCCCCCAAGAACCAATTTCACCCCCTTGGAGACACTATTAAACACACTGAAAATGCAGGTATGAGTTTTTAAAATCTCCTCAATTAGACTATCGGGAATCATAAACTACTTCTCAGGTTTAGAACTTTTGGTTTTAATCATATAATAGAATGTCCATGAATTTCATCATTATCACAGATGCAGTCTGAACATTTGCTGTATGCCCCAGCAGTCAGAGAGCTATAATATTTTTTGTTAAAAAATAAAAGATCTTCCAGTTCAACTGGTGGTATCATTCGACATATCATTTTCATTTTATGAAATAAGTCTATGTAATAATTTCAATATCTATATTTAGGATGTTCATTACTTCACATTTATATATTTGTGACTTTAAAGACATAATTTGAACACCACATCAATAAAGAGATTTTTGAAGACCCTCTGATTTCCCAGGGTTGCAGAAGACGCCTGCTCTAGGCTACAGGAATGCAATCGGTGGGGAGGATGAGAAGGCACAGTTCTCAAAGTCTCTATACAGCCTCTTCTGCTGATGGCTAAGCAGTTTGGGGGTTCCCAGCTCCGATAGTAACAATGGGAATCAGAACTTAGTCCCTCTGTGACCAGGGGTTTGCACCAGGGAGAAGACAGGGTCACTATCCACGGCCGTCAAATCAGGATTTTTGCTTGCAAAGAGAATTATTGTATTTAACAGCTTTAACTGATGGAGAAAGGAGTGATTTATTTACCTGGAGAATGTCTTTAAATAGCCAAGTTGTTCAGGATGTTCCTAAATATTCACTTATCTTTGTTCTGGGCTACGCAATTTAACTCCCATTCTCTTAAATTAGTGATGCAAAGAACTTCTAAAATCAGTGATACGTAAAGCTTTAAACATTGTGGTTTGTACTGCACTCTTATTTTATAGTTGACGATTCAAACGTTTGGCCTCTTTGCATTGGGTTGTGTTAAATGACCAGTTGTGAGACTCAGTGTGCACTTGGTTTGGGGGACGTGAACTATTCTAGCAGACCAAGCAATGTATCAGTAAAAACTAACACGGGTGATACTCAAAAGAGACTCTTCAACAGTACACAGACATCCATATCGAGACTTTATCAGTTGGGTTTAGTTGTACACAAGCTTTTGTACATAAATTGAAAGTGAATTCAAAACCAGAAATCATCGCCCCCACTGCTCCTAGTACTTGCCCTTTCTCTGCCTTTTAACCGAAGCATCTCCATGATGCTCCGGGCATAGACATCCCTCAAGTTAACGCTGATATAGGAATCAGTGGCTATATTCTTGGTGAGTTTCTTCAGAGCTTCCCGCTGTCTGACGGCTGCTTCCTTCAGCTTTAAGGTGAAGTAGCAAGCGGAGAAGCGGTCGTTAATAATGGCAATAGGCAAGGCCAAGACAAGGATTCCTGATAATATACACATGAAGGCCACGATTTTGCCCGTGGTGGTGTCTGGTCTAATGTCCCCGTAGCCCACCGTGGTCATGGATGTTGTGGCCCACCACCATGCACAAGGGACACTTGTGAAGGTTGTGTCAGGAATGCTTTGCTCAGCAAAATATTCCACAGTTGAAAATATAGAAATTCCCACAGACAGAAATAGGAGCAGTAGGCCGACTTCTTCGTAACACTGGGTGATTGTCATCCCGAGGGAGCGTAATCCTGGAATAGAACAACTGTCGTCAGTCACTGGCGCCCCTTCCTCCCCTCGCCACCTTCCACTTCCCTTTCTTCCCTTCTCCTGCCCGGCTCTCCGCCCACAAACATGCATTTCACATCTAACATGTCTCCAGCATTGGGCAGTGTTCTGGGGATACCGAGATGATAAATCATCATCTTTTTCTTCAGGGAGCTCATAGTCTCGTTGGTGGGGCCAGATTGCAAAGGATAGAAAGAAATCTAGTTAGGTTCATTCATCTACTTATACATTTACTAAACACCTACTATGGAAACACACACAAAAGGTGACATATGAGGTTACAAGGCAGGCAGGGGATGATGACAGGAATGACACTTTAGTCCACTGCTGCGTGGCGCGTGGAGGGATCACTTAGCCAGGCCTGCACTTCCATGCATCACTTTGGCACACGGTTTAATGCTGTCTCCTTATATTTTATGTGTCTGCTTTATTCACCCTCCTAACAAAGCTGAACATAATCAGGGCATTGTTATCTGAGAGCCAGTAGCAGTAAAGAATGTCCACCGGGAGAACGAAGTGAAGCGGCAGGAGCAAGTTAGGCTTCAGTGACCGCACTGACATGAGACCACGCTATATGTACGTTCACCGTTCACAGGGCATCTTAAAGGCTTATCAGGAGGGATTCCTGAACTCCCGTGACATGCACTGAAATTCGCACCCATAGTACCAAAGTTATAGGGAAACATTTCCCTGGAGTACATAGAATTTCTGCTTTCCTGTAAGGAGATAGACCTGAATACAGATTATTCTTTCACTGCGAAAAGGTATGGGGGACTGAAGCTACTAGGAAATTCACTCACTGTGAGGCATTGCTGCATTCCCTACTCCATGTGAAGATTCACTGAACCCCTGGGAGACATACCCAAGAGAGTCCAATCCCATCTCTAGAGAAACTCAGCCCTAAGGAGAGTCAGAGGAGCCAATAATGGGACTAGAGTTTGAAAATGGCATCTCCCCCGACACCAGATTTCACAAACACTGCTAAAAATTTTGAAGTCGTATCAGCCTGAAGGTCAAGCTGTCTCTGAAGGTCAAAGCAATACCTTTAAGAATCATTTTAATTTTTATTCACTAGAGAGTATTTGAAATTGCATTAAAATGCCATTTGTGCTTTCATTATTTTTAAATTTTGTTCTTAAAACTTTAAGATGTTCTTAAATTATTTACCAGCTATTTTTAAAGACAAAGGAATATTAATTTTGACACTTAACTTCAAAAGAAGATTTTTTTTTTTAGAATATCTTTTAGGAAACTGACCTTTATATGCCTGCATTGAATTGTATTTCTGAAATATACTGACAGCATGAGAAAAAGCACTGTTTAGAAGACTGTTTTCATTTCAAGATGAAATGTTCTCAATAATTTTGTAAAGAAACACAAAGTGGTCTGAATTTCTGTATGCTACATCTATTAACTCAGATAATACTGAAAATTAATATGAGATTGATTCAATTATTATGCCATTTTCCTGATGAGGAGACTGAGACACAGAGGAGTGGCATGTCTAGTACAAAGCTACACAGCCAGGATTTAAACTTTAGCTGTCTGGCCCACCATTGTCCTCTTGTTATTCTAGAATACCTCTCAACTTGTATTTATAGTTAATACATAGGGGAAATATGTCATCAATGTCTATATATTGCTAAATGTGATGCTCAAGATAAAATTGTCAAATATTTATGTAAGTGTTCATATCCTTTCAATAAATTAAGGCTTTATTAATACTTTGTACTGCTTTGGAACTAAAAAAAAAAACAAACTTTGAAGAGGTGACACGGTGGAAATTACTATTATTTTCTTTTTCTTTTCTTTTGGGAAAAAAATGTAGTCTTCACTGGGTGTTTTTAAATCGAATCTTGTAAGGAGTTTATAAATACTAGGAGAAAGCATCCTATTTGTGTGTCAGAAAACAAAGAGTGGTACTTCTAAAAGTTGTTGGAAACCCCATTATCAAATCCCTGCTCTGTGAGACTAGCTAGGAAAATACACTACCAAAATTATGTTAGGAGAAGTCCTAATTACCTCAGACATGTGGGGAAAAAACATATTTGAAGTTAAGTTCTCCCTATATGAATAGGGAGAGACAATGACCCTCAACTTCGTTCAGGTGACCAGTCAGGCATATATTTAGGGAAATAAGGTGGTAATGGGACTTTCTAGCTAAATTACTTGTATTTTTGTGTATTGCGTTAATATGTACTGTCTTAACACAGTATCCTCCTACTGCAGTGTTTTCTAAAGTGGAGTCCACCAAAATCCCTTGTGAGCCTGTTAAAATGTATGCTCCTCAGTCCACCCCCAAATATTAAAATCTGTCTCTTCACAGATTGGGGCTCAGAATTTGCTTGGTAACAAGCTTTTCAAAGGGTTCTTATTTTCATTAAAATCTAACATAAGGGAACTCCAGAACATCCAACAGCCACAGGACCAGCCACTGAGAATTCTTGCCCTCAGGAACACAAGAATCATCCTTAATGGATTTGTGTGACTACCCCAGACCTTGACTATAACTTTCATGCACAATTGAGTGTTGTGTGGGGATTTCTCTCGGGAGAGTGTTCATTAGATTTTCATTAGATTTTCAGGAATTCCTGTTACCATCTCTCTCATGCATTCAGGTTTACGGACAAGAAAATTCTCAGATACTAACTAAAGCATTAAAGCATTTAATCAGTGTCTTCAGCTTTCTTCCAAAGCAAATACATCCATTGTCTCTTCAAAAAGTATGGGATGGCCACCAGTGCCTGGTCATCGTACTTTCTGCATGGCTAAAGAAAGTCCTACAAGGCTGACTTTATTTTTTGCCCAGGAACGTGTGGGGTAAGCCCTTCCTTGGACACAGAAGAGAAACTGGCTTATGTCCCTATATACCATGAATAATTTATGCATATCTCTTTATGTGCTGTTTATGCATATTTTATCTAGAACCTTCTACAAGCAGAGTGTCTTTCATTTTTGTACAACTTCTGAGCATTGGGTTAAAAAAATTGAGGTTAATAAGCGGTCAAACTGTTTTTCACGTGTCTTATGGAGAGAAGGAGTGGGAGAGGCATCTTCTCCTCTATACCTGATAACAACTTCATGATTTTGTTTCCCAACACCTTTTTGGAGATCCTGGTTGGGTAAAGGATGGGAGTCGGTAATTCAGAGTATCAATTCACAGTCACTTCTCTTGGACTGTAGTCAAGCACTAATGATTACAAACAATGGCAAATTAAAAAGCATCACTGAAATTTGAATACCTGTGGAATGTCTGCCCAGCTTTAGCATGCGTAGAGCCCTGAGCAGCCTCAACACCTGCACAATGCGCCCCACATTTTCCAGCTCCTGTGTCGTCTGGCTCCCACTCAGGCTCTCTACCAGAAGCGTGATGTAGAAGGGCAAGATGGCTAGGAGGTCTATGATGTTCGGCACCTTTCTCAGGAAGCGGCACCTGTCCCGCACACACAGGAAACGCAGGACAAACTCCCCGGTGAACCAGCTAATACACACGTACTCCAGGATTTCCAGCAGCTGCAGGTCCAGCCAGCTTAACTCAGCTGACATCAGGGCCATGTTGACGATGGACACCACCACAAAGATGATGGAGATGACCCCAAAGATTCGAGCAGCTGTGGAAGATCCAGGTTTCTCCAGGATGTTCCAGAGCTTCTGCCGGACAGTGGGACAAGGTCCTTGGGAGAAGTCCTGTTCGCTCTCATGTTGACTTTCCTGGTCTTCTGTGTCCTTCTTAAAGTCTAACGTTTCACTCAGCTCCTTTCTTCTGAAGTATCTTTTAGAGAAAACAACTTGGTGATTAATCTAACTTTTCAAAAATATAGATGTCAAAAGAAAATTAAACTTAGCAGCGAGGTCATGCTTTTTATGTTGGTAAAATGCAGGAAATGTCCATTCATATTTTACCCAGGCTGTCTCCTGCCCACAGTACTCAAAATTGGTTCAGGGTTATTGTTTTTAAAATGACCCTTTCTTGGTGGAAGTTTATACAAAAGGATTTATACACAACAAATCTACTTTAATGCATTTTATTACCCATTTTTCTCGTAACAAGAACATAAGTTTGCCATATGGAGCTTTTGTGTGCGTGTAATGGAAAGGTCTTCATGAAGAACTAGTATTAATAGCAAGATAACAGCAAAGTCATCATCAAAGTCCCACAAACATTCACAGTCAAGAAACCAATTTTTTATCTCCTGTATTTAAAGCAGTTCTCCCTCCAAGTTTAAAGTTAGGGTTCTTCAAAAACAAATGATGTATTATATGTTGGCTAACTGAACATAAAAAAATGTCAAAAAAGAATAAAGAAATAAAAAGAAAATAAAGTTAGTGTTCTAGGTCTGATAAATGATAAAGCTCCCCACTGAGACCTCCATCTCCATACATGCGTCTTTTGGATTACAGCTTTTCTGACTCATTTATTCCATCATCAAATATTTATTTCAGGCCTGACCTCCTTTACCTAAAAAACGAATCGGCACACGTTCATTCAAAAAAGGAAGAGGTTCCAAAAGTTCCAGTCCAAAGGTGGCTCTGATGCTTTCCAGACCTCACCGCCACCCCACCTTAACAGCTCAGAAATGGCCTCAGGTACTCTGAGGCCTGGATCCAGCGAGGCTTGTGGGAAGCTCCTATCTTACCTCTGCTGCCCTCTCCCCACTGCGCCCGCCTCCCCGCCCAGCCACCGCGCGCCTCTGGGGTACCTGTCCCTGCAGCAGGAGTCGATGCTGAGCTCGTCGATGCCCCAGTACTGGATCTCCTGAAGGAAGGAGAGCGCGCACAGCTGCTCCATGACGTGCAGGCGGCCGGTGCGGTAGTAGTGCAAGACGTAGCGGAATGCTTGCGAGCTGCGGTCGAAGAAGTACTCGTTGTCCACGGGGTTGGCATCATCGCAGAACTCCAGGGGGCTGGGCACGGCGGTCAGGGCCCCGGGGCGGCGGCACGAGGCCACCACCACCGCCAGCTTGCCAAGGCGCGTGTGCGGGAAGCAGGACAGCGCCTGCTGCGAGAGCACGAAGCGGCTGCCGCCCACGTTGACCGTGAAGCAGTCCCCGAGCGCCAGGGGCTCCCCTTCACCCTCGCTGCAGAAAACGCTGGAGTCCAGCGAGGTCAGGGAGCAGCTGTCCAGCGGCGAGTCCGGCGGCGCCCGCCCTCGGGGAGGCAGCTCCATCCCCGCCGCCGCTGTGTGAGGGCGCCACAAAGTTGGGGGGCGCGCCGGAAGCCTCGGTCCGGCGAGTGTGGTGGCACGGCCCCTGGTGGCAGCCGGGATTTCCCTGACTCCCGAGGGGGGTGCCTCCCGCCCGCGCACCCTTCCACTCTCCACCCCCTGTGCTAGTTCCGCCTGTGGCCGCTAGGGCGCGGCGAGTGCGCGATCGCCGCGCTCGCGGGCCGGGGCGCCGGGGCTGAAGGGTCGCGCCGCGGGTGGCGGGAAGCTCAGATGCGGTCTAGGCGGGGACAGTCCCGGGGCACTTTGCCGGGCGCCGAAGCCCTTCCCGGACTCACACCCCCCCGACCCCTACTAAGTTTATGCCGGAGATTCCCTGCCCGGGAGGTGTACGGATTCAACGCTTCGCTACCGAGGGGGTGGAGCGGACGGGGAGGGAGAGGTAGGAGGTCTAGAGTGGGGGAGGAGGACAAGATGACTCTGGGCGGGGGGGAACGAACCGCGGCAAGGGGCGGGGGTGGTGGTAAGACTCACTCCAGCCCAGGAGACCAAGGGGAAAAGTTCAGAAAGCAGGGGAAGTGGTAGCCGGGTCTGAGTTCTCTCCAACTTGAGGCTCTGTATTCCTCAGTCGTCTTTTCCTGCGGCGGCTTCACAGGCCTCCCCGGGAGTGGTCGCTGGGGGCGTGAGCACGTGGCGGAGGGTGCCCAGGGCGAGGGGGCCACATCATCTGCTCCCATTCATTCTCATTCGGGTCTGATTGTCACTCACGCTCTATTTTCTCCTCCCTCCCTCTGGTTTCGACCTCCTGGTTGAGGAATAAGGATAATTGGTTTTGACTTGTAACTGAAGTCCCAATGAGTGACTAAGGACTAGGGATCACCATTTGCCGCCGCGTATCGTGGCACTTTGCGCCCTTGGGTTTAGCCATTTCTGCCGGCCCAAGTTTCCCAGGAAGCAGGCGTTCTGGGCTCGTTCTCCGGCACAGAGCGGAGCTCTCATTTTAGGAGAAGGGAAGGCAAAAAGACAAGGAATAGAACAGGCGTGGGCTGGGGCAGGAGTTTAAATAGTAACGCCGACTCGGTAAAGGGAGCAGCCGAGCGCCGTGCCCAGGTGAGACTAGAGGTGTGCCCACCGGGCCCCTTGGAGTCGCGCCCCGTCCAACCTGTTGGACACGGGGCGGGGGTGGGGAGGAGGGCAGGGTGACTCACCTTCCGCTCCCGGCACATCTGCGCAGCGCTCGGAGGCCGCGGCTGGTTAGGTCGCCTTGCTTAGATCCTCCTGGTGTGCACGTGAGGTCTGACTTGACAGGTCCGGGAAGACTGTGTTCCCGGCTGAGCTCGGCGCCGGCGCTCGATGCTCAGACTCGCCTCATCTCCACCGCCTCCGGCTCCGGCCCCTCGGCCGCCCCCGCCCGCGCTAGCGAGCAGTTCGCGGTTTCCAGCACCAGCTGTGGGGAATGCTGCGAGCCGAGGGAGGTGAGACCGGAGGAGGAAGAGAAGCACTCGGTGACTCTGAATATTATATTCATCCTGAAGACACCTCAAGGATTGCTGTTTGGATTCCCGTTTCCCTGAGCTGTGTGCTCACAAACGCTCAAGAACATAAATTTTCCATAAGTCCCCGAAACTCAGGATTAGGGTAGTTATAGTAACTGCTTTGTGTGGCATGGTTCAGGGTTTTCTCAATATTTCCAGCAAGCATCTGGGAAGCTTGCATTTTTCGAAAAGTCTTTGCAAGAAAGTGTGAAGCACACATCTTTTTCTTTTTGCAAGTAGTTTTAGAGACCATATATAAAGAGATGAGCAGGGAGCTTAGTACAGTGGGAAAAACTTTCATAAATTGACTCGAAACCTGGCTGTTTGGTTCTGGCTTTGCCGGATGGCTGTGGGACCTCCAGCTATCATTTACTTCATGGGCCTCAGTGCCTTCCTCAGCAAAATTTCATGTTTAAAAAAAACAAAACAAAACAAAACAAAAAACACCCAAGGCTCACTTGGGGCTTACTTTATGTCAGGAAATTTTGTAGGCCTTTTACTCATTCAGTGCCTTATTTAATCATAATCACAATACTATGATGTAGCAGCATACCCATTCTACAGAAGAAGGATATTGAGGCAAAACAGAAAAATTAAGTGATTTACTTAGGGCCGTACAGCCCAAATTCAAACGCAGGACTACTTATCAAAGGCTGTAGTCATAAACACAACGCTTGGGACATCTCCTTTTTGTTTGACTTTCAAATAAATCAAAGCGTGTTTGCTTTTATTTACTTTTTAATCTATTTTTGCAAATTTCTAAAGGAGGGCAGGAGTTTAATGATGTATTTTTCCTGATCTTTCAACAAATGTTTACTGAGCATCCCCCATGTACCAGACACTGTTCCAGGTGCTTCAGATGGATCCACTAAGAAGAACAGACAAGATCCTTGTCCTTATGGAACTGAAGTTTTTTTCCTGTGAGGATAAAGAGCAACTTCAGCAAAAATTAAAAAAAAAAAAAAAACAAGCAAAAAACAACAACAACTGTATAGTATTTATAGGTTATGGTTCTTTTGGCAGGTTAATTTTTGCTTCTTTAATAGAAAATAGGGAGGAGTTAAAATTATCCTGGTAAATACTTCATCATTACATTTAGGTTCTTTATTAATTTATTTAAGGTAGCAGAGCTTCTCTTACCCAGGAAGAAAACCCCCCAGCATCTCTGTTGTCGATTATTTGACCCTTGAAAAGGGCAAAAGTCCACAGTTCCGTTAAGCCTTTTTCATACCTTTGTGTAAATAACTTGTGTCAAATGATTAACATTAAAGGTCTATCCTAGCTTTACAGATGGTGGTGAAGAAGGAGGAATGCTTTCAGAGGAGAATGACAGCTTTCAAAGAGAAGGGAGATCTTGGACAGGTAAGGAGGTTAGTTAACAAATGGTTAGTTAAGAACTTGGATTAACAACTCCAATAACTTGGAGGTTAGTTAACAAATGGTGACTGAGTCTTGCAGGTCTCCTCCACTGCCACCACGACCCTAGACTTAAGTTGTGGTTTGTGGTATCCAGTAGAAGGAATTGTGACAATAACCACCTTCCAAGTGTAAAGCCCGGGCTAAGCATCTGAATTCTAACAATGATCCCGTGAAGTAATGTCTTCCTTAGTTACAGATCTCAGCTTAGAGGCTCACAGGCACTAAGGAACTTTTCCGGTTTCATAGTGAATGTGTGAAGGACTATATGAAGGGATCAAAACTGGGGTCTTTCTAACTCCAGATTTCATCTCACCCGCTAAAAGCCTAAAATTTTCAATTGGGTTTCAATTGTGATTGAAACGATTTCCACTAAATAAAATAATCATAACTAGAGACATGATGACTCGTTAACTGGGAATATATAAACACAAATGACCCATTTTAAAATATAGAGTCTCTCGGGTAATGAAAATGTCTGCCATCTTTTCTGTCCTGCTCCCGTTAATCTAGTGTCTCTTCTCCTGCATTGATTACCCAGGTTTGAGTCAGAGATCCCAATAAAAAGGAAATGATAAAAGCAGAAATAAATCCATTCAAAGGATATTCTTCCTGGTCCCTGATCTTGACCTGAGGTATACCCTAAAATATGTCAAGAAGTGAAAGAAGAATTGCTGATAAGTACTTGGGGGTGGTGAGGTCTTGCTTTTGATTTCATTCTTACAAAGCATGGGAGGAATGTGATTGTCACGTAGGAGGCAGTACAGTACTGAGATGTGAAAACTCAACATTCGAATGGCTTTGGGTATATTCTCTCTAGTCATCAGTTGTTATATTAGGTGATTTTCCATTAGCAGTCTTGTTGGAAAATGCTTTCCTAGTGTTTGGTCTTATTTTTCAAGTCTTCCAAACATTGATTTGAATATTAAATCTCCAGGTACAACTAGTGTTTTTAATTCTTCCAATTTTTGTGAAGTTTTCTAAAATTTTTAAAGAACAACATGCGTTCCTAACACTCATTTTAAAAAACTGAATTAGAAGAGAAAAACAGCATACTTTAAATGTCTGATTATTGATAACAATAGGGGCCCCTGGCTGGCTCAGTTGGAAGAGCATGTGGCTCTTGATCTCAGGGTGGTGAGTTCAAGCCCCATGTTGGGTACAAAAAAAAAAAAAAAGAAAGAAAGAAAGAGAAGAAAAGGAAAAAAAATTGATTATTGATAACAGTTAAGAAAATAAAAGTTAAAAGTCATTTGAAGCATATTAGGAATTCTTATTAAAACTCTGGAACATTCATCTAGGTTTTTGGAAAAAAAATGAGAATATATTAATATTAATATTGCATTTGTTTTTCTGTTATGTACTTAAATAATATATTATGATGTTCTTTGAAATCATTAAGTCTCATCTTTTATAAGGATGTTTTAAAATGATTATACGTATATGATCATGAGTCATTGAAAAAATGTCTAGAAAATTGAGCATTCATTATTAATTTATATCCAAAATACTACAACTTTACATTTATTTTTGATAATTAAATAGGTAGGGGAGATATAACAAATAAATACTTTTGATAAAAAGCTTTATAGAATTAAACTTGAGTAAACTCTAACTTTTCATTTTCAGTTGCTTTGGTGTAGACTCATAACCTTACACTAAAGTCCCATTAACTTTTATCTCTCATTAACAATACAGACCATATTTTATATGAGGTGTGCGTGCTTATCTTTGACTCGGTACTTAATTTCCCAGGGAATGACCACCAGATGAGCTCATTGTAATGTTTAAAAATGCCTTTGTGTATGGACAAAATGACATTGTCCTCTTCATTGCATTGGGTTATGTTTAAAGGTAAAGGAAAATCTGACAAATTCTATCTATTCATCTTCCATGAGTCTTCTAGGTGCTTGGAATAAATCCTCCCAACTGTATAACAGCCCACTCCAATGCAGAATTTAGCTTAATGTGGGCTTGTTCTGGATTCCTTCCAAAAGGAGGCAATTATCTTTGGAAGTACCCAAGAACTCATTTTTATAGCCTAGTCTGCTGCAGAGATCACCAAATGGGTTGATGATGGTGATGATGAGGATAATAATATGATAATAATAGCTGCTACATTTACTTAGTCAATTTCTGCTCTTTTATTAGCTGTGTGACAGTAACAAGTTTCTTAAGCCCTCCATATCTCCTTCTCCTCATCTGTAAAATAGGGGTAAAAAGAGAATTTACCTTACACTATTGTTTTAAAATTAAATGAGATAATCCATGGACATGTTTAGTGCAGTGTCATTATTTTTGTTTTCACTATTATTATTACCATTATATTTTAGAAATATTTTTCTGATTCCCCTTACCGAGCATGTACTATGTGATCCTATCACATAAGATGTCCCATATCACTATGTTAAAAACTTACTCATTTCATTTATAAATTTATATACCCCTATGAGGAGAGTAATATTATCATTATTATTTTGCAGAAAGGAACCAAGGATCACAGTACTTAAATAATTTCTCAAGTGTCATATTGATAGTAGAAAACAGAGTTGAATACTTTTGTTTGACTCAAAGCCTTTGAAGGGCATTAGCGTGAAAATAATGGGATGATGAGAAATCACTGTTAGAAATACTCTTCCCTTTAAAAATAATTTTACATGGAAAATTTCTATTCTTGATTAAAATAATTGAGATGATTATGTATTTTATAGTGCGAGACCAACATATTGCATGTGATTTTCACTTTAATAAATTTCTTCTAATCATTGTAAAGAAGATAGTTGATTGGTTTGGCCATAAAATGATTCTCACCCGGCCACTGTGATATGCAAAAGACATATTTGAATTTTTCCTGAGTTACTAAGAAACTGTGTAGATGCAGGCACTTATTGCTCACTGGATTAACTCCTATAATTACACTGAAATTAAATTTTTATAAACAAGATTTAGAAGCAGTGGAGAAAACACAGGGCAAGTACTCTGCTCATCAGGTCCTGTAAGCTGTTAAGTGAACCTAATATTGAATTTGAAAATGCCAATTAAATCCTTTTTACCCAGCTTTATGAAATTCCCTTATGCTGACAGAGATTGAGTCATACAGAACCATTAAAAATGCTTTTCATCCAGTATATGTGGTTTATTAATATTATAAGTTATATTGCATTTAAATTTGTCCTTATTCTATTTAGTGCTTTCTTCTATTATTAAGGAACTCAGAAAACTTGAACTCCATTCTGTAATTAGAAGAGAGGTAATCTTTACATTTCATACGTATTGTAAGTTTTTTTATGTTGCATTTCCTTGCTTTTTCTGGAATCAACTCAAAATGGAAAAGTTTTCAATCAGTAAATATTTATAGAAATGTACTTTTGCAAGTGCTCGTAGTGGTTATTGTATATACAGATGGAATATGTATTATATATCATATACATAATTTATACCATATGCATGAATAGACACAGAACAAACACATACATAAAAAACTAACAATATAGTAAGGTTTACATTGATTACTATACAGTGGGTCACATTGTTATTACCATGAAAGAAAAGTAGTGAAAAATCAGAAGCAATACAAGGAAAATAGTAGAGATAAGGAGGGAGAAAAGCAATTTTTCTTTACAAAATGGCTTTTAGTTACATAGTGTAGTTCCTTTAAATAGCATCCTCCTGCGTTTTAAACATGGTTTAATTAAAGAAAAATATGAAGTAATTTTTTAGGACACATATGCTGAACTCTGTGCCAAAGTAGTTTTGTTAACTGGCTTGTAAACCTGTATAAAATACCTGTTATTCTATGTCAGTTTGAATACATAGAATATTACTTTAAATAAATATTCTATATAATAAATTCTTGCACATGAATACGAAAAACCTAATTCTGTTTGAATTCAAAATTACTGCTTTTTACACTTAACTGTATGTTTAGCTTCTACTTGTAGCACTGGTTCAAAAGAGTAGAAATATGGGTTTTCAGTCAGTACACATTAATTTGGTTAATTTGAAAAAAGAGCCTTGGATCAGTGCATGTGTTGCAGAGTATATTTTCTCTATAGAGTGTAATTAAATTGGTGGGAACTGAATATAAAAATTTGTCATTTTTTCAACATGAAAAATAGCAGTGGGCCATATGGCTTCTCCTTTTTGCCATTGCATCTGATCGACAGCTCAGTTATAGACCCGGCTGCCCCGTTCTCCCACAAACAGATTTCCCAGAAAACTAAACCAAATGGGAATCCAGAGGAAAGTCAAAGCATAGCTGGCCTGTTTTTTGTTTTATTTATTTATTCATTTATTTTTTATTTCTATAAGGTCACATTTACCCATTTTAGCAACTGGGAATGTTTTATTTTCATGGCAGCAGCGAGAACTATTCCGTATTGCTTATGGTATTTGAAATGAAAAGAAGTCCCAATTAAATAATTTGAGAAAGAAAAGAAATAAAACAAATGGGGATTTTAAAACGAATTTATTAAATATCAATTTAATAATGGATTCAAAATTTACACTGACTTAGGCCACGTATGTTTTACTTTTGAGAACAGAAGCTGATGATACATCAAGAACAGATAATTAGTGACTCTGTGGAAGTTTCGAGAATAGCAAGTGGTTTTATGGATGCATACATGCTTGTATGTGTGTATAGAACAGGTATTTCAATTTGATTTTTTTTTAAAAGTAAGCCAAAAATATAAAACCTTTCTCATTTAATATTGCTCAATACATAGGAAAGTATTTTTCAGCAAATGTTTCAAAAAAACTCCATATACAGTTAATTTTTGCCTTACTCCACGTTTGCTCTATTGATAGTATTACCAACTGGCAATAAAGGTTTTTGTAAAATATTTATTGAATGGCTAATTGCAAAATAAAAAGTGAGTTTAGATGTATTTGAACAGGTAGGAATAAGAGGATGAGAGAGAAGGATGTAGCCTCTTTCATATTATGCTCATGGGCAAACCTTGTCAGCAGTTGGGAGTCCTGTTCACTGGAGAAATGGTGATTGACTTACAGCTCCTATTTGAATGAGAATCTGTTCCTCAGGCAATTAAGAGTAACAAAGTGAGTGGGCCTCTCTCCAGTGAATTAGTGGAGATCAGTTTCTTATATAATAAGTAATGGATAAGGGATGTGATTAAAACATTTGTTTTTAAGGGTGCAGGTTTTCAAATATGGCTGTAATAGAAGATGGCTGACCCATGCCTCAAGGCAGTAGTCTCAAGACCCCTTTGCACTCTTAAAAATTATTGAAGACCCCAAACTTTTGCTGAGGTGGGTTGTATCTATCGATATTTGTCATATTAAAAGTTAAAGCAAAAAAAAATTACTAGTATTTATTTATTAAATCATTTAAAAATAATAGAAAAGCACTTGTGTTACATCATTTAAAAATAATATTAATAAGCATATTTGTTAACAAAATAAATAATTTTTAAAATAATAATATTGTCCAAAACAACATCATTAGTGAGAATAATGACATTGTTTTACAATTTTTTCTATCTCCTTGATAGCTGGCTTAATAAAAGATAGCCTTATTTTCATATCTGCTTCTGCATTGAAACTGTTGCAATTTGTTTTTCTTTTGAAGTTTATAAAGAAGATCCAGGGTCAAACAGGTAGGCAGTTGGAAAAAAGAGGGGAATTTTAACAGCTTTTGCATATAATGTTGTATATGCTTCTGTATTATACTAGAACTTGACAGGTTAGTTCCAAAGTAGAATCTGAAACTGTATCTGTGAGCTTTCATACTCAATTATATTAAAATCCATTGGCCTATCTTGCCCTTGGAATTTTTTCAAAATCCATGCATGATTTTGTTATGTTATGCATTATTCTTTTGGAAAATGTTGGTTTTGCCAAAAAGTGACACATTTAATTAAATAACATAAAAAATCCCTTTTGTTAATATTGTCACCAATTTCATCAGAAAAATGTTTTTTGTTTTGTTTTTTTTAGAGGGCGGGGAAGGGGGAGGGGCAGAAGGAGAGAGAGAGAGAGAATCTTAAGCAGGCTCCAGGCCCAGGGCAGAGCCTGAGGGCAGCAGGGGTGGAGGGGTGGGGGAGGTAAGGGGGTGTCAATCTCACAACCCTGAGATCATGACCTGAGCCAAAATCAAGCTTAACCAACTGAGAAAATTTTGAAGTATTGGGAAGCTATCAAACTCATGGTGGTAGAAATAAGTTTTCCAAAATGCTAATTTTCACTTGAAAGCTCAAATTTTATTATCAGCAACGAATACGGTCAGCTTTCCT
Source organism: Martes martes (assembly GCF_963455335.1). Lineage (NCBI taxonomy): Eukaryota > Metazoa > Chordata > Mammalia > Carnivora > Mustelidae > Martes > Martes martes. The sequence continues at coordinate 28,385,267 of NC_137891.1, read as the reverse complement.
TGACAGTAACAGGATCCATTCATTCATTTTTAAGAAATTATTCATAAACATCTGAATAGTTTGTCCTGCAGTCATGTTTTCAAGTAAAAATGGTGATCCATGGGGAAAAGTGGCTAGTTCAGCTTATAATTCAGAATAATTAATTACACAAGTGCTTTTCCTTGAGCCAACCATGGTACTGAAGTATGCTATAGAGAGCTTCAGTACACTTCTCATTTGGTTAAATAAAACATTAAGAAGACATGTACCCATGATAAGGTTTAAAAAAATTAATATTTTAGCAAAATCAGTAACTTTCATTATTATTCATCAAGGATCTTGTTAAACTGGCTTTTTTATCCCTTCAAAATGTAAAGAATATGATGACAGTTCGTACAGACTGGTCTCAATGCTTTGAGGTGTGCTAAAAACAAAAGCACTTTTGTTTTTATACTGCTTTAATACTCTCCATGCAAATGTGGATTCAGTGGAAAATACAAATAGCTCGGTATTGTGAAAATAATGTTTTAGATCAAGAGCTCCTAAAAGGTCTCAGAAAATCTCAGGGGTATTTCGTGTTTTGAAAACTATTATTATAAGGAATATATGTATTTTGACAACTTAAACACAGAATTTATGTTTACATGTTTGAGAGTTATGCAAAGAGGTATAGGATTTTTACATGTTGTACTGCAAGGTTTCATCAAAAAATTTCCCGTACCTAATAAATACTGTATAGCATAAGCACACACATACCTTAAACATAAAATTTATACACACACACACACGTACACACACATGGAAATGTGATCATATGAATGTTTATGTATTTTCAGATATGCAGAGAAAATGTAATTAATTTTTACTCCAACTATGGGATATCAGTTAGACTTTACTTTTTAGTTTAATCAAGTAAATTTAATACAATGTAGTGGTGCACAGTGTTTTAAGGTAATAGCTTTTTGGGTAAAAGTGCCCAGTCTCAGAATTTTGGCCTCCTTGATGCCTCACTGGAGGGGCAAGGTATGGCCGAGGATGAGAGCCTCCTATGCAGTTTAAGGGAAAACTGCTGGACCATCATTGCTAGGAGGAGGGTTATATAGGGTTATACAGGAGTGTGAACCTCAAACGGCCGTTGTTGGGCCATTTGCTTCTAGTCTCTAATTTCCTCCTCCTTTGTCTCTTTCCTTTAGCTCAGGTTATAAATGGTTAATCAGTCCACCTCCCCCAACCTGCTGGCCCCCCAGATTTTCATCTCTATCTCTTTTCACCAGTGCATGGAGCCACTTCTGGTGTCTCCATCTATAATCTTCTACTATTTTTTTCCACATAATCACATCTGCCCCAGGTTAGAAGTGGGTGGATTTGGGGCACCTCCTAGAGCTTGTAGCTTCTCACTTTTACAGTGAATGGTGAAGTGTTAATGAACAAGTTCTTAGGCTTTCTCACACCTCTTAGAAGCTTCTAAATTCTTCTCCTGGACCTGCAAGCGTTTGCTATCAATATGGATTTGTGTTTATGGGGGATACAGGAACCCTAAACCTGATCCACTTGATGCTATCTTTTCCTCTCTGCTTTTTATCTTTTTAAAGATTTTATTTGTTTATTTTTTAGAGAGAGAGAGAGCGTGAGCGAGCACAAGCACGGGGAGCTGTAGGCAGAAGGAAAGGGAGAATCCTGATGCAGGGAACCTGATGCAGGGCTGGATTCCAGGGTCCTGGGATCACAACATGAGCTGAAGGCAGACACTTAACTGACTGCATCCCCCAGTCTTTATAATTTTTCATTTTTCTTTATAGTTTTCTTTATAATTATTTTCTGACAATTATTCATGTCTCCCCCCTCATGTTTAAGTCATTGTTTCTCAGTGTTAGTACTTCCTCCTTAAAGAAACATTTGGAAATGTGGTCATGGTGGTAGAGGAGGGGGAGTTGTTTGGAGAATATTATTGTCACAATGGTTGGAGAATATTATTGACAATTACTACCTAGGAGCCAGACATGGTAAGTATCCTTTAATGTATGGGTAAGAAAGAATTGCTACTCCAGAAATGCTAGTAATGCTCTCATGAGAAACACTGCTATAGATACAAATTTCTCAGAACCTGGGAAAGGAGGCTTCATAGACTAGCCCTGTTCTCTAATAATAGACACAGCACTAAGTCTTCCCATGATCCTCCAGATGGATGCCTTGAGCTGCACAAAATGTCATGGGCCAGAAATACAAACAATACTCTTATCATTATATGAAATACAGACATATGTTTGAATTTGTGATCATTTTTTATACTACCATTGCATAGGGATGGCACATTAAATGGAAGAACTAAATATATAAATCTATATGCATTTATTTAAAATGTGCAACAAAATAATGCTTTCTTGACATAACTGTAAAGATGGGACAGGTCCCTATGGATTGATGTTGGCACACATCACAAAAACAGCCTGTCATGCACGCTCCACAACAGAACTGGCAAAGTTTCCAGAAGAATCCATAAAAAAGCTGAAATTGCTTTCTTTAATACTTTTGGTTAGCCTTCTCAAGGACAGAATACCCAACATGATTTCCTTGCTAACTTCCAGATAATCCTTTTTCCTCCAAAATTGCAAACAAGAGTTGCTGTTTCCAGAATGCAGTGCTTTCTATTCACTTTTTTTATACTTCATCAATCTGTTTTTCCCTTTAATAACCCAGTATATTAACTGACTCCCTCACATGTGAGAAAACAGTTTGCACATAGAAATAACACAATGAACTGCAAATAATTAATTAAATATCCTTTAGATACTTTTGATATTTGGAAAAATATCCTTTAGATATATTTGATGTTTGGAATATCCCGAATATTCCAAACCTTGGTCTTTGTTTAATAAAATACATATTACGTGTATAATAATCCTATAAAATTCCCAGAGGACTATTGGCCAAACATTGAATGTGGGCATCAGAATTCTCTAAACTTATATAATTATGATTTTTTAAGTCAATGATGCATAAAATTAACATATTCAGATTGAATGTCTTTCATTGGAATGTGATATATTTGCAAATGTAGGCCTTCTCTATACTATCTCACAGTTACCATTTATTTAATTTTGCTATATTTTTTTCTTCCAAATACTTTCATTAATGGGCATATGTTATGCCTGATGAGAGCAACACATTTGAATTGATTTTTTTTTCATAGAGAACATTAAAGGACTTGCATGACAGTTATTTCTTGAGTTGTGAGTTAATTTGGAGTGATTCACAGTCAGTGGAAGTTTTGGAGATGTTTTAATTTAGGAAGATGACAATGATGTGAGTTAGCACACACGTTACAAAATCCATAACAATATCCAATATGTTGTGTATCTTCTCTCTTTTATAAAATGTCAAATTGATAATAAAATAATCTTTGTCAGAGACTGACTTATTTTTGAAGATTTTAAGACATAGCAACATTGTTTTGAGTTATATATATATATATTTATACATATCACACATACATATATTTAGTTTTAATTATTCACAATTTTGGTGACTATTGGTGTTCGTTTGTCTTCACTTTAATAGTGACTTAGGGAAAACTGGAGGTACATTTTGTGGCTCAAAGATACTAATAACCATTTAGAGTGACCGGTTTTAGTGTAGTCTGGGATTATAACATAAAGTTAAAAATTTTCACTGGTGAGGCAGAACTGGAAATTCAATGCATTTTGTTCTCTGGCACTGGTCCAGAAATCTGCACTGAGGCACACAGCTTAGATAGCTGACTCAGAAAAGTCTTTAAAAATTGACCAAAGAGGGAGCAATGATGACCTGGCAAATGTTTTGTGGGTTCACTAGAGGACCACAACCAAATTAAATGGGCAGCTGACATGGTTAGAAGGTGGAATCTTAAATGGGATGACACAATTAGTGACTAAGAAACAGAATTTAGAGAGACTTCATCTAAGTAAGTATCTGTGAAACAGATGGGATGGGAGCATTTTCCCTGAGACAGATAAAGACAAAAAGACAGAACAACGAGTCTGTCTTTTGGATCATTCAACCTTTCTTTGGTGGCAAAGGCTTGATGTGTTTACGGGCACTGGGAAATTTGAGGATTGAGTGAAGTCCTACATAAAACACCTTTGGTTAGCCTTCTCAAGGACAGAATACACAAAATGACTTTTGGGTATTCTGTCCTTGATTTTATTATTATTTTTTATCTTTCCTGGGCTTAAAACACTGAGGTATTACTCATATTTAGTGATGGCTATTTGTATGTTTGACCAAAAAAAAAAAAAAAAAAAAAAAAAGAAAAAGAAGTAGTAAATTATCAGTGGTTATTTTTTCCTGGAGCACATTCTACTCACAAAAGGCAGTCATTTTCCTCATAATTTCAGTCACTATTACAGAATCTGTTTCCTTCTCAAATTAATTCTTAGACACAAAAAGAGCCAGTTGGCCTCTGATTACACACACCTGGCGTGCTCAACAGCTTGTTCCGTCAAAGCATCCAGTGGATCTCATTTATTGCTTGAAATTGTTCCTCAGTGTATCCTGAACAATATTTGTTCTTTTTTTTTTTTTTCTTGCTTCACCTTCTGATGGCTGTGCTTTAGCTCACCATAGATCTTAGGTGTCTGGGTATCCTTACCTCACCCAACCTTCCCATACTTTTAACTTAATGGGGTTTGAAGTTAAATCGGGGCCACCTAACTTCTAATTTTAGGAATAGTCCATTTATAATTGATGAGTCTGTGGAGTGTGTTTGCAAGGACAGTCCTTCCTACTTGTTTTTGATGGTCAAGGATGTGAATGAATGTAGTTTCGGATGAGCCGTTCCTATTAACAGTACTTCTGGAACCCTTTTAAGGTTGTTAATAGATATTCTGCAAAAAAAAAAAAAAAAAACAAAAAACAAAAAACCGCTCTTTATCAAATGTGTCTGCATTAATAAAATTAAAGAGCTTTGTTTTCTCTCCAAAATGTTTCTCAAATCCGTACACTTCTCCACTTCCTGGCTGTTATTCTAGTCTGAGCTATTGATGCTTTGGTGTCCATTCAATGATTTCTTCCTTCCGCTCTTGATTTCTACCAAATCCCCTAGGTTGCGTCATGGTAGTAAAAATTCAAATCACATAGTGCTAGTTCCCTAATTAAAAGTCTTCCCTGGGATGCCTGGTTAGCTCAGTTGGTTAAGTATCTGCCTTTGACTCAGGTCATGAATCCCAGGGTCCTGGGATCAAGTCCCACATCAGGCTCTTTGCTCAGCGGGGAGCCTGCTTTTTCCTCTGCCTGCTGCTCCCCCTGCTTGTGTTCTCTCTCTTACTCTCTGACAAATAAATAAATAAATAAATGAAATCTTTAAAAAAAAAAAAAGATAAAGATAAAAGCCCTTTTCATCACACACAGAATGAAGTTTAAATCCCTTTCCATGGCCTTCAAAGTTTCTGACCTCCCCAACCACTCATTTGTAACCACATACACTGAACATTTTAATCTTTTGCTGCCGGTCTCTTATTTATTTAACATTAGTTACAAGATGGGGAAGCATAGAGTATTTTTAATACCTAAGACCTTCTTTTCTTTCTCCAACACAGCCATAGAAACTTTACGAGGGTAGTGGTCTTGCCTGTACTGTTCACCACTGTATTCTCAGGCCCTGATACAGGTCCCGTCACATAATTGGACAAATAAATACAGGTCATGCTGACAATGATCTACCAGAAATTTTAATATGCTACTGTGCAATGTAGCTGTTCTGAAAACTCAGGTTTGGAAATACTTGTTTACGCACACAAATTTGCAATTCCTGGAGTCAGAGCTGAGGACATTGTCTTTTTAGACAGACTGGTTTGGGGATTTGTTTATGGTTCTCTTCTAGAACATTGCAAGGATAAATCTCTTCTTAGCAATGCTTGTTTTCTCCTGGTTTAGGTAATCTCCAGAGCCTTTAAACATAAGATTTCTCAACAGTTTGAACAGTGTATGCTCAAGTTCAATGCTCTTGAAAACCTTTAAATGCTGAGAAAAATACTTATAGACATTTGCCTGAAAATTATCTAGTTTATTATTCTAGAGCCTACATTTATTCATTGATTCGGTCAGACCATTATCAAGATATTCATTGGGATCATGCCAAATTGGTTTAGTGTAGAATCTTTTCTTAAACTGAATTATATTTTGGTGTATGTTTGCAGGTCTATGTTGGTGGATCTTATAAGAAAGAATCTTAAAACAGCTCATGGTGGAGTTTGCTGTAAATATGTTGTTGAGGATGGTATCTATTCCATTACACTGCATTCTCTCTAGGTGGTACTCGACTATAAAATTCTCTTCTTTCTCAGAGAGAAGAATAATTATTTTCAATTGATTTGTGTTGCTAATGAACATTGAAATATAGAAGATTTATTCACAGATACATATATATTTTTTGAAAATGTCACAATTAATATTATCACGTGCTTCCTATTAGCTAGTGATCATATAATAGTAGTTTATGTGGGCTGTCCCATTTCGTTCTCACAATAACCCTATGCCATAGGTATAGTTATTAATTACCCTATTTTACAGATGAAGAAACTGAAGTACAGAGAGGATAAATAATTGTCCAAAGGCATATAACTAGGAAATGTTGGAACCAAATTATGAAAACAGTCTAACCTAAGTAGACTGTCTCTCACATAGATCTAGTTTATTTTTCTGAAGTTTGTTTTTCTTTTGTGATTTTTTTATCTGCTTAAACAATCTTAAGTCATTGTGGGAAAATGGAGAGTATAATAAAATGCAAAAGATACCAAGCTGCTTTTCCTTATGAACATTATATTGTATCACAAATCTCAAATAAATGTGTAGGTAGAAAATCAAGTAGAAAATATCAGAAACTGTATCTTTATTACACTAAGCTACTTATTAGCTATTATTTTTTTCTAAGTGCATATTTTAACCTTGACTGTCTTGTAAGTTAGTTTCCCCTTTTCTGGGGTTATTTTCTCAAACTACACTAACTTGTTATGTTACTGAAGGTTAAATGTGCCGGTAGTACTATGTTCCGTCAATTATGATGAATTTCCTGCCTGAAGTTTCACTCTGACAGTTTCCAGTGCATTCTCCACCTAGCAGCCAGAGTGGTCTTTCTAAATGGTACATTTGCTTATGTCATTCTCCTGCTTAAAACTCTTTAAGGGCTCTTGGTTCCTCTCAGGATGCTTTCTCAGTTCCTTAATCACAGCTCACAGAATGTTTTAGGATCCTGAGTTCTCTTTCATTTCATTCCTCACACTTTGTCTGCAGCCATCCTAAATTAGCCCTACTTCTGAGAGGGAGCCCTGTGCTCTCTAGATCTAGGCCTTCACACTCTATATAGAAGTGTGCTTCCTGCTTCCGTTTCCATCTGCCCAACTCTTACGTGTCTTAGTTTCCAGCCTAGGTCTTACCTCTCTGAATCTAGGCCAGGTGGTCTTCTTTTACTGTTCCATCGCCCTCTGGATTTATCCCACTGGAGCTGTTGCCTGTTTATCCATTTGACCGTTTCAACAGGAGACCAAATTCCATTTTATTTTATTTTTTTTTATAAAGTTATGTGACTTTTTTTAAAAAAATATTTTATTTGTTTATTTGACAGAGATAGAGATCACAAGTAGGCAGAGAGGCAGACAGAGAGAGAGGAGGAAGTAGGTTCCCCGCTGAGCAGAGATCCCGATGCGGGGCTCGATCTCAGGACCCTGAGATCATGACCTGAGCCGAAGGCAGAGGCTTTAACCCACTGAGCCACCCAGGCGCCCCCCCAAATTCCATTTTAAAGAGAAGTGTTTCCAGGTCACTATCTTGTTCTCTGCCCCTACTCTAGAGATCAGCTTTTAATAAGCCCACAGTATTTACTTTTTGAATAAATGAATGGCTTTTATAGATATCATATACCTTTATTTATATTCTCCTTGAATACTTTCTTTAAATTTGTCACACTATTGATATAGCCTACAATTGTTCTGTCTCAGCTCGAGTTCAAACCCTAATTTCTGTACTTACCAGTTGGGTGTCTTTGGGCACATTAAACAAAGTCTTTGGTCTTCATTTTAAAATTCAGTGATGCTTACCTAATAGGGTTGCAATAAGTAGTGTCTGGGATAAGACATAAAACATTTAATATAGTACTTGTAACATTGTAATTGTTTCTTCTTATGTCAGGTTTTTTGTTTTATTTTGTTTGTAGTATGAAGGTTAGTAACTGCAGGTTTGGAGATAAACATAGGTTTGTGGATTCAAATCCTGGGTTGGCTTCTTACTGGTTATGTACCCTTGCTCTCTGGGAGTCAGTTTTCTCATAAATAAAATGGAATAATTGTAATGTCTACATGCACAGGTTACTGTGAGGTTTAGGAAAGATAATGTCACTAAAATCCTTAGCTTATTATCTGGTACACAGAGGAGGCTTAATAGATGTTAGATATCATTATTAACAAATTTATCTCTCTCACTAGTTCATCAGTTCACTAAACTCTTAGATTCCTGTTTCATTCATCATAGCATCAGTGTTCTGCATTAGTACCTTGCATATAAAAATGTGTTTGCTTGTAAATAATAATAACCCCGAGAACAATAAAGCACTGAACAATTGTGTGACTTAGTGCATCAGCCAATTGTAACTGGGATATCTAGAGACAGAAGTTAGTGGTGGGGGGCATCACTTCGGAATGTGGAGACATTTTCCAGTGAAGATAAGCCTATGTGATGACATTGTCTTTAGAGAGTGGTATGTCAGGAGTTGAGAAGGAAATGCAGCAAGGTTAATTGGAAGAGTGTCAAGAAAAAAAATTAACCTAATTCTCAGTTTTAGCTCTGATTAGCTTTAGGGGATAGTTTCAGTGTTAATCCAAGGAAACAGAAAAGAGGAATTCTGTAAGCAGGCTGGCTTCACATGATATTGTTTTATGATAGGAATTCCATATGATAAGATAATTTGGTAAATAGGCCCCGTATGTTTTTTAGAGCTGAGGTTTATTTGAATAGACTAGACAATATGCCCAGGAGGATGTGCATTAATTAGTAAGCTATTAGTGTTAAATTGCTGCTAATTTGGATTTTGTAATTGAAAGGACCTAGAACACTACAGAACAGTGTTGACAGCACTTTGAGACAGAAGGAAATTTGAAACAGATCTTCTATACTTCCTCTTTCACTGATAAAAGACAAGGTTTGTTTCACTTGACTAAAGTAACTGTTATTTGAACTTCTGATCTTCCTTTAAAAATTATAATTAAGTATAATATAAGAGTAAGTGTGAGTTCTCTTCAAAGTTCAGTTTTGAATATACCACACATTGGCATGTAAGAGTACTAAATATTTTTCAAAATTATAGTTGGTCAAGAATGGGAAACTCGGTCAGGTTAACATAACTCAAATAAAAAATGCTTCTTAAATTTAATTGTGAGTTTACAGAGAAAAAGGCAATCATTTAATATGAATATAGAATTCAAAAATCACCTATATAGCTATAATTCTTGATATGTAATAAAATTGAAGGCAAGTTCCATGTCCAGAATGATAATATGAGAAGCTCTGTGAGTTGCTTCCAAGGAAACAACCATAACTGTTGAGATTATTTAAAAAAAAAAAAACAATTTAAGGAAATTGTCCCGAGTGCATAAAGAAAAAGGAGAAATATGTGTTTGAGAAAATCCACAAAGTCTCTGCAAGCTTTAGTGAGAATCCAGGGCCCTTCAGCCTCCCTGTCACACCCCAGCTGGACGCGATGGAGACTCCCCTCTGGGGAGTCCAAGGTGATAGGAGCTCCTTTTGCTTCTAGCTCCTAGTTAAGGACTGTGGTATGTCTCCAGGAAGGGCAGACCACTAGTGTTTCTCAACTCTGTGTTTCAAGAGCCGGATTCCAAGCAAGTGTGACCATGTGTTCAGAAGTTCCCCTCCTCCACCCGGTTCCCACTCATCCAGATGAAGCCGGGTGGCGACCCCCTTGCCACAGCTCATCATGAGTGGAGGGTCCGTGGTGGGAGATACAAACCTGGAAGAACAGACTACTACCCTGCCCAGGCCCCTGTTCCTAAAGCAGGGCTATCCCTGTGACAGAAACTGGCCACTGTCCCCTCCCCAGGTCTAGACAGTGGCTCAGAGAGGAAGTCCATAAAAGAGCTCGAAAATGCACCAAAAAGGAACAGGCTTTATTTGCAGCAGAGTATGGGTAAATTCAAAGAAAAAAAGAAAAAAAATGGAGATGTTGGTGTTAAATAATTAAGAGGATGCTGGTAGCTCCACTAGAGCAACAAGCTAAATCTTATGATAACTCCTCTACCAGACGGGACCAGGGAAAGAGAAATTGGAACTCTTATACTACCGGTGAGAATACAAAATGATGAAGCTGCTTTGGAAACAGGCTGGCAGTTCCTCAAAAGGTTAAACATAGAAATTACCCTAAGACTCAGCAATTCTACTCCGAGTTACATATGAAGAGAAAGGAAAACATGTCCACAGGGAAGTTTCATGTGAATGTTCACAGCGTTATTCATAACAGACAAAAAGTGGCAACAACACAAGGGTTCACCAGCTGATGAATGGATAACGAAATGTTGTGTATCCAAACAATGGGCTGTTATTCAACAAGACTGAGAAACGGCATATCGACACATGCTGTCACACGTGTGTTTTCAAGAATTTTAGTATTTTTTAATTTGCTTGGCTTCTCTCTATAAGCATAACAATTTGAAAATGGTTCATTTTGTAGTATGTATCCATAGTTCATTTCATCTTATTGTTGAACTAAATTGTATTTTTCTGGATATATCATTTTTTATCCACTCACTTTTTAAAAAAATTTTTAAAATTTTTTTAATAAATGTATAATGTATTATTAGCCCCAGGGGTACAGGTCTGTGAATCGCCAGGCTCACACACTTCACAGCACTCACCATAGCACATACCCTCCCCACTGTCCATAACCCAACCACCCTCTCCCAACCCCCCTCCCCCCAGCAACCCTCAGTTTGTTTTGTGAGATTAAGAGTCTCTTATAGTTTGTCTCCCTCCTGATCCCATCTTGTTTCATTTATTCTTTTCCTACCCCCAAACCCCCAACGTTGTATCTCCACTTCCTCATATCAGGGAGGTCATATGATAGTTGTCTTTCCCCGATTGACTTATTTCACTAAGTGTAATACCCTCTAGTTCCATCCACATCGTCGCAAATGGCAAGATTTCATTTCTTTTGATGGCTGCAGAGTATTCCATTGTGTATATATACCACATCTTCTTTATCCATTCATCTGTTGATGGACATCTAGGTTCTTTCCATAGTTTGGCTATTTCCACTCACTTTTTGATGGACATTTATATTTGTCCACTTTTGAGCTATTCTAAATAAAGTATCTAGGTCATTAGTGTACAAATCTTTGTGTAAATATATAATTTATTTCTTTTGGATAAATACTTGGTATTGAAACGATTAGGTCATATGGTAACTGTATGATAAAATTTAAAGAAATTACCACATTTTTTTTCTAAAGTGATTGTACTATTTTATAAGTCTACTAGCAGTGTTATGATAGTAACAGTGGCCCCATATCGTCACCAACATGTGATGTGGTCAGTCTTGTAATTTTTAACAGTCTAGTAGGTGAACGGTCATAACACATTGTAGTTTTAACTTATATTTCCCTAATCATGTTGAGCACCTTTCCATATGCTTGCTATCTCTATATCCTTGGGGAAGTGTCCAAATCGTTGTGTGTGTGTGTGTGCACGCGCGTGCGTGTGTGCGTGGGCGTGCGCATGCATGTTGTTTTCTTAATATTGAGTTTTGAAATACAAGGCCTTTATTAGATATATGGTTTGAAAATATTTTCTCCCGTTTTGTGATTGATCTTCTTTTCTCTTGATAGTCCTTCTAAAAAAGCAAAGTTTAGATATTGATGAAATCCAAGTAGCTAATTTATCTTTTATGGATTTCTTATTGAAAAACTGCATAACTCAAGGACACAAAGATTTCTCCTATGCTTTCTTCTGGAAGTTTTATAATTTAGACTTTACACTTAGTCACTAACCACCATATCCTATTCTTTTACTATCTTCAAGTATTTTTTAAAAATAGTTATTATTGGGGTGCCTGGGTGGCTCAGTCAGTTAAGCATCCAACTCATGGTTCTGACTCAGGTCATGATCTCAGGGTTGTGAGATCAAGCCCTATTTCCGGCTCTACACTCAGTGTAGAGTCTGCTTGAGATTCTTTCTCTTTCCCTCTCCCTCTCCCTCCCGCTTTCTCTCAGTCTCTCTCTTACCAAAATAAATACAATCTTAAAAATCATTATTATTATGGTTTTATTTAAATTCACCCAAATTAGTCAATCACAGAAATACAAAATTGCTTTAATATTTCCCAGTTGCAGAATGTATCTTTTTCTGGTGAAAAAATTGTTTTTCAAATGATGGGCCTCTCTCATTTCCATGACAACAGATTTTTTTTTTTTCATTGAAGGGTAGAAATAAACAAACCAAGTTCTTGATCTCAAGTTACTCATCCTCTTTCTTTCTTCATTATATTTTGTACAAATTAACTTACAGAAATACAATAATCATGTTTGTAAAAATGTCATTTATGCTGACCCCAATTTTAATCATGTTGCTCTTTAATCCAATAGGACGATAAAAATTGTAAGTCTTATGACAATGAGAATTTTATGAACTAATTATTTGAGTCGGGAGCGTATGATGCGGGGTGCCTGGGTGGCTCACTGGGTTAGGCCTCTGCCTTCCGCTCAGGTCATGATCTCAGGGCCCTGGGATCGAGCCCTGCATCGGGCTGTCTGCTCAGCAGGAAGCCTGCTTCCTCCTCTATCTCTGCCTGCCTCTCTGCTTACTTGTGATCTCTATCCATCAAATAAATAAAACCTTAAAAAAAAAAGAAGTGTATGATGCACTAAAATTTCAGTGAAATATAACTTAGACCCTATTACTTAGCATTTGTATAGTGTAGTCTGATAGTGTCCTTTATTGCATTCAGAAGCTGCACATCACCTGGGCATTACTGTCTCAGTGGCATCTGTTGAGGCTTTGCAGAATAATGTAGTGGATACTTCAGGCCAGAAGAACTGGGTAGGGAGTGTCCTGGCCCATTTCCTAGCTCTTGGAAGGAGACAAATATTTTAGTGTCTCTTAGCTTACTGTTATGACTGTTGACTAGGGATATTATCTTTTCTATTTTTTCTCTAGAGTCAACATTAGGAGCAGATGACATCGTAGACATGAAAACTATATAGAGTCATTATTTAAGGTATTAGGACCAGTCCTCTTTGTTGTTTTTATAACTGATCATGAAACTGATAGAATTATAATTTAACCAATAGGGTTGATGGGAGGATTTTTATGTATCATTGAACTGCAAATTATTAAGACAACTAATAATACCAATTTTCACTGTTCCAAGGTCTATTGTCTTGAGTGTTTTGCATATGCTCTCATATATATATCTTAGAAAAACCTTTTGAAAAAATATTAACTCCTTTTGGAACTCTGGGACTGGTGCTGTAGTGTTGTATTCAGTATGTGGACATGGTACGGGATCATACTTTCTGAGTTCAAATCCTGGATCTGCCATGTCTAACTGCCCTGACCTTATCCAAGTTACTGATCTTCCTGTGCCTCAGATTCTTCATCTGTGAGCTTGGGATAGTTATAACTTATAAAATTTTAATGAAAATCAAGTAAATTAACACATGAAAAATGTTAGGACAGGGCTTGGCATGAAGTAATCACCCATGTTATCCATTTACTATTCATTAATAAATTGATAATACCTACTTATAATTACCTAATACACTATGTCATAGAGAGGTGAAGAGACTTGTTACCTTGGTAGTACTTGTTTAAACCCAAACTCACAGGTGCCAAATATGCATTATTTCTATTATCTCATAAGATAATTCATCATTGTTACCTAAATCTAGATAAGATTTAGACCATGTAATTCAAAGATGGAATCCAACTGTAACTTATTTTTTGTCATCTACATGCAAAGCACACGTTGGCTGCATACTTTGACTAAAGTAAAGTATATGAGAAATCTAGAAAATTTGGCTACTGGGATTCCTGAACCCATGGTGGTGATGATTTATCCAGATTTGGCATCTTTGTACTTTTTCCTTTCCGAAAGGCCGTGTAGCCAAGGAAATTATTATCCTTTGTCCATCACAGGTTTGACTGGAATAGAGGATTTCACAGTCCAAGAACTGACTATCTTTGAAGGCAGTGTGAATAGAAAATTATGATTGCTACCTGAATGTTAAAAGAATGTAGGAGTGGAAAGAAAACAATTAATAGCAAAGATATTATCTATAATAATATACATCATAGTCTTAGAAGGATAAGGGTTTGGTGGGGAAAAGGAGTCAGAAATCTCAAAGTAAATTCAGTTATAAAGGATAAAGGTAGGACTTCCAGGAGAAGTAAACTGAATATTTTCAGGTTTGTTTCCAGGCAACATGGATAATGAGTAATGTAAGCACAGCTTTATCAGGTCTGATGAAAATATTCAATTCCTTGCCACTTTTTCTATGAACAAGATCTATACATAGATCGATGTCTCTTTACTTCTGTTATCTCTATATTCAATTATTTGCCACCCTTTCCATGAACAAGGTCTTGGACCTGTGTCTTCTCCAATATGGTGCCTCAAATGATATTCTCTGCAGGAGGATAGGTCAGTATTTAGTTACTCAAAGTGAGCCTGAGTGATGGAGCGTATGTCAGTCCTTCAAAGGGTGGCTTACAGAGGTCGGAAGAGACTGGATTTTGTATATTTTAAGTGACTTCAATGCAGCAATTGTTCCTCATGGACACACTGAAGTTCTAGTAAATATGTTTGGGTGTGGCATTTAGATTGCTTGCATATTTAGGAGCTCTCAAACCAAATCAGCGTCAGATGCCCATTTGACTTCAGAAATTTCGTCTTCGATGATGTTCTTTATGAAAGGTTGACACTTCATATATAACTGGACAATTGCACCATCAGATTTAATGCTCATTCAAATATTTGACTTGTTAAACATGACGAAGGGTGTCTTTGAAGCAACACTGAATAATCATATGCTGAAATTTGGCTTGTGATGGTCCAATTTCTCTAGTTATTGTTAATAATCCACTCTCTGAACAAGACACTGGGCCAGGAGTAGGAGATACTAAAACTGATGGAAACACTAAGCCCTCTGTTGAAGTGGTAACTAAGGAGGGTGAACATCATGGATGTAATGAGCCATAGTCACTTCATAGTGCAGGTGCATATGTTTAATAAAATTTAGAACTTTGGCAAGGTCTGATTATTCAGCTTTGCCATCACATTAGATGTTTTCCTAAATATTTTCAGATTATTTTCCCTAGATATTTCTGTTTGGCTCAGAATTTTTGCCATTTTCCAATTTCTTAAGAGTTTGCTATCATTAGCAGATTGTTATGATTCTTTCTAAACTTTGCTCTGTAGGGAAATAAGCACACATGCATGTGAACACATGCACACATGTAATTTTTCTTTTCATATAAGTGGGCTCAGGCTTTACACATTGTTCTGCTATTTTCTTTTCTTACTAACATATTGGACCTCTTTCCATTTCAATGTGTATGCATATATAAGATTCTCTGATAGATGCATTGTATCATACTATAGGGATAGTGCATAATACCACAGTAGATCATTGTACATGCTTTTAAAATTAAGGATCCTTTTACTGCAATTTAGAAAAACATATTTTGATCTGGCTTATGCTAAAATAGCAATATATTAAGAGAAAACATTGGTGTCCCATGTAATCAAGAAGAGGAGGAGAGAGCTGTAGTCTCAAGAGTAACCTGGATTCAAGGACTTGAGTAATACCACACTCATGGCTTCTATTCATGCACTTTTAGAATTTTTCCTCCTGCAGAATGGCTCACTTTGACTATATAGTACACAGAGCAGAAAGTATATAAAATAATAGATCTCAAATATGTACGTTATAATTCAGCTGCACAGACATTGGCTTTTTAGTGTGTGGTTCCAATTCTAAATTCACAAGGAAAGCTCTGGTTTTGAGCCATATAGGTCCATCTCTGGTCCAGCCAACTTTGGTGAAGAAAGGTAGCATCATTGTGCAAAATGGCTGCTAGAATTCTCTTGCTGTTTATAGACAGATAAGAGCAAAGAATAGTTCCTAGGAAATCAAAGATGGACAAACAACTCTGTTAGAGATTAATGTAAACTTTTATTTTTTCAGTTAACAACTGTTTGGCATAAATGCTCAAATATTTTCTTATTACAGTGGTTCTCCCTTATCTACAAGGTGTTCTAAGATCCCCAGTAGATGCCTGAAATCATGGATAGTACTAAACCCTATGTATAATATACTATATTTTTTCCTATACATACATACCTATGATAAAGTTTAATGTATAAATTAAGCGTAGTAAGAGATTAATAACAGTAACCAATATAGTGAGAACAATTATAGTAGAACAATTATAACAATATACCATGGTAGAACTTATGCGAATGTGGTCTCTCTCTCTCAGAATAATTTATTGCAGTGTATTCAACTTTCTTCTTGTGATGATATGAGAGGAAAAATGCCTACCGGATGAGCTGATGTGATGTGAATGACATCGTATTAGGCTACTACTGGCCTTCTGACTCTACCTCAGAGGAGGATCATCTGCTTCTGGACCATGATTGACTATAGGTAATTGAAACGATGGGTAAGGAGGTCTTACTATATAAATAATGCTACTATAAATATTTTTTAAAAAATAACTCTGTACATTTATGTAAACCAGTATTTAGGACAATTTTCAAAAATCGAAATAATAAGTCAATGGAATGTATATTTTACAATTTTATAGAGACAAAATTTAAACCAATTTATATTCCAACCTATAGTGAGTGAGTATGAATGGAGCTGTTCCTCTGTAAATTCATCAATATTGAGTATTATCAATTTTTTAAGTCTTTGCCTATATAACTGGTAGACATATCTTAGCAGAGGTAAACTATACATTGCTTTAATAAAAATTTATTAGCTCTTACACATTATTAAGTTTGTGTATTGCAGGGCTGAACTAAGGTTTTTCCATATCAAAGTATTTAAAAGCAACCCCTCTAGCTACTCAGATGTCCTGTTATCAGATCCCAGTAGAATCTGCCTACCCTTCCTAAGACTGAATTTCCAAGAAGATTGTAATTCCTAGTTTAAAAGCTTACACATAACATACAACCAGTCCTTCTTTTTCCAGTCCTCCTGCCCCCAAATTTTATTTACTGTCTTATATTTGTTGGATATCTATTTTTCTCATTAATTTGTTTGTTCCTTTTAAAACATTGTATTTCATCATTACAATTTTCATAAACCCAGTGTCTAGCCCATTATCATATATATTTTTTGTAAACTGATTGTTTATAGTCCTCAGGCTAATGGACTCCCAAGATATCTGGGCCTATAGCCTAGCCACCATGCCTAGCTCTATGGCAGGACCATAGATTTCCTATGTACATAATCAGAGAGTTCAAATAGGTAATTACTAGAGCTTTTTATTTCTTATTTTTTAAACTAAGCTCTATGATAATACTTTACTTTTCAAATTACAGATGAAAAATTTCTGTATATATTACAAAATAGCAGAATGTAATAATATGTTGTCTAATTGTAAATTTCCATCTAAACAGGTCTACAGAATTTAATTTGGATGTGGCATTACTTACAAAATGGAATATTTTACTTAGTTGTCACCTCTCTGCAGTGTGTTAGCCCCATCTAGTGAATGATTAATGAATTCTCAAAAGCTAGTAGCATAGGAACATTTTTAAAGTTACTGCTGAATCATATGTCATCTTGTTTTCCGTCTTTGAGCCTATGCTATTTCAGATCTAGCCAAGATTGAAATGGAATTTATTGTGAGATTAGTTTGGGAAATGTTTAAATGCCTTTGTGGAACAGATTCATTTTAAGAGTGGAGCAAGATGAAGAGGTATAGTCTATTTCCTAAATCCCACCTTCTCGGTTTTTATTTTTACCAAATATATAAATGCACATAGTTTTAATAGCCATACTTTCCCCCTATTTTCTTCCTCTAACAGCAAGTACACTTACATATTTTACCTGATTATTTTAATATTTACCTTTGTGTCTTCTTTTTTTTCTAAGTATTTTATTTATTTATTTATTTATTGGAGAGAGCAAGGGAGAGAGCACACATGATAGAGTGCGAGGGGTGGTGGAGGGAGAAGCAGGCTCTTTCCCCTGAGGACAGGAGCCTGCCAAGGGGTTGATCCCAGAATCCTGAGATCATGACCTGAGCCACCAAGGTGCCCCTATCGCCTTCTTTTTTGAGGAGGTAGCATATATGTTGAGGCAGATAATATAATTGAGACACACAAACTTGGATAACTTTCCGTTGCTGCTCACTTTTTCTCCCAGGAGTTGTCTCACTTTATCATTTGCTTGGTTTTCTATATATTTGTCACTCATTAAGCCTCAAATTCCATGCCTATTAAAAAATCAAGGCCATGGACACATCAGGTACTCTGTTTATTCCACCTTCCTGAAAAAGTCTTTCCCAGAGCCTTCTGATGACCCACTCCAACCTGATCTGGTTTTTCCTCTTTGCCCGGAATAGGGCTGTTATCCTGGATCCGCTTTCATCATTATCCTGAAAAGTCCTCTCCTCTTTTTCCCCACGTTGGATCTTTTGTTTCCTCTATCATGTTTTTTCTCGTGGCTTACTAATATTTTGATGAGATATATCCACGGAAACCTCCAGAGAAAGAGCGCATGGGAAACAGAGGTCTGAGATTCTGTGTGGTGCGTAGAGCGAATTGTCTTTCAGCATTAATTCCAAACTTCTTTTAGGGTGCCGGCCGACCGCAAAGCTAAAAACTACATTTCCCAGCCTTCCTCACAGCGGGGGATTCCTAGAAGGGCGGTAGTTTGTGCCAATGAGATACATTCGCGCAAGTTTTGAAGGTGTAGGTGAGGAACACGCCAAGCATTGCTGGAAAGCACCGCCATGCACCAGAACGGCAGTCCCCTTTTATCCGTGATTTCGCTTTCCTGGGTTTCCGTTACTGCCATCAACCTGGGTCCGCAAGCAGATGAGCCTCCTTCTAACGAATCATCAGAAGGTCGGTTGTAGCCTAATTTTACGCCACAATGCCTGCGTCATTACCCTCACTTCTACGTCACAATGCCTGCGTCATTACCCTCACTTCATCGCCTCACTTAGGCGTTTTAAGATCTCACATCATCACCAGAAACGTGAGTACAATACAATAACATTCTGAGAGAGAGAGAGAGAGACCA
This sequence comes from Martes martes, assembly GCF_963455335.1. Lineage (NCBI taxonomy): Eukaryota > Metazoa > Chordata > Mammalia > Carnivora > Mustelidae > Martes > Martes martes. The sequence goes on along the minus strand of NC_137891.1, from coordinate 28,365,993 downwards.
TATTTACATAACTTTTATGACAGCGTATTGTTAGAATTGTTCTATTTTATTCTTATTGTTAGTCTATGACTGTACCCAATTTATAAATGAAATTTTCTCTTAAGTATGTACGTATAGGAAAAAACGCACTATACACGGGGTTGGGTAGTATCCGTGGTCTTGGAACCTGTCGCCCACAGATGAGGGGGGGACGACTGTATCTTTTGCTCGTAGAAGCTCTTGAGTGTGATGGCTTTGGGATACTAGAGGAGGAGGCAGTATCCCTTTGGTGGTGTGGTTTGGCAGCAAAGCTCTTCGTCAATTCTGAAAGCTAAACCTAAAGTCAGTTTTCTCAGTCAGCTAATACCCTGCAATATTGCTTAAAACTGGATTCTTTTCCCTGCACTAGACCTTGCATGATAAATATTTTATGTGATAGCTTGGTTAGATAACAGAATTCTCACTTTGAAATAATCTTTACTTCAATTTCTAGTGTTTCTGTCATGAAATTTAAAGCCATCTTTAGTCCCTGGTCCAATGTATGTGACTTTTTCTCCTCCTTTGGAAACTAAGGGGAAACATTCTTTGTTTCCTGTGTTCTGAAAATTCAACATGTGCCATAGTTTGTCTGTTTCCATCCATCATGCTGTGCTCTTAGTGGGTCCTTTCAATGTAGAAACTCATGTCCTTATTTGCTGGAAAAATCTCTTAATGGCTTTGATGGTTATTTCCTTTCTACAGTTTCCTTTGTTCCTTTATTTTGGAACTGCTATTTCTTGGTTATTGGACTTTTGTGGACTGGTTCTGTAGTTTTATCTTTTCTCTCTTATTTTCTGTCTTTTAAACTCCTTTTTTAATAGGAGCTACACTAAATTTTATCTTTTAACTTATGTAGTAAGCTTTAAAAGAATTTTGCTATGTATTTCTATTTCAAGAGCACTCCTAAAAGATAAAAATAGAACGACCCTACAATCCAGCAATTGCACTGCTAGGTATTTACCCAGAAGGTACAAAAATATTGATTCAAAGGGATACATGCACCTGATGTTTATAGCAGCATTATCAACAATAGCCAAATTATGGAAAGAGCCTAAATGTCCATCGACTGTTGAATGTATAAAGAAGTTATGGGTGTATGTGTGTGTGTGTGTGTGTGTGTGTGTGTATGTATGTATATATGAAATGAAATGATATATATGTATTTGAAATCTTGCTATTTGCAACGATGTGTATGGAGCTAGAGTGTATTATGCTAAGTGAAATAAGTCAGTCAGAGAAAGACAAATGCCATATGACTTCACTCATATGTGGAATTTTAAGAAATAAGATAGATGAACATATGGGGGAAAAAGACAGAGGCAAACCATAAAATAGACTCTTAACTCAAGAGAACAGACTAGTGGCTGCTGGAGGAGAGGTGGGTAGAGGGATGGCTTAAATGGGTGATGGGTATTAAGGATGTCATGTACTGTGATGAGCACTGGGTGTTATATGTAAGTGATGAATCACTAAATTCTACCCCTGAAACTAATATTACATTGTATGTTAACTAACTGAAATTTAAATAAAATCTTGAAACAAAAAAGAGCACTCCTTTTGAGTGATCTTAATGTTCCATTTTGATAGTATCCTGTTCTAATTTTATTGTTATATGTCTAGTATTATATTTTTCTTTTTTTTAAAAAAATGCATGCTATCATATATATTTTTCTTTTAAAATATATTTGCATACTATCATAGTTTATTTCCTTTACATTGCTTGTTTTTCTTTTCTTTTCCTTTTTTTTTTTTTTTTTTTACTGCCATCTGATTTGGCCTTGATCTTTTAGTACAAGCATTCTTGAAGCTGATAATCTTTATTTGCTGGTCATAAATAACAGTGAGGAACTTAAAGGAACTTAAAAGAATATGATTAGGTTTGTCCACTGTGAGCTTTACCATAGGATGCCCTGGTAGAAGCTACTTATTTCCCTTTTGGGATACTGGAGAAATAAGTGGGTCAGAGTCCCAGTATCTTATCTTGTATGCATTCTGAAGTATAGGGGGTCGAGAATAGGGTGCCTACCCTGCAAGATGGCATGCATTCTCTAATACACAGGAACTCTCTTTTACTATTGCAAAGAGTAAAACTAGTTTTTGTTACTGAAAGGGAGGAGACCTGGATTTTTGACAATTTTTTTTTTTTTAAGATTTTATTTATTTGACAGAGAGAAAGAGACAGCCAGAGAGGGAACACAAGCACAGGGATGGGAGAGGGAGAAGCAGGCTTGCCCCAGAACAGGGAGCCTGACGTGAAGCTCGATCCCAGGACCCTGGGATCATATGACCTGAGCCAAAGGCAGACGCTTAAGGACTGAGCCACTGAGGCACCCCAGATTTGACAGTTTCTTAAACAGACTTTGAGTTAACGCTCCTTCTTTTTCTTTTTTTTGGGAGGGGGGGCAGGCAGAGGGAGAGAGAGAGAAAATCTTAAGCAGGCTCCATGTCCAGCGCAGAGCCCAACACAGGGTTCAGTCTCACAACCTTGAGATCATGACCTGAGCCAAAACCAAGAGTTGGTTGCATAACTAATAGAGCCAGCCAAACACCCTTAAGTTAATTATCTTTATTAATCTCTTTGTTTCACCCCAGTTTCCAGAAAGCCTGGAGGCTGCCAGTTGCAGAGCACTTTGGTGATTCTGCATGGTAAATTGGCTTGCTTCTTGGAGCTCCTCATTGCTGTTTTAAGATTTTAGTTTCTCAAATGCATCTACTTTTCCACTTCCAGAAGTTTGTTGCTGTTTTGACCCTTCTCTTGTTCTCTCCTACTTGTGGATTTGTTTTTTAAAATAATTTCCTTTTTTTTGGAATTTGGGAAAGAGGAAAAATCGATGTATGTCCTCAATACTCTGTGATCGATTTGTTTTTATTTATGTTGATATGATTCTTGAGATAATACATCATTTCATAGGTGAATGTAAACGAATATATATATGTGTGTGTATCTGCATGTGCATGCATATATATATTACATATGGGTGTATATTTAGGTTATCAATTTTGATTTTGATGTCAGTAAACACAGAAAAAGGAAGTAGTTTGGAGAGAAGTGTTTGTAATGCTGAGTAGTGATAATGAAGTGAAAATTAGGGAACAAAAAGAAATTTACCTACTCCCTATTTTAGCTACTGTCTTTTAGGGTTTTAGGCACTTTTGGAAGACATTTGTTGTTGTTGTTGTTTTTAATTGTCACAATGGTGGACTTTGGTAAATTACTCTCTTAAAGTATTAAGTACCGGACCTATAAAAATTTACTGGAATAATTTACCAAATAATAGTCATTTTGAAATTTAATGTAGCTTCTTAGAAATGCAGCTAGACAAGTGTGAGTCTACTGCAAAGAAATTGTATTTAGGCAGGTAAAGTGGGGAAATGGTAATTATCCATTTAAGACTGGTAATAAAAGTATTTTATTTATATATTTTTAATTATTTTATTTATTTATTTGACCAAGAGAGACACAGTGAGAGAGGGAACACAAGCAGGGGGAGAGGGAGAGGGAGAAGCAGGCTTTCTGCTGAGCAGGGAGCCCAGTGTGGACTTGATCCCAGGACACTGGGATCATGACCTGAGCCAAAGGCAGACATTTAACTGCTGAGCCACGTGGGTGCCCCAATAAAAGTATTTTCATATTAAACATGTAGATAAGAGTCTTAAGGATCTAGGAAAAAAGTAGAATTAGATAAGACAAGTAATGTAGCTATAGTGGGGGAAAATACTACATTTTTTCATTCATTTGTGTATTTAACAAGTATACACAGACACACTAACCATGATAAATGTAGCAGTGAACTACGCTCTCAACTTACTTTCTAGAGGGTCACAACAAGTAAGCAAAGACTTATACAGGAAATACAGAAATGAAGAAGGTGCATCAGGGGCGGCCAGGCAAGACCTCTCTGAGTCGGTGACTGTTTTTACTCAGAAATCTAAAAGGGATGTGAGAGAGAGCCCTGTGAATTTCTGTTTGGGGGATTCTGAGAGAAAGACACTTTTGTTTGTAAGCCAACTGAAACTAGCTTTAGCCAAACAAAACAAACAACAAATAAACAGACAAACAAACAACCTCCATCCTATCCAAAACGAGGAACTCTAAAGATTAAGGGTGACAAAGAAAAAGTCAATTGATGTCATTAGACTTCTCTGCCACCCCTCGAGTTTGCTGTGTTCTCTCTATGCTATTTTCCTTTTTGGGCAGGCCATCTCCATGTGGCAATAGGATGGTTCCTGGCAGATCAGTATGTACATTGTTCTCACTAGTTGTAGTGATGCTAGAGAAAATAACATAACCCTCCTTGGACCTGATTTTATGCCAATACCCTGAAAGAATTCTGCTTGGTCTTGCTTGGGTGCCGTGCCAATCTCTGGACCATTCATGTTGCTCACATGGTAATGGACTCTGATTTGTCAGCTTGGGTCACACACACATTCCTGTAATGTAGGATGTTGGGGACTCATATGATTGACAGCTAAAATTGGTTAGAATTGGTAGAGGAGCAATTCTTAAAAGTTCCCCAAATTAAGAGATGCAAAGAAGGCTTTTAAAAATCCTACAGCTAATCACATTTAAATATGGAAACTTCGAAAGGGAATTATTGGTGGGATAACGTTTGTTTTTATCTTATACATGCTTTTTAAAAATTTGTCTTCTAGCAGAGTAATTAAAATAGGACTGAGTGTATTACCTTCTTAGGAAATGACTTCAGTCTAAGGGGCTATGCTAGGAAAGGATTATCCTCAGAAAAATAATATAATGGAAGATTACTAGGACCTGGTTCTGGTCTTAATTTGAAGGGAATTAGGCAAAGAGATGATTATAAGACTTTTACCATGTGAAGATTACCTTACTTCTTTAAGATTTGTGACAGAGGCCCTAGGAAGGAATTGAAAATGCACTTGGCTAAAACATTGTCTCAATCAGGATAGATTATCCTGCTGTAAGGAAAAAAAGCCCAATTATGATTGGCTGAGACTAGGAATATTTCTTTCTTTCTCAAGCTGCATGTTCATCATAGGTCAGCAGGTGGGCCCTGCTCCTAGTGGTCACTCAGAGACTTAGGCAGACAGAGTAGCTACCATCTTGAATTTTTCCATTCACTGTGGCAGAAATTAAGATAGCTGTAAATTGTTTCACAGACATAATTATATGCTCCAACCTGAGAGGCATAGGTGTCACTTTTGTTCACAACTCAATGACCATACATAGTTATATGATCTCATCCTTTCCCAAAGGGACTAAGAGGTACAATCCTTCTATGCTGGAAGAAGACCAGGAAGATTTTGGTAGACATCATGAATGACTAACACAAGTATTTATGGTTCTTATTCATTGGAAACCATGTCAGAGGATTAGATAATTTCAGCAGAAAGAAAGAAAGAAAAGAAGAGGAAAACTTGACATCTAGTATAGTCACTGGATTAGAACAAAAATTTGTGAAAAAGCCTAAAGGCATCATAGCAAATAAGGTATGTGAATGTCTGTGTTAATACTTCTAAGAAAAATTCTAAAAATGTTTTAGAAATTATTCAGATTAGATATTAGAAGTTACTTGTACTTAGATAAATTTATAAATGTAAAATTTGGAGAAAATTTAACTCTACAAATAATTTGTGATAAATAGCTCCTGAATTCTGGACTGAATCTATTGTCTAGATATCAAAAAATATATAAAATACAACTTAGAATAAAATACTTAGAATATTCTTAAACTGAATAAATGTTAATTAAATGGCAATCAATTTTTTTTACTTTCATTTGCTTATAAATTAAAATGGATGAGTTGAAACTGTCATTTATAAGAGTCTTCTGCTGGTTTCTTTCTGTGGCATCTTCGATTTTCTACTAACATTCTGTTCTTATCACTTCAGATCACTATTGCCACTGACTTTAGTAGGATTACAAACAACTGAGTGGCAGGCAATTTGCTCTATGGTGTGTGGCTTTGTGGTAATTTGGGATAGAACATATCTCTGTGAACACCTTATATTTGCTGAGCACAACAGATCCAGGGCGCTTCTTGAGCCCACCTTCTCAAAACTCCACTGGTTAATATGCTGGGAGCTTACCACAAGCACGAAATACAGAAAGAGTGGACAAGGATAGATTATCAGGGGGATCCAGCATTAGATCTGGGTGCTTGAGGCTTCACAATTATGGTTTTATTGTCTGTATGATCATTTAAGTAATTCAGCATAAACTATGTGTCATAGGTATGTATTATAACTAAAATCCTCAATTGAAAGAATAATTAACTAACATTTGAAGCATCCTAAACAAAATTAATCTTCTGATGTTCATGACTTGGGACTTCTAAAACACAGGCTGCTCCATATTAGTATCTTTTGCTGATATTCCTCTTCCTGGCCTAAAAACTTTTAGAATACTCCAGGACTTAGTACTTGAGGTAATCTCATTTAGTGCATGACTTAAAAATAACATCCACATTGCTGCCCTGTTGTCTCTATCAATATCAAGTTGTGTATTAAATGATCTCAGTGGCTGTGTGCTAGCTCCATGTGGCTGTCAAATAACTATTCAAAAATTAACATATCTAAAACAAGATTTTAATCTCTTTCTCCATCACTTAAAACAAAGAAGTCTATCTCATTATTTAGCCCATTCCCCAAGTGCTGGGTCATCTCCGATTCTTTTTCCTCACACTCCCCACTGAGGTCTGTCAGTAGACCTGCTATCCACTGGTTTTGGTTTTTCCACTGAAATTGATGTTGGGACTTAGCATCTCTATTATTGCCAACTTTGGTGAAGCCACCATCATCTCTTATCTGACTTACTGCAGTAGGTCTCCTCTAGGAATAGCTTCCCTGATTCCACTCTTGGAGCTCTTGAGTCTTTTCTTCATCCTCACAGCAGCCAGAGAGATAATGTCACTCCTCTGCTCAAAACTAACGTATTTTCATGTCATGAGTCTTGCCCACGTAGATTTTGTGTAAATAAAAAAAACCACAGTTATGTACAAAATAGCATTATATGCTTTACAAGGAACAATGTACCTAACACATTACAGTTTGGAAGGGGATATGAGTGAAAAGTGGGAATGAAAGAGGTGGTGAAAAAGAAATGGGGACCCATCGGGAAACAATTGCATGACTGAAGAAATAGGTGAACTCAGCTTTTTGAACCAGAGATTCGGAAGAAAAAAATCAGTTAATCAATAAATGAAGTTGTATATGTTTTTGAGTGAATAGTCTGTGACATTTAATATTTTACTTGAACATACTACAGCCAAGAAGGCAACATATGAGCTTTGGCATTATAATTTTTTTTTAACCTCTTGGAATCTAATTGTTTTCATTCAAACCAGATACCTCTTGGTGGAGTAAATCACTGAGAAGTATGTATTTACAACTCTTTTCTTCACTAGTAAAGCTTTTGGAATCTCAGATCTTAGATATGTGTCAGATTTGGAAGCTCATCCCTTTTCCATTCTAGTTTGCTTAAACACTAAAACATTCTAAAGGTCAGTGTGTACTTTCATCAAATTAGAGTATACTGGTAGAATATTACATTGAAAAGTAAAATTAATTACATTTGAAAGCTTGTTGGTTACAGCTTTTTGAAGGACTTGTAAGGCACAGAATGAAACACTGGATGTTACTATGTATAAATCCTGTCTCAGCTAATTCAAGTGACAAAAAGACAAAATGGTATTAGAGTACCATATATAAATAATATAATGAGCTAAATTCTTAAATTTTGCAATAAAAATGTATAAAAATTTTAGCCTATATATTTAGGGTAGGAAAATGTGCATTTTAGGCATTTTAAAAATTGCTAAATATTATCATCACAAAGTACTATTAAGAAATCCAATCCATTTCGTTTCAGAGTAAATGTGAATGGAGCTATTGGCTTCAAGGGGACATTAAATCCCTTTTTCTATCAGCAGTTTGGTATCTATTAAAGAGAAGTTTCTGTATTTATAGGCACTCTTATGCCTCTCACCTTATGAGTGGAACTTTAATAAATAAAAGTTCATGAATTGAAGGAGATTGCATAGACTCTTACATTTTTAAGAGAATGTTGACTCATGCAGGTTTAGGCTCCTAGCTTGCTAGATGTGGCTTAGCTTAAGATGAACCTGATCTGTAAGAATCTTGTGTTTCATTATAGGACAATCATAAGAAAATTCAAAAGAGAAAATCACTTCTGGAAAGAAAACACTAGTTGTCACTTATTGAATACCCAGTATGTGATAGCTCTGGTAGGTACTTTATAACAAATCCTTTAATGTTATCATCATTTAATATTTATATTTATATCACGATTCTACAGAAGAAAAACTTATACCTTAGAGACTTTCAGTGAGTTTCTCAATTTCAAACAGAAGAAATAAGGTGAAGGTTGAACTCAGGTCTCTTTGGTGTCCCAGTAAATTACTAAATCATCTATACTTGCATATATGGATGTTCTAATTTGCCTTTGTTGGATACATATGATTTTATTTTTGCATAAAAGTAACCACAGAATGAAAGTGAAGTTCTGAGACAAAGATCATTATCAGGGATGTCAAATATTTATTTATTTATTTATTTAAAGATTTTATTTATTTGACAGATATCGCAAGTAGGCAGAGAGGCAGGCAGAGAGAGAGAGAGAGAGAGAGAGAAGCAGGCTCCCCGCTGAGCAGAGAGCCCTATGCTGGACTTGATCCCAGGACCCTGAGATCATGACCTGAGCCAAAGGCAGCAGCTTAACCCACTGAGCCACCCAGGTGCCCAGGGATGTCAAATATTTAAATAAAAGTGAAGAATTTAGCTTACCATTTAGATATTTTATCAGTATTACATATAAATATCCAGATATTTCCAAATACATTTTATAGTAGCACATGGACAAAAAATGAATAATAGACTGAAGTTAGCATTTCTGTTCAGCTGTTTTTAAATCATGTTTTATAACCTAAGATATGCATTAATAAATAGTTTACTTGGATCTTAACTTATTGTGGTAATTGTTTCACAATATATGCACATGTCAGATCATTATGTTGTACACCTTAAATTTATGCAATGTTGTATGTCAACTATATGTCAATAAAACCGGAAAAAATAGTTTTGACTCTCCACAACAAAGACTTAAATGTCTTCTTTTTCTGGACCTTGGTTGAGCAGCAGGTTACTTACATTAATCCATTTTCTGCTTTGAGCATGTGGGACCTGAAATGAGAGCAAGAGTCCAGTGTTTTAATTTTCCTATTATGTTCTGAAAGAAGGCTGTTAAGATTCAGATTTGTGGGTGAATGCTCATGTGGTGGCTAACAGAAAAGAGTGTCCAGGTAACAACACTGGTTTGGGCACTGAGTGCTGTCCTGCTGTCACTTGCTATTTTAGTCTTGGATCATAATGAACTATACATGGGACTTTTTTTGCTCATTTGCACAATGACAGGGCTCATTTTTCACATATGTAAAAATTTAAGTATATCACAGTAAAGTACAGATTCTTAAAACAATCATAAGAGGTGATATAGATATTTTGCTAGCATAGGTATTTTACTCTACAAATTCTAAAAATATGAGGTAACATTTCTTAACATAATAAATATTTTAACAGCTTTTTAAGAATCAGACCCAGAAAGATGCCCTTTATTCTTGAAGTTATGACCAAGTAAATATTCTGGCAAACCTACCATGGAAAAAAAGAGATAAATACAGCTAAGAAAGAAATAAAAGATACTTTGAGGATGTGACATGAAGTTCTATGAAAATGAGCAAAAATTCAGAGGAATAATATATTAAAGTGTTTCTCGTATTGTCTCAGGACCACCTACATCAGATTCTTCTGGGGTTGTTGGAGGAAGAATGTGAGTCAAGCTGTATATTCCTAGGCCCCACTTCAGAACCACTGAGTCAAGGTCTCTGGGCGTGGGACTGAGGAATCTGCATTTTCACAAGACTTGGTTATAATCCTATGGTCTCTAATGTTTGATTGTCAGTGTATTTGGCTTTGAATTTAATCCATCCCAATTCCATCATTTCATGTTTTAATTGCACATGTTTAGAAAATACAGTGAAAGAAGAAAGTTACTTTGTAAATATGGAAAAAAGTCACTCACTATCTTTTTATTTTATTTTATTTTTTTATTTTAGAGTGGGAGAGAGAAAACATAAACAGGGGTGGAGGTAAGGGGGATTGTGGCAGAGGGAAAGAGAGAGAGAGAATCTTAAGCAAATTCCATGCCCAGTGCAGAGCCAGACATGATGTGGGGCTCCATCTCATGACCCTGAGATCATGACCTGAGCTGTAATCAAGAGTCCCATAATTAACTGACTAAGCCACCCAGGTGCCCATTAAAAAAAAAAACTATCTTCTATAGTTGAATTGTAAAACTGCATTTTGATCATAATGAGATTGAAGTTTGGATACTGCTAGGACTCTTCATTCTTAAAAAAAGAATGAGGATCTTTGATTTACCTTCTATGAAGCATTTTAATTTGATCTTGAAAAAGGTGATTACTTTATTGTTAGGTAAACAGAATTAGAATAACATCTCGGCTCTCCAGCACTGATGTATTATGCATATATGTATTTCCCACAGAAAGAGGATGACTTTGGAGGCAGACAAAGGATTCAGAATCCTTCTTAGAGTCTTAGTTTTTTCTCCTGGAAAAATAGAACAATTAATACCAGCCTGAGGGTTTTGTAAATGTTAACTGAAATGGCATATGTAAAACTCCTAGCCTGCTGCCAACACACAGCAGACATTCTGTAATGAGAGCTACCCTTAGCCCATTATCCTTTGTATTCAGTGATGACATCGTTGAAATAGCCTTATCCACAGAGAGCAGTTTTTTGTCTGCACAATGCACGCAGGTGGGCCTCCTTGGATTTGTAGCTATAGTGACTGCCTGAGGATTCTGCTGCTATTTGCAGTTATTTGGTTTTCAATATTCCACAGATATTTAGTCAAACCTGTATATCCTATGCCAGTTTGTTGTACGTCTTTTCCCTACCTTGATTTCCCCATAATCCTATCCCATTCCCGTTATCATATTGTCTGACGTTATACATCAGAGCTGTATAAACCTTAGTCTCTTTTCTGCTAGAATCATCCACACCATTAAAAAAAGTTACTAGGGTTATCTGATTCTATTTCTTCCTACTAGTCATTATTAAATGTTATGTCTAGGATTTCAGTTTTATTGATCTTTACCTTGCTGCAATTATTAGTTGATTGACTTGAAGGTGAATGTAATAGCAAAGCTTAGAAACAATGATATGTTTATAGTGTGCTGATGTCTCATACTCAATTTGTATACCGTAAAATCTCATTAATGAGAAATCAACATGTACTTTATGTTACCATCCTAAGTCACAGACAAGGATCAAGAGAGTATACATCTGTCCTTTTGCTCACTGCTCTTACTGAACAGAGTCTCAATCAGTAAGTCTCAATCAGTAGAGCCATCCAGTATTTTAAATCAAGTTTTTCAACAACAAAGAATAAAGCAAAAAATTATTTTCAAATTTATCTTTGGTCAGTGAAAGAATATGTAAAACTAAATAAACTATCTTGAATCATCTTTCACATACCCCTCTGTAATTTCATTAAGAGTTTTAAGAAAATTTTCAATAAATTTTTCAATGATAGATTGAAAATCTAGTTGTACATAGCTTAAGGTGTTATTCATATAAAATATCAGTCTTTAGTATATATCTGTTACTATTACCAACCATCTATCTTTCTGAAAGATTCTGGGATTAATTCATAATAAATCAGTTCTCAGATGAAAGGAGGCGATTCAGATGTTTAACAAAAGCTGAAGTGATCCTGACTCAGGATTTGTCCTAACAATCACAGCATTTCTGAAATGTTCTAATTAGATGTTGGTCTGTATAAATCCATTTAAAGTAAGTTCATGCAACTGTTATTTTTATTCTCTTTGGAGATGCAAAGGGTTTTAATTGGAGTGCCAATTTTCTGCATCCTTAGCTTCCTTAGAATTGTAGCTTTGTTGTTAAAATGTGTCTCATTGATAAAAGACTCTGGAGTTCATGGGGGGGAAAAGCCTGTTCTATTTGGAAACATTAACAGATATTTTCCAATTTAAAGAAATTGACTTTTTGAGCCTAATTCAGGCAAAATATAAGAATTTCAAAGTAGAATCCAATTATCTTTAACTTGTACACTTTGTTGAAAAGCTATTAAATTGGAAAAATTTTGTGCTTTTTAGAAAGCATAGTTAAATTTTCTGTTGACAAGAAATGCAAAATAAAAAAATTAAAAAATGAAAACCTTGACAGATTAATCACATTTTCCTCACAATTGAAGTTTTATATACACACAAAACTTGGCTCTGTTCCTGATCTCATCATTTATAATATCTTAACAGCCTGTGAATTTTTTATTACCAAATGTAATCGCATTAATACAAAATTCTGCCACTAGGTGGCTCCATATAGCTTTTTTAAAAGCAGACTTCTATGAAAATCTGTTTCGGGATATTTCTTTTTTCTTATTTCATCTCCTGTATTTTTTGCCTTTGTATTACAGCCTGTGTAGCTTAGTTGCAAACCATTAGCTGTATGAAATTAGAACCTATGTTCAACGTGCTGTCAACTCCTGTGTCTAGTCAACAAATAATGAAAGGGTGACAGATGACAATTCAATAGGACTGTGATTTTTGGCTGGATGCCATTTTTCAATGCTTGGATTCTTAGCAAAATTATTTCTGACTTTATTTTTCACATCAGAACTCCATATGAGCACTAAGTCATATTTCCTGTAGTTAGAGAAATCCTAAAAAATTCATGGTGAAGGATGGATTTCTTTTTAAGTCCCTGAGAAATTCCTGATCTGGGAGGAAAGGGGTGATGGCAGTGAAAATACCCTAGATTAGGAGTTGGAGCACTAGAAATCTAGTTTGGGTTTGGCAGGTGATCAATGCAATTATTCCCCCCTAAATCTCAGTTTCTTCATCCACAAAATGAAGGGATTGGAGTAGATGATATTTGGAATCTCTTCTAGTTTTAAATATTTTAAGATGTGTGATATGTGCAAAGGGATTCCTTAAGCAGAACTGTTCATATACACATAAATATGATTTACTTTTGTATATTATACATCCCCGAGGAAGGGGAAATGTTATAGTTTCTCTAGCCCCAGTGCCCAAAACAGTGCCTGGCACATAGAAGAAATGCAACATACATATTTAAAGGAGTAAACAAACTTGGGACTTGGAGATGGAGATCAAAGGGCAATGTTCGCTCTCCAAGGTCCTACTCCATCTTACTCTCTTTTTGACTGAACCTCCAGTTTCTATTTTTAGAGTTACAGGTGCCCAGCCATGAAGGTTTTGTAATGCCTGTGTTCTTTCTGGAAAAGAAGTGAAAGTTTCTAAGCTTTTTCTATTTAACAAGTTTGTTGTTTAGATTAAAATAGATGTTGTAGATGCTTTAGAAGGCAAAACCCATCTGCAGCAACAGACTTAAAGTCCTGGAGAATGGCAGTAACAAACTCTGAATAGAGGACCTTGCTTAAGTTGGGCAGCTCTGAAGCTGGTGGGCCCAGTGTGAGGCAGAGGTCTAGAAACAAGGTCCTGAGTAAAAGTGGGTGTTGAGAGCGGCTTGAAGATGGGTGGAGAAGTGAAAGAATACTTTATGAATTTTAATGAAACAGTCAAATAGGGCATGGATAAATGCAAAGTGCTCAGCATGTCATAGAAAAAGATAGTGTGAAAATACCACATTTGTGAAGAATATAAGAATCTTGACAGCAGACATTTAGGACTAAATCGAGCCAAATATCTAATTCTGAAACTTCTTGATAACAGCAAAATGATTAAGAATCTGCAGACTCATACTATGAGAAAAGAATAATGGACTATTCACAATAGGATTGTCTTGAAAATATATACAAGGAATTAAAATGCTATATAATGCAGTTGTTGTAAGTATTTTCAGGTTATGATCACCTCTCAGTTATTAACTATCTAGAAATGGAAATATTTATATGACATTGTAACCTTCTAGTTGATCTCTTTCTGGGCTTTTCTGTGTTCTGCTATGCTATAGGGAGTTGGAATGGCTTTATCCTTCTTGATTTTTGTTAGGAAGAGGGAAAATTCCAGCTGGCCTCAATTCCCCATTGTGCAGATGCTTAGGAGTCTATAGCTTTTTCTGGAAAACTATTAAAATATGCCTGCTGACTACAACAACCCTAAGAGGATTCACCATTGAATATTGCTTCCTGGAATATAGGTCACAATGGAAGTACAATAAAAGTTATTAAAATTATTGCTAATTTTTTAACGGCAAAAAAATTCACACTTTGACAGAATTTTGGGAATTTTGCATGGATGCTCTCAATATAAAGCATCTAAAATTTTAACCCTGTTAAGTTTCTTCTTTTGATATTTCTTCATGGCTTATGCCATTTTTGTATGTGTTATGACTAAAGTGTTTTGCTATGGTTGGAAAGGGTACAACAGAAGACACCCCCTCCTTAATGATGAGGAATAAATATTTTTGGCCTATTTATGAAACTGACGTTAATCTGTAGCAAAATGGAAAATATATGTACTATATAATGGTAACATAAAATATAGAGTATGAAATCATATCTGTGATGATATAAATAGGTAAAAGTTGAATATGTCACAAGAATAGGAATCAGATGATATGGACAAATAAAAATTTGAATTTGTTTCTTTGGGATTTTGAGTGATTTTCTACTCAGATTTCTGTTGTTTCAATATTATTTTGATGATAAATATTTAAAGCCATATTCTCATATTAAAAATTTTACTGGAGCATAACACTTAGGTGCATTAATTGATGAACACTCCCTTATTCTCATACTATAACCCTGATCAGGGATTAAGGGTTTTTCCTATTTTCATTTCTTTTCCAAAGAGAAAAAACTTTGATCTGGCACAAGGGAAACAATGAAGTAGAAGAGAGAGCTTAGTGGAAGGTGAACATGAGATGCTGATGGAACTAGAGAAGGATCAGTCCTCTTTTGATTCAGCATTCCTTTTGCTCTGTTTTGGATCACCATCTCATGCATTTGCTGTGATAATATGGATTTGAAATAATTTTCAAATTGGAGATAACTCAGACTTTAGAATTCATGCACGAACTGGATAGGTTTAATAGGAGGCAAGGAGAAGTTATGTATACCAGCTTTTAGAGTAGACAAGTAGTGAAGGGTTGGGGCAGATGAATCTCTGATCATCTTATATGATTCACCCTGGTTCAGCCAGGCAGGGAATCTTACTGGGGATCTCTCTCTCTTTCTTTCTCTGTTTGTCTCTCAGTCTCCCATTCATGTATATTCTCACTCAGAACACCAAACACACACTTTGGGAACCCAACCAGAGTGGCAGTGGCTATAAAAGTCCTTAGTCAAGGATTTGTGGATTTGAAATCCCAGCCATCTTTTACTATTACCATACTATTGAAATGGAATCTACTTTTGCAAAATACGTTCATCTTTTTAATCACTTTTATACATTATAGAACTCCCATTAATAGTGATACTTTTGACTGCAAATGAAGCTGTATTTATTATGATTATATAGCTACATTTACTTGATTACATAAAAATGTCACACATTTTACTATACGAACTATTAGACTATTTGATTTTTATCTTAAAAAGGTTATTAACAAAGTAGCATAATGTGGAAGAAAAGACAGTGGACTGGGAGATGGGAAAGACTGATTCTAGTCCAGTCATTGTTATAACCAGCATGACCACTTTCTTTTAATGATGCAAGTTCTGTCGTGGTCTAGTTGATCTCTAGATAGGGTGATCATACATTCTCTTTTGCTTGAGACGGTCTAGGTTTACACCTGTTATCTCGATGTAATTATTAATAGCACCCTTTCACTCTCAAAAGTGTCCTGGTTTGGATGATAAATTATATGGTTACTTTATCTCTAAAGATCTTTTCAACTTGTATATTCTTTTATGTTGCTGAGAGATGAGATGTGGAATCAATTGTCTGAGATAAGTCATTGAAATTCTGGTCCTTTGCTTTGAGCAGTGGTGAGAGATGAAGGCATTGAGTTTGATATGGCCTGGATCGTGAAGGTCTGATATTCAAAGACTTTTAATTTTATCCTGAAGCCTATGGGGAAACATTTTAATCAGGGAAGTAACTGAGATTCACTTTGGTTACATTTTAGAGAATGGATTTTAAGATACTATTACTGGAGACAGAAATATTGCTAAGAGATTATTACAATAATTCAGATAAGAGATGATGGAGATCTTAGCTAAGGCTGTGACACAAAGGAGATATTCAGGTGTTAACATCTATAAGATAGAGTGAATGTGGGGATTATAGGAGATACTAGAGTCTAGGATAGTATCTCTCCTGATCTCATCAATTTCTTAAATGATTGGATAGTGATAGCATTCATGGAAAGGAAGACCATCAGCTTTGGAGATCTATACTGAAGATACGATGGGCTCATTGCTAGATAAGTGGAGTTTAGCGTATTTGTGAGACATGCAAATCTCAATATCCAGTAGAGATTTACATATAGAAAAAGAACATGAAAATATTGGATTCTGGTCTGGTGATGTGGATTCCCAAATGATTAACACATTCAAAGATCTGGAGGAGAATCTAGGGGAATATAGAGTGAGACAAAATTGAGCCAATAAAGAAACTTGGGGGCTCTTAGCATTGAAGGGAAGAGCAAATAAGGAAAAACACCTGAAATGGGAGACTGGTAAGGAGCTACTAGAGAATTAGGAAGATATCCATGAGAGCAATGTCATATAACCACAGAAGTACTTAAATATTCCTTTTTTAGACCATGGCATTATGCTTCAGTTTAGCAGTGCTCACACTTTTTGGTCTTAGGATTCCTTCACATTAACAATTTTTGAGCATGCAAAGAATTTGCAGGTTATAGTTATTGATATTTATTATAACAGAAATAATATTGAGAAAGTTTAAAACACTTGTTAATTCATCTAACTGTAATAGGTTGAGTCAATGTTAACAGAAATGTGACTTTTGTAAAATGATACTTTTAAATAAATTCTAGTGAGTTCACCAGTCAGAATGGCTAAAACTAACAAGTCAGGAAATGACAGATGCTGGCGAGGATGCAGAGAAAGGGGAACCCTCCTACATCGTTGGTGGGAATGCAAGCTGGTGCAACCACTCTGGAAAACAGCATGGGGGTTCCTCAAAAAGTTGAAAATAGAGCTACCTTATGACCCAGCAATTGCACTACTGGGTATTTACCCTAAAGATACAAACGTAGTGATCCAAAGGGGCATGTGCACCCTAATGTTTATAGCAGCAATGTCCACAATAGCCAAACTATGGAAAGAACCTAGATGTCCATCAACAGATGAATGGATAAAGAAGATGTGGTATATATATATATATATATATATATAATGGAATACTCTGCAGCCATCAAAAGAAATGAAATCTTGCCATTTGTGATGACGTGGATGGAACTAGAGGGTATTATGCTTAGCAAAATAAATCAATCGGAGAAAGACAACTAATGTATGATCTCCCTGATATGAGGAAGTGGAGATGCAACGTGGGGGGTTTGGGGGTAGGAAAAGGATAAATGAAACAAGATGGGATCGGGAGGGAGACAAACCGTAAGAGACTCTTAATCTCACAAAACAAACTGAGGGTTGCTGGGGGGAGGGGGGTAGGGAGAGGGTGGTGGGGTTATGGACATTGGAGAGGGTACCTGTACCCCTGGGGCTAATAATACATTATATGTTTATAAAAAAAAATAAAAAAAATTCTAGTGAGTTGAGTGATATGCGTTTATACAAATTTGTTTAATGTGCAGCTTAATAGAAGGCAGCTGAATTCTCATATCTAGTTTTGCATTTGTTCTATTGCAATATGTTGTTTGGGTTCAGGTGTATGAAGAAAATCTGGCTACATATAGATATTTAGTTGGAAAAAGTGGAATATTTTCATAGCCTTTTAAGATAATTGTCAATATTGTTCTTTGATATCACACCAGAAATTGACTAGTTGTAATTTCTTGAAGGTTAGTTATGGTGGAGAATCTAAAATCATATCAATGAACTTTTTTTGTTCTATATTACATTAAAATTCTTTGGTATATCTTGAGCTTTAAATGAATATTTAACTCATGCATGATTTTGTATCATCTCTTGTTGGCCATTTGGGAAATATTAGCTCTCTGAGTTATGTAGATCTTCCAAATGTTGACAGATTTCATTATATAATATTAAAAATTACATTTATCAATATCACTGCAGTTCTCATCAGAAAAGTATTTAAGTATTGGGAAACTGTCAAGCTCATGGTGGCAGATACAAGTTTTCCAATATTCTAAATTTCTCTCAGAAGCTTAAATTTTATCATTGGCAAAATGTACTGTCAGTTGTTTTCATTGAAGAGATAGATGCACTACATTTGTTTCAACAAAAATACCCAAATCTGAATAACCATGGTTTACCTGTCAGTAGTTCTTTCAAGTAAAAATTGTGTTCCATGAATGAAGCAGCTAATTCAGAAGCTTAACAGTGCAATCGCATAAGCTCTTTCCTTCAGTATCCTACTGAATTGCTTTGTTACACTTTCTGTTTTGTCACAAATATTAAAAACACATGTATTTGAGAGTTGAGATTTAATACCCTTAATATTTTTTACTGTTTCATCAAAGATATTATTTAGTGAAATTACTTTATTTTTTATGAACTGTGAGCGTGTTGTGGTGAAGAATTGTGGTATGGTTTGGGCTTCTGCCTTGGTTGGTGATAATGTGCCAGCAGTTTTATCATTATTCATTTTACACAATCAGTACAAATGTCAACATAGCAGCAAGAGCCAATAACATCTTTGTGTTATTGTGAAAATAGGTTTTGATTTTGCGGATGAGTAGAAGGGGTCTTGGGACCACAGGGATACACAGACCACATACTGAGAACCATAGGTTTAACTAAATTTTGAGAAGTCTGTACCATCAAATGTTGCAGAAAAGTTTAAAAAAAAAAGGCAAAATAACCTAAGTACAACCAAAAGGGCTCCATTAGATTTTGCAACAAGCAGTTCGGGGATAATCCTGTTTAAAAAAAATTCTACAGTTTATGTTTTCCAGACTAATCCATCTTCATTAAGTATCTACCTATGTGAAGTGATGTAAAGGAAAAATATAGTCTCTCCCACTTCGATGAATGTATTTTGTTCACCTCAAATAGAAACACTTAGATGTAGGAAGGGATTCATTATGGTTGTCATCAAACCTGGAAGAGCATATCAAATTTCTCTGACTAGGAACTAAATGTCTTTTCCTCCTTTGAATTCTAGATCTAGCATGTAAAACAATTTGGCATGCCATTTATAACAACATGGGGTAAAGAGCAAATCCAAATAGAGTTATAGTCAGAAACCCCATACCCAGTGGCTACAATGTACAGAAGTCAAATGAATAGTTCAGTATTTTAAGAGCTTACTTTAAAAGGATATAAGGTTACTATAGGACATACAGACCTTTTATAGAGGTAGTACACATATGAGGGGCAGCCAGTGTTAAGAAAGTGGTGTTTATTGAGCATCTTCTCTAAGCCTTTGTCTGAGTCAGAAATGTGTATCTCATTTTATGTAAGCTTTTCAAAGCCTTTTAAAAAGTTTTATTTAAGTTCTAGTTAGTTAACATACAGTATAATATTGGTTTTAGGAACTCATCACTTACATATAACACCCAGCACTCATCACAAGTGCCCTTCTTTTTTATTTATCTTTTTAAAAAAAATATTTTATTTATTTATTTGACAGAGATCACAAGTAGGCAGAGAGGCAGGCAGAGAGAGAGGAGGAAATAGGCTCTCCACAGAGCAGAGAGCCCAATGCGGGGCTCGATCCCAGGACCCTGGGATCATGACCTGAGCCGAAGGCAGAGGCTTTAACCCACTGAGCCACCCAGGCGCCCCACAAGTACCCTTCTTAATACCTGTCACCCATTTAGCTCATCCCTTGCAAAACCTTTTAAGCCAGGTACTATTAACCCTTCCTTAGACACCATTAACCCTATATAAAACTATCAACTTTATCTAAAACTCTATCTAAAACTGAATTTCATCTAGGTTAAATAACTTGTGGAGGTAATGAGATTTTTTATTTCCTTGATTAATGTTACCTGAGTGACATCAGTGTCCTTAGGAATGTGACTTTTGCATTCACAACAGTTGTTGACCTTTGGATTCCATATACAAGGTACTGTTCTATAATACCAGATTACAGAGTTTCAGTTATAAAATCATTTTTGCAAATGCAATTGTAGGGAAACTGAGGCTGATAACTCAGTTTATATTTCCACCATCTCACAAATTTTGAATAACAGAGCTGCTCCAGACACTAACAGATCTGCCATGTCATGAGATACTTATTAAGAGATGTTTTGTTGGGGTGCCTGGGTGGCTCAGTGGGTTAAGCCTCTGCTTTCAGCTCAGGTCATGATCTCAGAGTCCTGGAATCGAGCCCCGCATCCGGCTCTCTGCTCAGCAGGGAGCCTGTTTCCCCCTCTCTCTGCCTGCCTCTCTGCCTACTTGTGATCTCTCTCTCTCTCTGTCAAATAAATAAATAAAATCTTAAAAAAAAAAAAAAAGAAAAGAAAGATGTTTTGTTGTCCTCAGGTCAACGTGTCTAGTTTTCAGAAAGCAATAGTGAATCCTATAATATTTCATCTAATCTGCACACTGGTTGTATTTGGATAAGCACATCTGTATTTATCTTGCCCTCTAGTATGTGTCTGATTTACTTCTAAGTCTTATTTGGCTTCAGATTGGATATTATGGTTTTTTTTTTTTTCATTATGGAATATTTCCCATCAATGTTGAATAAATATGCTTAGGGTTATATAACATCAAAATTCAATAATCCTTAGCAGCATAAACCATCTGTTAGCCTTTATCATATCTAAAAATAACACTGTTTGCCTTTACCATGTCCAACAACAAAGTTGTCATCTCAGTGTTTTCATTAAACTTCTGCTTTAGGTTCACTCTCAATTTTCTTTCTTTTCCATGATTCACTGTTTCCTTGAGGTCTAATATTTATATATTCTAAGATCACTTTCTTACATGGGACATTATAGCACTGATTTCTTTTCTCAAATCCCACTTCTGACTTTTTAAATGAGGCCAACATGATTTTGAACCATGTCAATATTTCCTTTGCACATTTTCCATTCATTTACCTTGTAGCTATCTCTTCTTTTATGTTTTATATTTCAGTGAGCCCATGGTCATTTTAACTCGCTCTTCTCAGGGTAGCTTACATTTCTATGGCTAAATTTGTATCTTCAGACTGATAGCACAGCATATACTAACAAATACGTAGCATAACCCTGTGCAGAGGAATGAATGCAGTACCAAGAGAAAGTGGTTCATATTTCAGGCAGTTTGGGTGGAGTGAAATAAAGCACAAAGACAAAAAAGGGTGGGACAGATACCAAGATTGGGAATTCATTTAATTTAATGAAGCACAAGTGATCAAAATTAGTAAAATTATTCTAATAGGATTCTTTTTTTTTTTAAGATTTTATTTATTTATGAGAGAGAAAAAGAGAGAGTGAGCACAAGAAGGGGAGGAGAAGAAGCAGACTCCCCACTGAGCAGGGAGCCTGACATGGGGTTCCATGTGGGACTTGATCCCAGGACTCTGGGATCATGACCTGAGCCAAAGGCAGATGCTGAGCCACCCAGGCGCCACCAAAAAGGATCCTTTAACCCAGTTTTTCCTGTCTTTCCCCATTTGCTTATAAAAATTTACAGATAGTTATAGGGCATTTGGATCTTCAATAAAGTAGACACATAAATTTAAATAACATATTTTTATTATTTTATTATTTTACTGAAAAATGAACCGCACATATACATGCACCAGGTAATTTTTTCTCAAAATATTTGTCTGCCTTTCTGGAGTATAAAGGAATCAAAAATGAAATGTTATGAATATGAGATAAGTGGGAAAGCATCAGCTATATAAAAGTGCAGCAGAAAATATTTGAGAAATCAATGACGTTTATAAACTATGTATGATCTTGAGGGGAGTTTGCTTCATTAAGGATGAAAGAAAAATAAAGGTATTCAGCATTGTTCAGGCTCTAATTAATACCCTATTGGGAACCTTGTTAGGTCCTACAACATTCAAATATTGTACACTGTAGGACCTTAGAAGCAGTCAGTAAAAGTAATTGTAGGAAACACTTTTCAGAATAAAGGATTGCTTGATGTTAAAATAATTTCTGTAGAAGACAAGAATTAAGATAGCTAGCTTTCTATTTTGAACCATTGATGAACAGTGGTGGGTAGAAATAAAAATTTTTAAATAGCATATCTGTAGGTTTCTTATTTTTACATTTGTGGCTGTAACATTAAGTATATGAAAAGGAAACTATGACCACATGCAGTAGCCATTTGTTACAAAAGAAAATGAGAAAAATTATTTTGTCTCAGGCTGCTCTTGAAAACTCCTGCTATTATAAACTTTCACTTTAAAATAAGGGACTGATTTTTTAAAAATTGTAACACTTTATATTTGTAATACTTATAAAGCATTAAGACACAGCAAAATGCCAGTTACCACAGATTTTCAGCTTTATCCAGACACTATTTTTATTGTGATTCAACTTATGATTCAAGATACTGACCAGAGAACGTTTTAGGTGAATAATCTTGAATATTTTATTATAAAAGGAAAATGTTTTCTGTAACAAAAGAACTATATTTCTTTACTAATGTGGAAATTTTCATAAGTGATTATAGATTTGGGGCTAATAGCATTAGATAAGAACCATCAAAATTGAATTTAGCACTTCTTCATTTCATGTCCACCAAGCCTGTGCAATGTTAAAGGTAAAAAAGTTCTATAATCATTGCTCAGATGACTTAGTGTGGGTAAGAATGTTATCTAAGTAACAATAGATTGCTGAATACTTATTATGTGCTATTATGCTATATATATATGTATATATATATATATACATATATGTGTATATATGTATATATATATATACATATAGACAAAATCCTGCCAGGTAGGTATTATTATCTAAATTTTACACATAAGAAAATTGAGACCCAAAGAATGTCACTAATTTGTCCACGTTAACCTGGGTAGTACCAGATAAAGCTAAGATTCATATCCAGTCCAGTCTGAATTTCATAGCCATGATTTTTACCCCCAAACCCTGTACTGCCTTTCAAGGTTTACCCTGTAATCTAAAACTACTAATATTTACAGTTAAGTCTATTAAACTCTACCGACTATATTCACAATTGGTTAAGATGTCTTTGCTTTGGAATTTAATCAATCACAAAAGGCACTCTTAATATTGGATGAGAAAGTAAAGAGGGTTATTACTTTAGCCATTATTGCCCAGAAACAACAGAGAACAACTAGATTGTAAATTTCTTAAGAATTAACAGACTGTCCTGCCTAGTATACATTTAAACAATTATTTGATACTGTGTGTGTATGTTTATGTTTCTATGTATAACTAAAATGTCAAAGATTTTGTTTTATTGCTTTGCTGGTAGGAAGACGAACTTAGGTATAGGTCAGAATTATATTATGGTTCCTAAGTAGGAAGTAATTATTCAGAATATACTTGGACTAACTATTGACTAACTACATCCATAAAGAATCACACTGAGCAGGGAGTCTGTAGGATAGCTGGGTGGTGGAAAGGACTTGTACTTCCTGGAGAGGGCACAATCACCTAAGTATTATGTACAGGTTCCTACTTTCCAATTTATCTTTTTTTCTCTCTTAATTGTTGCCTAACTTTCATTAGTGGTGAAGTAGAGAAATCCTGATTGAGGCAGTGTGCTACACTAACTTACAAAATGTCTGTTGAATCACTTCTTTCAGAAAATGTAGGAAAGATGATGTCTGAAATGGAGAAACAAGCTCTTACTGATTAGAATATGTACTATGGAACTATGGGGTCAGACATGGGGAGATATTCTTTCTGTCCTTTTTAAAGCTCTGCTCTTCTGTGATGAAAAGTACAGTGGATTTGGAAAGTGAATGAAAATTCTAATTTTTCCTCACTTCAAGGTTTATTTTATTCAGTTTTGTCTTGTAGAGTTAGAGGGCAGTGTGCCTGCTGTTTTGGGCCTCATTTTCAACAGAGAAGTGAATCCTTACATCATAATGAAAAGAACCACAAATTTTGTGATATTTTACAAAGATCAGATATCAGCACAAGCATGATAATACCAAAATTAATCAAGATTGTGATAACTGAGACAAAACAAAGAATGGAACTTCAGTATCTAATGAGAATGGTGAGGGGCTTTTTAAAATAATAAACTATTTTAATTAACAAGTGTCTGTGAAGGGACACCTTCACTCTTCTACTCTCTGACTTGAAATGATGGTATCACTATTAACTTCTTCATTTGTTTCTAATATCAAATCAGTCATCAAGTTTTGCTGAATCTTCATAATGTTTTCTTTCTTTCTTTTCCAACCATGTACTGAAGTTTAAAACAACACAGGTTGATTATCCTCCAGTTATGGAGGTCAGAAGTCTGAAATAGGTCTTCCTGGGTTAAGATAAAGAAGTCAGTAGCACTTCCAGAAGTCAGTACATTCCTTCTGGAAGCTCTAGAGGAGTGAGTTTCCTGCCTTCTAGAAGATGTCAGCTTTGGCTCATGGCTCATTGCTCTCTCTCAGAGCCACCACCTAGGCTACTTAAAACTTTTTCTTGACCCTATACTCTTGCCTCCTTCTTTCTCTTTAAAAAAAAAAAAAACCCTGTGGGCCCACCCAAATTATCCAGAAGAGTGTCCTATCTCAAGATGCTTAATGTGATCACAGCTACAAAGTTCTTTTTGTCATATGTTAACACATTTATAGGGTGTGGATATCATTTAGGGCCTTTATTCTGCCTATCATTGTCCACTATCTAATCCAATGATTCACATTTTTACCACCAGGAAAATGTATTCTATTCTAGTGTCACTATATGTCTTAACTTATTACAGCATCAGCTCAAAGTTCAACATCCTGTCTAAATCTTACCAGCTAAAAAGTCTCAGATTGCATCCTCTAAAACATCTGAATCAGGTAGAGAGGTCCACTTAAGATGGTTTAAGTATCCTCTAAGAAAATACGCTGTTTTTCCTCTGTGCCCTCATCAATAGTTATTAACAGTCACATTTCTACTAAGAGTCTATTCAAAGCAATCTAGGCTTTTTATTATTTATTTATTTTACTTGTTTTTAAAGATTTATTTATTTATTTGAGAGAGAGAGAGAGAGAGGGAGTGCATGAGTGTGGGGAGGGGCAGAGGGAGAGGCAGAGAGAATTCCAAGCTGACTGTGCACTTGAGTGTAGAGCCTGATGTGGTGCTGGATCCCGGCACCCTGAGAGTCGGCCGCCCAACCAACTGAGTTGCCCAGGTTCCCTCTAGTCTAGGCTTTTCAGATTATGCTCCTCAAAATACCTCCAGCCTCTTCCCATTGCTCAGCTGCAAAGGCAGTCACATTGTAGGTATTTGTTGCAACAGCACTCCATTTCCAGGTACCAACATTGATACGCATTTCCTATTGTTGTCATAAAAAATTACCACTAACTTGGTGGACTCAAACAATACATCCTTATTATCTTATATCAGCACTACAACTTTACATCTAATTTTATTACTTCATTATTAAAATTTTAAAATTTATTTATTTATTTATTTCAGACAGAGTGTGCGCGAGCACGAGTGGGCATGGGGGAGGGGCAGAGAGAGAAGCAGGGCTGCCAGATGAGCTGAGAGCCTCTATATGGGGCTCGATCCCAGGACCCTGAGATCATGACCTGAGCCAAAGGCAGACGCTTAACCAACTGAGCCACCTAGGTACCCCTTATTGCTTCATTATTAGACTACTGAGCTATTCTAAGTACTCTTCTTCCCTCTGCATTTTTTTTTAAGATTTTATTTATTTATCTGACAGAGAAAGATCACAAGTAGGCAGAGAGGCAGGCAGAGAGAGAGAGAGAGAGAGAAACAGACTCCCCACTGAGCAGAGAGCCCGATGCGGGGCTCGATCCCAGGACATGAGATCATGACCTGAGCCAAAGGCAGCAGCTTAACCCACTGAGCCACCCAGGTGCCCCATTCCCTCTGCATTTTTAAAATACCTCCAATACCACTACCAGCAGAACAACAGCAATAATAATAAAAACTGTTAATACTTACTGAGTGCTTAAAATGTGCCAGACACTTTTCTAAGTGTGTTATAAAGATTATCTAAGTTGTTCTATATAATGGTCTTATATGGTAGATAATATTCATACAGCACTTTATAGTTAAAGGGATTAAGACAAA
Organism: Martes martes; assembly: GCF_963455335.1. NCBI lineage: Eukaryota > Metazoa > Chordata > Mammalia > Carnivora > Mustelidae > Martes > Martes martes. Next base: position 28,339,662 of record NC_137891.1, on the reverse strand, counting down.
GAGAGATTATGTGTCCAAGTAATTTACTTGGTAGATGAATGAACATCCAGGTGTCTGCAAAGCAATTGTTTTCCTGAAATAAAGCTTTCAGTGTTCAACTCAAATATTATTATTGTTTCCTTTTAAAATGAAATCTATATTAAGCTATGTTATTGGCCAAATGTTTATTATTATATTCATTTCTAGTCATAATAATTGCTATTGTCTAAACAAGCTTAATCTTTACTTCGATGTTTTTGTATTTCTTACTTTGAAAGATATTCTTTCAGCTTTCTTTACCTTCAGTGTGCATTTTAACCTCCCTCTTTTGCATGACCTGTTCTAACAATTAAATTGTTAAGTCCCATAATGATTAACACCTGTATTATTTAGTTGGCCAATAACCATGCCTATTCTGTTATTTCTTTTTTGATATAGCAAAGGCTTATTTCTCCTTTGTATTATCATGTAAATGTTATGTCTATTATTTTTCCAAGCAGATTATAAATGTATTAAAGATTAATAGAGTATTCTGCCCAATAAACATTAAGTGACTATTTGGAGTTGGGGTGTGGGTGTGCATGTGTGTGTGTATATAAGTAAAAATCCAACGACCTTGTTTTAGGAAAACAACCAAAAAACAAGGCATTACAGTTTTATAGTACTTAGTAATCTGTATATTCACTTACTGTGATCTGTTTTTTATAGATGTCACATATTGAATTGTTATAAGAATGTTGTAAATTGAAGTTGGCTGTTGCCATCCCTAGCATTATTTTCTCCATCACAGAACTGTTCTGATTATTTCTTCATAATAGCACACAGTTCAGTCAAGCTCATAGGGTATCAACAGGAAAAAAAAATATCTTTTGACAATAGAGAAAATAATTTAAATTAATCTTCCATAGAACATAACATGGAATTTCATTCAATGCCCTTTAGAGCAGTGATTCTCTAATCACGGCCATGACCTTTCATTAAATGTTTTCTGCATTCACCAATAGCTGACATAATTCCATCAATGTCTGAAGGTGATTTAAGAAAGAAAATAAATTGCATATGTAAAGCCCATAAGTTGATAAATGTTAGCCTCCAAAGCAAGGGCTTGAACTTTTGTTCTTTACCTTTTATGAAAGAACAAACAGCTCAGAGTAAATTTCCTCAACTCAAAAAACATTTACTGGGTGCTTAATATATGGAAGACACTTATATGTGCCAGAAGACCTAAATACATAAAAGATTTTTTCATAGACCTTACTTTTATAGGGAAAAATAAGTGTTTACATAACTATTTAAAACATGTTGTACATGTACACTATATAGATACAAATAAAAAAGTATTGATGTACCAGCAAGAAAGTGGAAGGGAATGAAAATTGGGTCATTGAAATGAGCATTATGAAGGGTGATTTCCAGAGTTGTATGCAAGGCAAGGTAATGCTGTTACTACCTTTGAGTTGAAGACACAGAGGGAGGAAATGATCATTGGGATGCAGAGACTTTTTTAACTTAATTTAAGAAGAGATTTTTGATTAATAAAAGTGACACAGCAAAGGAGTTGGGGAAATAAATACTCCGACCTCTCTTCCTCTTTCCCTCTGTTCTGTCATTATTCCATGTTGGCTGATACCAGCTGGAATCCAGAGATAAAAGTGTCTAGCTGCATAGCTCAGGTACATTGGCACAAAGGAGAAGGAAGGAGAGGAGGTTTGGAGGAGCATATGGAAGATATTCAGCAAAAATTCAATAGAAACATAAAGGAACAAATGATTACTTGCTGCTAGATGATAGGAGAAAACTCTACTAAGCGGACATTAACACTGAAACTTGAGAGATGAACAGTATTATAACTGGAAGAAAAGGAGGTTACAGAATTTCACGTGAAAGGAATTAGATAAGGAGAGACGTTAGAGCCTACAGATTAAAGCATGGAGTATTTGGGGATTCTGAGTGTTGTGTACTCTCAAATTTCAAATGTTTGTGTAAGTAATGGGATGAAAGTCTGACAGTCCAATGTGTTGTTACTTTAGGAAAGATAACACACACATTAATAACTTTGGTTGTTATGATTTTAAGGGTCTTTTCATTGATGTAAATAAATGTTTTTTTTTTTTTTGTAAGTGATTAAGGTGAAGCAGTGTTTAGATCACTTTTGTAGATTTATTTTATTCAACTCTCTTATTTTTTTTTATACTTAAATCATTTGAAACAGTTTTTAAGTTCTCCTATGGCAGTCTTTTTTCATCTGTTTTTCTGCTTCACCCCCAAATCTTTCTTGTTCTGGAGAATGCTGAAGGTAAAGGAAGGATGTTGGGAAGATTTCATGTAGAAACGGATAAGAAAAAAAGGGATAGTGGGGATGGGAAGGAAAAGAAAGAGGGTAGAGAAGGGGAAAGATGTAGAAGAGGAGGAAGTGGAAAAGATGCCTCTGTTTTAGAGTAAAAAAATCAGGACTTCGGAGTAAGATAAATTTTTGGAACAAATCAGGAATTACCATTTTCCAGTTAAATTGCTGGAGGAATTTTCATTATAAAAATGGAAAGAAGGATAAGCAAAATCCAAGATACTATGTAAAGGAAAGTTTGTAACATGTGATAGATTTGAGCATATGAAAGTTACTTGATAGTTTTGAGGATATGAAAATTACTTGATAGCTTCTCTTCTTTTTTTTTTTTCTTTTCTTTTCTATTTTTCTTTTTCTTTTTCTTTTTTTCCCCAGCACATGGAATTAGTAATTATGAATTTTGCTTTGACTTTGCTACTGATCTGTTTTGAAACACACTGTAACATCCATGTCAATTACAAAACCTATAAAGACATCCAACATTTACAATTTAATTCAGGCTCCTTTTAATATAAAGATGTGGGAAATGAAACCCCAGTATCAGAATCAATAATCATTTAAAATAATAACCCCTAAGCTATCAGCAAGTAGTAATACTGCTGATTTAATGATAAAAATTAAATTCAAAGAAAATAGAGGTTATTATTAAAAGTACACTGCCCTATCTGAATTAAAATAGCAAAAAGAAAATTATCATTCTTAACTTTAGGAGCAGAAAGAAAAAGAAAAACTTGTGAAAGAATGATTTTAAAAGTAACAAACGGTGGGTTGCTATAATAGAGTAAAGTCGATTAGGGGATTGTTTGAGCATAAACAGCCCACAGGATCAGCAGAGACTGTTTTAACACACTTAGGATCATGATCCTGGAGTTAAAAAGAAGAAAGAAAGAAAAGGCAGGGGAGAATGATTGGTTTTTGTAAAATACTTTGCACTGAAATTTACCTTCTGAAATCATAACAATGATGAGCACACATCAGTGGGTAGATACCTTGATGACTCCTTGGGTGATGGGTAGTTACTTGGGATACTGCCTTCTAAGGGCATACAGTAGAAAGCATTGTGGTCCTGTCGTGCTCTCTCTTTCTTTTGAGCAGTTAGCTGAATTGTAAATGTTCAATGTGTTGTCATGATCTGTCCTTTTTGCAGTTTGCCTGACTCACCTAAGATTGATTTTCTAAAGAAAAAGTATCATTACAAAAGATAGTCATTACCTTTATTTTCCTAGCTAACAACAGATTTTATTCAGTAAACATTTTATAATGTATTATTCCAAACATTAGTTAAAAATGTTTTTTGTTTGTTTGTTTGTTTTTTGTTTTGTAGATGAAGTGGCTCAAATTTGATGTTAATTCCATTTGGCTAGAAGCTGCGCAATGCAGTGTTACTTTAAAAAATGGCTCATTATTAATTTTTGCTGTTGAATATAAAAGTACATGAATATGTTTATAGTAGTTGTATTTTGCATGAATAGTGTTTTAAATATACTGTCAAAAAATTTTTTATTTTGTATAATAGATCATTTCTACAAGTGTCCTAAATACAATCTTCCCCTTTGAGAATTTATAGTCTTGCATTAATTAAAAATGTGGGCTCTCTGGTTTATTATTTTTTCTTTATTCAAGAAATGAACTTAAGATATTTATGTCTTATGGCATTTAAATAATCACTGAGAAGGTGTCTTGGACCTAAAAATTACCTCCACTATATTTTCAATGACTTTATGTTGGACCCGTCTCTTCTTTTGGAGAGTGTCACAAAATACCAATTCTGCTGTCTGTGGGATCCATCTCCTGAAACAGTTTGCGGGGAGACACAATTTTAACTCAGTTTTATTGCTTTGGATTTTTAACAACATGTTTCAAATTTATGTTTTGTGTCATTTGTAGCACCTTAAACTTACTTAGTCATTTATAGTTTGGGGGAATGTACTGAATACAATTTGATTTCTCAACTGCCTTTATTCTAACAAAAAGATAAAAACCATACAGTCTGTAGAGAAGGTCAGTATTGCTATTCCATGTGAAGTGTTGTTATTCTGGTCAAAGTTTTATTTTAGAAATTAAATGCTACTTTAAGCTTCACAGCTCACTGGATCTTTCTGTGAACAAAAGAGGACAATTATAAGCTGTTATTAAGGCGATGTGAGTGTCTGCATCAATACAACTTTTTAAGAATAAGTGACACAGGTCAAAGACCCTGGTGGCAAATGGATGTTAGTGGTATTGACTTCATGGTTAGTACTGTCCTAGATATGACTTGAAAGGAGTAACCCAGATGTCATAGACTATAACAAATTCTCAAGTCTCACAGATACCTCATTCCATAATTTGTGTCTGTCAACCCTGATGGTCCTTGATGTTTCTTTCATAAGGACCCTCTGATATCAATGTAGCAGATAAGCCTTTGGAGAATTAGAGTATTAGGATGTAAGCTATTCAAGACCTGGGAAGATGTGCTTGGAAGATAAAACACTTCAATTTCACAAGAATCAGAAGCTGGAACTCATAAACAGAAAGAGAACAGGTACAGATCAAGTCTAAATGAATAAATACCCAGGTAAAGAGGAAATAAGGGAAAACACAATGAAGAGGGCTGCCCTTCTTAGCAATTTGCTATAAAGTTTCTGAAAACTTCATCTTTAATGAAGCATTTTAAATTCAGTGTAATTATTTAAATTGTAATAATTATGTATGGACTTTATATTGAAAATTCAAGATGGTTCATTCCTGAAGAATGAAAAAGCATAGGTATGCATACTTTTGAAGACCTAAATTGAAATAGTGCCCACTTTATAAAATTCCCTACTTTAGTAATATTCTTATTTCTGATATCTCTTTATTTTCCAAAATACTCTACAGATCCTTTTTCTGTTCTTTTTCTTCAGCTCATTCCTTGCTTTTTGAGATTTTCCAAAATTTAAACTAATGCAACAGCTTATTTGAAGTGGGCTATTTGTTATGAATTAATTCGGAGATACTTAAAAGCATAATGAGTAATAAAATAAGCAGGATTCACCACCATCTCCAAAAATATTTTCAATATTTTGATATTTTTTATGTGTTATATAATTTATGCTATACTATGTGTATATAATTTTTTTTTTAAGATAGAGTGTGTATGGGCCCCTGCATTCACATGTAAGGGAGGGGCAGAAGGAGAGGGAGAGAATCTTTTTTTTTTTAAGATTTGTTTGTTTATTTATTTGAGAGAGAGTACATGACCAGGAAAGAGGGAGAGGCTGAGGGAGAGGGGAAGCAGAATCCCTGCTGAGCAGGGAGCTCTATGCAGGGCTCCATCCCAGGACCCCAAGACCATGACCCGAGCCTAAAGCAGAGCTTAACCCACTGAGCCACCCAGGTGCCCCAGGGAAGAGAGAATCTTAAGCAGGCTCTGCACTGAGCACTGAGCCCCACCTCGGTCTCGATCTCATGGCCCTAAGGTCATGACCTGAGCTGAAATCAAGATCTTGGAGGTCATTACCGGAACTGAAATCAAAAGTTGGACTTCAGTCAACTGAGCCACCCAGGCTCCCCATTCACTGAATCATTTCGGAGTACATTATAAAAATGGTGATATTCAACCCTAAATAGTTTTGACAATTGTCAACATAAAACGATTCTCTTATATAGCCATAACCATTATGATATAAAATTAAAAATAGTTTCCTAAAGTCATCTAATAAATACTCCATAACCAAATTTCCCCCATAGTCCCACAAATGTATTTTATTTGGGGGGAAGTCAGGATCCCATCAAACATTATGCCTTTCATTTGATTGTTATTACTCTTAAATAACTTTTAATCTTCCTATTTTTCCCATAAAAATGTCTTTTGGGGAGACCAGGTCAGTTGTATTTTAGAATGTTCCCCATTCTGAATTTGTCTGATTTGTCTTCTGATGATGTCATTTAACTTATTCTACTTTTTGTCTTTCAGTATTATTGATCCTGTGTAATCTCTTAATCTTTTGCTTATCTTTACTATTTCTATGTTAAACTATTTTCCACAGTGAAGACAAAATTTTCTTTAAGAAACATAGACCTCATTATGCCCTTTTCCCTTATGATAGCGTAATATCCAAACTCCTTAGAATCATTTTCATGAATCTTCTTCATATCTGGCTTTTATGTTTTCCTCCATGGACAACCTTCCTTTTCCATCTACAGCTCCCTAGAGGAGGCTCACCCACACCAAGAAGTCATGTTAGGTCAGACAAGGATATGAGATAGAAATAACTATTTTAAACTAAAAACTGCATTTTATTTTATTTATTTTTAAAAGCTTTATTTATTTATTTATTTTATTATGTTCAATTAGCCAACATATAGTACATCATTAGTTTTTGACGTGGTGTTAGTGATTCATTAGTTGCGTGTAACACTGAGTGCTCATCACCACACATGCCCTCCTTAATACCCATCACCTGGTTACCCTATCCCTCTACCCTCTCCCTCCTATAACCCTCAGTCTGGTTCCCAGAGTCCTGAGTCCCTCATGATTTGTCTCCCTCTCTCATTTCTTCCCATTCAGTTTTCCCTTCCTTCCCCGGTGGTCCTCCATGCTATTCCTTATGTTCCACAAATAAGTGAAACCGTATGATAATTTCTTCCTCTGCTTGACTTATTTCACTAAGCATAATGTTGATGCAAATGGTGGGTATTCCTCCTTTCTGATGGCTGAGTAATATTCCATTGTATATATAAACCACATCTTCTTTATCCATTCATCTGTCAAAGGGCATCTTGACTCCTTCACAGTTATATATTGTGGACATTGCCACTATAAACATTAGAGTGCATGTGCCCCTTCTCAGTACATCTGTATCATACACAAAGATAAACTCAAAATGGATGAAGTACCTAAATGTGAGACAGGAATCCATCAAAATCCTTGAGGATAACATAAGCAATAACCTCTTCAACATTGGCCACAGTGACCTCCTTCAAGACATGTCTCTAAAGACAAGGGAAACAAAAGCAAAAATGAACTTCTGGGCCTTCATCAAGATCAAAAGCTTTTGCTCAGCAAAGGAAACAGTCAACAAAACAAAGAGGCAACCCACAGAATGGGAGAAGATATTTGCAAATGACATTACAAATAAAGGGCTAGTATCCAAGATCTATAAAAACTTCTCAAATTCAACACCCAAAAAACAAATAATCCAGTCAGTAAATGGACAGAAGACATGATAAGACATTTCTCCAAAGAAGACATACCAATGGCTAATAGACACATGAAAAAATATTCAACATCACTAGCCATCAGGGAAATACAAATCAAAACCACAATGAGGTACCACCTCACACCAGTCAGAGGGGCTACAATTAACAGGACAGGAAACAAGTATTGATGAGGTTGTGGAGAAAGGGGAACCCTCTTACATTGTTGGTGGGAATGCAAACTGGTACAGCCGCTCTGGAAAACAGTATAGCAGTTCCTCAGGATGTTAAAAATAGAGCTGCTCTATGACCCCAAAACTTCACTTTATGAAAGTTGGTTGGAAGACAAATTTTTCCCAAGAGACTGTATAAAGTCTCCAATTCAGATTCCTAGTATAAAAAGATAAAATCCCAACTTTGGAATGTTTTTAAGTCAAGCCCACTTTTTTTTGTTGTTGTTTTTTTAATTTTATTTCTTTTCAGTGTTCCAAAATTCATTGTTTATGCACCACACCCAGTGCTCCATGCAATACGTGCCCTCCATAATACCCACCACCAGGCTCACCCAACCCCACCCCACTGTCCTCCACACCCTTCGGTTTATTTCTCAGAGTCCACAGTCTCTCATGGTTTGTCTCCCCCCCGATTTCCTCCAACTCACTTCTCTCCATCTCCCAATGTCCTCCATGTTATTCCTCATTCTCCACAAGTAAGTGAAACCATATGATGATTGACTCTCTGTGCTTGACTTATTTCACTCAACATAATCTCTTCCAGTCCCATCCATGTTGATACAAAGTTGGGTATTCATCCTTTCTGATGGAGGCATAATACTCCATTGTATATATGGACCATATCTTCTTTATCCATTCTTCCGTTGAAGGGCATTTTAGTTCTTTTCCTCAGTTTGGCGACTATGGCCATTGCTGCTATGAACATTGGGGTACAGATGGCCCTTCTTTTCACTACATCTGTATCTTTGGGGGCAAATACCCAGTAGTGCAATTGCAGGGTCATAAGGTAGCTCTATTTTTAATTTCTTAAGGAATCTCCACACTGTTTTCCAAAGTGGCTGCACCAACTTGCATTTCCACCAACAGTGTAAGAAGGTTCCCCTTTCTCCACATCCTCTCCAACACATGTTGTTTCCTGTCTTGCTAATTTTGGCCATTCTAACTGGTGTAAGGTGGTATCTCAATGTGGTTTTGATTTGAATCTCCGTGATGGCTAATGATGATGAACTTTTTTTCATGTGTCTGTTAGCCATCTGTATGTCTTCTTTGGAGAAGTGTCTGTTCATGTCTTCTGCCCATTTTTTGATGTGATTATCTGTTTTGTGTGTGTTGAGTTTGAGGAGTTCTTTATAGATCTTGGATATTGGCCCTTTATGTGTAGTGTCATTTGTGAATATCTTCTCCCATTCTGTGGGTTGTCTCTTTGTTTTGTTAACTGTTTCGTTTGCTGCTGCTGCGCAGAAGTTTTTGATCTTGATGAAGTCCCAAAAGTTCATTTTCTCTTTTGTTTCCTTTGCCTTTGGAGACATATCTTGAAAGAAGTTGCTGTGGCCAATGTCGAAGAAGTTACTGACTATGTTCTCTAGGATTTTGATAGATTCCTGCTTCACACTGAGGTCTTTTATCCATTTCCAGTTTATCTTTGTGTATGGTATAAGAGAATGGTCGAGTTTCATTTTTCTACACATAGCTGTCCAATTTTCCCAGCACAATTTATTTATTTATTTTTTTAAATATTTTTTAAATATTTTATTTATTTATTTGACAGAGCGAGAGAGATCACAAGTAGGCAGAGCAGCAGGCAGAGAGAAAGGGGGAAGCAGGCTCCCTGCTGAGCAGAGAGCCCAAAGCGGGGCTCGATCCCTGAGATCATGATCTGAACCGAAGGCAAAGGCTTACCTCACTGAGCCACCCAGGCGCCCCTCCCCCAGCATAATTTATTAAAGAGACTGTCTTTTTTCCACTGTATTTTTTCCTGCTTTGTCGAAGATTATTTGACCATAGAGTTGAGGGTCCATATCTGGGCTCTCTACTCTGTTCCACTGGTCTATGTGTCTGTTTTTGTGCCATACCATGCTGTCTTGGTGATCACAGATTTGTAGTAAAGCTTGAAATCAGGCAACGTGATACCCCCAGTTTTGTTTTTCTTTTTCAACATTTCCTTAGCAATTCAGAGCCTCTTCTGGTTCCATGCAAATTTTAGGATTGTTTGTTCCAGCTCTTGGAAAAACACTGGTGGAATTTTGATTGGGATGCAAGCCCACTTTTTTACAGGTGATCATTAAAATAAAAATGACCCTCCCCTTTCCATCTGACTTCTGTTTGGTCTTGTACATGGAAAGCTTTGTCTTTATTTAACTGTAACTGAGTCAATAAACTTTTACCCTATGATTGTGTCTCACTTGGTTTGGTTTGTTTGTTTGTTTGGGAACTTAGAGGCATGAACTCTTTCTATCCTTACACCTAGCTTCTCTTAAGACATGTTGTATAAACTCTCTTTAAGTTTTTTAATTTAATTTGATTTTATGTTTTTTCCCCTTTGAGTTTTTAGCTTGCACCTTCATGTCTGAATTAACCCTTACATTTATAGTAACTCTCATTACTTTTCATCATGGACTTTATTCACATTCACCAACCATATTCATATTCTCTATGCTGGCTGACTATTTTATTTAAAAAAAAATTTTTTTTTTTTTAATTTAACAGAGATCACAAGTAGGCAGAGAGGAAGGCAGAGAGAGAGAGGAGGAAGCAGACTCCCTGCTGAGCAGAGAGCCTGATTCGGGGCTCGATCCCAGGACCTCGGGACCATGACCTGAGCCAAAGGCAGAGGCTTAATGCACTGAGCCACCCAGGTGCCCCAGGCTATTTATTTATTCATTTGTTTGAACATCTTTCTCTTCATCCAAGGTTGGTTCATAAGCTTCCTGGATTGATCTAGGAAACTGCTTCTCCCAAGGCCTGCCCAAGATTCTCTTTTCTGTAAGATTCTCATTTCTCAGGTAGACTGACCTGCCCCTTGATAAGACTTGTTGTATTTCTTTGTTGGTTTATCTTACAGTGTATTCATTATTCATGGAAAACACTTGTTTCTGGTTCAGTCTTTGTATGTTAGGATGATAATAATAGTAGCAACTTCACCAAACTTGTTCCTGCTCTAAGGCCTTAAAAAGCCATTTATTATGCCTGTAATGAAAACAGGGATGATCATGATGCTAATGATAGTGGCCGTGAAACCTAACATTAAGATAGGATTTGCTATATTTAGGTACTAATCAAAGTCCTTTTTATAAATTAAGTCATTTAATAATCCTAACTCTCTGACATAGGTGTTTTTACTATGTTCTTTTTATAGAGGAAGAAATTGATGAACAATGACATTAAATAGCTTATGTATAGTCACAGCTAGTATATGCTAGAAACAGTTCTCAAACATGAAAAATCTAGATATAGTATTTCTTTCCCTTTCACTATGGTTTCCCATAACTTCAGATATTCACTTTGCTGACTTTTTACCATTCAAAGCTCAGCTAAAACATCACTGACTCAGAGGGGCTTCCCATATCAACCAGTCTAAATTTGTCTTGCTGCACACCATTCCCACTTGCATCACTATTAATTCCATTACCTTGTTTTCTTTTTTAAATTTCTTTTTTAGCAGGGACGCCTGGGTGGCTCAGTTGGTTAAGCCGCTGCCTTCGGCTCAGGTCATGATCCCGGGGTCCTGGGATGGAGTCCCACATTGGGCTCCTTGCTCAGCAGGGAGCCTGCTTCTCTCGCTGCCTCTGCCTGCCTCTCTGCCTACTTGTGTGTACTCTCTCTCTGACAAATAAATAAATAAAATCTTTAAAAAAATTTTTTTTTAGCACTCATCATTATTTAAATTTATTTATCTATGTATTCATTCCCTGGCCCTGGAATATAAACTCCTTGAGCAGAGAAAAATTCTGTCTCCTTTAGTATCCAGTTCTGGTACTACCGCAATGACTGGCACATTATAGTTGTTAATAATTGTTCAAGAACTTATATAATTGAATAAATAATTGTTATAGTTGTAGGATTAATGGATTTTTGTGAAGATTGCATACCATAAAACATTTCAGAACTATGGGATTTAGAATTAGTCCAGACTAGGTTTGAGTTTTGGCACTATCAGTGTCCAGATGTATGATCTTTTACTAACTATTGAAATTTCTTAAGCTTGTTTAACGTTTTAGAATACAAATAGTAATGCCTACATTATACAGTTGATTTGAGGCTTAACTTTAATTACATTTGTAAACTTCAGTATCTCTTACATATCATTCTAATGTTTGCTTTACATGTTATGCAGAGAGTGATCTATTTGGAGTGGAAAGAGGTTAGAGCATGAAAGAATATCTAAAAAATGAGGCAGAATTAGATTGATAACAACAAAAGGAAATTTAGTACGAAATTAAGTTTACATACAACCAGAATTAGATGTTTACTGCATAACCACACTCTACCAATATTTGTTGGTTTCTAAAGGGCTGATAAAGTACACCCCTTTATTCTCTTCTTGGGTTTAGTCCAATAAAGAGATACAGACTGGTGTCAGAAGGATGGTGATTACGAGTGGAGGATATGGCTGAGATGATGGTCCCAGTGTTTTCCTTATGTTTCAGCTCATTAGAAATCTTATCCTGCCAGTCGGTACTGCAGAAGTTGCTTTGCTGTGGCAGAGCCCACTGTGGAAAATTATCATGTAAATGAGGAGACACTGTGTGCCTTCTCTAGCCTAGCAGATTTTCAAGAGAGGGAGAAAGGACCAAGTCCTGTTCCTTTTCTTAAGCTCACCATCACAGACCATGTCTTCATTTAGTAGAAGCCTTGAGGTGGGAGAGGGAGAGGACAGTCTTTCCAATTCAGTGTTTCCAAGTGGTAGGTAGCAATTATTTGCTGTCATCAATATTCATGTTTTAGTAAAGTGAACTAAACATGGTTCGTTATAAAGCGTTTAGCTGGGTTTGTTCTGAACTAAGTGACTTGTTGTCTTTACAAAATATTTAAAATAAGTGAATCTGATGAGGATTTTTTAGAATTTTATTTATTTATTTGACAGAGAGAGAGATCACAAGTAGGCAGAGAGGCAGGGAGAAAGAGAGAGAGAAGCAGGTTCACTGCTGAGCTGAGAGCTCAATTCAGGGCTCGATACCAGGACCCTGAGATCATGACCTGAGCCGAAGGCAGAGGCTTAACCCACTGAGCCACCCAGGTGCCCCTGATGAGTTACTTTTAAGAAGAGAGATGTATGTGATCAAGATGAATCTCTGGTCACTATTCCAGGAAGACAGGCTGATGGATAGAGCAGTGTCCCTTACAGAAAGCTGCCTGGACAAATCTGTTCAGGGGAACTTCATGTATCACACATTGTGGAGACCAAAATGGCTGCTGAAGTAGACCAATAATACCTGTTGAATAAATTTATATTCTCAGCACAAGGAAATGGGATGACATAACTCCATGAGATATGCATTTTCATCATTAACAGAAAACTCACGTTTATAGACATCTCTGGCAACTGTTTTGAATTTCAGCTGTTTTGAATTTTGTACTAACAGATAAGTACATTCTGCTTAAAAGCACTTTCAACACTTTTATTGCCTTGTCATTAGAGTAAATGTGAATGGTGTGCAGTATTGTCAGCGGCCATTTACATGGAATGTTGAAGTAGTCCCTTGTCTCTTTGACTAATTAGACATGAGTTGTTAGCTCTTTTTATTATTTTTGAAACTGCTCACATTAGTATAGTAGATTTTGCATAATTTATCCAGTGCTACACATTTGAAAACTCTCTCTGTACTAGCCAGAACATCACTCACTGCCAATTTGTTACCAGTGCATTATCATCTTAAGTTGAATTATCTTACGGAATGATCCATTTGTTTGAATAATGAATCTTTCAATGAAAAAAGATTTTTTTCATGTTTTAATTATTAATATTTATATTAAAACATATTAAATTTTAACAGACTAAAAATAAACATTATTAAAAATGTACACATTATTGGTTTTGTAATCTTGCCTCATTATTTTAAAAGCAAATTTTCTCAGAGTCTCCCAGTTTTGAAGCCACCTTTTCCAAAGAATATTCCAAAGACTTAGACTATTTATTATTTCTGTTTAGTACAATTAAATTGTATCAACATAAGATTGCAGTGGCATAATTTGCATAATGGCAGTCTTTGTTTTGCACAGTGCCATGTTGACTGACACCCTTACTTATTGGAATCATCTCCTCACTTTGTATAGATCCTTGGTAACTGAGCTCTGCAAAGCAAGGACGCAATTCCAATATGCCTCCAATACAGCAATATGTTTCAGTTAGCACTGTGCTTTGCAAAACAAAGACTGACTATAATTTTATATGTGCAGTTTTCTTCTTTAAATCAGTAACTTGGGCACAATCAAATGTTTCTTATCACAAGTCATTATAGAGTACTTTTTCATTGATGAATTCTCAAATTAGGTAAAACCTTAGATACATGCCTCTAATATTTATAGTGAATAGTTTATATGCTTTCACTCACCTTGTTTTCTGAAAGTGCAAAATGTAATCAGCACTGGCATAGTGCTATTACCTCATGTTATGATGGTCACCCTGGATTTCAAAGTGTATTTGACACTGGGGATCTTTGGTTTTTCCACTTACATGTTTCTTCTCTACAGCCCTTAAATTTGTCTTAAAAACAACTGTAGAATATTTATCACCTCTGGTCCATTCATATTTTTTTAAAAAGTGTATCCTAATTTCAGAGGGATAAAAGAAAAAAAATTGTAGTTAAACTTAAAAATAAATCAATTATTTAAAGATAGTTTTAAATAAAGTATTCTTATAATTTTAAATGTGTAACTCAACTATTTTAATTTTTACACATTGTGAATTTAATCGGTCCCATGCATTTCTCATGTTTTTACATTGGTTTTTGTGTTTTAGATTTTGATAATTTCATGACTTTCTACCTTAGTCACAATTTGTTGTTAATCTGTTAACAATCTGCTCTTTCCATGAGAAAAACATTGCCAGGCTAGCCTTCTGTTCAAAGAAGCTTGGGCAGACCCGAGCCCATCCAACAGCAAAAAGCTAAGCCCAGACAGACCTGTGTCTTGAACCAAGTCCCCCATTTAAACTCAGTCTAGATTAACCACTCTTCAGACAAGCTTTTTGTTTTGCACGAGTTTTGACAAGTACATTGTCAAAAGTATTTTGGGGAGTACTTTTTGCTTATGTTTAAGAATTACCACCAATATTTATTTCTTAAACACAGCGGCTGTACGTAGTGCTCCTTCAATGTCTGAAAAGATAATGTCCTGTAATTGCTACTTGCTATGCTTAACCAAGAAAAATAAGCAGCGATATTAGAAAAACAAAACAGAACAACCCCCAAACCTTGATAAAGTAGAGAAGCAAATATAGACTTCATATAATTTTATAGTCTCATAAACATTTGAAAACTCTTATTACCAACCATTCTAAGAGATATGTCTATCATAATCTTAGGTTTAATTATTTTATATAACAATTCAACAACTTATATAGTTCTTGAACCCATGCTAAATATTCAGTAAATGAATTGAACTGACTTGATTCCTTTGTGTGAGCAAAACATTTTTGAGCTATTTTATTTCCAGAAAAAGATAACTACATAAATGTGTAGGGGGGGCAACAATTTGCCACCCCCGAGTGTGTCCCTTTGGCATTTATATTATTTTAGGTTGCTTACTATTATTATTTAAAGATTTATTTATTTTAGAGAGAGAGAGTGTAAGTGAGAGAGAGACTGTGAGCAGGGAGGGGGCAGAAGGAGAGTGAGAGGGAGAATCCTAAGCAGACTCCCCACTGAGTGCAGAGCTGACACAGGGCTCCATCTCTCAGGCTCCATCTCATGTCCCTGACATCATGACCTTAGCTGAAATGAAGAGTTGGACACTTAACCAACTGAGCCACCCAGTTGCCCCTAGGCTGATTACTTTTAAGAAAGAGAAGACTCAAAAAGCTTTTCTTTTTTGCCTCCCTTCCCTAACTAACTAAAAGAATTTAATAGAGGATGTGTTCCTGGAAGGGAGATTTCACCACAGATAACTATAGTATAATATGAAGTAGGTAAGGTAGAAAGGGAGGAATCTAGCAAGGCCTGTTCAGTCAAAGTCTTCTGTTTAATTATTTCTTCATGGCCCAGCAAGTGTTTACCAAACATATAGTCTTTTTTTTTTTTTTTTTTTAAAGATTTCATTTATTTGAGAGAGAGTGAGTGAGTGAGAGCATGAGAGGGGACAGGGTCAGAGGAAGAAGCAGACTCCCCACTGAGCAGGGAACCCAATGTGGGACTCTATCCTGGAACTCCAGGATTATGACCTGAGCCGAGGGCAGTTGCTTAACCAACTGAGCCACCCAGGCGCCCCATACTGTTTTTGCTTTTCCTGTGAATTGTCTTCCTTCTAGTTAGTCTAGAATGGCACATATATATCATTTTTCCTCACTGTCTTTGGAATCTTTTATGTTTAAAAGATTCTCTTATGTATATAATTCTTATATACATAAGATTCTCTTATGTATATAAGTCTTATATACATAAGATTCTCTTATGTATATAATTCTTATATACATAAGATTCTCTTATGTATATAATTCTTATATACATAAGATTCTCTTATGTATATAATTAAATTTGATTCTCTCCTGTTAATCTGTGTCATGTCAATTTAATTTTTAGACCAGCCAGAAGAACCTTAAAGGATAGAGTAAAATTTTTCCTCTCCAAGAAATACAAAACAATACAATGGTGCTATTCCCAGATTTGAGATGAGTCTAATCAAATGGCACTTTGTTCTTGCATTTTTATCTTCTCTGTCCATGGCTAATTGTTTCTTAGGACCTCTTTATTTTATTTATTTATTTATTTTTAAAATTTTGTTTATTGGAGAGAAAGAGAGTGAGACTGCACAGAGGGAGCGGCAGGCAGAGGGTGAAGCAGGCAGAGGGAGAAGCAGGGTCCCCGCTGAGCAGGGAGCCCAATGCAGGACTGCCGGACTTGATCCCAGGACCCTGGGATCATGGCCTACGCTGAAGGCAGATGCTTGACTGACTGAGCCACCCAGACATCCCTCTTAGGGCCTCTTTAATAGAAAATACAGAAAGTCATATTCTCTGCTATTTTGAATTTATGTTTCGTATTATTTGTAGAATAATATCCCATGAAACAAAAATCTGCGATTGTCATTCCTTTGCTTAAAAATCCATAGTGTCTTTATAGGCAATGATCTACAATGTAAGTCCCATTATTTAGCATGATGTGTAGAAGTATATTTTCAATCCATTTGTAATGTTTACCTGTTTTTCTACCCATCCAACCTAAATTCTTACTGTACAGAATAACTTCATGCTTAATTATATACTATTTTCTCTGTCTGAAATGCCATTTTCTGTTTTATACACCAGGAAAATGTCTGCTTATTTTTCAAAGCTCAACACAAATATTACATTCTTTGTGATACTGACACTCCTGTCCCTTATGCAGAGATAGTCCCTCTTTTGTCCATGTACCCATAACAGTTCGTGCATGTTTCTATTATATCACTTCTTGTACTATGTTTCTGATTTTTTGTAATCCCCACTAGAATTTATCTATTACTCAAAGATAATATTTTATTTTTTGTACATTTTTGGAGAATTACCAGAGTTCAGTATAAAATAATTATTTTGTAATAAACTTGGAAAGGTTAAACAAGGTAAATAAATCACATTGAGGTTAGTAATTACCAAAAGGTACTACTACTGTCTTTTAACTTCACAGCTATCGTGGTTTTATACAGCTGTCACTTAAAAAGATGCTGTTAAGAGTCTCAACTATTTGGTGTTATGTTTTCATAGGCTCATCTACATAATCAGTCAAAATAATAGGTTCTTACTCCCCAAGGGGTTTTTGTTGAGTAATTATTATGAATAATTTAAATAAATATTCCATTATATTACTAATACTTACTACAAACAATATAATGAATGGTGAAAAGTAGAATGATTAAGAACCCTCAAAATAGCCCTGCTGAAATTTTTTTTGCATTTCATTTGTCTTTGGTTTTAGTTCAAGCCTGGCACATAGAAGCTGTGCATATATTTATTAAATTCTGCATTTTTGTTTCAAACAAAATATTTAGTTTTCCTTATTATCATCATCACTTTAAGTATTTTTTATTTATTATTACCAAAATAATAAAATTTGTTACTGCAAAATGGAAAACACAAATAAAAAAATGGAAACTTGAAATTACTCATCATTGCTCTATCCAAGATACACACACAACATTTACCATGTGTCTGTCTTTATTTATCACTATCTATTAATCTATATTTTGGCAAAAATGAGGTCTTACTATACATATATTGAAATCTTATTTTTTTTTTACTGAATAATACATCATGAACATATTTCTGTATATTACATATATAGTTCTATAGTCTTGCTACCAAAAGTATGACCATGGACCAACAGTGTGGACATCACCTGGTTTCTTTTTAGAAATACAATATCTCAGGCACCTGCCTGGTCCTTCTGAGTCAAAAATCTGCATTTCAATAAAAGCCTTGAATGATTAAATGCAAATTAAAAATAGAAAAACCTTACTATACAGCATCATTTTTAATTGCCACTGAGGGTGAGCAGAAGAAACCACCGCAAAATGTGCCGTTTTGGTATATTAATTATTTTGAATTAAAGTTACTTAAGAAACAGCCAGTGCAAGAAGGACACTCTGACCCCCTTGTGTTCCCCTGAAAGCTGGAAATAAACCTTCCCTGTGAAAGTTACCCTCCCTCTACCAGGTTGAAGAGAGACATCCTTATCAGAGATAGGGCATGTAGAGCTGAGAAGTCTATTTAAACAAACTTTGTTACTCTTTACTACTAGTTTACTACCTCAAGCCCCAACAATTGTCTTGTCAGTTCTTTAAAAATTTATTGTTTCTTTATCTAAAAGGTATAAAAGCTGCCTGCTTTTAATCCCCATATCTCTGCAGTTCCCATATATACAAAATTAACATTTTTCCTCCTGTTAATCTGTTTTATGTCAATTTAATTATTAGACCAGCCAAAGAACCTAGAAGTGAAGAAAAGGAAAGTTTTCCTTCTCTAACCACATGGTATTCATTTTGGTTATATCATAATTTATTTAACTACTCTCCTGGTTGCTTTCCTTCACCGCTTGAAGCAAATAATATTTTCTTTTTTATGTAATCCCATTGGGTGATCATCACATAATTTTTCTGTTCCTCTAATTCCTTATTTATAGAGAATTATTTTCCTTTTTTTTGGATTATCATATGTAATTCTAAGAAAAACCATTTGTGTATATACACCAAATTTTAGAGAAACTACAAGAAACTTGTGTAACTAGAGCCTAGGTAGAATGATACTATAGTTAAGATGGGATAGTATGATAAAAAAAGAGGTCATGTCCAGATTTGAGTCATTATTCTCATTATGTCAGGGAGTTGTTGAGTGGTTTTAAGCAGATTTGAATTTTAAAATTTAAAATATGAATTTTAAAATGATTAACCAGGCTTTAGTGTAGTTACATAGATTTTAAAAGAGAGATTCGGTAACTTGGATAGGGTGATAACAATGGAAATGAAGATGAAGGACAGGTAGTTGAGAATTAGAATCAAGGTTTGGTCATGGTTGGGATTTGGGGCTGAAATGGAGGTGTCATGGATGGCTCCTAGATTTATGGCTTGAGAGACTGTGTGGATGGTACAAATTAGTAAATACTAACAATGTATTAATTTTCAATATGGAAAAAAAAGTGTTTATGAATTCACTTTATGTCATGTTGAAGTTAAAGTTCCTCGAGATGGCCAAAAGAAACTTCTCATTTTCAGTTTTTCCACTGAAATCTGAGTATTTAATAAATGTTATTATCTTTATAGTTTTTTTCTTTTTTGACTTTCTTATTCTGCCATCTGGTTTGCTTAGAATTTGTAAGTACTCTTATTAAAACCTTGAGATATGCTCCTAAGAATTTTCACGCCTTCCAAGCTATTGTTATTCTTTTTTTTTAAAGAAGATTTTATTTATTTATTTGACAGAAATCACAAGTAGACAGAGAGGCAGGCAGAGAGAGAGGGGGAGACAGGCTCCCTGCTGAGCAGAGAGCCCGATGTGGGGCGCTCGATCCTAGGACCCTGAGATCATGACCTGAGCAAAAGGCAGAGGCTTTAACCCACTGAGCCACCCAGGTGCCCCACTATTGTTATTCTTGATTAAATCTTAGTATGAATGTCCAAGTGTTTTGGTATCCTGAAGATAAAACCTTAATGACACTTGTGTTCACTCATACAAACAGTCTATTTAGTTGGGTCTCTGATAATAACCATTTTCCCCTCTCATCAAGGACCTTGATATTTTCTTTTAGTCACTGATTGAAACTCTTTTTCAACCCAGATAATGCACTGGGATATATAGTGCTCCCAACTAATCAAACTGTAATTATTACTTCTGTCCTGAAATTCTGCATTCTACCTATCAGATCAGAAAGTGGTCAGAGCTTAAAGATCAATAGTATCCAGAGTTAAAGTGTGCTGTATTCTGGCTGTTGGGACTTTAGGTGAGGCTTGCTTTCACAAGAAATAAATGATAGATCCTTTAGTTTGAGCTCACCGTGCCTCAGGTGTTTTCTATCAGCCCACCATCAAGACTGCATGCTTCAGGGTGAAGTCCCCAAAACTATGACTTATTATGTAAGAACAAAAGAATATCAAAAGGGACTCTTTCTAAATTTAGTAGAGTGCTCAATACATAGTGTGTTCTCAAAGGAACTGAATGATTGAAGTCAGATAAAACTGTGCAACTAAATTACAGAATTTCACATACCTCCAGTTTAAACTAAGACTTGCAGGTATAGTTTTGAATGTGCAAAAAAGGATCATCATATTAACTTTTCTAAAACACTAAAGACCAGTGATTAATTTAAATCGCAGTTTAATGTTGTAAACATGATGGATACAATTATTCGGGTTCTGCTTAGGATCTTTCTTCAATAAGCAATTTGGACTATGAACAAATTCTTGTTTTATGAGAGTGAGGAACTGTCTTTTGCCTGTTGTATGTAGGAATTCACATTAATCAAAGCCCACGTTGGATGACTTTTGTAGGAATTAGCCAGAATAGCAAATAATAGCAAGATGGTACAGATTTGACAGCCTGATTCTAACTTTGAAAACTCTAAAAAGATAGATACTTTTTCATGGCCAGTTATTGATGAATAATGCATTATCACTAAAAAGTGACCAACTTGGGGGCATCTGGGTAGCTCAATTGGCTAAGCATTTGTAGTCTGTTAACAATCTGCCTTTGGCTCAGGTCATGATCCTGGGGTACTCGAATTGAGCCCCGCATTGGCCTCCCTGCTTGGTGAGGAGTCTGCTTTTCCCTCTCTCTCTGCCCTGCTCATGCTCTCAAGCATACACATGCTCTCTCTCTCTCTCCCCCACTCTCTCTCAAATAAATAAATAAAATCTTTATTTAAAAAAAAGGGACTTGGGGTGCCTGGGTGGTGTAGTGGGTTGAGTGTCTGACTCTTGATTTCAGCTCAGGTCATGATCTCAGGGTCCTAGGATTGGGTCCTGCATTTGGCTCCATACTTAGCATGGAGTCTGCTTGGAATTTTCTCTGTCTCCGCCTCTGCCCCTCCCAACCAAGTTCTCTCCCTCTCTCTCTCACATAAATAAGTCTTAAAAGAAAAAAAGGACCAACTTAAGGTATGATCATGAAACACCCATTCCTATAAATCTCATTATGGTTATGGCATTAAAAAAGAAAAGTTTTTACCTGAACAAAATAATAAACTTCTTTCTTGAGACTCACATGTAAAAAGTAACAGATTTCCTAAAGTTCTAATTAAAATTCTGATTCTCAGAGGAATGTGTTTGATGTATCATACCTCTCTATAACATTCAAAAAACACTTTGAGAGATGTGTGAGGTACATATGCAGTATACATAACTTGAATTTATGTATTATTAAATTGATTAAGAAATTCTTGTCAATATGCTTCAGCCTTTATTTTTTAAAGTAAGTAAAGATAAAATTATAATGGTTTGGACTTTTAATTAAAGGATCCTGTGTTTCAGTAATGCACATTTCAGTTTAATTATAAAATTTTGCCTACTGATGCACTTCATTATTAATGAGATACCATCCAATTACATATAATATTCCTTTGAAAATAAGATTTAAGCTACTTTTCAAATATGTAAGAACCAGTATTCTCTGTGCTGTTTTTTTCTGCACTTGAATTGACCATGGAGAGAATATGCTTTTCTTTCTTTAATAAAGTTATCCACTTACCAACACTTTCATAAGAAAAAAAGTCAGAACAATACTTTTTGTCATCTTGTTTTATTAGTAGCCAAGTCAAATATGTTCCTTGATATTTAGAAAGATAATTATATTTTAGATAAAACTAACACTATTAATTTTATGGCAGAGGTCTCATACACATACACACATATTTAGTTACAAACTTGAGTAATGACCTCTTTTGGGAGAAGGATGAATTACTGAAGTACTGAATTTGGAATTAGGGTACCTGGAGTCCAGTCCTGATTTTATTACCATCTGGTAGTACTTTGTAGTCTTATACAAATCACTTACTCTCTGATACTGGATTCCCGGTGTCAAATAGAGATAGTATTTGATTATCATTTATCCTTCAGCTCTGATAATATAACTGTGGTAGATTTTATACATCTCTTTGTATGTATACTGACTGATACATTGTATACAATTATTGCTTGTGTATATGTTTGTAAATGTAGACTTCATTAAAGAGAAATTCATTAAAGAGAAATGGCAAAAAGAAAATGTAAGAAGCTCAGTGGGAAAATGGACAAAGAATATAAATAAGCAAGAAAAGGAAGAGAAAAAATGGATAGTTAACAAGCATATTACAAAATGAATGTCTGTACTCATTACAGAGAAATACAAATGGAAAAGTAATAAGCCAAGATGAAGAAAAATAAATAGAAGCTGTTCTTTTCCATGGAGATAGAGGGCAGAGATTATGACAGTTGAAATACTACACCCCGGCTCTTGCAAATATTAGATTTGCTGGCATTTTTTTTATCAGCCATATTATCTATTATCATTCTGAATTAGAGAAAAATAGCCCTATTTTGGGGTGTTTTGATGTCAAAATTTTCTTTCTCTTCAACTTTAAATGTTCCTCTCCTATTAGGCCAACCATTATCATCCTGTTTTCTTTAAGGTGATTTGTGTCCTTGGGTGTATTTCTCTTCAGAGTCTTAAGCTGAGAATTTCATCAAAGCCTAGCAGGCGGGTTAAAGGACAGAAGGAAGAGAAGACTTTCTTAGTTCACACCCTCACTCGTCACTTAATACCTGTGTCACGTTGGCACTTTCTTAATCTCTTTGTGTCTCAAATCCTTGTTTGTAAAATTAGGGTGCTAATGAAAGATATATCTCATAAAGTTGCATTTCGAATTAAATGAGTTAAACAGGATAAGAACTAAAAAAGATGTGCTGTATAATTAAAAAGCTACTAGTAAAGGGAGTATTGCCGCTGAGAACATTGTGTAAAGCTTGTTTCTTGGTGGTTCAGGGGAAAACTCTGTCCCGGGTCCTCAAATAGTCACATTTCTAAACTTCATACAATTTCAGATTCAATTACTAACTTATTTAGGACATATGTGGATATAATCAACCATCATTTACCAAGAGCTGATTATATGTCAGGTATTTTGGTATGTACTTTCGTATGTCAAATTAAACAAGGAGGCAGTTAGACTGAGGTGCGGCGTATGGAAGCAAATCCCAAATCTAAGCTTGTAAATGCCTCTGGGTTATAAATGGAAACCTAAGGACAACCAGTCACAAAGAGCCACCTCTGCTTTAAGCCGTAGCCAGTCAGTAATTTCCTTGCTTTGCTTCTGCATTTTCTCTATAAAAGTCTCTTCTGAGCCTGGTTGGTGTAATGCTGCTAACTATTCTGGCACGGCCTGATTTGTTGATGTTTGCTCTAATAAACTCTTACAATTTTTAATGTTCTTCAGCTTATCTTTTGACAGATGTTATGTCAATAATCCCTATAATAAGTGTTATACCACAGTTGCTGGTGAAGACACGGGAGTCAGAAAGACACATTATTTCACAGTATGTGGTCAATAACTCTAGTACTACTGAGAAGAATCAGGAGGAGGATTAAAAAAAGGAAAAGAAAAGGATGAGGAAAAGCAGGACGAAGAGGAAACAGGGGGTAAAGAGGGGGTAAAATAGTAACAGAAGCAGATGGATGTGCCAGCAAAAATACCCGCACTCATGTTGGCTGGTCTCTCTTTCATTCAAAAAAAGGGGGCCCTTTGTGCTGCCTAGTAATCCCACCATATTTCTCTCGGGACAGAGTACCCTGTTTTCTCTGGTACTTTATTCGCTGTCATTCTTACCCTGGCTCTCTGCGCTCCAGCTACCCTGGCGTCTCCGCGCTTCTCCGAACAGCTCCCAACCTAACGCCTTCGCCTCTGCCGCTCCTTCCGCACGGGCCCCTCTCCCCACACATAGGCCCATGGGCTGTTCTCTCAGTTCCTTCAGCGCTGCTCTGACGTCACCCACGGACACAGCCTCTCTGCGCACTGTATTAAAAATTGTGCACATACACTCTAATTACACTTTATCCCCTACTAACCTCCTTCACGTTCAAAGCACTAGTTGTCATCTAATTTAATTATTTGCTATGTGATGTAAAAAACTTTGACCTGTCCCTCTTTCCACAGCGAGCTACTTGAGGGGAGTGGTTTTGTTTTATGCACTGCTTTATCTCCAGTTCTTAGACGAATTCCCTATTTATAGTAAATGTACAATTTTTTTGTTTGTTATATGAACAGATGCTCTTATTTTATGCCAAGCATTGCTCTAAGTGCTTTACATATATTATCTCACTTAGTTCTTCATGAAAAAGTTATGTTAAGTGCTATTGTTATCTGCATTTTACATAAGGGAAAACCAAGTTACAGAGATGTTAAATAGTTTGCCCAAATCCCAGAGCTGTGAGTTTTGGATAAGGTGACCTCAAATCAGTCCACTGCTAGGGGACAGTGCAACACATGGATCATAGGTAAGAGCTAAGCTGCAGAACCAGACCTAAGTAAGTTTTACTCCAAAGCTAGTCTAACTCAGTAGTCCTTTCTAGAAGTTGCACTAGAATGCTCTCACACATTTTCTTTTTTAATGATAACAGTAACCCTAAAAATATCTATTACTATCTCTGATTTGCAGCTCAAGCTTCGAAAAGTTTTGTCCTGACAAATGAACTGAAATTAAAAGTGGCCTTAAAAACCACTTCTCTCCTCACTCAATTCAAGGAAATTGTGAACTGAAACCTTTCTTATGTTTAGTATGTGAGAGGAGAACAATGTTGATCTATGTCTTCCCTCAAGGTTTTCTTGCTTTTCTTAAAATTCAGCACATCTTGGGAAATGACACTATTCCACAATAGATTAAGACAGAGACTTTTTTAAATATAGCTTTTTATTGGTCCATTTGTTCTGCAAATGTTCAGCAAAACTCTTACCTGCCTGTAATTGAGAATGAATGTCATTTATAATAATTGCATATACTGCTGGGTGCCATTTAGGGCAAGAAAATGGATTCTTTTTTTTTTTTTTTTTTTTTTTTTTTCTGAATTTTCCATAACATGAGAGACCAATAAATAAAATGATTTTTAAAAAATCTGCACAAAAGGAAATACCACTATATGATTTACTTAAATTGTCAAAAATTAATGGAAATATTATTCTGACTGCCACTCCACCCTTATTACAACTCATTATAGTTAGCGAGCTTAGGGAATTGAGTTATTCTATATTCTATATTTCTAATATAATCCCTGGGGACATTTAAAACTAGCCTAGATGAAGTATTACAAAGTCTATTGAACAGGATAATTTTGCACAGGCAGGGAGATTTATTTAGATTCACTACATTTTTTTCCTATCATTGTTCTTAAATTTTAAAGGACAATTTTACAAATTATAGTGTGCCTATTCTAATACCAAGTTTTTTTAGTTTTTAGTAATGTGTTTTTTAGTTATTAGGAATTGCATATTTAGGGTAATGAAAGTGGAGAATGTGGAATACATACCTTGAGAATAGACTGCTTGTTTCCAAAATAAGTTCATTAGCAATTCTTAGTAGACCTTATAGCCTTGTACTTTGGCCTCCTACAGAATCCATTCCAATACAGGCTAAAGGGAGTAGATAACTTCAAACTCAGGAAGTAAGGTTTGACCTTATTAAGGGTATTTAAGTGAGAGGTACAGAGGAGAGCAGATACACGTAACAGTTTCCCTTTAAAGTAGATACAGACAGTCCTCACTGTACATATAGCCCAGAACCACAAAAATGACTGTGTGTTGAAACTATGCAAACAAATCTTACTAAGAAAAAAATAACTGTTTTTCTGTGAGCCATAACAATTACTGTTATAGGGCTGCCTGAGTGGTTCAGTCGACTAAGTGTCTGCCTTCGGCTCTGTATGATCCTGGGGTCCTGGGATCCAGCCCCACTGTGAGCCCCATGTCAGGCTCCCTGCTCATTGGGGAATCTTCTTCTCCCTCTCCCTCTGCTGCTCCTCCCTGCTTGTGCTCTTTCTCTCTCAAATAAATAAAATCTCATTAAAAACTTTCTTATAGTCGATTATTAATTTATAAGGAAAAAGAAAATAGTGAAACTAATATTTATTTAGTACACTGTATTTTAAAACATTAGAAACATTGACAGAGTATTTGTTAAAAACTTATAAGGAGTAGTTCTTATCCTTTTTTTCTTATTGAATAACTTAACAACATGAAACCTGCATCCCATCTATGCCTTGGCAAATTGTTCTTTGAATGTTTGGATCAGCTTCCAATATTTTATTATCTTTTGTTTTTTCAATATTGTGAAATATCCCCATGAATTCTTTTAATGTGAAGGGTTGTTGTTGTTTTTGGCCAGTGTCACTTCTTCTGAGACATCTTCATTCTTTTTGTCACACCCACTTTTCTGATTTATGTTGAGAAGTTCACCCTCTCTAGGTTCCTCTGTCTTCCTATCTGGAGTTTCGAATGGCAAGAGTATCAACATTCCCAGGATTAGCTCTAACTCCATTTACTTCTTATTTATATTTTACTCTTGATAAATTTTTGTTTCTTGGCTTCACTTTCATCTTTGTGTATCAATTCCCTTTTTTGATTGTTCATTTTTACATAATATTATGTATGTTTATCACGAGGAGGCAGTGCAACAACACGCTTTGCTGTCTTCGTGTGAACTGCATCCAGAGGGGCGGTGACCAATCACTAACATGATCTGAAAGAAGTGATGTGATTGGTTAATAATTATGGTGTACATCTATTCCTTATGTAGTGATTTTTAGACCAAAGACATAGCAGCAAGCCTTATACTTTTTACAACTGCAATTAGTATACCATGGTAACTAAAATTTAAACCATGTTTTTGGGAGGACTGTGTTATTTATATTTAGCTAAACAGTGGTAACTGAAATTCATGCATACTCAAATTATGCAAATCGGAGACTGGTATATTCTGCTAGCATATTACCTATGTAATAGGTACCTATCAACTTCATTTTTCCTACTGTCTTTTACTGAATGGCTATTATGGGCTAGGTGTTGTTTGGCTATTCCATTTAATCCTCATGCGAAGTCCCTATGGCATTACAATATCTATTTTGCTGATAAGAAAACTGGGATGTAATTACTTAAGAGACTTCTCAGAGGTTCTTTAGCAAGTGGCACTGGTTCTTTAGCCAGAACTAGGCCAATCTAATTTCAAAGCTGATGGTGGCTTGGATTTGACTTTATTAACTCCTTTTAATTTGGCCAACCACAGTTTCCTATAAGCTACGCTTTCTCAAATCATTTATAATTTCAAGTAGGGCTTATGAGATAATTCTTCTTGGGATAAGAACTTTCACTTATTTGTTTCCTGAGTTGTGAAGAAGAGTAATAGTACTCTTCATACTCAATATCATTTATTAAGGCCCAAATGTAATTACATTTTATTAAAGCTTGCTCTAGTGATATTTATTCTAATCCTTCAAGCCACTGCTAACAAAGAAATGTAGATTATATCACAAAACCTGTATATTATATCACAAAACATCTAACTTGAACTATAAGGGAGCGTTCAGTGACTCTAGAATTTGAAGTCCACTGAAATGATTTGGTTCTATTCTGTGGACTGCCGGTAGAGTACACAGAATAATACAGAGTAAGAACACAGAGCTTTGCTTTAATCAAGGTGCTGAGTTATAGTGATGATTTGATGTCCTAAACAATGCTTTCTCAGGCAGGAATTTCATAATACACTCATTAGTTAAGTTATTCTAGCCATAAAATTAGAGTATCAAAATTAATAGAACATATCTATATCTATCTCCTACCCTATTTGTCTTGTGTTAGTTCAACGTTTATGAACTATACATTTCATTTTTTTTTTTTGAATTCCAAAGTGAACTTCACATTAACTAGAGTAAACATTTTAGCAACTCACAAGATTGGTTAATTTAGGTTATTTTATTTTATTGTAAATTCTGTTTAAACTTTAACTTGCATTTGAAATGATAAGAAAATGCTAAATGTACAGTGATGTGAGACCAATCTGGAACTTTTTCTGACACCCTGTTATTTAAAAATGTATCTTCCCTAAGTGCTGATTGCTTTTTTTAGTAGTGAATTAATATTTATATGATTTAATTTAACTTACTGAGGGTGTGAAGCCCCTAGAATGTAGGGGAGACCTTAAAAGGACCTTTGTTACCCAGCCAGTCACTCAGCTCACTGAGTGTGATATGTTCAATGACAGGCCCAGAAAGAGCTGCCTCCAATTAAATTTATGGGGATGATAGATTTTGTTTTGGGGGGTCATTGTTCTTGATGAGGTTATTTTGGGGCATGAAGTGTGTGAGATGAGATTTAACAAAAGAGAAAATTTAAGAATACTGTTAAAACACTCAAAATCTCTTAACTTCTTCTTCTTCTTTTTTTTTTTTTTTAAGATTTTATTTATTTGACAGAGAGAAACACAGCGAGAGAGGGAACACAAGCAAGGGGAACGAGAGAGGGACAAGCAGGCTTCCCGCTGAGCAGGGAGCCTAATGCTGGGGCTCCATCCCAGGACCCTGGGATCATGACCTGAGCTGAAGGCAAATGCTTAATGACTGAGCCACCCAGGCCAAATCTCTTAGCTTCTTAAAAGCTATCTTATTAATGTCTGGAGACTGATTATACCACTGTGTGAGAACGTTTTTCCTAAAATATTCTCACTCCTGTGTTTATAGTGTTATGTTAGACTGTTTATTAACATATCTTTTGGTATTTGCTGTCACAAATACCAGAAACAACAAAGTAGTTGTCTCCTACCTAGGTGATATGTTCTTTGATAATATGTTCAGACATTTCAATGCTTCCCATATATTATATATTCCTGAAATAAAGGTGGTTTCTTTATTAAAATTTGTTACACCCATTTTTATTTTTATTGTAAGCCACCTTATTTTGAAACAGTATCATGACAGGGAATTAACTACTTGGGTAATTTCGTATTTTAAGTCCATAATGGGGTCTTTTAACCTGCGCATATATACCTGGCGTTGTCTGTGGTTGCACTTCAAGGCAGCCTGCATGCCTTTATGCATTTTTCCAAAGAGCTTTCACCTGGTTATCGAAAACTGAGAAAGATTGTTCTTACTAGGGCTTAATTTTTTTCTTTGCCTTATTTTGTTCTTTTTGTCTTAGCAGGGTAGTTCTCCACCATTAACCTAGTTGCTGGTCATCTATAATCACTTCTGGTCACCAGAGTCTGCCACCGTACTATTCCCTCAAGGGACATTTGCAGACTCTCCTCTCCAGAAGTCCTGGCTCAGTCTTGCTCGGATCTTAGTTTCCATCACTGCCTACTCCTTTGGCACATCTTTGTTTGCATCATGGCCCGCACTCACCTGGATCTAGACATTTCTGCTTTGCTACAGGTGAAAAAAAGATAGGAACATTGCTTTGTGAGCCTGAAGTTTTATATAGTTTGGTTACATTTAGTGTCCTTTTTAAATAAAAAAAGAATATTTTGTATTTATATTGCAAAGTTCTTTGGGTCTTTAAAAGAAAATTTTAAAGAAGAAATCTAAAAAGGGAGCCAATAGGCAAAGCAGTTAGATAGCAGATCTGCCTGTTAGGAAAATAATCCATATTTATGGTACGTTCTTCAGAAGAAAACTTCCTTCTGAACACGATAGGTGGTAAAACTGTGATTCTACCCAGGCACCCAGCTGGAGGTCTTCTGTAGTAATACACTCTCTGCTAAAACAAGTAGTAGTGTAGGAGATGTGCATACTAGTGGATATGTGTGTGGTAGATACGTGTGCTTTCTTCCTCAGCATCTCTTCCTCCTTTGTCTGATGATACACCCTAAATGTCCAATTCCACGACCTCCTCTACTCTTCATCCTCATGGTTTGAGTGAGATTGACACTATGGCTAATTCATAATCCATTAGTGTACCCATCTCTCTGGTCTCAGTGTGACTCAGTTTAAGAAAAAGAGAGGCACATCTGGACTTTTGTTTAGCTGCCGGAAGAGATAAATAAGCTTTCTCTACCCAAGTTTCTTTGTGTTTTTCCCTGGAACTGCTTCACAGGTCTTGCACCTTCAGGGGAAAACCCATCAGAGAATAAAGTCAACACATGGAGGGGAGCAGGACTGAGTGGAGAGAAACAGAATAGTTTCCTCAGAGTCCTGATACTATCTTTTAAGCCTCTGTATCAAACTGTCAAACTACACCTGAAGCTAGACTTATTCATGGATTATTTAGTTAGGTATGTTGGACATTTCCCATTTTTCTTCATAAGTCAATTTAACGTAAGTTCTCCATGTACCACGGATGGAGTTCTAGATGATGTATGAGGGCTGGATTTTGGCTAAAGAGTGAATTTCAAAATATTTTCATCTTCTGGAGTCTCACGTTCCCACTCCTGCACTGCTCTTTGATGCTTTTGTCCCCATGGCACCCAGGACCTCTCAGGTCACTCCCAACTACCCAGAGACCCCTACGGTGGTGATCTCATAGGCCTGCCCTTTCTGACATTGCTGAAGTATCCAGGCCTTACTAGAGTTTCTTTCCCATAACCTGGTTTCTCCATTAATTAGTACCTTTGCTGATGAGGTCGTGTGACATACTAGTTTATGCTATAGAGTTAATAATGGACAATATGTTGGTATAGATTCTTATTAAAAATCATATACTCTTTATGAGGAAGCTCAGTGTCTTAACCCAAAATAGGTGAGCTTTTTAGTCCTTGTGATAAACATACAAGGGAGAAATCTTATTGATTTAGAAAGTTTGGTGGTTTTCATCAGTCTACTTATATGAATAATGTGACCAAAATATCTTTGAATTGATGTTCTTAAAAGACATCTGAGAACCTACCTAGCTGGATTGTGGGGAGGCAGTCGAAGATAAAGAGAACCAGAGTTGGAGGGCTTATAACTGTAGTGCAATTGCAGTTTCTATTTTATCCTTTTCTCAGAGCTGGTGTTGGTCTGTGGTGGAAACCAAGGCATAAATATGGAGGAAAGGACCTGCTTGTCTGCTGAGCATAACCTGGGCTATTCCAGAGGTCTCTGCTACGAATACCACTTTGTAGAATGTGAGCGAACATCAGTGAGCTGCTCATTCTACTTTCTTGCTACATGAATAAAACTGATCCTTTCTTCTTTGAACAGGAAGGAAATCAAGGTACAAGTTAGTGAGGGAGTTCATGAGAGAGATTAAATTTTTGTTTAAATGCTTCTTTCTGAAACTAAAGCCTCCTAGAACTGATAAGAACTCTTCACTCCATTTCCTCCTGTGGTGGTAGCTTTCTTTTCAGAGCACTGGGATATTTTCTCCAACCACTTTCCTTAAGTGTGTTGCATATTTGAAATCTCAGGCTACAGACTTTCAAAAATGTTATCCCCACTGAGTTGCTTGCTGGATAACCACCTATTCCTTCTCATTTTGAAGATTCAGATTGTTTTTCAGCAAAATTGGCCAAATTGAAGTGATTTCAGTTTGCTAAATTACTGTTGTTGATTAGCTCCTTATTTCAGCACAGGTTCCTATTACTGTGGAAACAATAGGCTCTGCTAGAGTCCTTGTTCGATCGAGCTGCCCACCCCAAAACTGCTGTATTCCTCTGGATAACCAGTCAGTCAGATTTCACTGTTATATCCTAGCAGGGGAAATTAGTTGATCTATTCTGCCCTTTTCATTTTACCAATTCATGAAATATTTGCAAGGGTCAAATAAATTAATTTCTCTAGTTCAAACAAAAATTTTCAAAGCTACATTGTATTTTACAATGTCATTTTCAAGCCCATCAAAATATACATGGTGTTGTGTCAGACATTATTCAGAACAGATTAATAGCAGTTTTCTACAACTTTAAAAACTCACTGGCAGATCTGTTTTTAACATAAGGCATTCATCTTGGTTTTTCTTCCACTATTGTGATCTATCTGTGCTTTTGAAGGTGTTGATTCTTCTCTGTGTTCGGGCTGTTTTAAAACTAAATGTTCTGTTTGATTATGTAGAAAAGAAAGAAATTCCTCCCTTTCAATGTCAACTTTTTAATTCTATTATAGTTTTAAAATTAATTGGGAAATATTATTTTATGATTAAAAATACTTTAATATTTGTTCTAGAATTTTGTGTAATACAGAATTTTGAGAAATGAACTAGAAACATGATACTTGAAATTTTGCTTGGTAAATTTTCTTTATGAAAGCTAAATTATCCCAATGGCTACCATTTTATTTATAACCAAAGAGTAATATATAAGAATTTTGTTTTTAAAGTTTTTCTACTTGCCACAAAGAACAGTTAAGCTGTATAACCCAGCCAGCTTTAA
The DNA here is from genome assembly GCF_963455335.1 of Martes martes. Classification (NCBI taxonomy): domain Eukaryota; kingdom Metazoa; phylum Chordata; class Mammalia; order Carnivora; family Mustelidae; genus Martes; species Martes martes. The sequence goes on along the minus strand of NC_137891.1, from coordinate 28,307,193 downwards.
CATGGCTGTATAGTTTTTATCATGGGGAAAAGCAGGAGAGATACAGAATAGGAATCTCCTATTTTAACAGTAATACTTTAAATATTTTAAGAATATATTATGTTATATTATATTATTATATTTAATATAATGCCACTTTAATAAGGTTCAAAAACAAGAAACATAAAATAGTTGGGAAGCCAATTTTTTTAGCAAGGGAAATAAACAAAATTTCGGGTTAGCAGTGATTTCTCAAAAAAATCAATGATGGCCGGAACTACAGAATTAGTTTTTGGGAGAGAGATAAAGATAAAAAGAGCTTACTGTTTTTAATGCCAGGTGATAAAGTAATGGCATAGTCAATATAAGTAATGATGGTACAAGAAAAATGCATGTTTCAAGTTAAACTCAGTGGATCAGAGAAGGAAATTTTAGATGTTGGAAAAATTCATAAAATGATTGGTAAAATCTGCCCCCTTTTCTTGCTTCTTGAAAATAATCCTGTAAGTTGTTTTAGAGTTCATTAATTTTGATTTGTAATAAATTTACATATTCACCTATCACTGATCCAAATAACAGATATACTGCATCTTTAAAGGTGTTTTTCCAGAGAACCTAATAATAATACCAAGTGTTAAGATCAATGAGTCTATGAATAATTCCTTGTGTGCAGTGCTATATGGAGCTCCAAACCTCTTGCCAAGCTTTGCTGCTGCTACTGCAAGGTAGAAGCAAGTGAAATAATTTTCTTCTTTAAATATTTTCAAGATACAACCTTTTAAAAAATGGAATCACTTTTCTTTCTACAGCCAACATTCATTTCATCTTTACCAGCCAAAAGAAATGAAACTAATGATATTTCAAAACCTGTAAAAAGAAACAAGTTTCTCTAAGAAACTCATTATCTTGCCATCATTAAAAAAAAAAAAAAAAAAAAAACCAAAGATTTTTCTATAGGTGTAAAACAAAACAAAAAAAATACTTTTTTCTCTTTTGGGATAAAATGTTAATTGATTCTTGTTAATCCATAAACTGGCTCAGGAAGTGTGGATCTCTAAATTTTAGTATTCATGTACTTCTGGTATTTTATAGGTACCTGAAACTTTCATGCATCATTTATAAAGGATTTTTTTCTATATTTAAAATTTTCACAGAGACCAAGAATATTTTACTATACTGCTTGAGAAGAAAAGAATATAGGGCCTCTATATTTGGAATATACTCTAAACTAAGGAAAACTAGTTAATGTTAATACATTGAAATGAAAGCTGCCTTTGGTTTTCATTTTATCTTAATGCCTTTGTCTCATTGGTATAATCTGTGTTGCTCCAGGTTTGCTAATGTTCCAAATAGCTCCACTTTAATGGTTATAATTTCATAGGAAAAAGCTAGCCCTTGGCAGTTTTATTTCCTGTTTGTAATATGGTCAAGTATTTTAAAGGTGTATTAATGTACTGAAGGCAATTTAGGAAATGATTGCACTTCAAAGTGTTGAAACATGTGTCTTCTTGAAAATTTCCCTTATGCTGGATAAAACTGTGTTTCTTCCTATATTCCTAACATATGCCAAATATAATAAAAGACAGTAGAAAAATGTGGAGGGCCATCAGTACCGTATTTACTGAAATGTAAATACTTTGAGTCTACCAGTTTTATGGACTGTGATGGTGGATGAATGTCTTTGTGTCAAAATGCAATCATGTATTAAGAATAAGAATCTCATAATTTTTAGAAGTGATTTTTATGCGTGTTTGTCTACATGGTCATGTTTGCTTGATTGTAGGAGGTGCTCCAAACAGACAGCTAATGAATTCAGTGAAATTATTGGTCAGATTATTTATTCGGAACTTTTAAACATGCTATTTGGTAAATTGACTGAGTTTATTTTCCATCCAGGTGCCATTATATAGAAAGTACATTTATAGTGATATGTAAATATCATTATTTACTCAATATCAATAGTGATATGTAAATATCACTATTAAATAAAATGAATATGTGATTTATTTCCAAAGGAGTTTACTGAATATGGCATTACTTCTTTGCCTGAAAAATAATTTTAAGCACTCACTAGGTAATATGTTTGATACAGTGTGTTAAAACTTAAATCATTTTGTAATATCAGTGTTTTCTTCACATATGTTAAATATTCTGATAAATCATTTTTTAATCATTCATCTTAAAAAATTAATATTTACTGTGAAGTATAATGCCAGCTTTATTAATTTAAATGTTTATGTAAATGTTTATGGAAAATTATGAGTAATGTGAATCAAACAAATTGCATTTTTAAATGATCAACTTACAGATTTGGTAATGTTTGAATTTGGTAATTTTTTGAAAATTAGGTAATTGGTAATGTAATTGATAATATTTGAAAATGAATTTAGGGTAGTAGACTAGCAGTTCTAAAGAACAAAGCTTTTATTTATTATTAGAAAATAAATAAGACCTTCCAGGGAGTATGGAACCTTCCATGAAGTTCTCTTTGAGGGCACTGAGGTGAGATTAATAGGCATAGGAAACCATACCTTCATTTGGGACAATTTTGAAAAATTTGCTACAATCTCTGCTTTGTGATTTAGAAACCCAGTCCTGCCTGAATCTAGTAGGACTCCAGCAATGGAACGCCGACAAGTAAATATGAGACACCTAGTTTGCAATTCATTTTTCTTATATAAGAAAGAAGATTATTAATTGTTAGAATGGATGGAATACTTATTCTAATATTTTCAAGGGCTAAAACTTATGATTTTATAAAAATATTGAAATAGTTTACTTTTAGTGATAATAAGTTATATGAATTCACATTTATATTGTTACTTGATTTTTACTTCCTATTTAAATGTGATTTCTTGAAAATGTCAAGATTCTCTGCTATTTATTTTAATGGAAGAGAAAGCATAAAAAAAGGTAAACATAATTCTGTTCCTGAAAATGATTTTTTTTTTTTTAATGTGGGTAGAGTGAGATTTAAGAGTAGAATGCTGTAAACAATGGGAATGTTGGTTTTACAAAGCTGTTTTTAGGGACTTTTATGATTAGGTATTTCCAGTGGTGCTATAGATGAGATGATCTGCTATCACAGACCATTAGAGTGGGTGGGTATGTCTCTAGAAAGTGTTTTACCTAGAATTAGAAATTGACCATATGGATGTGAGGGGAATGTATAACCTTTTAAAAAACAGCTGTAGTTACTCTTGATACATAGGTACACTGCTCCCTAGACTCATTTATCTATACAGTTTGGTAAGCGGTTATAGGTTTTCTAAGGTGGGCAATGTAGATAGTTGACTCTTAACTGCATCTCTTTTGTTTTTCTGCTTATCATCTTTGGTTTTGGTAGTGTTAAGTGTTTTTACTTTGTGCCTACTGTTTGTGTTTCTCAAATTCATTAGTGTCTCAGGGACGAAGGCTGTATCTTTCTTTTTTTCTTTATTCCTTTATTGCCTAGAATAGTGAGTACTCAATACATGCTTTGTGAGTAAATGGAAAAAAATAGTTTAAAAATTTCTTAATATGTCATCTGTAGTAAATGAATACAAATCCACGGTCAGTGAAGAAAATGCTTTGTTTATATAAATATCCACTTTTATATGCTTGATTTATATAAAGTAATTTTGAGTCTACCATAGATAAAAGGAATATTATGGCAAGTAGCCCCATGGTGTTTTATGGAATACATAGATATACAGTCTTTCTGTGCATCAGTGTAATTTAAGGCTTATAGTGAATGCTCTCCAAATCAGCATATCTTGACATGCAACCAAATGGCATAGATTCAAAACAATATAGGAAAAGAGAGATACTAAATATTAGTCAGATAGAGTACTTGTATCAGATGAGAAGAGGATATTAATATCACCTGATTACACCTGTAGCCAATATCTCAGAATTATATAGAGAGGAAATTTGAAAATCATTTGACATATTTTTATAGAAAAAAGAAACTAAGTTTAAGTGCTTGCTCAGTATCAAATTACTAATTTGTGGCAAATTTGTGACTGATACTTAGACCTCTTGTCTAGACTAAAAAAAAGGTCTAGACAAAAGGCTTTATCTAGTTATCTGTTTACCATTTCCCGCAGTAGGTATTTTTTGATGTAGCTGTGCTTGTAAATATTTAGAACAAACACATGTTGCCGCACATTATGAAGGGAAATGCCTCTGTGTGTATGTGTGTGTGTGCGTGTGTGGATGGGGGGATGTAGTGATATTACTGTATTGTCAATAAAACAGTTTGTATAAGTTCTTATAGTCATATATTCTGTTTTTCCACTCAAGTTTTCTTACTTAGTACTCAATATAACCAAGAGCCAATTTGCAAAAGGGTTGGTCAGAATTTGGAGTGGATTCCCTGTTCACATCACAAACTAATTCATCTGGCCCATAAGGTGAGGGAGCAAACAATATTGGAGTCATTTGCACCAGATTGTTACCAGGTAAATTTACCAAGTTTAGAGATGCCAGAAAAAGAAAGCTCTAGTGGATTTAAATTTTTGCATTTCAGATAGTTTTGTAGCTATGACTCTTATAACTCAGATGGGGGCAAAGGGAGGGGGAGGGGGAAAAGTTACTGCAGCTTTGCTACTTAACATAAATACATACATTAAGGTTTTGAAAAGGACACGTTATTCAAATATGTAACATCTGTCAGAATTAAAGGGAAATATGCATAATGAAGGACAGAATTTGTTTCTAATTGTACAAATTATATAGAAGCCTGGCGTAATTTTGCATAATTTAGAAAGTTGATGAGGAAAATATCCATTAGGGTACCTCATCAATTCACCTAATGGTGTGGGATTATTTCCTAAGGCACATTCTTGAATGTTTTAATAAGTTTAATTTTCCACCAACCAGATGACTGTTTTTCTACTGCTTTTTTATATATGGCAGCATTAAAATCACACTGAAGATTACTCCATCTTTCTTTCCATTTTTGGCTTCTTTGTAGTTCATGTCCTCTGACACTCAACAGCTACAATTAAAGTGAAGTTAGAGGTTTCTTAGAGGCCTCTTCAGCTCACCATTGTTATCTGCCTTCATTTAAAGTCCTGTTACTTACCTATTATGAGGTTGAAATCAGGACAGAAAAATGGTGCCTCCTTTTCAAGCTGTGAGAGCAAGGGTATTGCTTCTTTTTACTTCAGTTTGTTACATTTTCGACCATCACCTTTGGAGAGTGTAACTTGATCATAGTCTATGTCATATATATTTCAAGTAACTTCTTCACACAGATCAAACACGAGAGAGAAGATACATGGATAATTAGTCAAGAGCTGAGACTTCACTGTTATACAATGCTCTATGTCAGAAAACCAGCCTTGGTTACCAAGGTATCCGGTGGAGGTTTCATTAGATGAAAAAAAGTAAGTGTAATTAAGACTGAAGTATCTTAAGAAGTTACACTCCATGGAACATCAAACTGAAAACATTTGGAAGAATAGATCAATGAAAAGTACCTTCCAACACGATTCTGCATTAACCATGAAAGTTAATTACTTTAAGCGAAACTCAATCTTAAAATATCCTCTATCACAGACAATATAAAATCATTGTTTTAGTATTTCTCCAGTTGTTTAAATCAAGAATTTGATCATTCTAAGTGTTAATTCTATTAACTTGACCCTCCCTTATATATTTTCAATACATATTAAGTAAGTTTCATACAGTGGCTCTACCTCAACCAAATAAATAAGTATAAAGTCATTTTTAAAATGACACTACCCAATATTAATTTAAACAAGTGTTAAGTTTCAATGTAAAATCAATAATCTCATCATAGTCTGTGTATAAGTCTAGGAAGGACCTTAGGAAGATAAGATGGTATAGTACTATCCCAATTTTGTGCATGGAGAATATGTTTATAGATGTGAAAATGCCTTTTCTTCTACTTAGTAGCTAAATATTAGGAAAATTAGAACTCTTATTAATTTTTTTCTTATTTTAATCCTATCTATACTTCATAATTCTGCAACTTCAGCATAGAAGTTGATTTTCTTCAAATTAAAAGGATGAATCTTTTTTGTTTGTGTCTTTTAAATGTTCACTATTTTGGATTTTTTTTTAAACTGAACCTTATAATCACATAATTTAAAAATATGTTCTAGGGCACATGGCTCAGTTGTTTAAGTTAAACGTCTGCCTCCATCTCAGGTCATAATCCCAGGGTTCTGGAATTGAGCCTTGCATTGGGCTCCTTGCTCAACAAGGAGTCTGTTTCTCCTTTTACCTGCTGCTCCCCCTGCTTGTGCGCATTCTCTCTTTCTGACAAATAAATAAATAATAATCTTTAAAAAAAAAAAGAACACTGAATAAAGAAAAGATAGAAATTCTATTTGTCATTTCAGTAGTTCTGCCCTCCGTTCTCTCCTTAAGGGTGGGTAATGTCACTCCATTAATAAACAGACATTAAAATATAGGTTGGCATTAAGACAGGAACTGTGAAGGTTCTGAGACTTAGCCTTCCTTACAAGACACCAAGTTAGTTGGCTACAGTTTTTAAAAAGGCCTTTGGACCAGAGAAAAAGAAGGTACTTCATTATTCAAAGGGCTCATAGTAAAAGCAGCATCCAGAATGTTGTCTTGCATTGTTTCTCTGACTCTCAATTTAGATAGGGTTATTTGGTGAGAGCTTATTGTAAGGACCTATTTAGCCAGAGTGACTCCATCTTGGTTAAAAGCCATTTTGTTGTTTGTGCAGTAAAACTTAAACTGACCCTGCCCCCCCCCCCCCCCCATGGAGAAACTTACTTAGAAGCAAGTCTGGGAAACCAGTAAAATATGGTCAGCCAGTTCCTAATAACAGAGCCCAGAATACGAGGCCAGGTCGGCCAGTTCCTGATAACAGAGCCCAGAATACAAGGACAAGCCAGGCTAGGTGGAGACATCCGATCAATAAAAGCACACATACTGTCATCCTAACCACCAAAGAATGTAAACTCCTCCTTTTGAGCACCAACCTTGAGTGCCAATTCTGACCAGAGTAATAGGTTAGTTCAAACGACTACTATAGGGTAAATTATAATTCAATTGGCCACCTGCGTGTGACCTAACATGATTACAATCTCATTGGCCACCTATGTGTGGCCAGACTTTTGCTCTATAAAAGGTAGTCTGTAAGATGGGAAGGGGTTTCTCTCTTCAGAGGCGGCCCTGACTGGTCAGTCAGTCAATTCTTGAGCCTGTAAACTGGGGGTGGCCGCTCTCTTTGGAGCGGCCCTGGTCGGTCAGTCTGATTTCTAATGCTTGGCATAGTTTAAAGCTTTGCATAACTTCAGCTTTGTTTACTTCTAATGCTTGGCATAGAATAAAGCTTTAAATAACTTTCACTTTGTCTCAGTCTCATTTCGTTTAATAACACAGACCTAACATTGGGGGCTTGTCCGGGATTAAATGACAAGAACTGAGCCAACATCAGAATTTCTGGGAAAAGCCTCCGGAGGTGAGATTCTGTCTGTCTGTCTGTCTGGTTGCGGAGCTCCAGGGTATAGCCCACTGGGGAGAAACTGGACGCAGTATTGCTCCCCAGGGCTGGAGTGGATGCAGGGATGCCCCATCCCTCCTCTGATAGACCTGTCAGGGTCTTCGAGTCCCCCTAGGCAGTCAAAGACCTGCCGGGGGGTTCGAGTCCCCCTAGGCGGTCAGGGGGTTCGAGTCCCCCTAGACGGTCAAGGGGTTCGAGACCCCCTAGGTGGACAAGGGCCTGCCAGGGGGTTCGAGTCTCCCTAGGTGGTCACCGGGGGTTCGAGTCCCCCTAGGCAGTCAGGGGACCGAGAAAATCCCCACCAGCGGCAGATTATGTTTTTGAGTTGGAATTATATCTTGCACACCTTTAGACTTGATATCTGGTCGAGGAAGGGCCGCTGGGTCTGCAGTTGTCTTTGTCTTGTCTTTTGTTGTCTGTTGTGTTGTTTGTTATGTTTGAAGAAATGGAACAAACAGGGAGTAAGGGGACTCTGACTTTTATCTCTCCATTCCTCCTAATACTGCCTAACGCCTCCCCCCTTGCTGACGGGAAAGCATGGCATCTGCTCCTCTGTTGGAGCTGATGAGCTCTAAAACTGGAAACCCTTTCTCTGCCTTCTGGCAGCACTTTGTTCTTCTGTCTCCCCCTTCTGTTTCTGCACCAACTTGGGTGCAGCCTCCGTAACTGGCCTCTAGACCATCCTCGGTGCTTCCTGCACCACGGCTCCTTCTCTCTTCACTGTCGGGAAACAAGAAGAGCACCCCCTGGACCTAACATTATGATAGCTGCATATAAAGTAAAGTGCAGTATAGAGGAAGAACTTTTAAAAAATTTTACAGAAATTAAAAAAGACAAAAACCAAAAAACAATTATGATCTTACATGAGATTTTGGTAACCTGCCTATCTTCCTCTCCAGAAAGAGAGAAACCTTGTTTTTACTTTGAAATATAATCGAATTTACTCTGGGGATGAGCAGAAGGGGTCTTTTCTCTTTACTAACTTGGATCATCCCTGGGGAGGAAGGTGTTTCTAAGATTTATTTTCCTGGAATATCTCCTTAAACAAATATTCCTAAATTGACAGCAAATGCCTTTGTTTAGAGGACAGGAATTGCAGAAATGCATTTTTTTTCTAAAGATTTTATTTATTTATTTGTCAGAGAGAGAGTGAGGAGAGAGAGAGCAGAGGCAAGCATTGGGAGAAGCAGGCAGAGGGAGAAGCAGGCTCCCCATTGAGCAAGGAGCCCAATGTCAGACCGGATCCCAGGACCCTGGGATCATGAGCCGAGCTGAAGGCAGATGCTTAACTGACTGAGCCACCCAGGTGTCCCAGAAATGTAAAATATTGATGGAAAATTGTCTTCATCTCCCAATAGTTGGTCTTGGGTTTTTTTAAGTTCTACATCAATGTGTTCTGTGAGATGGTGCCTGTGTTACAGGGTCCTGGAGCCTGAACTGCAGATTAAATCCTGCTCTTTGCTAGCTTCCCTTTCCAACCATTTGGCCTTGGAGACTTTTCAGAATTTTTCTCCCCCTTCTTTCCAGTGTCACTCATTTTGTGTTTAGCTCTTTTACTAGAACTCCACTGTTAGGTAAATGTTGTCTCCCTTTCCAGGTCAGCTGAGAGTCCTTAACTTCAAGTCTCTCCTTTTTTTAATTAACAAGTGAATGAATTCTGTGGATTCAAAGTAAATGTTTTTAATTCATTCATTTCTTTTAGTAGCAATCACTGCATAGCCATTGAATATGGGAAGATAAGGACATTACAGCTACTGCCCTAAGGAGGTTATAGTCTAGTAGGGAAAGGCAAACTTGCAAAGTAATTGCAATGTGATACAAGTACATGCTTGAAATCTGTAGAGTTTGAATCAAGTGAAATAGATTCAGTTCTGACACATGGGTCAGAAAGTCTTCAAAGGGGAAATGAACCTCAAAAGGGGAAAGATGTTGGCTACTTGTGAGGCAGGTGGAAATTATGAAGGGAAGGGTACTCCAGGAAGAATAGCAGTTATGTTCAAAAACATGGAGGCAAAGCTACCTGTGACTTTTGGAGAAGCATGAATAACTTTGCTTGTAGGAAGGGAGGATTTGTAGAGAAGTTAGAGAAGAAGCAGTGACATGACTCTGTGTCCAATCTTAAGGGTGTTCAGTAGCATACTCAGGAATTTCTGTCTTATTCTTACTCAGTAAGGAAATTAAGTCTTCAGTGGAAATGTCTCAATAAAATTTAAAACCGCTGCTAGAGGTAATAATATGCTTAAAGTGGTCGTGGTAGCATTTTAAAAAAGAGATTAGCCTTAGAGTGGAGGGCATATTGAAAGAGTACAAATATGGAGGGAGAGATAATTGGAACATTTCAAGTAAGAAATAGTTAACATAGTTAGCAAACACATGGCATTATTATGTGATTAATAGCTGTTATTGTTATAATGATGGTGTTGTTACACTCAAGTAGAAATCTACAGTTGGTAAACTATGTGTGGAACTTGGAAGAAAGATTTTGTTTGGTCATAAAGAATCAAGAATAATCTGCATTTGGTGGACATAGTCTTACTGGATTCTTTCTAACTGGATCATACTGTGTCTTATTTTGAATTCCCATAAATTACTTCTCTAAGTTACTTATCTTGAATTACTCTTGAAAAGAACTATCTGTTAGCAATGGTTGTGGCTAACTCATCTGTATTCTCCAATGTGATTTGAATAAATTGCACATTCAAAAAGATAGTAGAAAATATCTTGGGGTAGTTTGTTGAGGGGGGGAGAGTGGGTAAGGGCATGGCGTGGGTGTAGTGCACAAGAGCTCACAGCCAGCATAAATATGGGTAGATTCTAACCCAGGTTAGTCACTAACTGGCAGATAATGGCTACATAGATGTTCATTGCTATATAGATGTTCATTGCTTTCTTAACTTCTTCCAGGGCTGAAGTTTTCTCATTTGTAAGATTAGGTGGGCAAAGCATATCATTTCTAAGTTTCCTTACACGGCAATGTCAAAAAAATCATAGCAGAAGGATGACTCTCTTTGTAAATTGAAGCATGTAAGGGTAATGGTTCAAGGGTGAATGAAATGATGGATGGGATGTGAGAATTGTTGATGAAATGAGCTGGTTACAACAGGCTCAAGCAAGGACATGGTGGGCTCTTTGGTAGCAGTAATCTTAAGAGCAGACACTAAAGTTGAAACTGATACAAGGAAAATTAAGTTGACAAGGTGCAGAACCCTCCCAGAATTTAGGGCAGGAACTAGGCTTTCTTTCACTTTGAGGGAAAACTAAGACTTGTCAGAATGGGTTTGTAGGATTTTCAGGTATTTTCTCAAGACTCTTAAGAAAACAGAAGACTTTGAAACACCTTGTTCTTGGTAAGTAATTTTTTTTTCTTAGAATCTGAGAATTAGCCAGGTTATTTATAGTAGTGAAGATTACACTCTTCAGTGTCTCTAATGCTGTGATTTGATAAATAAAGGGAAGAGCTAGGATAAAGACATGACTTGATATACTGAAAATGGAATAGGAAACATCAACCATATGTTTTTGGAAAACAAAAATAAAACACATTGCAGAAGAACCTTTTATTTGCACTTCTCTTCTTTCTGTAGGAGATACAGATTGAAGTAAATACTTCTCTCTTGAAAAGACTGATTAAAGAAAGTAGTTATCTTTATGTAAACAAACTACTGTAATCTAGAGTCACGCTAAATTTTTTGACCTTTATAATGAAACCAGAATGATTTTTTGGTTTTAATTTAGAATCTCCTCTTTGGCTTGTTATGCACAAATTAAGCTCCTTCCTATTAGTGGGTTGTCTTCAGATTTGAGATGCAAATCGGAAAGTGTCCCAGTCTCCAGCCTCAAAGCATCACATGGCATTTGATTTCAGGGAGCACTTAAAGACGAACACATGTGGCTATTTTAATCTGGCATTTCCCTTGAGGAAATAGCAACTATTTTGAAAAGTTCATCACATTTTGTTGCTTAGGTGATAATGTGGTAGGAGGAAAAGCATTCATGGAATATAGGAAGCAATGAGACAAATTCTCTGCTTCTCCTTTGGTCTGCCCAAGGGAGCTCTTGCAATTTATTCACATGACACCCAAAGCTAATCATGACATCAGTTCCCAGAGTGTTCAGCCCAGCCTAGGGTCAGTAATTGAGCTAATAATGTTCAAGCTTGTGTTTGTCAGAATGTTCATGCTTTCCTCCTTGGGCATAATTCCTATGGGCAAAAAATTCAATGTGAGGGAAGAGAAAGAGAGATTATTTCCTCTTTCTAACATCATTCTATTGGAGGAGGGAGTGTGGTTTCAGGCTGGAGCTACATAAATCTTTAGCATAAAACAAAAACCTGTTAAAAGGTGATAACTGCAGGAACGTCTACCCTTTTCCAAAATAATGCGTTTGGCACCATGCACTTGAAGAGTACATTTGATAGGAAAAGTAAGCTTACATGGGAGCTTTAGTTGAACATTTATTAGAGTGTGTGAGCAGTCTACAAAGAAAAAGCTGAAACAGTCAAAATATAAGGAAAAACTTAGGGGTTTGAACAATGATAATAATTTCCAGGGGAAATCATTTAGAGACATGATGGTCAAGTTAATCTACTGAAATGTTTTTGTTTCTTTTTATAACAAGAAGAGAAAAATGCAAATTAAATCAAGTTTATTATTTTTCTTCTAATTGGAAAAGATAAAAAAATTTATAAGAAACATTATTGGCCAAAATGTTAAAAAATAATTTTCATACATTAATGGTAGTTATGTACATTGTTTCAGTGTCTCAGAGAGACTGTGATAATTATTGTTAAAATTACAATGCATATGCACTTTGACTTAATTATTCTATTCCTTTAAATATCCTGTAGATATATTCATATGTGGGAAATTGCATACTTAGCTTGACTGAAAAAAGATTAGACACAATCTACAATGTGATAACATGCAGTGTTAAAAACAAAACAGAACACATCCAGACAGCTCTATTATATAATTATATCTTATGTATATATGTAAGTGAGTTCCAAAATATATGGTTAAGTAAATAAAGCCAAGTACTCTATACACATCAGATCAGTGTGTATAATATGCTACCATGTGTGTTGAAAAAAGTGAGTGAGTGTTATGTACAGAGATTATTGAAAGGATTTATTATAAACTAAAAACAGGCTGCATCTGATTACCTGGAGGTCAAGCTTTGGGAGGGAGACTTCCATGCTTTTGAATGGGATGCCATGAATATTTTTATTTTAAAACAAATGAAAAATAAGATATAAGTAAATACATAAATAAAATCAGTTATTGGCTATCTTCATATTAAGAACATAGAGAAATAAATGAAAAATACTTAACTGAGAATAGAAACACACCTAGCATTATAGAGTATTTCTAATAATTCTTTTCCTAACATTTCTTTCACATAGGTAAACAGTATATTTAAGCTTAGTGTTTCTTTTGGTTAATGTACCAAAAGTACCTTACTTCGTTACTTCATAAACATGACATTTAATGATTATAAGTGCTATTATAGCCACAAAGTATAACTTATTTTGTTATTTATCAATGTTGCATGCTTAATTTCTTTTAAGCTTTTCATTACTGTAATGAACTTTTATGGAAATATTTTGTTTGCATTTTAGGTTACGTACTTCTTAAAGTAGAATTATTTAGTCAAAGGGTACATATTTATTTATGATACCAGTAGTATGTAAAAATAAAGTGCCCAGGTTATAATACCCTTTCCCAGCACTGATTGACAGGTGACATTTCATAGTTATTTTGAATTACCAATGAATTTATTGAGTTAAGTACTCATTGATTTGTTTATTAGCTAGGTACATTTCCATGCGTGTGTGTTTGTGTGTGTCTATGTAGTTGCTTCCATATACTTGTTATTTACTAGGGGATTTTAGTGTTTTTCTTATCAATTTTACCAACTTATGGTGAAGTTATTCTTTATCTAATATTTATTATAAATATTTTCATCCTTTTTCTTAGAAAGGGTTTTTGTTATTTTTAAGCTTATATGTTCATTCCTCAATTAAGATTAGGTTTATATGCACCTTTATTGTCTTCTATATTTTATCAGTTGATTATTAAAAATATAATTTGTTGAGACTGTGATTTGAGACAGAGTAAGATTGTTTTTCCAGAGAGAACCATTTTCTATTATACTTTTTTTGGTTTTTTGTTTGTTTTTTAATGGTAGGAGGATTTTCATATTTAAATGAGGAAAGCTCCATCTAGGTCCTAACAGTTTTAGAAAATGTCCCTCTTTTCTATAGTAGTGACTGTTTTAGTTTCTTAGATACTAGCTTTGATTTTTGATAGAGATGTAAAGTAAAGTGCTTTGAAATCTCTTTTTACTTTCTCCCTATCCTTGGTTATTTGTTTCAAGGTCTAACTGTGCATGAAGCATAGTTATGACTTTAGCCTAACTTCATCCATATATTATAGATGCAGTTCTCTCCAGGATCTGGCAATATGTTGATTAATATTCCTTCTTTCCATTGGGACACTTTATTTTCCATGGCTTTTTGTTGAGATGTAAAGAGGCAGTAAATCACGTAGTGATGGTTAAGAATCATTCAGGAATTCCAAATTTCAGTTAATTTTAAAAAAATGATTTAAGTGAGCAGAGAACATCAATTTTATTCAGTGATAAATCCATATTAAAATGTTAGGCTAATTGATTATCGATTTTCAAGGGGTTGCTAACTTTAAAGGTAGAAATAGTCTCAGGATGATCTGATTCATGTATTTTATTATTCATTTACTTTCCTTAAAAAACATTTGAAATTCCTTTCTCATGTTTTCTGCTTCATAAGGCCCTGACACACATTTTTCTTAGTGTTTGATAGACTTCTGTCAATTTTGATAAAGTTTTCCCATTAGAAATTTGAATTTCTCTATCTTCCCTGGTTATCTAACCTCTAGAGAGTGCAGAAGGCAGTTTCCCTGGTATTTAAAACCAAGGACGAGCATGACTCTCAAAAATGGAAGCAATTAGGTCCAATACTAAGATTTAGAATTTTTAGTTTGATGAAGAAAGTGATTAATGACTCCAATGCTGTATCATCTAGGCTTTTTAGAATCTTTTCTTTTGAATTCATTTTCCCTCTTTAAATTGCTTCTCTGTCTTAGAACGCTCTATAAACTCAGAAGGTTTTGAGTCTTGCCTTTGTCTAGGCCACTTTGATTTGTCAACTCTGAATAGAAGAATGCTTCTGGGCGTCAGTGATTTGACCAAGTTGTCCAGGAGATGGCACTGGAGTTAGAGTCAAAGGACAAAAAGTCATGGTTATTTTATGTGTTGTCCCCTTTCTCCTTCCTGAATCTGCCTATTGTAGCAAAAGGTGACTGTCATGGATTCAGGGTTTTGGGGTCCCAACTGACAAATTTTCTATCTCATCATAATTCATTTTCAGTGCAAAGATACCATAAAATATGTAAGGAACTGTATTTATCTAAGTATGGTTTCTTTAAATGCAACATCATACTTATGTTGGTCATGATACCAGTATAAACCAAGGATAAAAATCATGTTCCTTTTACAATTTATTCAGCACCTTTTTCTTGTATGGAAACTGTGTCAGGTAAAGTTAGGCTGCTAATACCGATGCTGCTATATTTATGCAGACTTCCACGTACAGGGTACAGCTTTGTACATGTGATCTTATTTAAGGATTCATAAAACTGTATGAGGACAGTCTTACTGTCTCCTTCTTAAAGATGATAATGTAGAGGCTCAAAATATGAAGCATCATGCCTCATCGTACGGCTAATAAGTGACAGTATCAGAATTTGAAATCAAGATGTTCCAAGTTCACAGGTCAGGTGCTTAGTTAGCTACAGTGTAGCTTCCAGGTTCTCTAGAGAAAAACAATGTAGACAGCCTGTTTTCAAGAAGTTTATAGTCGAGTGAAAAAAGATTTATCTAAATACATGCCTTCAATACAGTATTATGTGTATTTGAATAAAGTCTTTTTGGAGTATAAATAGCAACACTAAATTAGCTTTGCAGTGTTGAAGTATCTGAACATTTGAACAAAGAACTTACCTAACTCACTGCTACTCATTCATTCGCAACCAGCTGCATCTTCTGTATATGTGGCAACAGACAGGGATAATACTTAACGGTGTATTAGGCTTTTGAAAGTTTCTGGAAGTAAGTTACTTTTACATAGCAAATCCCTGGGTGAGCCAAAGATACTATAGTTAAAAGTGAAAAGTCAAAGAAATCAGAGTCCTATTTAAAACATTTCAGACAAATTCACCATTTTATTTTATTAATTTCAGTTATCATGCAAAGGTTCGTTTACTTTGTAATTTTAAACAAGATTATTTTCCAGTAAGATGAACTCATCTTTACAACACATTGAATTTATGAAGCATTTTCTCACTTAGGAAATTTATATGTAGACTTATACAATCCATCAGACAACTAGCATTTTCAGTTTTTTTGTTCTTATACATAGGCAGATTTCAGTACTCTCCCCCAAAACCCCCAGACTGAAAAATGGGACTAGCAAAATAGGAGTTGACAAAGGGATTAAGTTAGTCTAATAGATGTTGCTGTCTGTAGATAAGGGGCATACATATTGTAATTTTTTAGGACACTGCAAATAAAATTGACATTTTTTCAGAAGAAAACATTGAGACTTTCTGTGTGCAATTTTCCTATCAATTTTTGGGAAGCTAAATATTTTTTGTATACCATCCCAGTTGTGCCATAGAACTGTTTCAAGTTGGACTCTTTTGTCATTTGGTCATTTGGTCATTTGGCAAAAAAAAAAAAAAAGGACAGAGGCAAATATTCTCCTTGCCACATGAAACTGTGGCACTTCATAAATTTATCAAAAAAATTTTTAAAGATTTTATTTATTTATTTGACAGACAGAGATCACAAGTAGGCAGAGAGGCAGGCAGAGAGAAAGGGGGGAAGCAGACTCCCTGCAGAGCAGGGAGCCTGATGCGGGGCTCCATCCCAGGACCCTGAGATCGTGATCTGAGCCGAAGGCAGAGGCTTTAACCCACTGAGCCACCCAGACGGCCCAATTTATCAAATTTTTATCAAAGTGTATGTAGATCACTTGAGTCAATGGTTTTTTAAAATGCACATTCCCGAGTTCTACCTGGACCTATGAAATTAGAATTTCTTTATGTAACTCATGAAAACTTGCATTTTTAATAAGCATCATGATTAATTATATGTTATGAAGCTTGAGAACTAGCAATGTTATACTTTTGGTTGGATGTTTATGCTATGTACCTAGTCCTTTTATTGCTGCCCAACCTTTCCCTGGAATTAAAGTCAGGTTAACTAGAAGAAAAAGAAAAACAAATTAAGATTTTATTTATTTATTTATTTGAGAGAGAGAGCATGAGCAGGGGGAGAGGCAGAGGGAGAGAGAGAGAAGCAGGCTCCCTGCTCAGCAGGGAGCCGGATGTAGGACTCAATCCCACGATCCCGGGATCAGACCTGAGCTGAAGGCAGACGCTTAACCGACTGAGCCAACAGACTGAGCTGCCCCCAAAGAAAATGTTTTATCTCATCAATCAGCAGGATTTACACAAAGTTTTGGGTGCTTTTTTTTTTTTTTTTTAATCCCAAAAGCTTTAAGATATATATTCCCAATTTTGGGACAAATATTTCTGTTTCCTGGTCTCCTCAAGTGAGTTTTTTGGTTTTTTTTTGTTTTGTTTTTTTTTTTACGACATTTTCCCCCATGTCATTGAATCCTGTGCATTGACGATGGAGGTTTCATTTTCCATGCCTATAATCCATTTCTCACACCAGTCCTGTCAACCTGAGCCCTAAAAGCTGTGTGTTGTGATGGCATTGGAGAGGCTATCTGTCTGGATCAGAATCAACTGGGAGTCTGACATTTGGAGGTCAAATGTGTTACTTTAACTTTTGATAAAATCTTAGAGGAGAGAATAAAGTTTATGTATATAGCCAAATGGACTTTGGAATATTGTATTTAAAGTCTAAGAACTACTCACTCAGGGGTGGATTGGAAGCCAGCAAACCCTTGAAGGTCTATGCTTGTGATGGAGGAGGAGAGGATGCATTCTTCTTCCTATGTGGCTGGTTCTACAACAAAGAAAGTCATGGAGCAGGCCTAGTATATGTCACCATCAGTAATCCATTGATAAGATCTTCCTTCTCCTGTAGGGAAGAATGATTGGATAGGCATGGAAAGAGAAGCCAGGGATATTACATTAGGTTAGCTCACCCATTTCAAAACATGAGAAGAAGAAAATAAACGTAACTGCTTGCCTATTGTCCTGGCCTCCCAGTCTTATCAGTCAGTTATTCTCTGGTTAATGCAACCTGTTGTGTTAGAAGCTCATACTCTCTGTCATTTCTTTTTTTAAAATTGAGGTATAATTAACAAATAACATTATATTAATATCAGGTGTACAAAAAATGATTCGATATTTGTATACATTGTGAAATGATCACCATAATAAGTCTAGTTAACATCTGTCACTATACATAGTTACAAAAATGTTTTTCTTGTGATGAGATCTTTTAAGATCTACTCTTTTAGCACCTTTCAAATATGCACTTCACTATTATTAACTATAGTCACTATGCTGCACATTACATCCCCATGAATTATTTATTTTATAACTGAAAGTTCGTACCTTTGATCCCCTTCAACCATTTAGCTCACCCCCAACCCCCATCAGTTCTAGAGTCATATTCCATTGTGTTACTGGATTGCCATCCCTTAGGATTTTCATGTTTAACTATTTATTGAGTGTTTAGTGTATTCTAAGCTCTATTCTAAGACTTCTTTTTATTTTTTTTAAAAGATTTTATTTATTTATTTGAGAGAGAGAGAGAGACAGTGAGAGAGAACATGAGAAGGGAGAAGGTCAGAGGGAGAAGCAGACTCCCTGTGGAGCTGGGAGCCTGATGCGGGACTCGATCCTGGGACTCCAGGATCATAACCTGAGCTGAAGGCGGTGGCTTAACCAACTGAGCCACCCAGGTGCCCCTATTCTAAGACTTCTATAAATATCTATTAACTCATTTAACTCTAACAAGTTCATAAAGTGGGAGTATACACAGGTAATATTACATTATAGACTTTACCGATGAGGACATGGAGACATAGAATTGTTACATAACATGCCCAAGGCAAAATCTCGCATGTGTTTAAATCCCAGTTTGAACCCCAGAAATTTTTTTAAAGGTGCCAAAGAAATTTATTGGGGAAAGGATAGACCATTCAACAAATGGTATAAGACCTACTGAATAGCTACATGCAGATAAATGAATTTATGCTGTCATTTAACACCATACATAAAAATTAACAAAATTTTATCATAAACTGAAGTGTAAGTTCTAAAACAAGAAACCATAGTAGAAAGTCTTCAAGACTTTGGGATCAGCAGGGTTTTTTGTGATACTATAGTTAAAGCAAGTGTATTTTAAAAAGATAAATTAGACACCATCATAATTTTTAAAAAAATGTTCTTCAGAAGACACCATTAAAAATTAAAAGATAAGGAACATTCTAGGAGAAAATATTTGTAAAACACTTATATGATAAAGGGCTTGTGTGACATGAACAGATATGTCAGTAATGGGGCTATATGAATGGCTAGTGACCAAATGCAAAGATGCTCTACATCATTAGTCATTAAAAATTGCAAATTAAAACCACAATGAAGTACTATTTAATACCTAATAGAATGCCCATAATTAATGACAGGCAATAACGATGTTGCTAAAGATGTGGAGAAATAGGAATCCTCATACAGTGGTCTGTGTAGCCCCTCTAGAATGTATTTACTCAAGGGAAATGAAAACACATGTGCATACAAAGATAAGCACATAAGTGTTCAAAGCAACATTACTCAAAATTTAAAAAAAATAGACTCAACTTAAATATTGATCAACTGCTGAATAGATAGGCAAAATATGGTCTTGATATAACGGAATACCATTCAACAATGAAAAAAGAATTAACTTGTGACACATGCTACATCACTGATGAACCTTAAAAACATTAGGCTAGGGGAGGAGTCACCGGAGAAGTAGCAGGCTGAGACGACATCGGGTAGCAGGAGATCAGCTAGATAGCTTATCTAACCATTGTGAACACCTACAAATCCAACGGGAAATCGAAGAGAAGAAGAACAACAATTCCAGAAACAGAAAATCGATCACTTTCTGAAAGGTAGGACCTGCGGAGAAGTGAATCCAAAGCGACGGGAAGATAGACCCCGGGGGGAGGGGCCGGCACCCGGCAAGCGGTGGAGCGACGGAGCACAAAATCGGGACTTTTAAAAGTCGGCTCCACTGGGAGACATTGCTCCAGAGGCTAAACCGGGGGGAAACCCAGGCGGGGTCAGCATAACCCCAGGTCCCGCGGGGTCACAGAAGGACTGGGGGTGTCTGAGTGCCGCAGAGCTCGCAGGTATTAGAGCAGGGAAGCCGGCTACAGTGACAAAGCCGAGGAGTGAGCTCTAAGCCCGGGGTTACCTTGTGCCGGTCACAGGCTGGGTGGGCTCGGAGCGCGGCCGGAGGCCACGGAGACGAAAGCGACCCGGCGCTTTTCTCCAGCTCCAGCAATTGACTGCTTTCCTCGAGGCGCGACCGCAAGCCAGGGAGGCAGGGCAGTTGGGCGCTTTGATCTGAGAGCGCACTGAGGAGCGGAGCCCCAATCTCTCGGCCCGGAGGAGCCGAGAGATTGGGAGGCCGCCATCTTCATTCCCGTCCTCCAGAACTCTACAGAAAGCGCTCAGGGAACAAAAGCTCCCGAAAGCAAACCCGAGCGGATTACTTAGCCCGACCCCTGGCAAGGGCGGTGCAATTCCGCCTGCAGCAAAGACACTTGAGAATCACTACAACGGGCTCCTCCCCCAGAAGATCAACAAGAAACCCATCCAAAACCAACTTCAGCCACCAAGAACAGCGGAATTCCACAGCAGGAGAAAGCAAATCTTATCTGGACAAAATGACAAGGCGGAAAAACTCACCTCAAAAAAAAGAACAAGAGGCCGTACCGAAGGCTGGAGACCTAATCAATACTGACATAGGTAACATGACAGATCTAGAGTTCAGAATGACAATTCTCAAGGTTCTAGCTGGGCTCGAAAAAGGCATAGAAGATATTAGAGAAACCCTCTCCGGAGAGATAAAAGCCCTTTCTGGAGAAATAAAAACAAAAATCTAACCAAGTTGAGATCAAAAAAGCTATTAATGAGGTGCAATCAAAAATGGAAGCTCTCACTGCTAGGATAAATGAGGCAGAAGAAAGAATTAGTGACATAGAAGACCAAATGACAGAGAATAAAGAAGCTGAGCAAAAGAGAGACAAACAAATACTGGACCACGAGGAGAGAATTCGAGAGATAAGTGACACCATAAGACGACACAACATTAGAATAATTGGGATTCCAGAAGAAGAAGAAAGAGAGAGGGGAGCAGAAGGTATATTGGAGACAATTATTGGAGAGAATTTCCCTAATATGGCAAAGGGAACAAACATCAAAATCCAGGAAATGCTAAGAACGCCCCTCAAAATCAATAAAAATAGGTCCACACCTCGTTACCTGATAGTAAAATTTACAAGTCTTAGCGACAAAGAGAAAATCCTGAAAGCAGCCCGGGAAAAGAAGTCTGTAACATACAAGGGTAAAAACATTAGATTGGCAGCGGACCTATCCACAGAGACCTGGCAGGCCAGAAAGAACTGGCATGATATATTCAGAGCACTAAACGAGAAAAACATGCAGCCAAGAATACTATATCTGGCTAGGCTATCATTGAAAATAACAGGAGAGATAAAGAGCTTCCAGGACAAACAAAAGCTGAAAGAATTTGCAAACACCAAACCAGCTCTACAGGAAATATTGAAAGGGGTCCTCTAAGCAAAGAGAGACCCTAAAAGTAGTAGATCAGAAAGAAACAGAGACAATATACAGTAACAGTCACCTTACAGGCAATACAATGGCACTAAATTCATATCTCTCAGTAGTTACCCTGAATGTTAATGGGCTAAATGCCCCAATCAAAAGACACAGGGTATCAGAATGGATAAAAAAACAAAACCCATCCATATGCTGCCTATAAGAAACTCATTTTAGACCTGAAGACACCTCCGGATTTAAAGTGAGGGGGTGGAAAACCATGTACCATGCTAATGGACATCAGAAGAAAGCTAGGGTGGCAATCCTTATATCAGATCAATTAGATTTTAAGCTAAAGACTATAATAAGAGATGAGGAAGGACACTATATCATACTCAAAGGGTCTGTCCAACAAGAAGATCTAACAATTAAATATCTATGCCCCTAACATGGGAGCAGCCAACTATATAAACCAATTAATAACAAAATCAAAGAAATACATCGACAGTAATACAATAATAACAGGGGACTTTAACACTCCCCTCACTGAAATGGACAGATCATCTAAGCAAAAGATCAACAAGGAAATAAAGGCCTTAAATGACACACTGGACCAGATGGACATCACAGATATATTCAGAACATTCCATCCCAAAGCAACAGAATATACATTCTTCTCTAGTGCACATGGAACATTCTCCAGAATAGACCACATCCTGGGTCATAAATCAGGTCTCAATAGGTACCAAAAGATTGAGATCATTCCCTGCATATTTTCAGACCACAATGCTCTGAAGCTCAAACTCAATCACAAGAGGAAATTTGGAAAGAACGCAAATACATGGAGACTAAACAGCATCCTTCTAAAAAATGAATGGGTCAACCAGGAAATTAAAGAAGAATTGAAAAAAATCATGGAAACAAATGATAATGAAAACACAATGGTTCAAAGTCTGTGGGACACAACAAAGGCAGTCCTGAGAGGAAAATATATAGCGGTGCAAGCCTTTCTCAAGAAACAAGAAAGGTCTCAAATACACAACCTAACCCTACACCTAAAGGAGCTGGAGAGAGAACAACAAAGAAAGCCTAAACCCAGCAGGAGAAGAGAAATCATAAAGATCAGAGCAGAAATCAATGAAATAGAAACTAAAAAAACAATAGAACAAATCAACAAAACTAGGAGCTGGTTCTTTGAAAGAATTAATAAGATTGATAAGCCCCTGGCCAGACTTATCAAAAAGAAAAGAGAAAGGACGCAAATAAATAAAATCATGAATGAAAGAGGAGAGATCACAACCAACACCAAAGAAATACAAACAATTATAAGAACATACTAGAGCAACTCTACACCAACAAATTTGACAACCTGGAAGAAATGGATACATTTCTAGAGACGTATAAACTACCACAATTGAACCAGGAAGAAATGGATAACCTGAACAGACCCATAACCAGTAAGGAGATTGAAACGGTTATCAAAAATCTCCAAACAAACAAAAGTCCAGGACCAGACGGCTTCCCAGGGGAATTCTACCAAACATTTAAAGAAGAATTAATTCCTATTCTCCTGAAACTGTTCCAAAAAATAGAAATGGAAGGAAAACTTCCAAACTCATTCTATGAGGCCAGCATCACCTTGATCCCAAAACCAGACAAGGATCCCACCAAAAAAGAGAATTACAGACCAATATCTTTGATGAACACAGATGCGAAAATTCTCACCAAAATACTGGCCAATAGGATCCAACAGCACATTAAAAGGATTATTCACCACGACCAAGTGGGATTTATTCCAGGGCTTCAAGGTTGGTTCAACATCCGCAAATCCATCAATGTGATACAATACATTAATAAAAGAAAGAATAAGAACCATATGATACTCTCAATAGATGCTGAAAAAGCGTTTGACAAAGTGCAGCATCCCTTCCTGATTAAAACTCTTCAAAGTGTAGGGATAGAAGGCACATACCTCAATATTATCAAAGCCATCTATGAAAAACCCACCACAAATATCATTCTCAATGGAGAAAAACTGAAAGCTTTTCCGCTAAGGTCAGGAACGCAGCAGGGATGTCCGTTATCACCACTGCTGTTCAACATAGTACTAGAAGTCCTAGCCTCAGCAATCAGACAACAAAAAGAAATTAAAGGCATCCAAATTGGCAAAGAAGAAGTCAAACTATCACTCTTTGCAGATGATATGATACTATATGTGGAAAACCCAAAAGGCTCCACTCCAAAACTGCTAGAACTTATACAGGAATTCAGTAAAGTGTCAGGATATAAAGTCAATGCACAGAAATCAGTCGCATTTCTTTACACTAACAACAAGACAGAAGAAAGAGAAATTGAGGAGTCAGTCCCATTTACAATCGCACCCAAAACCATAAGATACCTAGGAATAAATCTAACCAAAGAGGCAAAGAATCTATACTCAGAAAACTATAAAGTACTCATGAAAGAAATTGAGGAAGACACAAAGAAATGGAAAAATATTCCATGCTCATGGATTGGAAGAACAAATATTGTGAAAATGTCTATTCTACCTAAAGCAATCTACACATTTAATGCAATCCCTATCAAAATCCCACCCATTTTTTTAAAGAAATAGAACAAATAATCCTAAAATTTATATGGAACCAGAAAAGACCTCAAATAGCCAAAGGAATATTGAAAAAGAAAGCCAAAGTCGGTGGCATCACAATTCCAGACTTCAAGCTCTATTACAAAGCTGTCATCATCAAGACAGTATGGTACTGGCACAAAAACAGACATATAGACCAATGGAACAGAATAGAGAGCCCAGAAATAGACCCTCAACTCTATGGTCAACTAATCTTCGACAAAGCAGGAAAGAATATCCAATGGAAAAAAGACAGTCTCTTCAACAAATGGTGCTGGGAAAATTGGACAGCCACATGCAGAAAAATGAAATTGGACCATTTCCTTACCCCACACACGAAAATAGACTCAAAATGGATGAAGGACCTCAATGTGCAAAAGGAATCTATCAAATCCCTGAGGACAATGCAGGCAGCAACCTCTTTGACCTCAACCGCAGCAACTTCTTCCTAGGAACATCGCCAAAGGCAACAGAAGCAAGGGCAAAAATGAACTATTGGGATTTCATCAAGATCAAAAGCTTTTGCACAGCAAAGGAAACAGTTAACAAAACCAAAAGACAACTGACAGAATGGGAGAAGATATTTGCAAACGACATATCAGATAAAGGGCTAGTATCCAAAATCTATAAAGAGCTTATCAAACTCAATACCCAAAGAACAAATAATCCAGTTAAGAAATGGGCAGAGGACATGAACAGACATTTCTGCAAAGAAGACATCCAGATGGCCAACAGACACATGAAAAAATGCTCCACATCACTCGGCATCAAGGAAATACAAATCAAAACCACAATGAGATACCACCTCACACCAGTCAGAATGGCTAAAATTAACAAGTCAAGAAATGACAGATGCTGGCGAGGATGCGGCGAGAGGGGAACCCTCCTACACTGCTGGTGGGAATGCAAGCTGGTGCAACCACTCTGGAAAACAGTGTGGAGGTTCCTCAAAAAACTGAAAATAGAGCTACCCCTTGACCCAGCAATTGCACTCCTGGGTATATATCCTAAAGATACAAACGTGGTGCTCCGAAGGGGCACGTGCACCCGAATGTTTATAGCAGCAATGTCCACAATAGCCAAACTGTGGAAAGAGCCTAGATATCCATCAACAGATGAATGGATAAAGAAGAGGTGGTATATATACACAATGGAATACTATGCAGCCATCAAAAGACATGAAATCTTGCCATTTGCGACGACGTGGATGGAACTAGAGGGTATCATGCTTAGCGAAATAAGTCAATCGGAGAAAGACAACTATCATATGATCTCTTTGATATGAGGAAGTGGAGATGCAAGGCGGGGGGTGGGTTGGGGGGAGGTAGGAAAAGAAAAAATGAAAAGATGGGATTGGGAGGGAGACAAACCATAAAAGACTCAATCTCAAGAAACAGACTGAGGGTTGCGGGGGGGAGGGGGGACGAGAGAGGGTGGTGGGGAAATGGACATTGGGGAGGGTATGGGCTATGATGAGTGCTGTGAAATGTGTAAACCTGACGATTCACAGACCTGTACCCCTGGGGATAAAAATACATTATATGTTTATTAAAATAAAAAAATTAAAAAAAATTAGGCTAAGTGAAACAATCTGGACTTAAGAGGCCATGTTTGGATGATTCTATCGATATACAATGTTCCGAAGGGCAAATTTAAAGCATGGGAAAGTAGATGAGTGGTTTCCTGGCACTGGAGGTGGAATGAGGCTTAACGGTAAGAGGATCTGGGCGATCTCATGGGAAATGAAAGCATTCTGAAACTGATTTATGATGATGGTTGCACTACTCAGTAAAGTTGGTCAAAGTTATTGATTTGTAAATTTAAAATGGATGAATTTCATGATATGTAAAGTGTCTTCCAATAAAGCTGTTAAAAATATGAAGAATTCCACCTTAAGTTGTGTGAATTTACTCCCTGGCTAGTGGCCAGGACAATTAGGCTATATTGGCATGCCTGTTAGAATTCGTAAGTCTGGTCAAGTTTAATAATATATAGTTTTTCTGATTTTCTAAAGAGTAACTTAATACTGCATGAGAGAGAGGATTAGTGCTTCAGGGTTCTGGGCAAATGGCTTCAACTTATCGATGAATGTTGTCAATTGAAAACACACACACACACACACACACACACACACACACTCCAGATTTCTCTGGGGGCTTACACTTAAATCTGAATTACTATAACATTATTTCAGTTAGCTTATTTCTATGCTCTCTATCTTTGAATAAAATACTTGAGAATATAAAATAAACTCCAAATATTTTTAAAATGAGCAGCTTTACAATAGAATCTAAACTGGTCTTTTGGGAGCAAATGCAAGGACCATAATATATTTTTCTCATTCACTTACCACTCAGCCCCAAGCTAATGAACAAGGTCATTCTTATTAAAAGGAGATTTGGGACAATTTGTCTCTCCAGAAACTAAAGTTAAAAAACGTGATTAAGATCAAGTGTCTGAAAAGATTCTGAGAACTTTCAGGAACAATGTATCCTGCTGTCTTTGCTTTTTTGGTATAGTAAGTGATAACAGTAACATTTTGTTACTATGTAATGTTCTTTTGAGGCTCTGTGGTCTGTACCAGATATCAACTTGTTAATTATCTTTGAAGGTTAAGTAACAACGATCAGTTTTCCAAGTGACTTTTCTTAAACCTAGAAAAAAATGTGACCACTATGTATCTCGTACTTTCAACATAATTTTCATGGAGAGACTCTCCAAAGGACAATACATTTCACTAGCTAGAAAACAGAAGGGATGGAAAGGATTTAGCCAATGCATCTCAAATAAAAATTAAAGTGAGTCCAAAATACTGTATAACCCACGGCAATCCAAATATATTCAGTATGTAAAATATTTTTGGAAAAACATCTTAAAAGAGTTGTGGCCATTCTTTTCAAAATTCTTTCCATGGTCTTGATGTGTGCTTACGTGACTCAGCAGCTCCCATGCTTGATTAGCTGTCAGGCTGCCAGTAATTACTGGGTTACTAGGATTTTAGCATACTCTAGGGATTAGAAGTTCTACTAGGAGACTCAGTTGCAGATGAGAGAACTGTTGAGACACCAAGGCTAAGAGGGCTGTGCCACAGAATAGCTTCATAGCTATTGTGAAGTGTATAAAGCACCTTTCAACAATCCCTTATTATGAAAGATCTGCTTGACTTCCTCCTAAGCCCCTAGTGCCAGAATCCAACAGCCTGGAGCCTTCTGAAAGCATCTGCCAGAAATTACATCAGATTCCACCCAGAGAGCACTGAAACATATGAACAGTGCATTTCAGAAGCCAAAAGACAAAATACAGGAAGGACATAAATATAATTCCGCAGCTATGTGAAAGGAAATATCCCTGTGTATCTCCTTAGCCACAGAGGAAGAGAGTAAAAGTGTTTATTTATTTACAACACTTGGTCAAGAAACCTTGATGTGTTGAGGTAGCCACATCTCAAACATAATTGAAAGGGAAATCAAACCAGCAGAAAAGTAATAGATTATAAAGAAGGTAAATGGTGTGTGACTCCTTTGGCCTACTAAAGCTTTCTGTCTTTTTTAAACTTTAATTTGTCCACTAAAGCTCTCTATGCCTTAATTTGTTGATCTGAGAAATAAGAATATTTTAACAATTCAGACGTTTCATATGTGTTGGTAGTCATTTGTTATAGAGCTTGGGAAACTAATTTTAAACGGAAAACATTTACATTTTTCCTATATTGTACGTGGATGTTAATATGGAGGAAATGTTCAGGACTGTGAAAAAAATGTCTGACACATTAGTTTTCTCTTGGACTGTCAGGATCTTTATTTTACTGAATTAAAAACTTTTTCCCTCTTCAGCTGGTCATTTATGTCCCTATTTGATATTGCAGAAAATAGAAGGGTAAGTGATTATTACTGAAATCTAGGAGTATAAAATTTATTTTGCGATAGTAGAAATGAGAAAAGTCATAGATTATTTTAAACCTGATGATGACAACTAACAGCGGTAACAATGCCCTCACATGGTGACTTTTTTGGTCACTAGAGTCTGCAGATTAATATAAGGTAACGTATGTGAAGCCTGGTGCACCAAAGATGTCCAGATGTTCTTCCAAAAACAGCTTCAGATTTATTTCTAATACGGAGACCAAGAGCCACTTACCAATGTTGACTCTTCTATCCGTTTTCCTACTTTCTTCACTCTTTCTCTTTGAGATTTTGAGGAAAGCAAGATAGAAGGAACAAGAAACTGGGGATCTAGAGACTTTGGGTTTACCTTGCTTCAGCCATTGGCATGACATGAATATTCTCTGCAGACCTCATTATTTTTCTAATTGTTTTATTTTCTTTCTTTCTTTCTTTTTTTAAGATTTTATTTATTTATTTGACAGAGAGAGATATAGTGAGAGAGGGAACACAAGCAGGGGGAGAGGGAGAGGGAGAAGTAGGCTTCCCACTGAGCAAGGAGCCCGATGTGGGGCTCGATCCCAGAACTCTGGGATCATGACCTGAGCCGAAGGCAGACGCTTAAGGACTGAGCCCACCCAGGCACCCCAAGTCACAAATTCTGTCTTAACACAAAATCAGGGTGTACATTTTCTCCTCACACTTCAAGGAGCAGCCTGAATCGAGTTTGTGAGGCTTTCCATGTGTCCTTCCTCACAAACCTAATTAATCATTGCCATCTGTGTGGGTCTGTTGAATTTTGTTCATTCGAATTGAGCATTAGGGGGTCATCAGATTAGTTGCTTATTTTTTAAAAAGATTTTGTTTATTTAATTATTTATTTATTTAGAGCATGAGCAGCACAAGCACAGCATGCCAAGCACAGAGCCCAACACAGGGCTGGATCCTACGACCCTGAAATCTAGAATCGGATGCTTAACAGACTGAGCCACCCAGGTCTTCCTGATCAGTTGCTTATTGCTACATCTCTCTCTAGGACACTGTCTGAGCAACTGTCTAGAGACCATGGCTTCTTCAGTTCTGTGTTCTTAGTCCTTTCCACAGTGCCCCCATCCTATTCTACAAATATTTATTGAGCTGTATGGGTGTGTAAGAAGAGGGACTTATATAAACACATCATTAATCTCTTTTTTCTCTTTCAATTCTTTTGTTATTTTAAGCCTAATGAAGGTATAATTGGTATAAAAATATTGCAGATATTCAATGTAGACATTGAGATAAGTTTGGACATATGCATACATCTGTGATATCATCACGATAATCAAGTTGCTAAACATATCTATCACCTCCAAAATTTCCTGTGTTCTTGTGTGTGTGTATTTTGTAGTAAGAACATTTGAGATCTATCCTCTTAACACATTTTAAAATATCTAATATTGTGGGCACCTGGGTGGCTCAGTGGGTTAAGCCTCTGCCTTCAGCTCAGGTCATGATCTCAGGGTCTTGGGATCGAGTCCCGCATCGGGCTCTCTGCTCGGCAGGGAGCCTGCTTCCTCCTCTCTCTCTCTCTCTCTCTCTCTGCCTGCCTCTCTGCCTACTTGTGATCTCTCTCTGTCAAATAAATAAATAAAAATTTAAAAAAATAAAATATCCAATATTGTATTGCTACAGCAGAGGTACTGCGTTGTATAGCAGATCTCTAGAATTTACTCATCACTGAACAACTGAAATGTTTACGTTCTTCTTCTTATCTTACTCCCTTCTGGAGTAAAGATGAGAATTTAAAAAATGACTTTTATAAGAGAAAGAATCACAAACATTTTTACTGACAAGGGCTCTCGAAGCAAAGAAATGTGGCATAGAGAGGTAATCATCCTGCTAATTCAAGTTAATTACAACCCCTTACTCTCTACGTTTTTGTCTGAGTGTTTGAGTTGAGCATCTCTAAGTTCCTGCTTTAATATCAAATAAGACAAAATACACAGTGCTCTCATTTTCTTTTTTACTTTGATATGAAACAATGGCTTTAAAACATTTTCACGTGACAAATTAGACTGCTGTTGTCTATAGTTTTCCTTGTTTTACCAAATAATCTTTAGATCCAGGTTTTAAGCAGGTAATGATTTTTGTTCAATATAAATATAACATGAAATCCAGAATAAAAAGTAATTTGGTTCCTTTTCTCCTCCCTCCCTCCCTTCCTTCCTGCCTCCCTCCTTCCCTGCCTCCCTCCTTTCTTCCCTTCCTTCCTTCCTACCTCTCTCCCCCTCTCTCCCTCCCTTCTTCCCTCCCTCCTTCCCTACCTTTCCCTCCTTCCTTCTCTCTTTCCTTCCACCGTTCATTCATAAGACACATATATGTCTGACAGGGAAAAGAGATTTCCTAAACAGTTGCTAAATGGATAAAAGAATAAATTTAATCGTTTAAATAGTTCTAAATGGCAAGTATTATTTCATCCATTTTATAGGTATAAAAACCAAGGCTCAGATAAGGTGAGTCCAAGTTCACACAGATAATTAGAAATAGAATCTGTATTAAATTCAGCTCTTATTTTCTTCTTAATCCTATTATCTTCCCAGTTTGCTGTGGCATCTCACTATCCCCTCTGAAGATGCCCAAGTCAAGTTGTTCTTTCCCTCAAAGAGCCCATTGTCCAGATTTTATTGTCATTATAGCCTTGTTGTTAGCCTGCTGATTTTCTTATCCTAGGAGATAATATTAGGCTTTTAATCAGTGAAATATAAGATTGCAGCTATTACTACAGCTTGAGAATTACAACTATTCAATTTGGGTGTGCAGTACTACATTCACACAAACATATACACCCATTCACAGGTGTGTGTGCATGCACTCTCATTTGATTTTGCTATTCCTTAATGTGTAGTATTGTCCTCTAGATCCTACACTACCAATATAAGTATCGTGTGTGGGTAAAAAGAGAAAAAAGTCTATAAAATCCCAAAACAAACTTGTCCTTGGTTAAAGTCTGAGGTGATTCTAGCAGAAGAGGAAGGTAGCAAGGGCTAATGAGGGACTCTTGTAGGTTTGAGGACTATTAGTGCAGTTAAATAGTTCTTAATATATGTAAATATTTGCTAGGTCATACTTAGAAATAATAAGTGTTAGTTTATATAAGTAATATATATGAGTGAATGATTTTGAATACGGAGTTGTCACGGATTCACTGGTTACTTAGTATACTCATTTTTTAAAAAATTTTATTTATTTAAGTGAGAAAGAGAGAGAGAATGAGCAGTGGGGAAGGGCAGAAGGAGAGAGAGAGAGGAGCAGATTCCATGCTGAGGAGAGAGCCTGATGCATGGTGATCCCAGGATCCAGAGACCATGACCCAAGCCAAAGGCAGACACTTAACTGACTGAGTAACTCAGGCGCCCCTAGTGTATTCATTCATGGCTCTGAAACTTGACCTGTCATTGGAAATTACATGTTTCACATCAATAGTACCTGAAAGAATTATTTTTTGAGACGTGATAATAAAAATAATATAATTGCTCTACTTAGTAAATGGAATCTCTTTATATAGTTATCAAGCCATTAATACTAAGATAATTATAGATAGAACAATCTAGAAGTCCCAGTTAACTAGCATATTGTTGAAATTCTTAGCAAGTACATTGGTTAAAACCTTTTGGTTGCAAACACAAGAAATATATTTTTACTATCTTATGCAAAAATGGGGGATTTATGAAAAGAAGCATGATGTGTGTTAGAACATAGCACATGAAGGAAGGTGGACACCAAGACTTACTGAAACTAATGATTTGAATGCAGTGAAGGTTTTCTTTCTCCGTATTTCACCTAAACATATTGTGAACATCCACTTCCTTCTTTTCTCCTTGATTTTCTCCTCACACTCTCTCCAGAGTGGCTAGCCTACTTCTTTGATCCTTTGCTCTTTGAAGAGTTTCTGAGGCTCCCATGTTCTCTCTTTATCAGTTTTAGTTCCAAATTTTACTTTGTTTTGATTTTTAATTTTTAAACATTTTTTTAGAGAGAGAGTGTGTTATGGGAGCAAGGTGGGGAGGGGCAGAGGGAGAGTAGAGAGAATATTCAGTGGCTCCATACTCAGCGTGGAGCCTGTTGTGGG
This sequence comes from Martes martes, assembly GCF_963455335.1. Taxonomy (NCBI): domain Eukaryota; kingdom Metazoa; phylum Chordata; class Mammalia; order Carnivora; family Mustelidae; genus Martes; species Martes martes. The sequence goes on along the minus strand of NC_137891.1, from coordinate 28,275,260 downwards.
GCTTGATCTCATGACTGCCAAGATCATGACCTGAGCCAAAACCAAGAGTCAGACGCTTAAATGGCTGAACCACCCAGGCACCTCCATTCCAAATTTTAGAAGAGGGTTTTTGTTGGCTAGACCTTTGTCATGTTCCCATCTCTGGACCAAGAGACTCTGCCAAGGAGTCATATTGTTAGTATTCACTTTGTTGCTACATTTGTCAACTGTTAATACCAGGCAACTTGAACTGGGTGTATGTTACAGCAGGGATGTGGATTTTAAGTTCCCAACAGGAGGGAGAAACAGGATGTGCAGTTACCTACCATATACAGGTTTTGTTTAGGTGATTTCTCTTTTGTGAAAAGCAGTTCCTAGGTTTTGTTTTGCTTTATTTTCACTACTTGAAAAGAGTATTAATAATGCGAGAAAATGACTTATTTTCTGGGCTGTACTACTCCTTACCCCCCTCTGATAACCTCACCACAAATTTTGCCATCCCTGCTGACACCTGAGATTTTACTGCCTTGTGATTTCATGTCCAGCAAATACAACTTATTCTCTTTGTCTTCCTAAAAATCTTAGGTAACAAATTGTTCCAATGGGGCATTGAGTTAATTAACGAACATTTGTGCATCTGTTAAGATCTTTCCCTGGATGTTGGTGTTCTCCTTGCTCAAGAAACATGATCTCCGCTCGAGTACACAAGCCAAATTCTTGTATGCCTCCCTGAGATTTTTTTTTCCCATAAGGTCTGACTTGCTCTCTCTGGGAAATCCATCCCTGTTTCACTGCTGTTTGCACCATCGCTAGTGGCTTTGGCGAATGTGTGGCAGGTGGTCGCTCTACTGTCTGCCAGCTGTTATTGTGGCCAGCTGCAGGAAAAAGGACCCAAATGCATCCGCAGATGGTCTATACACCACAATGACTGTTTGTATCATTTATACATATATATGCGTATATTATCCATATGTAATCCAAACATACTTTAATTAATTTTATATCAATTTTGGTATGATCAAAGAGTTTCTCAGAAATCCCGCACTATGTTTTATGTGACAGATACATGTCCACCATTTTAAGAGAGGCACACATTTTAGCCTTTTCTGTAAAACATTAATCTAGGTGGCAGAGTCTGATTATGTAGCAATTCGGTTTACTCTCCCCAAAGAAGGCTGCTCTGACAGACCTGTTTGCAGTGTGTTCTGGATCAGTGCTCACAGGGAACAAGTTTCCTAGCTGCCCTCCTTTTCTCTCCAAAATGACATCTACTGTTAGATAAATGTGTCAGTGGAAATTATGGTGGTTTTACAGAAACCTCAGGAAACTCCTCTCATGAATATAAATAGCATTGGTGGAAGCCTAAACCTCTATTTTTTTTAATAGAAATAGGAATTGTTTGAGAATAAGTGCTATTTGATGCTTTGTAAATTGTGGGCATTTAAAATGGCAAATATCCTCAGAAGCTCTTTTCCTGAAGCTATGGCATTAGTCTTTGTTACTTTTTGATAAAAGGCAGGGCTGAACAAATCACAGAATTCAAGGTTCTAATTTTATAAGCACATGTTGGTTTATATGGGACAGTTTTGCAAATAATGTATCTTTCAATTTGCCAACATTTGTGTAATCAGTTCTAGAAAGATTTCTTCCTTTCACAACTATTGTTTCTACTATGAATTGAACAAGGGTAAAAATGAGCTAGAGGAACTTCAATTATAATTATGTGAATAAAATAATTAGTATAGTAGCATATTTACTTTGGAAGGGAAAAAAGGAAGGCTTCCTCAGAGAGATAATGGGCATAATATGTATAGAAGATAATCCTGCTAATAACTGTAGGAAAACAGGAGGGGACACATTGGCAATAAAAAGGCAGTAATTACCTGTTTTATGATACAAGCAGTTCCTTTCTTTGATCACAGGAGAGCACTGTTCATCTATGAAACACTTGGTTTTAAGGGAATAACTAGAGCCTTTGTGATCCAGAAGAGGTTTGATTTGGCAAATTATATAGCCCTTATTATTGAATCATAGCTATAAAAGAGAGAAACATTCTTCTCATAGAAAAAAATGGATATATATGTACGAGGTTTTGTAAGCTGTCACTGTGCTAGTCTTGAAATCAATTGGCAAAAATGTACATAAATGAATCTAGTGCAAAGATGTAAGACTGAAAATCTCTAACAATATTTCCAAGATGTATTTCCTCTCCGAAAGAGAAATAATTTATGTCGTGTTTTGTAATTTAAGTGTTTCATTTAAGAATTGATCTCAAGTAAGCTTAAACCAATAACACTTAACAAAAATATTTAGTAAATATAAGTAACAGAACAACTCGTGAATGGTTCCTGAGGATACGGTATGCATGTTTCTCAGTCAAGTGTTACTATGAGACTGTATTTCAAACTTTTCTTTTTTTCCTTTTTAAGAATTGGGGAGATTTAGCAACGGATGTGACTTTTTCTTCTGGGGGATGTTTAGCAAGAGATTTGAGGCACAGACAAGGAATGCTATCTTAAGGATTATATCAATTATATAAGAAAAGTGTAGTATTTCTAAATCATTTAATTTGCAGATGGCAATGCAAACGGGGGTTTACTGCTTTAAATTTATCATATCAAAAATTCTAGATAGAAATTAATTTGGAGAGTACAAGCTGTTTTTCCTTATCGCTTTCTAAAGTTAAATCCAAATTTATCCTTTGAGATTGGAAGCTTCAGAGGCACAGAATCAGGAAATGTTCAGGAGAGTAGCCTGAGGTTACCAACTTCACCTTTCCTTGTTTCCTCCTTAACGTACATCTCCCCCTACCTCCCTTCAGTTCTTTCCCAGCCTGGATTTCCAGGTTTCATGGTCACAAAATTGGGTTCTTCTATACTTAAAAGAGCCATTGATATTTGTTGATAATTTAGCTAATGAGGTGAGAATCCAAACCTCCCCACCCCCATGAGAGTCTGTCCAGGAGCATGAGAGGAGTATTTCCTAGAATTCTCTGGCGCATACCCTTCCAATAAAGAAACATTGTCTAAGACAGTTAAGAAAGATGAAGCTTCTTGCTCTGATCACTGCTAAAGCCCCCCATTTTCTTCCACTTAAACATGCAGTACCAGGGAGTGAGCTTTAAGTGAGTTCCCTTGAGACCCAATTTTTTCAAGTATTTTATTAGCAGATTTCCACATATTTGTGAATTGGAACTGCCTTGAGTGTTAATTTTTAAATTTTTAATACTGATGTCTGATCCTGGGTAGATACAGTCTGAGAGCAGTAGGTGAAAACTGCCTGCTGAAATGTTTTATATAGCATTAGTCTTCTCATTCATATAAAGCCATCTAGAAGAAAAGTAGAAAATAAAAATCTTAAATAAATTGGGCCACTTTTTTGGAAAGGAAACTCCTACTTTTTTACTTGGACATTACTGAGCAATGATTCCTAGTAATGCCTTTCACTAGATACTGTCAATGCATTGTAGGGATTCATTTTTCTTTTCAAAGGGTAGTGATGATTTTATTCAATTGATCACCTTAAAATTTTTGAAGATGTCTGTAATTTTAAATATATTAGCCATAACATGCAAATCTGAAGAATGTTGAAGGTGATTTCATGAAAAAATAATGCTTTTTAAAAAAATTTATTTCTTTTCAGCTTAACAGAATTCATTGTTTATGTACCACACCCAGTGCTCCATGTAATATGTGCCCTCCATAATACCCACCACCTGGCTCCCCCAACCTCCCACCCCTTGCCCCTTCAAAACCCTCAGATAAAATAATGCTTTTTTAAAGAAAATTACCATAGTATCATAGTAGTAAGACACAGATAAGGCTAAAAAACTTAGGAAACTAAGGTAATTATGTACTCAAATCTAAAAAGATGCTTTCTTGGTATAAGGTAACCATTGTATATCAATATGAAATGAAACCGAGTATAGAAAAATAATTTTGACCATGTAAAAATCTCCATGGCTTATGTTGGTTTGGTTAAAGTGAATAGGTTTAGAAAATACGCAGTGAGTTTAAAATAGCATACTTAGCATAAGGACTTTGGAGGGCCAGTCTTTCTCCCAGTCATCAAAGAACTGAGTGATACTTTTTAAGATTTCTTTTTCTAATGACAGATTTAACTATTGTCACTGCTTTGTAAAACCATACTATGCTTCTTATATTCACAGGTTATTACTTAGTAATATTCATCCTATTTAACTAATATTCAGCTTCAAAATTACTCTCAGGGTGCCTGGGTGGCTCAGTCAGTTAAATGTCTGACTCTTGGTTTTAGCTCAGGTCACGATTGTGTGATTGTGAGATAAAGCCCTGCATTGGCTCTGTACACAGCATGGAGTCTGCTTGAGATTCTCTTCCTTTACCTCTCCCCCACTTGCATTCCCTCTCCCCTCAGTCTTGCTCATGCTAAATAAACAAACAAATAAATAAAATCTTTTAAAAGTTAAAACTTAACTTTCATGAAAATGAAAGTATATTTTCCCCCAAAGAGATTCTTTGTAACCTAAGCCATAACAATCTTTTCCTCCAGTATTTTTCTACTTTGACTTTATTTTGATTTTTAAAAAGTATAAGGGTTGATATCTTCTTAAAGATGGAGTATTCAATGAGAAATAAGATAAGCTGTAGAGTCAAATCTTCTTTGGCTAAGTTCTGGAAACATGTTTCGTTTAAGGAAAAGAGTGTCACAGTGCATTTTGTGTTTAACTTTTGATTTAAACTTTTTAGTGATTAGTACTACAAGATAATGACTTTCTTTTTTTAATCTTTTTTTATATATGATATTTGATATGATTAATGAGACTTCTTTTATTTTTATATGCTCAATGTTCAATATATATGAGTGTCATACTGGTTGGTAATCCACATTTACTGCCTAGTTCGTGGTGTTTTAGGTCCCTAGAAATCAAAAGCTCACAAAATGGATATAAGTACACAGACAGAGCTTCTAAAAGAGAAGCAAAAAAATCTTGCTGAATCCAGCAGGGCTTTTCAAGTTTGTTTGTTTGTTTTTTAAACAAAAACAAACTAAAAAAAAAAGCTGTGGATGATTTAAGCAGAAACAAATTTTATTGAGAGAGTATTGGTACTTATATAATCAATTGGAAGGATAGATAATTGAACAACAGTGCAACTAGAAAAAAGTATGCCCCAGAAATGGTACAGGTTAGTCACTCCGCTGCCATCAATAAATATTAGTCAAGGAAGCCTGTGTATTAACACCACTGGCTCTGGACCCCAGGTAATATCACTACCTCGAGGTAGTCCACCATCCCTTTGTTTTACTCTCTTGCTTCAAAGTTTGGATGAGTACGCTTGATTGGTGAGCCTAGGACATGTGCTTACTAACTACATGCATGGGAGTTACAGACATGGGAGTTACAGAGCATTTTCAGATTCTGTGGTCTAAGAATATTCATAAGGTGGGGGTTTTGCAAGCTTTGGAAGTGGATTCAGTTAATGAGCAGTCAAAAAAATGACACTTGCTTCTCTTTATAATGAACATCTGTGATGGGACATTGGTTCTTGTGGTCAGATAAGGTTGTGGTAATTGCATAAAATACTATTATATGAAATCTCTCCTTTGGGGAATATCCAGATATTAACTTTCAATTGTTATCATAATAATTAACTATCATGTTAAATATTGGGGGGTGGATAATTAAGATTTCAATCTTCTCAGTTCCTTAATAATAATAAAAGATAATACAATTATAATTCTGAGAATAAAGAAAAAAAAAACACCTCAAGGGAACAAAAAATGAAAAGGGCTGCTAGAATATAAATGAGGTTTATAGGTTATGGCAATAGCCTGATTATTATGCCAAATAAGATTTGCATTAGAGATCTATCATATGTTCCAAGTCTTACTAAAGGGAAGAGGACAATTTTTTTCTCTGTTCATGGGATTGACTCAGTTAAACAAGTTGCTGCTTTTAAAATATAAATAGAGTTAGTTTCTCTTTGAAGTTGTTCCGTGGTATGCTCTAAACCCACTTTCAAAGCACTTTTCAATAGTAGCGTCTCATTCTTTCTTCACAAGGAGGAAAAGAGGAGGAGAGTTTTGCAATTTTCACAAAGTCTTGCCTAATCCCAAAGTGAAGTCAGAGGTTGCCAGGCCACTGATCTTACTAGAGAAGCACGTTCTCGGCTGCATTTCTTCTACTAGGAGGACACCGTGGTTTACTTAATCTACCGTTTTCAAACTGTGCAGAAATATGGAAGCTATTGCCTAGCTGCAAACAGTTCTGCTTCAAAGTTTGACCTAAATTTCTTGGAAAAAAAAATACTGGTAATTAGGGATACCCAAGCTCTCCACTGCAGCTCCTGCCTTGTGAGGGTAGCACACTCATGTATGTAAGACAGGTAAGAATGGTCAGCATTTTGTCATGTTTTGAACCAAGCAGTTTGTGAATGACTTCACTTCAGAGAACGTTGCAGAAACATCGTTTGTGATACATTGTACTGTAGCTAATTTGTTGAATGAAAATGGGGTTCTTGTATTAACAGCCCTACATGCAAACGATAAACTAGCTTTGAATTTAAATAAAGACAGTAAGAGGGAGGAAGCTTTTGCCAGCCCCACACCATATTTTTATTTAGATCTTTCTTCCTCAGGTTAATAATAAAACCATGAAGTCAGCATTCTTTTTTTTTTTTTTTAAATAGGACTGTATACTTTAATTTTCCCCAAGCAAAACAACAAGTGGTTATTTCCATGCTTGCATATCAGTATCATGAAAGACTTAAATATCTTCCTGTATTGATAGGTAATTTCTCAGGCAGTGAATCAGTTGGAGGCCCATCAGGGGGAAAAAAAAAAAAAAAGACATCTATCTTGCTTTCTAAAATTGATTTAATTAAACACATTTTGAAGAGTCTACTCTTTATAAAAGGGTATACATTATAGTTTAAAAAATGATAAATTGTTGGAAAGGGTTTCAAGGTAAGAGATTTGAGTTTGAAAATCTGCTTTCAACTCTTAGTGTGTAATATTGAGTAAGACACTTATCTGCTCTAAGCTCAAATTCCTAAATTTGTGAAATGGTCTAATACTAATAGTGTAATGTGAAGAGCAAGATAGGCTGAATAATGGGGAATGCTTTGGAAGCTCCTAAGCACTATGGAAATGTTACTATTATTACTCGTGCTAAGAGAAAAAATAGATGCAGTAGAATTTCAGAAAAATATTACTTCTATCTCCTGCATGCTTATAGTGGTGTTCATATGATATATAACTGGATAATAAAGCAAGGACACTCTGTGTTGATAGAATGAAAAGCAAGATAATGATTATTGTGGGGGAAAAATGGTCAGGGTCATTGCTTTGAATGCTATTTAGTACCTCCTTATATATAACAACATATTTTAAATCTTGAAAAAATGGGACTATCACAGGAATAGAATAAATGATATGAACTGCCAGACTGGAATACATAGAGAAGTGTCTCTGTGTCAAGCTGTTTTGGGTTTCAAATCTGGATCTGCCAATACCTAGATATGCAAACTTTGCAAAGTTTTTTAAGGTTTCTCTGCCTCTGTTTTTTTTTTTTTTTTTTCCCCATCCATAAAATGGACATACTTATAGTTCCTGGCCCACAGAGTTATTTTATAAATGAAATAGAATAATGCAGTTTTTGAAAAACTTTTATTTTTTTCAGTGTTCCAGAATTCATTGTTTATGTACCATACCCAGTGCTCCATGCAATACATGCCTGCCATGATAATGCAGTTTCAATGCAGTCCCCTCCCCCTGCTCCCCAGGGCATGGTACATAGGACTCAATAAATGATATTTTTATTATTATCATATCTTTGCACTTAATATCACCCAAATATCTGTTTAGTTTTCTGGCTGCCTTATTTTTTTTCCAAAATTTGTCTTTATCTCTTATGAAGTATATATATATAAGTTGTCTTTGTATTGCCTTAAAACACAAATGCAGTTTCTACACAGTTTCTTTGTAGCAGTCATGTTTTTCTTTTTTAAATTTCATTCTTTTTCTCTTTTTTCTTTTTACTTTCTTCCTTCCTTCCTTCTTTCCCTCCTTCCTTCCAACCTTCTTCCTCTTTACCTTCCTCCTTCCCACCCCTCCCATTCCTAACAACTGTATGATGTAGTGGAAGGATGTTTTGCATAGAGATCTGGCTTCAAATCATGGTTTTCAACAACCTTAGACTCAGCTTTTTCACCTGGAGTATGTAAGAAAAAAAAAAAAAAGCTGCCATTTTTGAAAGGATGTATGTAACTGCCTAACAGATAACATTCTGAAAATAGTAGCCATTAGTACTATTAATTTTCTTTTGGTGTTTAGAACATTTGGACTATTTTTCTGATTGTTCCAGATTTATTTATCACATGTTACCATATTGAACACAGGGATAGGTATGCTTTTAGAATTCCTGTAATAGGTTGCCCGTTAACATTGATTATAAGGGCTTACTATGTTGCTGTGATCAAGACACTGTAGAGGCCTGTGCCATCTCTTATACTTGGGGACATTTACTCAGAGATGTAACATACTGGATCTTATGCCTAGGCCTCCAGAAAGCAACTTCTTTTGGAAATAATCGGACATTTCTTAGGGGAGTATATCATGGTATAACCTAGTACTATTGCTGCCATATGGAGCCTTTTATTACATTTGTTGTCTGTTTAAACTGCATCTGAGTAAAATTTGTCATGGCCTTCAGAATTTTCTTCCTAGTTGGTGGAAAGATCCCCATGAGTCAACAAAGGATGCTTTTGAAAATCTTTGCAAACTCTCACTCTAGTATTCCTGTGGACCTTGTCAGTTGCTGTTTGGTAACTCTGAAATACCATGGGGTATATTTTACTGAGCATGTTATAGAGATAACTATCTAACTTCTTCATTCGTGGGGGCTGGCAGCCATCTAAACCATGCCATGAATAACTAAAGCAGTGACTTCTGATAATAGAGCTTCTATTTTGGATTCCATTTCACAATAATGAATTTGACCTCTTGGATTCTCTCAGGAAATAAATGCAGTTCAGCTGCATCAGGAAAAAATGCATTTTATGGCAGTACTCAATAGTTAACATAGACTAACTACCCATTCACAGTATTGCTTTAAAGCCTTTCTTCATGGTTTTTCATTGCAGAATTACAATTTTAGAAAATGGAGAATAAACATATGATGCTAGCTTCAAGGAAACTCTCCAAGCCTGTGATTTAATAGCAATGTGCAAATCTTCTTTAGCCTTCTTCAGTATGTCTCATTTAAATTGATGTCCAAATAGTTTTGGACACTTTTAAATACAATGATATAAACATTTAAAGACACAGTAGAACTATTTAGAAATAATATTTCTTATAAAGATAAAACTAAATGTCAAGAAAAGAAATCAAAATAAATTTCAGTTAAAATATTCTTGTCTTTCACTGTTGTTGAATCATGTAGAGAAGATACATGAGGTGGTCAGAAAACAACAGGTAACTAATATCCTATTACTACTGCTATGAGTCACAAGTATTTGGTAAGGTCTCGACCTATGCAGGTCACTCTAAAAGCTTGTTCTAAACTGAAAGATATGCAAAGGAGAACATCTGTCTTTTGTACCTTAGGAATTTGTATTTTCATTCACAACAATGTTTTTGACTGTAATGTCTGATTTATGAAAGTGTTTGAATTAATTTGCTATTCCAGGCTAGGATGATATAGACTATATTTCTGCATTTATTTCTGGATCTACTTCTTGTGATGGACTTCATTTAGATTAATTTCCACTTGATAATACATGTAAGGATGAGCTCATTCTTAGGGATTCAGTAAAGTTTTTATTGAATGAAAGCATTTAGATTTAATCACTAATAAAAAGTAAATCTGAAAAAAGGAAAGACATTTCTCTTTCTTGTTGAATGGGGTCCAATGGTTTCTTGAGTAACAGTCTATTACTCTGACAATAGATTCAACTTCCTATCATTCTAGGATCAAAACTGAAATCCTCTTTATATGATTACTAGCTCATCTGTGGTATTGTGATAGGAAAATTTATGTGTTCATTATTGGCAAAAGACTTTGTGCATTGCTTCCAAAACTATCAAGTAGTTTTCTCTGACATCTTGGTATTATGTCTATGGGAAGATATGTGCTGACACTGAAGTTTCTCTGTGGAACAGTGCTGGCGTTGGATGCCCTTACCACTTGAGTAGGCATCTTTTAACAGAAGAGTGACAAGTAAAAGATGGGGTTAATTTGGGGTCAGCACCTTGGAGAGCTCTTAAAGAGGCTTTTAACATTGTCCTGTGTACAAACACACCCATACATATACATATATACACACAAACACACATAAATGACATGTACATATAAATACACAAATGTAAATATATACATATTTTATGTATATTTATGCATTTGCACAGATACAAACACACAATATAATATAATATTTTTATATATTTGCAGATAGACACACAGTTTTTAGACTCAGTGTTAGCAAGAACTTCACTGTGCAATTAGCAATATGTGATGATTTCAGCTGGGCTGAGACAATGTTTCACTCTTCACCAAGTTATATTCCCAGGATAAAACAGTGTATAACTTTGCCACTCTTTCTTTAAAGCAATGATGCTTCTAGACACATGTTCTCCTTGAAAATCTATTATGATTATGATAGTATTCACTAGGCTTTGTAGTGCTCCTACTGTATTCCAACCAATATGCTGAACTACGTGTTTTATGTTAATTATATGGAATCCTCACAATTACTAAGCAGACACTATTATTGACATTCTAAAATGTAGAAAACTGAGGTCTAGATAATTTGAATGATGTGTGTAGGATCACTTATGAAACAATTTGTGGCATGATTTAGACCCAGATACATCTGGTTATAGAATCCATGTTCATTGTACAACTCTGGGATTTGTCATTTGTTGTTAAAATTTTAATGTCAGATTGTTTGGTCATATCTCTTTTCTCTATGGGAACTGGATGACTGGCAACAACAATTAACAAGTTTTCTGAGATTAATTTGGTAAAGCTGCTATATAATTCACATCATTGAAAGAAAAACATGCCAGTATCCGTAACACACCCTGTGGGGGAGTAAATTGGTGCATTACAGATATTTAGTGACTATCTGGCAAAGGAATAATACTGACTACTGAGAATCAGTGATCTTCCATTTGTTTAATTCTTCTTTTTTTTCAACCATCTGAGAGTTGCGAGGGACCACCCATGCTGATTTGCATAGAAGAGTTGCTATAGTAACCTTTGAGAGTGTTACTAAAGGCAACCTATTAACTGTAACCTTTATCTTTATGAGAGCAATATACTTTATATGTTTTATAGGTTATGAGAGTTATGTGTCATTTATGTCCTCAAGGTGTTTGACTATATTATGAAGTCAGAATAGTTTAACTTTGAAATTACAGTCTCTTATGAAAGATTTCTATTTTGAGAAAATAAAAAATGATGACTTTATTTTTAGTTTAGGCTATTAGAGAATGGGAACAAATATGATATTATTGCTACTTTATATACCCTAGGGATGAGCATACCAGTAAGATTTTTTCTTTTCCATTTTTCCAATTTAGTGGAATATTATTGTCTTCTGCCACTTTTCAACACTATCTTCATAAATAAATTTACTTGAAATTCTTCAAGTGAAGAATTGAGTTTTGAGCTTTATAATTCAACCAAAACAAATGCATTTTGGCCTCTTATCTACAAACTTTAAAAGTTCTCAGTTTTTTACTGCATTTTAATGGTCTATAGTAGATTGGCTATAGTTAAATGTAATAAAATTAGTTCATCACCTTTTCTTTAGAATTTCCCAAATTATGTACCAATTAATGCTTATTCATCAGGGTCATGTTATCTAAATGTAAATAAGCTTCATATAGATATAAGACCAAGTGGTCTTCTTCATGTCTCCCAGAAATTAGAGGACTGTTTCTCCTATCTTTGGGCTCTTGTTATCATCTGCCTCCCGTGTGGAGTACCCTGCCCGATCACTCAACCTCACCTTCCTATTTTTCCTTCAAGTATCAGCTTGAGTTCTACCTTTTCAGGCAAGAGTTCCATTCACCAGTACTCTTCACCCACTCCACACTCATATGGCACATATAATCTTTAATATTCATTGGTATCTATATGCTTAGAAGTCTTAGAAATATCACACTGTAGAAATACTAACTTGGAAATGCAATTATCAGTTGGGAGAACCATATCTGAAGTATATTAAAAGTACCTTTTTCACTATTGAGATCTGTACATTGTTGCTTCTATTCCTAATGTGCATGGGAGATTTAAGCCAAAGTGCCCTTTGTTAATGCAAGTCAGGTTGAATAACTTTATGCCCAAGTTTCTTGTTCTTGATTCTTTCTGAAAAATCTCTACTTGGGTCTAGATCCTCAGCCTGACTGTTTCTTCTAATTTCCTAAGGCGCCTGGCCACTTACCTATCCCACTCCCTACCTCTGGTCACATATTCTCTAAATCTGATTTGGATCTCCTTGCTACAAGAATTACACTAAATGATACTCTGCCTATATTACTGGATATTTCACTTCCAACTGAGCTCTTGGATAGTGAAGCTAGCTGAGATATAAATAAACTTGGATTGGCTGGCTTAGATTCTTCATTCTTTACTGGAAGTTTCTAGGCCTCCATAATGTTTATTTGGTACATCACCCCAATTTGCTGTTCAGATTCTTTCTTTCTCCTGACCATTTATGTCCAGCAGAGAGGCAGGAAAGAATTATGGGAGACAGGCTGGCAGGGGCCCTGGTATCAGAGCTTGGATTAGGGACATTGCTCAGTCCCCAGGAGTTGTATTTGCCAAATGAAGACACTTTCCTGGCCCAAGGATGTGAATGGGAACCAGTCAATGTAGCCCAATAGAATACAGGCACTGCATATCAAGTCTAATCCATCTACAGAGGGTGACATAGCCATGGGGCTCAAAACAGGCAGGGAAAACTATTCTGACAACACTCTGTATGACCAGTGGTCAACACAGGGCACACACTGATTTTCATGTCAACCTAACAGAAAAGAACATTAGATAGGAGAGGAACTCAGAGGTTAACACTGAAGCATCAGGTTGCTGAGATGATAATTTTTGATTACTCAGTTCCTCTGCTTACGGTTGCTTGGAGAACCAGAAATGACTAAGTGAAAAACACTGACTTTTGAAATGAGGTGAGTATGACATAGATACTGAGTATCTCTTTGACTGATTAATATTGCCATTTTATTGGTGGAGATTATTTTCTTTCATATTTATATACATTTGGTTATATTTTATAAATATTGAAATATATTGTATATAATTATAATAAATGTATTGATTATTAATTATATATTAAAATATATATAGATATGTTTTATATATAATTATATATATAATATGCACACTCATTTTGCTTATGCTCACATGGAATTGTTTTGTGTTATATTGTAAACTTTTATTACTCAAATGACTTAAGTTCCTGCCAACCCTAGAGCTATATGCAGGAGAACATAAAGAATTATTTGGTGGGGATGATATAAATATAATCAACTATCAATCATTCAGGAACCCTTAGATATTTTCCCCTGTGTCTATCAGCTAGTCAGTTTTCTAAACCTATTAAATGAGAATATCCATGTAGTATAAATAACATTTTTCATGATTATATTGGTAAGTTCCTCAAGATTCATGATTTTCACACCTGCATTGATTGATACAGTGCAATCTGATGATTATTCTGTCTGATTATTCTGTCTGACAATTATTTGATACCACTAAGTTTTGAGAGTATTCTGCAGTTCCCTAAAACTCTTCAAGATTCCCTTAAAATCCTGTTTCTTTAAAACATTCATTTAAATAAATAAATAAATTTCTGTATTACTGTGATGGATACCACCATTTCTGATTTTCTTTCATCCTGCATAAATATGTTCATATTTTAGGAATATCATAGATATATGCATACTTATTTTTAATGGGAAAATATGGGGTTCGGAAACATTACCATTTTTAACATAAATCTTAATTAAAAACAGTGCGAGGCAAATAATTAATAATAATAATGAGAAAAAAGTAAATGTTTTATTTGGTGCCTCTATTTTTGGGCCACCATTGTGTTGGATATCAAAGCACACTTACCTGTATTTGGGAGTTAACAATAATATGCTCTGATTAGGCAAATTCAAAAGTATTTATTTTATTCTTCCTTTGGTTTCTTCCTTATTTCTTGCTGCTTCCCTTTCTTCCTTTCCTTCCTTTTCTCCCCTTTCTTCAGTCTTTCTGGATTTTTCTTTAAGAGTAAACATTCTTTTATTTGTTCATATTTTTGCATGTGTGAGAGTTGGGAAATGGTCTCAAGGAAATATTTTATTCTACAAGGTTAATGGAAGAAGGAAAGTCTCTGGAAATTCTACTTTTCCAAAGAATCAGAGGTGAAATATTTTTTGGAAACCCTAAACTTGTCTCTACTTTGCAAAGTTAAGTCAAAATTCATACAATTCTCAACCTGTATTCCTTCATTTACATGGAAATAAAGAATAAGCTTTGCTATTATGTACTCTAGCATAACTGAAACTTTATATCCATTGAACAGTTCTCCATTTTCTAGGCCCTGGCAACACAGTTGTATTCTCTGCTTCTATGAGTTTGGAATCATGCACTATTTGTCTTGTGACTGGCTTATTTTACTTAGCATAATGTCTTTCATGTTCATCCATATTGTCACAAATGGCAGGATTTCCTTTTCTTGTGGCTGAATAATATTCCTGTGCGTGTGTGTGTATCACATTTCCTTTATCCATTCATCTGTCAGTAAGTACTTGGATCGTTTCCATATTGTGGGCTTTTGGGGAATAATGCTACAACGAACATGGGAGTACAGATATTTCTTCAAGATCCTCATTTCAGTTATTTTGGATATATATTCAGAAGTAGGATTGCTGGATCTTATGGTAGCTTTTTTTGAAGAAACTCCATACTTTTTCAATAATAGTTACACCATTTTATATTCCTGCCAACAGTATATAAAGTTTCCAGTTTCTCCATATTCTTACCAACACTTTTTTTTTTCCTGGTAGTAGCTATCCTGACTAGTATGAAGTAGTACCTCATGGTGGTTATTTGCATTTCACTGATGATGAGTGATTTTGAGCATCTTTTTACAACCTATTGGCCTTTAATATGTCATCTTTGGAGAAATGTCTGTTCAAGTTATTTGCCCATTTTCAGTCACTTGTTTCATTGTTGTTAAGTTGTAGGAGCTAGGTAACAATATGGTATTGTGCACTTCAGGATTTATTAAGAGGGTAGATCTCTTGTAAAATGTTCTTAACACAAAAAAAGCCCAAAACAACAAGGGGACACCAAACATTGGAAAGTGTTGGGAATATATATATATTTCCTTGTTTGTGGTGATGGCATAATGGGTGTTTGCATATGTCTAAACTTATCAAACTGTATACATTAAGTGTGTGATTACTTGTATATCAGTATAACTCAGCAGAGCTGTTAAAAATGAATAAGGTTAATTTTTAAAGGATATTAAGATGAAATGAGCTTTGAAAGGAAATTCATTAACTTGGAGCCAGTTTGGAATGTTAGACAATTTTGTTCAAGAATGAAGTGAGGTTGAGGTATTCCTTAATTTTTTTGAAGGACAAATGATTGGTTCAGTATAATAACTGCATGAATGTGTTAAGTATTCTTCCTTCCAACTCCATTTAAAATGTTCCATTCATTACTATTTTTTCTTTTCTATGTTCATGACAATCTCCAACTAGTAACAACAATGATAACAAAATGTACTGGATTGAATAATGTTTCCCCAAAACTCATGTGCTTCCTATGCAACCGTTTTTGGAGATAAGGTCTTTGTATATGTAATTAAGATGAGTTTAAGTTAAGATGAAGTGATATTGGAGAAGTGTGGGCTCTTAATCTAATATGGCTGATATCTTTTTATGGAGAGAAAGAGAGACACAGAGACACACAAGGAGAATACCATATGATAATGGAGCCATAGATTGAAGTGATGAATCTACAAGTCAAGGAATACCAAAGATTGCTGGCAATAACAGCAGCCCAGACAAAGGCATGAAACAGATTCTTCCTTAGAGACTAATAGAAACAGAGATTGAAATGGTGGGTTCAGGGCTGGGGGTGGGGTGGGGTGGCAGAAATGGGGAGATATTGGTCAAAGAGTACACACTTCCAGATATAAGATGAAAAAGTTTTGAGGACTCATGTACACCATGGTGATTATAGTTAACAACAGTAAATTATACAGTTGAAAGTTTTTGAGAATAGATGTTAAATGTTTATCAGCACACACACAAACATACACAAGGTAATTATGTAGTTGATGGAGGTGTTAAGTAATGCCATTGTAATCATTTTGCAATATCTAAGTGTATCAAAGCAACATGTTGTACACCTTACAATTACATAATGTTTTATGTCACTTATATTTCAGTAATGTGGGAATATAAATAAAGAGGGACACAATGTAATCTTAGACCCTGATTAGTTCACTGTTGACTATGGAGGACAGACTTGTAATGAGATAAGGACAATAGAGTATGATAAGTGCTGGCAAAGAGGTAAGCATCTGCTTTAATGGAAGCCCATAGAAGGAACTTCTTATTCATCTTTGGATGAGCAAAGGTTTGCTTGACTTGGTAATTAATCTCAAATTAGTCTTAAAGAATTATCAGTTGTTAGAAGTAAAAAGTAGACAGGAGAGCAGGCAAGTAAATCAAGTAGAAGCAGTAACATGTGCAAATGTCCAGTGTAACAAGGGCTCATTTTGGCAATTGCAAAATGTTTTATTATGACCACAGCCTGCAGTAAAAGGAATAGAATGATGGAATAAGGCTAGAGTGGTTATCAGGGTATAGATCAGGGAAGGCCTTGTGTGACACATTAGCGTTTGAACTTTACCCTGAGAGTACTGGGAAATGGGTTAAGCATTTTAAGCCTAAAACATCCTACTCAGATTTGTCATTTAGAAGAATCACCCTGGCTGTACGATAGATAATGGATTTGAGACAGGCAAGACAGAAGCAGAAAGATTAGTTAAGAGGCTGTTAAAATAATTCATACTAGAGAAAATAGTGGCCTGAATTGAGATAGCAACACATGGATAGAGAAGAATGGCTATATTCACCTTACAGTGAGAAAACAGAATATTTAGACTTTTCTAATTGATTTGATTTGAGGGGTGGAGGTAGGTAAGCAAACCAGGCACAATTCCAAGGTGTCTGGTTTAGACATTAAGGATGTCATTCACTAAGTTAGGGAATATAGGAGAAGAAAGTTGTGAAATATTTTACTGAAATAAATCTTTTGTAAGAAATATTATATAGCAATTAAAAATAAGACTATCTACTAATCAATTCATGCTACCAACTTAAGAAAGCAGGATATAAAATTTTTCATGCACTATGATTATGGCTAAGCAAAATATGCAAAGAAATAATAAAGGGAAATAAAAGAAAATGATAAAAATGATTATATTGAATATGGAATTTTTATTTTCTTTTATCGATTTTATAATTGTTAAAATGGTTTGATTATGTTGGTCTCACAATGGAAAATATTCTAAGAATAGAACATTTAAAAGTAATTGCTCAATCTAACATAAAACCAAGGTAACATAAATAAAATATTAAAACTAATAAGTCTAATTTCCT
Organism: Martes martes; assembly: GCF_963455335.1. Classification (NCBI taxonomy): domain Eukaryota; kingdom Metazoa; phylum Chordata; class Mammalia; order Carnivora; family Mustelidae; genus Martes; species Martes martes. The sequence continues at coordinate 28,257,611 of NC_137891.1, read as the reverse complement.
GATTCCTAATGTTTATTATGTAAAATATAATTCCTTCCACTTTTTATAACATATTTTTATAAGCTCAAGTTAGTGACTTACTGTCAGTTAAGCTGAGATGAAAAATTAGAGGCAAACTACATCTCTAAGAAAGTTTTCTGCTCATTATCTACACTAGGAACAACTTGCCGATGGTGATAACTAAAAGACAGATGAGGATAACTAGTGTCCAGACATCTTTCCTAGGTTGAGGAGTTAAAGGACCTTTTTCATTATGGACTGAAAAAAAAAAAGATCTATCAGAGATCTTAATCTAATCTATAATCTATCAGAGATCATAAATATTCTGAATTCTTCTTGCTAAATTAGAATCAAGAAGTTGAAGTATTTAGACCTACTTTTATCTACTTCTTCACTTTAAGGTTGAGGAGTTAAAGGACCTTTTTCATTATGGACTGAAAAAAAAAAGATCTATCAGAGATCTTAATCTAATCTCTAATCTATCAGAGATCATAAATATTCTGAATTCTTCTTGCTAAATTAGAATCAAGAAGTTGAAGTATTTAGACCTACTTTTATCTACTTCTTCACTTTAAGATAAGTACTATACCCTATGTATAGATAACTGACCAAAATGCTCTCCCTTATGTAGTTATTGTACATTCTATTAATCAAAAACATTTTCAAGTCGCCTGGGTGGCTTAGTCAGTTTAGCATCTGACTCTTGATCTCAGCTCAGGTCTTGATCTAACGGTTTGTGAGTTCAGGTCCTGTGTTGGGCTACATGCTGGGTGTGGAGCCTACTTAAAAAAAGAAAAAACGGGGCGCCTGAGTGGCTCAGTGGGTTAAGCCTCTGCTTCGGCTCGGGTCATGATCTCAGGGTCCTGGGATCGAGCCCCACATCGGGCTTCTGCTTAGCAGGAAGCCTGCTTCCTCCTCTCTGTCTCTGCCTGCCTCTCTGCATACCTGTGATCTCTATCTGTCAAATAAATAAATAAAATCTTTAAAAAAAAATCAAAAAACAAAAAACATTTTCTTAAGAAAATGAAGTCTCTTACAAACATATTTTCATAAATTCAGATTCTAATACATTCCTTTAGAGCAGACTGCATGAAAATTTTAATACATTCAGAATATTTATTGATTGGATGTTTTGCAAATGAATTAATCATAGGATTTCTTTAAATAGCCAATTTGGATCAGACCTTTATTATGTCATTTATTTTACCCTAAATGTAGATATTTCTTTGGAACTTTCTTGGAAAAGACCAAGTATGAGGATTTTTATTGAAAATTGGCACAGATTTGTCTGGTTCTGTATATATTTATGCTCCAGGATGCTGAGAACTCTGGTTGTAATAGTTAAAATGATAACAGCAGGTAACACTTAAAGGCACTAAATGCTTTATTATATCAAAAATTTTTACCTCCACAATAATTCTATGGCTGTAATATCCTAGTTTTAAAAATAGAGAAACGGAAGCCCAGAAAGTTTAAGTCAGTCAATCTAGGCCATACATCCAATAAGACAGCCAGGATTTGAAGTAGTAAATATGGCTCTAGCATCTGTACTCTCAACCACTGCATGTTGCAACTTTTGTACAAATTATGTCTTCTCATTCAGTGACAAATTTTGCAGACTTATGTGGCAATGTGGGAGGAATTCAGTTTCTTCAATGTATGAGGCAGAAGTGTATTTTATAAGTATATATATGTATTTTTTTTCAATTTAAAGTCCAGATAATTGTCAGACAGCTTAGATTTGGTTTGAATTTCGAAGTAGCTTTCCTCTTCACATTTTAGAAAATGCATACTCTTTATTGCCTTAATTTGTTCACTTCTTAAACATGAAATGTTACAATGCATAACGCAGTCTTTGTAAGTGTCTTGCTTGACATCTTAAAATTTATTTAAAAAAATTGAAGACATGTTATTCATAATGCAGTCATACATATAAAGTCTAATGTCCCATTTTGTGCATGGTATGATTTAGCACTTTTCTTATTTTATTTAGACAAGGAATGCTATGCATCTCTATAATAGTATCTGCCTTACTTTTGGAAGATACAAGGATAAAGTTCAATTAAAATTCTCAGTAGAGAATTCTCTGTAGAAAAATGTATAGGCTACACTTCATATGATAATCATAGGTCCTAATTTAAATTTACTTTGAAAATATAGATTCTGAAAGTATTTTTACCTAACACAAGATGTGGTGTACTTTTCAAAATTCTGTTAACTATTGCTTTTGCTAAACTTTTATTTTCTGTCCCAGTGAGATATTTTCCCAGGAATCAGAGGGATATGGACAAAAACAAATTGAATTTTCAAAGATAAAATAAATAAAAACGATTATTTTAAAACTCATCTACAAATAACGTCCATACATATTCAAGTATAGTTAGTAAAAATCATTTTGTCCTTCCCTGTTAAATGTTTGAGAGTGAAAGAAATTTGTTAAAAAATAAAATTTGTTAAAAAATAAAAAATACTTGAAAGACTTTCCATGTCACGTTAATGTTTAGTGGCAACTTTATCACTTTTTTTCTTTATGGAATTCTTTTTTTAAATTGAAGTATAGTTGATACACACCATTAAATTAGTTTCAGGTACGAGTTGACAACTCTATACAGTATGCTATACTCAATGGAGGTATGGTTACCGTCTGTCACCATATGACACTATTGTAATCTCATTGTCTATATATCCTATGCTATACCTTTCATTACCCTGACTTACTCATTTTTTTAACTAGAAGCCTGTACATTCTAATACCCTTCACCCACTTCTCCCATCTCCATCCCCCTCCATTCTGGCAACCACCAGTTTATTTTCCGTATTTATTGGTCTTTTGTTGTTCTTTGTTCATTTGTTTGGTGTTTTAGATCCTCCTTATAAGTGAAATCACATGATATTTGTCTTTGTCTGGCTAATTTCACTTACCATAGTCCCCTCTAGGTCCATCCATATTATTGCAAATGGCAAGATCTCATTCTTTTTTGTGGCTGAATAATAGCCCATTGTGTGTGTGTATATGTGAGTGTGCATGTGCATGAGTGTACTGTATCTTCTATATCCATTTATCTGTTTATGGACACTTAGGTTGCTTCTGTATCTTGGCTACTGTAAACAATAATGCAATGAACATAGAATGTGGCAGATACAGGGTTCCTCCTATTTTCCATTCTCCTCTTAGGAAAAGGATCTCCAGTTTTTGACTGGATTTGTGGCTATGCATAATAAGAACTAAACTCACAGGTGTCTAAGAATGGCTATGAGATTAAATGCTGGCCAAGAAGATGCAAACGGAAGCATACATACTCCTTCTGCTTTCCCCTTTTCTACTGACCAGAATATTTATATGTAGTTGAGTAATCTCAAAACATGAAACTGAGAACGACATTCCATGATGGATCAAAGAAACCAAAGATACTGGATTGTTGGCATCATCACCACGTTCATGTTGGAGTGTTTGCACTCAAAGAGCTAAGGTTCTGTTTTGTTGAATCAACTATTAGGTCTCTGCTAGAGTAGTCAAAGCTATAACATAATTTATAGCTATTAGCTAAAAAGACTAGGCTCTTGTCAATGAGCTAACTTCTGTATCTCATTTCTCATTGACCAATTAGTCCCATTCTAAAGCAAAATTTTTAATAATATATGTATATATATAATATATATGTGTGTGTACATATATACATATATGTACATACATATATGTGTACATATATACATATATATACATACACACATACACATATATACACACACATATATATAATTTACCATGAAAATTGTTTTGTCATTAGCCAGGAAATACAGAAAGTAAAATTTACTTATTTATTACTATCATTCAAATTAACTGACAAATAGATAGAAACAGATGGTCTAGATGGTAATATACAAATTACAACCTTTAAATCCAGATATTTTATGGTCTTAATAAAATGTTAATGTTAATAACATAAATAAGAATATGACATCGTAAATTTTATTGCTGCTGCTTAGAACTGTTCTCTCAGATGCTCACATAATGTTTCATCAGAAGAATAGAGAATGCATTAATCAGTACTTCTATTACTAGATTTTAAGTCATGTTCTGTTGATAGGTAGTTAGAGAATAAAAACAAGAGCTCTAGAGCTAAATTTTCTTTATTCCTAATGTAGGAATCTTTCTGATTATACTTGGTATAAAGTAATCCTTCAAGAATATTAAATTTTCTTTTTTCTTCTACACTTTTGTAATACCTGATGCATTTAAGTGTTTTGTAACTACTCTGATATCATTTTTTAAATGTTGAGTTGGGAAGTTTTGAGTTCATTTAATGGTAAGATACATATCTCACAGTAGGTAACTTCAAATAAATTTTTTTTGGTAATTTAGTATTTCTAATACAGTTTAATTAACATTTACTCATTCACTGAAAACCCATGTCTTTGGGGTTCCTGGACCCAATTCCAATGTGTCCATGGAGGCGTCCCCAGAACAACAAGCAATGGATATCCTGATGTTGTCTTCTCAATTCTTAGTAAAGGACTCAGTCTGACAAGACCACCCTCTACTTATCTCAAGCTCAGGTTGTTACCCATACTTCTGGCAGACTGGCTATAAATCAGGGGTTCCCATGATCCTGCCCTTGAGTTTGATTAATTTGCTAAAATAGTTCACAGAATTCAGGAAGCCAAATTAATCACTAGATTACAGATTCATTACAAAGGATATTTAAGGATATGAATCAACAGCCAGATGAAGAGCTACATAGGACAGGATCCCAAAGAAGCTTCTCTCCTCATGGAGCCTGGAGGCCAGCATAGTGGTACATGGAATCATTTGGGTTCCCCAACTGGAAGCTCCCCAAACCTCCTACTTGTGGGTTTTTGTAGAGGTTTCATTACATAAGCATGACTGATGAACTCATTGCCCATTGGTGATTGATTCGATCTCAAGCCATTCTCCACTCCCTGCAAATCAGGGGATGAGGCTGGAAGTTCCAACCCTCTATCTATTGTTGATTCTCTTGTCAAGCAACCCCCATCCTTGGAGCTGCCTAAAAGTCACCTTCATTAACACAGACCCAGTTGCATTGGAAAGTGGCTTGTTATGAGTAAAAACACACCCATTTCACCTTTATGGCTCTTAAGTGTTTTCAGGAACCAAGGACAAGAGACTAAGTATGACAGAAGATGTTTTAATCTCTCTTATCGCTTGGGGAATTCCAAGGGTTTGGGGAGCTGTGAGCCAGGAAATGTGGATGAAGACCAAATACATATGTGAAATGTATTGGTCATCTGAATGACCAAACATATATTGCTTATAAATCTCAATATTACAGTCCACCTGCTAGTCTTTGAACAAAATTGTTCATACCTGTCACAGCACTTAGACTTGGTGTAGCACCTATAGGACAGATAGAGCAATAGTACAAACAAAATATGCCTAACTTTTGGAGAAGCCTTGTGGAATAGATTGAAACAAACTCATTTGTCCTACAAAACCATTACAAACAGTTATATATTCTTCTACTAGTTTATTCTTTCTCCCTCTCTATCTCCTGCTTGTACCTTTTGATAAACTGAATAAATAAATATATATGTTTTCTTAAAGAACATAATATCACACAATGTAATGGTAATGACTTATATCCTGATTTACACAGATAAAGATGCATTTCCAAGCTATTATGGAACTGTAGAATTCTTCAATTTTATATGTCTTCATTGTAAGCTATAATGCTGACACCTGGACATAGCAACAGCATAGTTCGTTCATGATTTGGTCTCTGCTTCCTTGTCCAGTTTTTTTCCCCTCAGGCATTCTGTTTGATGCTGTAAGTTTCAGAGATACCATATCATTTTTAGTTCTTTAAAGTTGAAATGTTCTGTCATGTTTTCACATAGTGCTCTTCACTTAACATGAGCTCCAGTGTCACTCTCTGTGGACTTCCCTGGCTCCTGTAGGGGCCAAAGGCTGGCTGCCCCAAGATGGACCACTTTGGCAAAAAAGATCCTTTTTGAGTTAAAAGTAACCAAAACTCAGCAGATTCCAGAAATGCTCTGTAGCTCTCCCTCAACTGCCTAAAAAGAATTTAGATGGAGGAAGAAAGGCTCCAGGAAGAGAGCCATCACCTAGAGAACTACATTATTTTATGAACTAGATATGGTGGACGGGGAGGAACCTAGCAAGGCCTATTTGATCAGAGCCCTTTACGTCCCATGGTTTCTAGATGGCCTTGTCTTTTACATCTTCCAGTAAATTACATTCCTTGCCTTTGAAGTCCCAGACCTCTACCCCCTTCTTCATAGTTCAGGATGACATATATATACCTCATTTTGCCTGACTGTATTTAGAATTTCATGTCTGTGTGGATTCCCCATGTGTATGAAGTTAGATTTGATTTCCTCTTGCTAATCTGCCAGTTTGATTCTTAATTAGTCTAGAAGGACCTTGAAGTGCAGAGGAAATTCTTCCTCTCAAAACTCCCAGAGGAGGACTCAGGGACTCTTCTCTATGTTTCCCCTTTACCTTCTATTTATCTACACTATAACTCTTATTACTTTAGTGTAATTGTCCATTTGTACACATCTGTCTATCCAATATATTTAAATTGAATGAGGATAGGAGTCTTACTTTTATATATATTTTCATTATTTTAATCTTATATTACAAAGATTAATTTGCACTAACTCTAGAAAGCTTATCTAACATAGCTAACATAACTCTATTTTGATGCATCAAATGATAATCTGTGTTTTGCTAATAATGCCTAACAGGTGTTTTATCTTGAGTTTTCACCACAGAGCATAAAATAAAACAAGTCTTTCATTTTATGAGTGTTTCATTAAATGACTTTAAAAAATTTTTTTAAATAATTCTTTTCATAAAGCATTCAGGTTGCTAGAAGCCAATCAATAGCCTTATGTTTCCTGGGTCATTGGCTATTTTTCCTTCTATTAATATTTTAGTTAAGGAATTTTTTTCCTGTTATTTGGCATAATTTAATCATGCCACAATCTTAATGAATGTAGAAATTCTTTCAAACATATCTGTCTCTACTTCATTTTCTGCAAGAAAATGAAGGAACTTTATTTCTTATGAATTAAGAAAATGAAGGAACCTAAATAGCCAAGACATGCATGGTATCTCTTGATTTTCAGTGATTCACAGGCTTAATTCCCATTCAGTATAAAACAGTATATTTATCTTTTCCAGTGTCACATCATGAGAAAAGCATATGATTTTTAGACTCTACATTCTTTAAAACCAGGACTACTTTAGGAAACAAGTACATGAGTTTTCAAAAGAGCTTCAGCCGTAAAAAGCAATTGTCTGTGGAAATTACTAAGCATTGTCTGCCCCAGAACCCTAACATTTAGTGTTCCTCTGCTGTTTTTGTTTTTGTTGGTTTTTTATTGTTGTTATTGTTTTTTGCTTTTGGATTTGCCTCCAGCTCTGAATCCTCCTTTTCTCTCAGTACTGCGTGCCTATGACTCAATGGCTATGAAATAGTAATAGATGACACTTTCACATTATTTTCTATGTGGCAGTTTTAAGTATAACTCTTTAGTTATGGTAGCTCACGTATATCAGGTATATGAAATTATTCTCCTGTTTTACAGATGAGAAAATGGAGGCACAGAGAAATTATATTTTGTCCAGGGTTGCATAGTTAAACAAACTTTGGATTTGAGACTAGATCACTGAAATAATCACTATCTTTGTCATACCCATCCTGCCTCTCTATAAGTGAGTGTTACATGTATGAAAGTGAGTAGAAGAGGTAACATCCTGTTACCAGCTTCATAGTTGAATTCCAATTAGTTGCATATAAGGCTTTGGAAAAAGTAAATAATTTATAGCATACATACTGGAATAGCTAATGGAATTGAGGGTCAGTTAAAAACAGAGACATAAGGCTCTTTTGGGACTATACTAGTAAGATTCAGAGCCCTCTTCTCCCTTGAGTGCAGGTGACTCAACTCCAGTGATATCAGGTCAAATTGCTTCTCCACTGAGTTTTATTTATTTATTTAATAGTAAAGAATTTTTTAAAATTAAAACTAGTTAACATATAGTGTAGTATTGGTTTCAGGAGTAGAATTTAGTAATTCATCACTTGCATATAACACCCAGTGCTCCTCCCAACAAGTGTTTTTCTTAATGCCCATCACACATTTAGGCCAACCCCTACCTACCTCCCCTCCAGCAACCCTCAGTTTGTTCTCTATAGTTAAGAGTCTCTTATGGCTTGCCTCCCTTACTTGTTTGTTTGTTTATGAAAGATAGATCATGGGGGAAGGGGCAGAGACAATCTTAAGTAGGCTCCATTGGGAGCCAGGCGGTCACCTTACTTGGTTTATGTTCTCTCAATATGTGACGTACCTTTCTATGATTTATGTGGGAATGTGTTGGAATTTGAACAAAAATAAAATAGCTTTGTTAAACCACATATATATTAAGACAAATTGCTTCTCTGTTTACCTACATCTTCTTAATTTTACCTTTCTTGTCTTTACATCTGCTTCTAGTCATGTATTTAAGGTTAATTAGATCCATTGTAATATTGTTACTGAAACATGCAAGTTTGGTTGGTCATCACTGAAAAAGCCAATAATCAAGAGACAAGTTTTGTTTGGAAAGGAATATGAACTTTATTCAGGAGGCCAGCCACCTGGGGAGAAGGCAGACTCTAGTCTAAAAACTAACTCCAAGGTTTCTGCTTGGCGCAGAGCTTTTTAAAGCAACTTTAGGGCAGTTAATCAGTAAAAGGGGAGCACGTGGGTCTACCACACTTCTGGATTGCGTGCAGACTCTGTGGTGCCAGCTACATATTACTGTAGGGCTTGGAAGGTGTATATTGGTTTCCTGGGGCGGGGGGTAGGTAGTGCCATAAGAGTTGATTCTGAGTCTTTCTAGGAAACAGTGCATGATCTACAGATATACAAAGAATGGTTTAGTTAACCACGAGAGCTAGAGGCTCTTGCTGAAACTTAAAGACTACTAAATTGGCTGGAGGGACCAAGGCAGCAGCTTCAATACTGAAAAAACAATATGTTCTTATGGATAACTATTGTATTAATTGAACTTCCAGGTTCCATAAAGGATATCTGCAGTGTGACTTTTATTTAAAATTATAAAGTAAATTAGGAAAACAAATTGATTCCCTTTGCTTATGATTTTCACAATGGTGTTATTTGTCCCCAAGGCTAGAAGTGCACTCAAATATTAAGGAAGGGAAATATTCCCTTTTACAAAAGTAAAGGTAAGTACATGCTACTTTAAGCACTCAGGAATTTTATGCATTTGCTAATGATAGGAAAGAGATGTACAATAGATCATTTCCAGGGTTGAAGGTTTGCCCTTTTACATTGATGAAAAGTTATAGAGGCATCATACTAATGTCACAAATAATGGAAATCATTTGTAAACTTGGGGAGGTCAAATGTGGTTTGTAGTAAGTAAACTGCATTTGCTGAATCAAGCTTTTCAATCTAATTAGTTTAAAGGCTCTTGTATACCTTATGACCTTTGGTACAGTTACCCAATTGAAAAGATTTTTGCCCCCCAGACCTCTGTGAACTCTCTTCAGTATATGACAAATTTAATATATAAAAACTTTCCAGACTCACTTTTTTTAAATTAAACTTTCAGTCAAAAGATAGTACTTAGATTGGGAAGACTACAGATAACCTGAGAAAGCAGCCTGAATTTTGAAGATACCATGATGTTTTAAAATTTATTATCTAACGAGCAAAATAAAGATAAGATCATGGATCAGGCAACTGCAAGTAGGCTCAAAAACCTTTGTTTTCAAGCTCTAAGAGCTTTGGAATATCTGTTCTGCCAAATCAAATTGATCACACTTAAACTGCCAAGAACAAATAACATAGATAAGCCGTCAGAGATGTCATTTACCTTTTTTCTCCCAGAATATGACCTATCTCAGAACTTTGAACCAAGGCATGTAAAGAGTTATCCTAGAAGGACCATGAAGTTACAATTTTACACGAGGCAGAATTATATGAAAATACTTTGAGATTGCAAGTTTGATTGAGTATTTCAGCACAACTGCTTAGAACTCTTGACAGTGTTCAAATTACAGAGATTTGTGGTGAAAAATCCTGGTGTGTTCCATAGTGTCATCCAGTGTCCACATAAAGAAAGTATATCATTATGTTTCTTTGATAGTGTGTATATGTGCTCCACATGTGTGACTTTCCTTTCTACCAGAGAAAGGAACCCAAATATCAGCTCTCGCTATTAGTTAACACTCCCTACATGCATCCTTCGAACTCTTCCTTCTTTCTATATCTGTTCTCTTGGTGGATGATTTTATCAACCATAATGTAACTGAATTAGAAAGTCTGAATTATTTAATTTTTCTCAAAGACAATGAAATAAAACTCAGCAACTGGAAGGTCTTCACCTTTTGGCTATAATGGAGCAACTTCAAACAGACTAATCCTCCTGAAAGCAATATTTTTGAAATCTGGACAAAATATAAAATCAACTGATTGAAGCATCAGAGAACAACCAAGGTATAGAACTAAGGCACTAAGATTCCAGAAAAAGGGATAGAACTTTGAAGTAAGGTTCATATTTGCCTCCATTTTGCACCTGAAACATTTGCTTGTTTCTGCTGCAGACAAAATAAGCTAAAAGTTATAAATTCTGAAACTTGCCACAGTTTAACTGTACAAAGCAGCCAGAATCAAAGTGTTAGTAACCCAGATTGAGAGAGAGAGAAGCTGGAGAAAAGTAAACCTGACACTTCTCTCACAATTTTTCTTCAAGGCCAAGTTGTTAGTACTTGTGCATGGACAAGACTTCAAGAAGCAAGAAGAAAGCAGTTGCTATGAAGCTGAAGAATGCAGCAGAGACTTTAATGGTCATGACGTGTTGAAGAGCCCAAGGTTCCATATTAACAAATGGAACAAGTCCTCTAGATTTTCACTTAAGCTCTCTGAATACCTCTGGAGACACCCTATGTGGCTGTGGTAAGTCATTGCAACCAAGGTAAGTCATTGCAACAGAGTTCCCTGCTTACTAGCAAAGTGGAGATATGGTAGTTCCTGTGTATTCTTAGGCCAACGATTTCAATTTCCATTAACTCTGCAGAACTCTAAAAACCTTCTAACTCTGTGCTGCATCTTTTTAAAAACTCATCCAAAATTTTGTTATTCCTATTGTTTTGTGGAATCAGAAGAGCCACTAAAAATTGCATGTTGGACAAAAGACCCTCAGGCAAATTTGGGTGATTTTTTAATTCTTTATTTAAGCAAGATGGGGTTATAGGGTGGCAAAACTATTATTTGCATTTTGGGAGGAGAATCTGGCAACTTAGTTCTCTATAATGGAAAAAACAAAACGTTATCACCTGCGATAGAGTGTACTTGGAAGGTAAGTCTCTCTGGTAACACATAGCTTCTCTAGACACTATTATGAAAGCTGTGGAGAATTCGGGAACTGCAGCTAGAGTGGTATCATTGGTGATTCTGAGTGGACTAAAGAAAAACATTGATAAGTTTGAGTTCCTGTATTTGTGCAGTACACACAGACTGAAAATCAGGTGCTTTTACTGATTATGCTTAAGGAGTCTTTGTTATCGTTGAGTCACAGTACAAAGATTCTGGAAAACCGAAGTTAATGTTGGGAGGAAAAGGATGAGTTCATTTTCAGTTTTATGGGGGATAATTTTACTTTGTCAAGTTGGAGCACTTTTGAAAGAATGAGATATAAGTGTAAATTCTGGGCAGCAAAGAAGATAGAGTATAGTGAATCTTTGTAATTTCTGATTTCTCTGCATTTCTGTATACTTTGTAATAGCACCTTAATTTTCTGTTTGGGGATATTACCCACCCCCCTCATAGTGTGTAGTTTTGGTGGAAAGGTGCTTCTTATATGATGCAGGGGAAAATGAAGGAGTCAGATCCTCTGCTACTCTATTACGGCCATTGGGGAGGCTGCAGGACCACCATTTGGCCAGTCAGAACCTCTATTCTCAGACTTTAGCCTTGGAGTGACTGGAGTGAGTGAATGGATGAAGGGAATCATTGGAGGTCATGTATTGAAATGTATTAGGGGAGAATGGCATCCTCAGTGAACCATTCTGCAGATGTCCAGATTCTGTCTTTCTGACGTGTCAAACCTCATGCTGTCATTTTTTTTCCCCCTGTTTCCATGACTGGTGTTCCTTCAGATCCAGTGAAATCAGAGAGGATCCACATGTCTTTTATTAAATTTCTTTTTACTTAATTAGGCAGAAGTAACTTTTACTGCTTGTGTCTAAGAACTCTAATTGATGCCTATATATTTCATGGGGAATGAAGGAAAATCATGTGAAATAATTCACATAAAGTCTTAACATAATGCCTGATATATAAAAAGTATTGATTAAATGTGTTATCAATTTTTATAATCAATAGAATAATGGAAATGACAATCTGAATTTTCATATGTTCAACAAAACTTACATATTTTCACACAGTAGAAACTTAGGTCATCATCTTTTACTCCAGTTAGAGTTCCAGGGTGTATGTACTTATTTCAAGAAGACTAATTTGATTTAGTCCCTCAGTACCTTTACCACTATCCAATAAAGCCTTTAAAAATTGGCACTTGGCCAGGAGGATATGGGTCTAAAAGCTCGTAGGACTGTGAGAAACTATAATCTATTCTTAAGTTATTGACAACTACATATCCTGATGGAACAATTCTCAGTCAGTCACTCTGCTGAGAATAACATTTGTCTCCATCATTCTAGTCTGAAGCTAAAAGGCAAATATGGTGTATTAACAGCTTTGTTGTAAACCACATGAACTCTGAGTCAGTTATAAATCCTTTGAAGATAGTTTGGGTTCCCATTTTGCTCATGAATGCATTTTCTCTTTCGATATGTCTTCACATCCCAGAAACAAGGTTGCAAAGTTCTGACTGATTATTTTCCACTGTCCTTAGAAGAGAGGGACTTTCCAACACAATATCTAGTTTAGCATATTGTGGAAAATACTGCACCCATTTCGATTAAACATGATTTTACAATTTTTAAATAGTATTTCCAATGCATGTTTTATTTTCCATGAATGAGATTATAATTTTCTAAGAGGGGAGAGGATATCATTATGTTGTTAGATGAAAGCTAACTATCTTTCTGTCTTCCAAGGAGTTTATAGTTTTCCAGCCAAAGCCAAAATTCCCAATGTCTTCCCTGGGCCCAGCTAAGTCTTTATCTTATCATTATAAAAGAGAGTAGTTATACAATTGCAGAGTAGAATGTAGGTAGAGACAAAAAAATGGACTTAGGAGATACATCATAGTTTGTCAACTGAGCCATTTGGTATACTAATACAAGACATCTATATAAACCAATTCTTATAAGTAATAACTACAAAATATAGTCATGTACTAAGTGTTACTAAGAACAGAAGAAAGTAATCAGTTCTTCCCAGGAGGGGGTTTGAAGGAAAAGGCTTTCCAGAGAGTTGAGGTCTCAGCTGTACCTTGATAATTAGTAAGCGATTGTTTAGACAAAGGCATTTCCAGTCTTTAAGAACAGCATTATTAAATGGTATAAGGTCATAATAGTGAATAGATTGCTCAGAAATTGAACTAAGTATGGCTAAAATGGTCAGAGTTCTATGCTGGGGCAGGGTGTGATGGGGATAAATATGGTGATAAAAGTTGAGAGGACTCTGAAGGTGTGTAGCATATTTGAATTCAGACTAGCCATGAAATTTCAAGTGCTCAGTAGCCCTGTGTGATTAGGGGCTTACATAATGGATAATTAAGGAAAATGATTAAAGACGTGGACATGAATGGATCAATTTCTTAATAGAAGAGATGGCCAATGAGAATTAAAACTAGTGTGATAGCAATGAAAATGGTGAGAAGAAAACCAACTGATATTTAGAAAGTAGAATCAACAGAACATGGTAATGGATTGAATATTGTAGGTGAAGGAGTAGAAAAAATGAAACATCTGTGGTTTTGCTTTGGGTGACTGATACAGAGGTTTAAGTTTGACAGAAAAGATGATCGGTTTGGATTCATGTATTAACTTGAAGACAATTTAGATATTCTCAAATAATATAAATCACAGGTGCTAAGATTTTGGAGCTATTGTTATAAAGGTTGAAGTTAATCCTTATGAACAAATGAGGTCATTTAATAAAATAGAGAAAGAGAACTGGGATGGAACCCTCAGGAATATCAACATATCTAATATTTAATGATATTTCATAAAGAGAGGAGCAACAAAATAGGGAGAGGGAAATAATTATCTGAGATACAGGATAAGAAACTGATAGAAAATTACCTAAAGGAAGAAATTTTATAGAAGGAAATGGAAGATCAATAAGCATGAGACCTAAAAAGGGAAAATAAAGTTTGGTAATTAGATCAGTTTTTGTATTTTCAAAAATCACTTGCATACTTATGGTTTCTAGATTTGTATTTTTATAGAAAGTGAAAGAACTGGTATTACTGACTTTCTAAGGTACGTGCAGTGGTAAACTAAGAGGCTCCAAGTATCTTAACACATTTAACCTTCTCTACAAACTCAGAGAGGGCATTGTCAGTCACTTTAATGATGATGCTTATCATTAAGTCAAGTTACCTAGAAAGGTCACCCTACCATTAAATGGCAGAGCTGGGATGGAACCCAGTTCTGTTCTTCTCAAAATCTTGTTTTTTCTCCTATATCATGTTGCATTCCCCCAATTCCTGCTGGGTCTTAGTCTCCTAGTTGCCCTTCTTTGCTATTAAAATCTTTTGTATCTTGTTATCTGAAGAAATTCTGAGCAAGAGAAGCTGGGGGAAATAAGATTGCTGGAGAATGAAACCCTTGATATTGAGCAGAGCACCAAAGGTTAAGGAAAATACATCTCTCTAGAATCAAACATCAGGTTACTTTTTCTCCGCTCCTACATTTGGAATGCAGTATGCAAGGCGGCACTTTCTGGCTTTCTTGAGGTCACCATGGTCTGTTAGTGCTCTCCTCTTGAATAATGTATGTTTGGCACAGAAAATGACCTTATCTGCTGGTTAGCATCTTTTATATTGAAAAGTTTATAGCATTCAAGTCAAACTGAAGAGTTTTTTGGTAAACATTTGCTTTTCATTTTTATTTACAGATGGCATTTTAAATTCATGCATCATCATTTGCAATTTTACTGGGAATTATGGAAATATCATCCACCCAAATCTATGTATCTTATGTATTGTTTGAATTTTTAATTGCATCAAGCAATTTAGTCTTAAATTTTTCAAAATGTGTGGGTAAATATTTAATGTGATGATAGACCTTGTGGTCCCTGCCCAAGCAGGAGCAGGGCTTCCTGCCAGCTAAGGCTTCCTCTGGTGTAGGCTTCTGCTATCAAGAAGTTGGGAGATGTTTCAGTCCTATTATTAATTTAACTTAAAGGTGGCTCTTAAAGAGAATTTTGAGAAAAACAACCTGAACTATGTTAACAATCCTAACCAAACTTCTATTGGAAATTGCATAATTACAGATTTTATGGCTTTATGTTGCTGAAGAAAGGAAAGAGAGTGGCATTCCACTTAAAACATGGAACGATGCTGTATTCTGTTTCCAGACACTAAAGTCAGCCCCTCTTTTGTTCATATCTTTAAATGCCAGGCCTTCTTAAGACTGCCCCTTTTCTCTCCCATTAGATGTAATATTTTTCTATTCCTCTGAAGAGTAAATATTGAGAAAATTTTGCACTTATGTTCTGGCATTATTCATATCAGCCTTCTCTTGGAGGGATTGGTGTTCTTCTTCTTTTATGAGCTCTAGTAGATTAAAGTTTTAGAAACGATAACCATTTTCTGTTTTAATATGGGATGTGCTGTGGCACCTACCTTCTGACTCACACACTCAGTGGGTCCTCGATAAAAGCTCTTGTTTATTTTTAAAATAAAGGTGTAAATTAGGGTTGTCTTTTGGGGGAAGTGAAGCAAGATCAATAATTGCTGAGAACTGTAGCTCTTCTTACACACATTACCTGTACCCTAATTTCTTCTTTGGTCCAGTTCCTACCATTTCCCCTCTTATACTTGATTCTCATGGAATCAAACTACATTGTTTATGAAAATGCCTGTATCTTTACCTTTGCTCGTGTTGTTTCTGCTTTCTCGATGTGCGTGTTTGTGGGGTGTGTGTGTGTATGTGTGTCTGGACATGCATATGTATGAAGGTGGGGGAGAGATGATATTGTGAAGCAAAAAATTTACTTTTTATGAATAACAATAGCTAATGCTTACATAGTGCTGACTCTAGGTGCTGTTCTAAGTGCTTTACACTGTGAACTTCCTTGACTCTCATAACAGCCCTATGGCTTAGCTACTATTTTTATTTCCATTTTTTTGGGGGGGTTAAAAAAAGCATGAGAGCAGAAAGGTCAATTAATTTGCACAAACCATACAACCTGAAGTGACAGTATGGAAGATAGCATCTGAACAGAGTCAGAGTTGGCAGAAGGCTTGTGCCCACTTAAACTTTGCCACCTGCCACCATACTGGGATATTTTGGCTAGGATGAACCCTCCTGGTCCCAGACAGACAAACCATCCTTTTACTTATACTCTCTTTCTTTTACAGAATTAATCACTTCAAAAACAAGTTTTATTAACTTTTCATGAGCTGACAAAATATTTTGACTTTCATTTCTCATAGAATAATAGAAAAAACAAATACGGCATTTATGTATAAATGAAAACTGGTAAATGAGCCCTCCATCCATATTTTCAAGCAATTTGTTATTGATGTATTACTTTTTAGAAAATTCTTTCTAAAACAACCAATGAAGGAGCTTTACAGTTACAGTCTTAGAATTTATTGGTATCTTTGATATTTCAAAATGATTGATCTGTTTTTTAAAAAATAATTTACAGTAAAACACATGGGAATTTTTGTATGTGTGGATTAAGAGCTAAACTATCTGATTAATATTTCTATAAAGGAGTCCCTTAAAGCATTGGAAAATTCTTATAAGGATCAGTCATTGAATAGCCAAAAGAATATGAGAACTTTACAGGTGTCTAGTTTAATACATTTTATGGGAAGCCGAACTGTTTTAGTGGAATAATAAATTTTATTTAGCTGGTAGAAATAATCAGGAAAAATACTTGGAAATATTTTATTTTACCCATGAAAACCAATTTTGTCATTTTAAAGATGTCAGTGACAGCACTTTTATTATCTTTTCAGCAGCCTTTTGAATATTTTTCATTTAAAACTAATTTCTATTGGAACTTCACCTTTTATTTTCTTTTCTCTTAGGATTCTCAAAAATATCTCGATCAAATGCAGTCTGTGTTTCTCTTGACTTTGCAACTTTCTAGGATACTTAAATACATCTTTTTTTAAATCTGTAAAATGCACACTTAACATCCTGTCCTTTTTTTTCTATTTAATAACGATAATAACACACATAAATAGATTAATTTGTGTTTGGTGGTTGAGACATGCCTAGATCACTCCTCCACACCACCTGGTTTGCTAATTCAGCGTGTTCATTATATATAGATTTTGTTTTAATAACTTTCCTAGAAGCTACAATCTGTAGATAAGTTTTTTTCTATTGAGAATAAGATGGGGATATAAAACTTCAGAAACATTAGTTCTACCTCAATTATTATGATTATTTTCAGGAGATTAGTTTTCCCTAATTCTCTTGTTAAGCCTTCCTGTAATTAATTTTTTCACTGACCCTCAAGGGATATGTCTCTTTCTTACTAAAAAGCCTTTCAAATACCAGTTTCCTCCTATTTTCTTTTTTTTAAAGATTTTATTTATTTATTTGAGAGAGAGAGTGAGAGTGTGAGAGGGGAGAAGGTCGGATGGAGAAGCAGACTCCCCACGGAGCTGGGAACGCGATGCGGGACTCATCCCGGGACTCCAGGATCATGACCTGAGCCAAAGGCAGCCACTTAACCAACTGAGCCACCCAGGTTCCCCCCTCCTATTTTCTAATCAAAATGTGTATACTCCTTACTATAGAATGCATTACCCAGATTCCATTTCTCTCTGGCCCCGGTTCCCATCAATTTCCTCTGATAACTTGGTTTCGTGAGCAGAACTGCACCACATTTTCTCTGACAATTACTTGTCCTTTGACTTTGCAGGTGTTGTTCCTACCTCCCAAAATACGTTGACTCATCTTGTCTTGCTAATCTCCTGTTTATTCTTTAAAGTTCAGATCAAAGGACACCTTTTCAAGAAATCCATCGTTAATTTCCTTGGATGTAGTTGGCCATTCTGCTCTGTTAACAGCTATGTCTTAAGTAAACTTCTATTTTAGAAATTGACACCTACTAACCAGTGAGCTCATTGCAGTCAGGATCATATTTTATTCATTTGAAGTCTTTGGGATTAATAGACTGTCTGGTGCAATTTCACTACTGTAATAGTAATATTTACAATTTAATAATTCTTACTATGGACCAAGAAAGACGCTATACCCTTTAGATGATTGATTTCATTTAGTATAGGATCCCTGTGAAGTGGGCACTTCTTACCTACAATCACTGATGGAAAAAAAGTCAGAAGGGCGGACTGACTTATCCAGGCTCACATGGCAGTGAACAGTGGAGCCATGATAAACCCAGATCATCTGGCTCTTGAGAAAACCTGTCTCTTTACCCACCATGTAATAAGATATACCAAAAAACTTACAGGATATTGACCTGCTAGAAACAAACCTAAAATCTACTGTGTCGAAATTTACTGAACTTATTGATAGGTATCAAGAATAGAAAACTATAATATTAAGTTAGTGGAAAAAAACGGGGTTTTTATTGTTCACATATAAGTCTCTTGAAATGGATAATTATTTGGTATTCTAAGAAATGATTTGAATTTCCTATGTTATGATAGGAAGTGAATATTCCTGAGCTTAGTTCTCAAGGCAAAAGAAAGCTTTTTGGAGTTTGACAGCATTGATTTGCACTTAACTTGGCAACTTAAGGCTTGCTTGACCTTGAATGCAGTTTAGTGACAAAACCTGTTTCAAATGCTCACACATACACTCTCCACCAAGCAACCGGAAGCCCAGTACCCACCATTCTAAATGGCCAGACAAACACTTTCACCCTGACTTTGTAATTAGAGAAATTTTCTCAGTCCAAGGAAACTTTGGAGATCAGAAATGCAATGTTTCCCTAAAGATTGTTTATTACTTATCAGTCTTAATGTCTTGCCATCCTTACCTTCTTAAAGTACTTAGGGCAGTTGCAAATGGCAGTAATGCATGCTAACCACTCCTTACAGCCTGAAATGTAGTTTCTACTACTACTCTCTTTCTTACTGATAGTGATAGTAGTGTCATTTAAAAAAAAAAAAAAAGTATTTGTACTAGGGCACCTGGATGGCTCAGTCGGTTAAGCATCTGACTTCCGCTCAGGTCACGATCCCAGGGTCCTGAGATCAAGCCCTGCATTGGGCTCCCTGTTCAGCAGAGCCTACTTCTCTCTCTCTTGCTGCTGCTCCCTTTGCCTGTGTTCTCTCTCTCTCTGTCAAATAAATAAATAAAATCTTAAAAAAAATATTTGTACTGACTAATGAATAAGTGGGCAGAAGTCATTGTAATAGCCATAAGGTTCTGCAAATTCTATAAATTTGTCCCAAACCAAGAAATTGTTGGAGCTGTTAAAGTGTGAAATTATTGATCTCTGTATGTCCTCATAATCATATCCATCAAATGGCTAAAATCTGTGGCAGGAGGGAAGACACTAATGATCTAAACAATCAGAAACTGGGACTCATATAGTATCCCTGCTGTAATGAGTAACTACTTTATTAAATATAGCAAACATGTTTTTGTTTAAGTAATCATTGGTTGAGATTTTTATAGGCAAAACTAATAAGAGAAATATTAAGATTTTATTGCCTGTAGAGGACATACTGTATAGATGTTAAGATGAATATTAATTTGATAACTGAGAGGTCAAAAAGACACATAATATGAATATTTAACTTCCTTGAGACTTAGATTCATGAGCTTTAAAATTAAGATAATAATACTTCCCTTTTAGAGGTGTTACAAAGACTAAAGCAAAAATATGCATACAGTACTCCATAGCACAGTACTTAGTACCCTGTTGGAACTTAATAACATGTTAGTCTTTTTTCCTCTTAATATAAACAATCAACATTGGAATGAAAGATGTTAACAGAGACATTTTTTTCTTCAGCTGTGGAATTAGCTAAGAGCTTTAGCTATGACTCTTTTTATTTTTTTTTAAAGATTTTATTTATTTATTTGACAGGCAAAGATCACAAGTAGGCAGAGAGGCAGACAGAGAGAGAGAGGGAAGCAGACTCCCTGCCGAGCAGAGAGCCCGATGCGGGACTCGATCCCAGGACCCCGAGATCATGACCTGGGCCGAAGGCAGTGGCTTAACCCACTGAGCCACCCAGGCGCCCTAGCTATGACTCTTAATGGTAAATTTTTCATAAGCCTTGGACTAAAATCCTAGACTAAGTTTAGGACCTTGGAAATAGTAGGAACTAAAAATAAAACCTTGAAATAAGTGGTCCCCCAATGCATGCATTTTTTTCTTCATTTGTATTTTTGTGTTTGGTAGCTATGGAAAACAGTTCTTCCAGAAATGACCAGGAGTATGAAAAGCAAAGTGTAAACATTTCAGCTACATTACAACGTAAGGAACTTCTATCATATTTTAGGAAACACAACTGTTGCTTAAAGAGACAATTGGCATGTAGCTATTCTTATTCTATTATTCACATGACATTAAAACATGAAAAAAAATTGAAGATAGAGAATGGATCATTGCTTCCCAGAAGTAGGGATGGGAAGGAAGGCTAATGGGGTAGGTGGGTTTGGATACAATGGAGTAACACGAAGGAAGCTTGTGGTGGTGGTACAGCTCAGTATCTTGATTTTGGTGATGTGAGGAAGCTGTGCATGTTATTAAAATTGCATAGAGCCACACACACACAAACACATAAATGCATACACACATATACACACATACAAATAAGTACATGTATAACCGGAAGAATCTAGATAGGCTTTGTGGAATCTGCCAGTGTCAATTTTCCGGTATTAATACTGTAATGACAACATGCAAATGTAGGATGGTGCTGGGTAAAGGATACATGGCATTTGTAACTGCACATAGATCTTTAATTATTTTAAAATAAAAAGTTAAAAATTATGATAATAGGTGGAACGGGCAGAGACTTACTATTTTCCAGCATGCAGTGAACACCACATATGCATTACATTTTTTAATTTTTACATCAATTTGAGTTAAACTATTCCCATTTCTCTTTTACAAGTAAGGAAAATATGTTGAATAGTTAAAAACTTACAGAGAAGGAGATAGCCAACAGAAGAACCAACATAACCAATACAATTTTATCCCATGTTTTTAAACATTTGTAGCTAAATGCAGAATTTTGGAGTAGACACCAAGCATTGCTTCTCATAAATCGGACATCCTGTCACTTAGATGATCAGTCTTCTCAATGACCAATTTGATATCCATTGACATGTAGCAGTCAGTATAATGCTACATCTCCACCACTGTTATTTACTAAAGTTGATTCCTCAAAGTTTATGTGCTGAGGTTTGTGGTGAGATGTAGCTCTTTCCATAAAGTCATTAAGTGATATTTACTATCAGAAAACATCTGTGAAGCTCTCTTTCAAATTAATTCTTATCTGATCTGTTTTTATTACATATTAATGAAATGATCTATTAAAACATATGAGTATTAGAGCATGTTGAAATTATTAGATGCAAAACTTTGAAAATTCATGCTACATGTGGGAGGAAGGGACATAATTCCCGGTATGGAGATATGGGGAGTTATTTAAATGCAAGTTATGATATTTAATTAAAATATGACCAGCTAATTTGGCAATTTAAAAAAGAATGTATTGTGGTTAAAAACATTTAACATGAGATTTGCCTTCTTTTTTTTTTAAGATTTTTAAGATTTTTTTTAAAGATTTTTAAAAAAAAGTTTAAGTGTACAGTAGGTAAGTTGTGGAAACAACTAAAATGTCCACTGAAAGATAAATTAATAAAAAAATGTGGTATATACATACAGTGTAATATTATTTAGTTTTAAAAGAGAGGAAAATCTTACAGTATGCAACACAATGTCAATAATGTCATTGAGGACATTATGCTAAGTAAATAAGTCAATCATAAAAGTATAAATTCTAGGCAATGTTAAGTGAGCTGATTACTATTGGTTTATATAGGAAAGTGATTTATTCCTGGATACTTACCCAAAACATAGAATGGAAGATTTTTCAGTAACAAAATTGGCCTAAAAGGAGGAAAAAATGTCTTACTTTGTATAGAACCAGAATGTGGAGCCAATGGCTAATTTAGCTGTGTGAGTTTCACTAGTGTGGAGGGATATGTGTGGAATAATAAAGATGATTGGCAATTAAGACTCAAAATAAATTTTTATTCATTTTACCAAAAACCAATCAGCTTTTAAAATACTAAAGGATAGGGCACCTGGGTGGCTCAGTTGGTTAAGCGTCTGTCTTCAGCTCAGGTCATGATCCTGGAGTCCCAGGATCAAGTCCCACATCATGCTCCCAGCTCCTAGGGGAGTCTGCTTCTCCCTCTGATCTTCTCCCTTCTCATGCTCTCTCTCTCTCTCAAATAAATAAATAAAGTCTTAAAAAAAATACTAAAGGATAGCTTGGTGAGTGAGGAGGGCCAGTTTTGAGGGAGGCAGAATGCCACTGTTAATTGTAGTCATTCCTATATTCCGAAGTTTAAATTAAAATAGAGTTAAGTTTGTTATATTAGTTGCCATTTTTTGAACACTTAACCACGTGCCAGACCATATTAAGTGCTTTCACAGCATGATCTTGTTTAATCCTCCCAACAACCCTAAGAAGCAGTTGCATTATTATTTCCATTTTAGAGATGAAGAAAAGGAAAATTATGTAAATTGCCCATTGTTATTTTAATAATCAAAATGCTGGTTGAACTTCTGTAACAAGAACTAGAAAAATAGAAGTTCAGGGCTGTTGATATGCTAATCCCCACAGTACCTGGAGCTCTGCTTCTTCTGTCTTCTTTCTCTACACATCTGTCCTGTAGCATAACGTGGCAGCTGTAGCACCTGCCATTGTGTCTGAGTTCCACCAGTGTGATGAATAGAAGAAGGAAATGCAGAACGTTCTCCTTTCCTTTTAAGAACCTGATCAGCCATTTGCTTATATTAGATTCACTTACACTCCATTGTCCAGCATATAGAAACATGCCCACACCAAGAAGCGAGGGAGGCTAGAAACGTAGTCTTTAGCTGGGTGGCTCTGTTTTTAGGCAAAACTATTTGTGAAGAAGCGGATAACAGATACTGTGAGTGCCCAGTTACCTCTTCTAAAGAAAAGTACTGTGATGAGTCAAATGTATATGTACCCTTCTTCCCACACACAGAATTCATTCATCCCTTCTCCAAGTTACAATCCGAAAGACCATTGCTACTCTATCCAGTTCAAAGTCTGGGAATAAGTTGTCATTCTTTCCATTACATCTGGATATTGATCCTCATGGTCTGACCCACTCTAAGATAGCAGATGAATTATCTGTAGATCCCCACCCACAACTAGCATACCCTCAGTATGGAATAACAGAGTAAGAATAGGACAGTTGCCATAAAGCTGCTACTGATAAGTGGAAAGAAGGAAGACAGACATTAATCACAAGTTCATAGTCATTAACAAATCCCATTGAGCAGAAATTATAAAAATAATTATGTTCTGCCTGCTCCAGAAATGGAATAGCGGCCTTTGTTGCCACATCTGATACTCTCTGGGTCTGCATTCCAGAGGTAAGAGTGGTGCCCTTGGTATATTGTCTTTTGTCCTTCCTGGCCTGCTTCACATCCCATGAAGTTATTTGTCCCTTGTCCATGTCCACTGGAGAGAATTCACTTTTTTGTGGGTTGTAGAGCTCTTGATTTGCTTTCTGTTGATGAATTTTAAGGACTTGGGATTTTTGGGGAGCAGTCACAGGCTTGTGACTCCTTTAGCAATACAAATATCAACAGTTGGTAGGCTTCTTGGACAACTATCTCCAGATAGTTTCAAACCTGTGTGTATGTGATTGTGATTCTTCTTTGAGTGGAAACTCTAAGGACTTTCTAGTATCTTTAGTTTCATCTCTTAACTTCCCCCCGCCACCCCACCAATTTACCACCTCTATTCACTGGCTCTTAACCACTTTGTTTGATTTTTATAAAGTCTTTTTATTCTTTTAGTCATTCAGCAAAAATCAGAGGTCCTTACTCCATGTAAGGCACAGTGCTAGCAACTGAGGTTATAAGGATGAACAGGTATAACTCTCAGTTCCAAGGCGTTTACTGTCTGCTTAGGGAGTAAGACAGTGAGAAGAAGACTGTTCTGATTGTTAAATGTTATTCTAATAGAGTCTATAATGGAAAAGTGTAGTGTATGTATATACTAATAATTTTTAAAATGTAAGTTCTATGCAATTTTGACATGTTCTTTTCTCTGTTAAATAATCAATTCTCCACCCTTGATCCTTTTTATACTCTCCTTGCTCTTATCAGTACTCTTGTTCATAATGTCCAGGTCTTTGTTAGTTTGGCTTGAGAAATAAATACTATTATTTATTTTTCTAGAAAATTAAGTACAGCAACACTAGATTTTCACTGGAACTGTTATATAATCAATAAACAGTCTTAGTTATTGATTAAAGACTGTAATATATCTTTAAGTAAAATTTAACTTAAATCCTCTATGTTTTCCATTAATCTCTTTCTAGCCTCTCAAAGGCTAGAATTATCATAAAAGAGGTTTTTTCCCCCTTTTAATCTTTAGAGCTATACAGTAAGATTTATGTTTTTAGCAGGTATCTCCTTAAGAAGTAGGATTACTAGCCAAAACTATTGTGAACAACATTCACACTTGTACTTCAGTTTGACAACTATGGAAATGTTTTTGTTATGTACTGTATATTCACTTGGTGTTTTTACATCTTAAGTGCATTTCCCCCTAACTGCTACATGCAGTTTCTATGGTTACAGGCTCATTCCATTTCTATTTTTGCCTTTAAGAGGCCATACTGCTATACATGGAAACAAAAGCCAAGAAGAACTTAGCCCTGATCCTTCTTCTGTGGATTTTGTTTTCAGTCCAACAATCTTTAGCACAGAATTGATTTCATGTTATTAATCTATTAATGATATACAGTAAACTATAGAATTTTTCTTCTTTTTTCTGTCTGTCTAGCATGAAGTCTGCTTTTGTGGCTGGACCTATTTAGTCATTTACCAATGTCCCAGTGTTTTGTATAAGACTCCTGCCAGAAAAACCATCGTCCTAAAAGCACAGTGGGACCACTGATTTTCTTCCTTCTTTGAATCTATTGCTCCCTGTTTTGAGAAGAAAAAAAAATTAAAAACCACACTCTTCTCCGTTATATTCCTTCCAACTCCAGCTATCCTTTTCCCAAATAATTTGAAGCTACTGCCTGCTGGACTAAATTCTAGTTGCTGGGGATTAAAGCAAACAAAAATACTATAGTTCCTGTTTTATTGTGGCCTAGAATTCAGATAAGTAACAATAAAAGTGAGCCAAATCAGTGTGATCGGAACCCATTCAACAAGACATGATCAATGAGGGCTGAAGTCATTATGGAAGGCTTCACAGGACCAGTGGGATGGAAATAAACTTTTATAATTATACGGAAGCTGCTTGTGGCTAGATGTGGCATATTCATAATAGGTATCTTTAATACTTAAAACAGCATCTGGCCACATGCAAAGTTGATGGCCGTGGAAGGATAGATTGCTGCCAATAAGCTATGATTTTGGTTAAAGAGAGAGTGACTTGAAAGTTATTTTCTCAAACTGTCTACTCTCTTCAGTCTTAGTGATTTATTCTTCATCTTACTTGATAGAGTTTTAATATTACATATATATTTTTAATGTTGGATCCCTTTGATACTGGATCATTATTTGCTGGTTCAAAAATATTCACTGAGTACTTGCTGTCTCCTAGGCATTCTTGCATGTGGCAGGGATACAATAATGTACATTTCTAGGTACTTATCTAGTCTTTTCTCATTTGCAAAATAGAGATTATAATTCCTGTCTTTTATGCCTTAAAAAGCTATCATGCCTTGCATTTTAGATAGTTTAGTGTTAGCTAAAAACTTTTTTTGTCATATCGCCATACAACCTATACTATTATTTTTAAAACTTTTTAAGTCAGTGTTTTTCAGCTACAAACCATATCACTCAATTATACTGTATAGCTGATAGTTTTATATCCTGTATAGATGATAGTTTTATAGTTGATAGATTTTTTATATACATATGAAACTATATATATTTATATATAATAGATGTTCATATATTATATAATCTCTACACCTAAAGTGGGGCTCAAACTCACAGCTCCTAGATCAAGAGTTCAGAGGCATTAATTATATCAATTACAATTCAGAGACATTAATTATATCCACAGTGTTGTACAACCATAACCACTGTTTTTAAACTTTTCCTTCACCTCAGACAGAAACTCTGTATCCATTAAGCAATAACTTCCCATCCCTCCACCCTTTTGAATCTGGCTTTTGAGGGAAAGCTTTCAGTCTTCCACCATTGAGTATAATGTTAACTTTGAGTTTTTTAAATAAATATCCTTTAATCATATTGAAGAAGTTCCCTTCTACTCCTAGCTTTCTGAGTGTTTTATAGTCACAAAAGAGTGTTGGAGTTTGCCAAATGCCCTTTCTGTGTCTATTGAGATGATCATGTCATTGTTTTCTTTCATTTTATGAATGTGGTATATTACATTAATTGATTTTCTTGTGTTGAATCACCCTTGCATTCCTTGGATAAATCCCACTGGCTTAGGTCATATATAATCTTTTTGATATGCTGTTGGATTTGGTTTGGTAGCCTTTTGTTGAGGATTTTTACGTCTGTTTTCCCAAGAGATTTTGGTCTGCATTTTTCTTTTCTTATGATGTCTTTGTTTGCCTTCAGTATCATTTTTAGGGTAATATTGGCCTCAAAGAATGAGTTAGAAAGTGTTCCTCCCTTTTCTGTTTTTTTTTGGAAGAGTTTGAGAAGGATTGGTGTTAGTTCTTAAATGTTTTATAGAATTCCCTAGTGAAACCATTCATCTGGTCCTGGACTTTTCTTGGCCCTGAAGTTTTCTTTGGAAGTTTTTGATGACCGATTCAGTCTCTTTATTTCTTATAGGTCTATTGAGATTTTCTATTGCATCTTGAGTTAGGTTAGTTAATTTGTTTGTTTCCAGAAATTTTTCCACTGCATTTGGGCATACAACTCTTTTTTCGGCATACAGCTCTTCATTGTATTCCTTCATACTCCCATTAATTTCTGTAATATCAGTAATTTATCACCACCTTTATTTCTCACTTTAGTTATTTGTGTCTTCTCTCTTTTTTTCATTGTCAAACTTAAGTTTTGTCAGAAATGAGGAAATTTAAGAAAATCTAGCATATATTTAACTTTGTGATGGATAGCTATAAAGTTCTGAGTAAGGGAATATTACT
Organism: Martes martes; assembly: GCF_963455335.1. Taxonomy (NCBI): domain Eukaryota; kingdom Metazoa; phylum Chordata; class Mammalia; order Carnivora; family Mustelidae; genus Martes; species Martes martes. Next base: position 28,230,081 of record NC_137891.1, on the reverse strand, counting down.
GATATTTACTAAACTGGAGTCAGAATAAATAAGAAATAGTCTAAAAAGTAAAGATGGTGGGGAAATAGTTTCAGCAGGATCATTTATATCAAGCAGATGATTAATAATCATAATTCCTACATTCTTGGTCCCATGACTCTAGTTGTAAAACTAGAAAACAGAGTTAGGGAAAACTAAAGACCTCAATGTGGCATAGTTCCTGGTAAGATTTCTTAGGGAATGCTCAGTCGGTTAAGCAACCATCTCTTGATTTTGGCTCAGGTCATGATCTCAGGGTTGTGAAATCCAGCCCTATGTTGGGCTTCATACTGGGCGTGGAGTCTGCTTAAGATTCTCTCTTTGACCCTCCCCTCATCTCTCCCTTTCTAAAAAAAAAGGGAAAAAAGATTTCTTAGTGTGTATGCATTAAAAATATAGACTTTATGTGTTATTTTGGACCCATAAGTTTGGGTAATAATATATGTAGGAGAATATTAGTGGAAGAATTCATAGTAGTTCCCTATGCTATAATCAACTTTTTCAAAGAAATACTTGTATATTGGTCCTTAAATTGTTTACTTTATGACAGGGTGAGATCTGTGAGCTCAAAATCCCTCTCTGCCAACTCAAAATTTTATACACAAAATTGTTTGACCATAGTCCAAATAAGCAGGGTTTTAGCCATTAGGACTGTCTGATTTGCTCAACTAGGGAAACTATGCTGAACACCTACTAGCCGTAGATTGAACTTTGGGCTGAAAAGGGTCAAACTATTGCTACCCTTCCAAGCTATCTAACCTGGAATCTCCACACCGTGTTGTTGAGCAACACCCATCAAGACACATTGAAGTCCATAGCCAGTCCCTCTCTCCCCTTAAGAGTTCCTGAGACTTAACTTTTTGTGGTTATTTTTTACTTGATCAGCTCAAAGCCCTTGAATCCCCTATAGGACCTTCTATTAGATAGGGATGGCATATAACCATGTTTCATTGTAAAAACAAACATACAGTTCAAATCAAAGAAGAAGCTGACTTGGGTTTTTCATATAGAAACAGCATGTGCAGAAGTCCTACCACAAGAAAGAACTTGGCATTTTTGAGGGTGTGAGTGGTGCTGATGTACATGGAACATAGTGCAAAGTAGAGTAGCACACAATGAAGCTGGAGACATTAGCAAGGCCAGATTGTTTAAGGCCTAATAAATCATGATAAAGAGGTTGCATTTTATTGTGTGTTTCATAGGAAGCCATTGAAGATTTTACTTAGAGAATGACATAATCTTCATATGTTAGAATGTTATAATAATCTTTTAATGATGAATTTTAAAAAGGCAGAATAAACTGAACTAAGTAAAAACATGCATAGAAAAATGAGTTTGTGGAATTCAAGTGGTCTTTCCTTTAAACTTCTCTATTAGTCTGGCCGATAGGAAGAGAAGGGGAGAGAAGGTTAAGCATGGAGTTAGGATGATGCGCCAATGGGCTGCAGCATTACCCAGAAAATGTGAGGTAGGCTGAGCTAGGTGGCTGCAGTGGGCATGGAGAAACATGCTAGGACTTGAGCTACATTGTACAGGTAGAGACAACAGGTTTGCTGTTCAGATGGTGGGTTTGATGAAGAGGGTTACTGACCTAAGGAACTGCATGTATGGTGTTGACATGTTCAGAAAGGGGAAAGATGTAGGAACAATATATTTTAGTTCTGTTTTGCATGTGTTAGGGTTATGATGCTTTTGAAACATCCAAGTGCTGTTGTTAAAAAATCAGCTAAGTATGAGAACTGGAGATCTGAAGAGAGTTCATATAAGTGAGGGACTCTTCAGAGTATATAGAATAAACTTTGAAGGTTGCTCCCAAAGGAGCATGAAATCACAATTTTAGATGGACAGGTAAGTAGATAATACATGAAAAATAGTGATGATCACACTTTGGAAGTAGTCAATTCTAAGGTAAAAACTGCTGGAACTTCAGTTGGATGGAGAGGGGGAGTTATTAGATGTTTTATAGAGGAACTACTTTATAAAAACAGTAATTATGAATACTAATCTGGTGGTAGTATGCTGGACAGGTTGAAAGGGAAAACTGAGGTGAGGAATATGAAATACAAAGAAATTACTTCATTACAAAATTATCAGATATTTTTAGAATGTGTCACACAGTATGTGAGAATAAAATAAAATGCATATGGCTGCTGAGGATGGATATTACTGTGAATTTTTTGGAAAGAAAATTTACTAAAAAACATGTATAATGTGTCAGCTTATTTTATATGTCTCGGAAATATCAATTCAAGAAATTTACATTAAGAGGAAAAAGAGAGCTTCCCAGAATCCTCAAATGAGAAAAATTCTTAGACACAGTCATTGCAGTATTCTTTAAATAATAAAAACAGAATAATTGGCTAAATAAATTCTAGTAATTCACATAAAATAATACTATGAAACCATTAAAACAATCTTTATGCAGTGTTTATTTAATAATGAAGGAAATACCATATTCAAATTGCTATGTAAATTACAGGTTATGTAGTATAATTTGCAGTAAAAACTAAAAACTAAGTTATTTAAAACATGCATAAAAATGTTACAGTGATATTAGTAATGCCTTCTTCTTTTCCCTTTCTAAATTTTCTACTGCTAAAATAATGAATGGAGAAGAATTAAAAAAAGGCACTGCTAAAAAGAAAAGGCAAGTGTAGACATTTAGATGTAAAGTAATAAAGGGATGAATCAGAGTGTTGATTCAAATGGAATTATAAGAGCAAATTTTCATAGGTATAATCACTACAATTTTCAATATTTTTTGAGTACTTACTCTGGTTGAAGTTTTATTAAACATTTAAAATACCCCGTTTTAATTCCCTATCCTATTTAATTCTCACAATGAACTTAAATGGTTAAGGCCAATATTACACTCATTATACAGATAAGAGTTTTATGCATTTGCAACAGGTTTGCTTTAGAAAGTTGACATGGCAAAATTCAGACCCATTTCTATGCAATTCAGAACCACTGTACAGTAATTCAGGAAGCTCTCAAAAGGGGGATGGTTGATCTTATTGGGGTAGCTGAGGGAACTAAGGAAGATGAGAAGAAAATCTTGCAGAAAGACCGTAACTGAGGCAAGGGAGAGATGAGGAATTCGTCATCAATACAAGTTTGCTTGGAACATGATTCCCCTATCCTCCCCATGTGGATGTTTTGTTTGAATCAAATCATCGGCTTAGCATGTCTGACATACTCCTCTCAACACCAACCCCACTCCTTTTCATCCTGATTTCCTCTTTCTGACATGCCTTCACCCTGCAGACCCATCTGAATTCGAATACTCCTCCCATCCCCCACATTGAAGATTTCCCGGGAAGCTGCACACCCCTCTCAATTTTGCTCATTGTTTTTATGAGGCTCTAATGTGGAGTTAACAGTCAAGACAATTCTAGTTTAAATATATATCAGTTCTAATATTATCGAGAACCTGGGGCTCAACCAGTTCTTGTGATGGAAGTGGAAAGTCTGGTTACATAAATAATTGAGGCTCTTCAGGACCCTGGGTGTACAATTGCTGAGAAGGAGCTGGAGCAAAAAAGAAAAAAAAAAATGCATTTTCTTCTGATACATTTATTAGCTGATAAACTGAAGAGGAGAGACACTAATAATTAATAAAATGCAGTGATTTACAAACCTTTCAATCAGTCTAGGTTTTTCTATGCTGCATTAGCTTTGCAGAAAAAGTGGAATCAATTTTATCATTTTTGGTTTTCACACCTATTGTTTTGTGCTATTTGTTTTTTTTGACATTATTCTCTTTTCTAGCATTATTCTCTTCAGGTTGGATATACCGAAGAGCAGAAGATAGGAAACATTGTTCAGAAGCTTTCAGTGATATTTGGAATATTTGATCAGCCATTACATAAAGTCAATTAGGATATTTATAGCCTTGATGATCAGTGGCACAAAGTATCTCATAGCCAAGATTTATATGTAAGGATAGAATCAGTGGCTCTCATGTTACTTATTAATCTTATGTCGTGTGAGGCAGACATGTCCATTTTTATTATCTGCTTAGTTGAAAGCAAAATCATTACTAATTAATGAAGTACATTGATTTCCAAATATTTCAATAACTGGTGACTATGCCACAAGGGCAACCTTTAATTTCCAAACTCTCTTCTGCTATTAATTAGGCTTGAATAAGAATATTAGTAAATGCAAATGAATAACAAGGTCTAGCTTCATCAGAGATATCAATGACTTTTTATGAATGTAATGCTTGCATGTTAAAGACACGATCTATCTTAAAAGTAGAGATAATACCATAGAGAGCTATTAAAAACACAACATGATACTTATGAAATTCCTTAACATCTTTCTTATGCATTGATGAAGTTCAGAGCAGCCTCCTCCAAAATATGCCACCTTGGCATATAGATTATTTTCAAATAGAGTTACATTAAGAAACAACCAATGCAAGAAGGACACTGATGTCCTTTGTCTCCCTGCAGGCAGGAAATAAGTCTCTTATATGAAAGGTACCCTCTCTGTATCAGGAGGAAAGGAGACATTATTATCTCCATGGATAGGGAATCCACGGGTGAAAAGGTTGTATAAACCCAGCTTTATTAATTCTTTACTAATTTATTGCCCCAAGCCCAAAATTCTTTGTCTTGTCAATTCTTCACAAGTTTATTATTTTGTTGTCTAAGAGGTATAAAAGCTACCTGCTTTGTTCACATCTTTGGGTCTTATATTTCTAGGAGCTCTTGTACGTAGGAATTAAATTTGTTTTTCTCCTGTTAATCTGTCTTATGTCAATTTGATTATTAGATCAGCCAATCTGTTTTGCTCCTAAAGCATGAGTATATTTTCTTTCTTCTTCTTTGTTATAAAATATTGGAAAATTTAACAGGAAAAAAATACATGGTATCATCTTTGGTTATTGGGTTTCATGTATTAGTGTTATTTAATACTTTTACACTTTACCCACTCACTTGGTGAATTTCAGAAGCATTGCGTCATTTAGTGATCCATATGGGTGTGTGTGCTTGTTTTTACGTAAGGTGTTGGAATAAAGTAGAATGTCTCTACTGGATGTGGGAAACATTACCATGGAGCAAAGGATACATTAGTTCAGATCTCACAAGATGGTTCTTATAAATATGTCAGTTACCTAAATTTTCCACCTAAATCTGTTTTCAAGAATAAGAAGAGAAAATAATTTATTTTAGGAGACCAAAGTTAAAATCCCATCACTCTTGCTGACTTTTCACTTGGTGATTTAGTCTATGCTTAGGCTCTTATTCTGTGTCTCAGTCATATCTGGAAAAAAGCGTGTTTGAACTGGACAAAGGCTGGCACATGCATGGAAGATAAGGCATCAGTCTCACCCACAGCTGGCCATGAACTGTTTCACTAGTTATTGATGACATTGGTTCTCTCCAAAACAGGAACTAGTATTACCGCCTTCCTCAGTACAGTAATTTTGGCAGCCATAATGTCAACCAGAGTTATCGCAGATGCTGAAACTTGCATAGTTACATGGAATACATTTCCTGGATTTAAAATTCTGTATTTCTGCTCAAAGCTTAATATTGATCGTAATAAAATACTATTTTTAGCTTTCTCTTTGTTGCATCTTTAGCACATATTGGACCTATTTAATACGTGTATCTTAAGATTTTAAAACTGTATTATGCTTACTTGATACTTACACTAAGAGTCTTGAATAATCAAGATTTTCAACACATAAATGTTTTTACTTGGAGGATATTTTCACCATTTTAACTAAAGACCGATTAAAATTATTTTACAGATTTTGAAATACAGCTTTATCTCTTATTCATTCATTTAATGTTAAATTTGTCATGGGATTTAAATCTATCAGTATTCCTTTGGGAAATACAGCTCACTAAATGCAAATTCATTTTACCCATTGATTCCAAGAATTCACTACCTGCAATTTTCTTGGTTAATATTTAACCTTTTTTAACCCTTTCTTCATAGACTTACCCTGTGAGAGTTGCCTGAACCTAGGTTGGCAGATACCATATTCATATACTAGGACAGTTGTGACAAATTATCTCAACCTTTGTGCATTGAAACAGTACCAATCTATTTTCTTAAGTACTGGAGACCAGAAGTCCAAAATAGTTTCAGTGAGCTTAAATCAAGGGTCAGCAGGGCTCTGGTCCCTCTGGAGGCTTTCGAGGAGAATCCTTCACCTTGCCTTTTCCAGCTTCTGCAGCTTGCTCCTTGCATTTCTTGGCTTGTGGCCCCTTCCCCCATTAAAGCCAGTAGCATAATATCAAATCTCTCTTTCTGCTGAGGTCATCTCGTCACCTTTTTTCATCTGTAGTAGTATTTCCTTCTATTTTGCTTTTATAAGGATACTTTTGATTATATTTAAGCCCAGCTAGTTAGTTCGGGATAATCTCTACATCTCATAATCCTTCATTGAGTCCTGTCAATCCATAATTGAGTAATACTCACCAACTCCAGAGATCAAGATCTAGATATCTTCGGGGACTATTATTTTGGTTTACCACAGAGGCCTCAGGGAGACATAGTTCAAATATAAAAAAATAAGGAAAACAAACATTTATCAAGATTTATGAACATATTCATGGTATCTCAAGTACTAATGTCAGGAAATGTTATGACTTTTCTAGTTATATGCAATTAAAACTATAAAGGTGCTATTAACTTCTATTGACATCTTGTTCATTGAAAACTTTTCTTTTAGTATGATGATGTACTTGTATTGGTTAAGTCATTTTGTAATCTGACTCTCTTTGTGGCTAAGTTTATGCGTTTTTTGTTTTGTTTTGTTTTGTTTTTAACCGAGCTGGGCTCAGGGACATAGTCTGTGCCTGTGTACATGATTGTCTCATAGTACTGCACACATATTATGGTATGTGTTTCTATACTTACTGTTAAGCCAGAGGATGAAATTTCAACTATGAAAAATGTGATGAAAAATTCAGTTGTCTATTCAACTAATATTTATTAAACTTCTTCTATATTCTAGGCATTGTTCTTAGAACTGTGGCTATGTGTAAATCAAATAGTCAAAATCCCCTGCCCTTATGATGCTCACATTCAGGTTGGTGAACTATAATTATACAGTTGACCCTTGAATAATTTGGGGGTTAGGGATGCCAAGTCTGGCACAGTTGAAAATAAGTGTATTACTTGTGACTCCCCAGAACTTGACTGCTAATAGCCTACTGTTGACTAGAAGCCTTACTGATAACATAAATGGTTGATTAACAAATACTTTGTATGATATGTGTTACCTACTGTATTCTAACAATAGAGAAGCTAGAGAAAAAATATTGTTAAAGTCATAAGTTAGAGAAAATACATTTACAAGTACTGTATTTATTGAAAGAAATTTGTATATAAGTGGACCTATGCATTTCAAACTTGTATTGCTCAAAGGTCAACTGTATTCCACTCTTCTGAGATAGCATCAAAATCAGCTTTTTGTTACAAAAAGACATGAAGGCCAGGAAAATTTATGACTACTGATTGTCTGATTTATTTCCTTCCTCTCCTTCTTTCTTTACCTACTCTCCAGAAATACCTCACCCACACATGGGCATTTTGATATAAAAATCTTTGAATCACTCTACCCCTCTGGAACAGGTCCAGTACCAAAGCCCTGAGCAGTTTGAGCCCTTAACATTGGAATCTTCACTTCATCAATAACATACCCGATAAGCATAGTTTCCTCAAGAAATAAAAAAGGCTAAAACACTGAAAAATATATCACAGTTTCTATATATGCTATCAACTTGGTTATAATCCTTGGCCATCCTCTAAGCAGTTTGCTATGTCCCCCTACATTACTTACAGCTTTGGAGAAGGTGTGCTTCCCCCGCAAAAAGCAGCTGATCATTGTTCTCACAACCTCAGTGTTAAAGAGTGTTTGCCTCCAAGCACACAGTATTTGGGATTGTCAAAATGGTATTTACTGAAATTTGATGAGGTTAAAAATCAGTAGGATTATAATGTAGGCCCTCAGGTGACTGAGAAATGAACTTTGATCATGTGGTTTTTTTCAGATTTAGTTCTTTTTTAAAAAAATTAGAAATGAAGAAAAATAAATTCAAAGATATAAATACATCTTTCTTTGAGGAACTAAAATGTTCCTTAAAATATATTCTTTTCTTGTTTAATATTGGGTTATAGATTCTATAGAAATTATCTTTTAACATTCTAATTATCATACATATTAGAATGTCAATTAGGATATCCTTGCCTTTAGGGATAAATTTCATTTAGCTAATGCAATGTTTGATGATCTCTTTTTAATATCCTAGTACTTCAAATAAATTATCATGGTCACTAGGTTAAAAGCTTTCTAAATATTTACATGGGCTGGAAACCCAAGGATATTTCTAAATTGTCAAATACGGAGACACAAATCTATCTTAACTTATATGACACTATGAAGGTTAAACTGCATTTGACACTATCTGTATATTCATGACTAATGTTATGAATATGCATAAAAGAAGGTTACAACAGAGAAGGTTTTCTCTGTCAGCATGTCAAAGGTTAACTGTAGGCTTAGGTAACAGTTAGCAACCAGTGGGGAGTGGAGGCTTGAGGTCTTGGAGCTACATCCTACTTTTTTTGTAACAGAATCATACTCTCAGGTCTCCATCTACTCCCCTGAAAACCTTCTGTGATCCAAATGTGACAGACTTTTTCTTCTTAACTTAATTTGGCATTTTCTGTTTTTTTTCCTCGCCTCTATGCAGTGAATCAGTGAATGATGAATAAGGAAAGCAGACGACCACCAGCTTGACTGAGGCTGGCAGAAATGATGAAGCCGCTGCAAAAGTAGGAAGAGTGTTTTGTGCCTCTAGGAAAACTATAGCTACCCTGTAATTCCCTAGAGACCCCAGTAGCAAGGGCTCAACAAATGTTTATCAAATGATGAGATGTGAGATGGGTTTCATGTTTGTATTTCTGTAACAATACCTGAACACTACAGTAGGACCTTTTCACATATTGAATCTTAGTCTTTAACAGAAAAAATCTGTAAAGACACAAGTGAGACAAAGGGCTTTCTATAGACCTCGGAACTCTATCAGAAACTATATAATGCTCTTTTATATATTATGTGCTTATGCATAACTGAATGATGTTTTCTTTAATGATCCATTAGTATAGCAAATTACTGCATCCCCCAAGAGTAAATTAAGCAGTAGAGAGTTGGGAAATTAAATGAAAAAGCCTATAGAACATCCTCATTAAATCAACTGAATATTTTTCCTACTGTATTCCTGCAGAGACACAGAAGGCTGGGTCAAGCTTTAAAATTCCTGCTATTTGTAGATCTTGGCATTGTAGAAAAGTGGCGGAATAAAGCTCACACATTTTGGCTCTGGAGAATTATTAACTAACACTGCATTCAGTGTCTAAATGGTCTGCTCTAAACAGTGCCTTCTATTCGTTTTTGGTTTCTGCCTGGGACTCGGTCAACCTTTACCATCAAGCTCTAGTTTCCTATTCCAGTTGCTTCTGAAGGTTTTCAGGTTCTTATCTAAGAGTCAACGATCCCTTTACAGATGTTAACTAAAATCACTTAGAGGCCACATTTTAGCAGGCAGTAGTTTAAATAAGTAATCCTTTCATTAATAACCCTCCTTTATTAGTACTTCATTCCTTTACTGTTCTAGACACAAACAAACGTTTTGCATTGTTATTCAAGTTCATTTTTGTAGCATTTACTTTTTATGAGGTAGGTATCACTTGTATTTTATTTAAAACAAGAAGCTTGAATTGAGAAAAAATAACTTACCCATTGTCTCCTGTCTTTTGGATCCTTCATGGCACATTGTAGGATGATGGCTTTCTCCATTAACTGAACTCTCCTTACTCCATAGATCACACTTGGTTCCAGGTTGCATTTGTGAACTTTTACATTTATTAATTCCTTCCCCCAACCTGAGCTTTTGTTGGTTTAAAACAGACTTTCTCTGACTTTGGATATTGTCAAATAGGCCTTACTTTTTCTGGCTTCTCCTCAACTAACTTCTCACTCAGTTCTCTGCTTATTTTGATAGTTAAGAAAGACTTGATTGCTCCCCATCTGCAGTTGGAAACACAGTAGTATCCTGACGTCTGGAACTTGGAATTTGGATTGGAAAAGTGAATTATCAAATGAATAAAAAAATCTCTTTTCTTTTCTTTTTTTCTCTTGTGGCCTAAATAGGGAATAGGTAGATGAACTTAACTTCTATTTATGATCAGACATTGTTTTCTAGGGCAAGCACATCTCTCATGAACCTCCTTACTTGGGAAGTTCACTAGCACAATTTTACATTAATGTTATGATCATGGGGTTAAGGTAAAATTGAATTTGGTTTAAATAATGTATCTTTGCTAATTTAATATCAGTTCGTGTTCTTTAATGCTTAGGTTACACAAGGTCAAAGCTAGAAGGAGTCATTGACATTCTGGTATATTGACAATAATATATGCTGGTCTGTTCCAATAATGTAATTTTAGTATTGTTGGTATAATAATGCAATCTATGTAACAGTTGATTAAACATCTTCATCAAAAACTAAGAATGCATGGTGGGGTTTCATTTAATGTTAATTTAATTTAAACATTTGTTACTTTTCTATTATTTTAATATCCTCTCATTAGCTTCTGTTACATTAATTGGCCTTCTTTGCAATAGATGTCCAATTAGTACAGTGTGGGACTATTATTGCATGAAAAACTACAACAATATTTGAAGTGTAGAAAATTTTTTTTTTGAAAAATTTTCAAAGCATTTAGACTTTTGTACTCCTAATTTATAGTGAAGAAGCATATGGTGAAGAGACAAAGAAAAGGAAGTATGAACATTGGGGTCTTACATGTATACCTTGATAGAGAGACTCTAGGCTCAAGGTCAGCCTAGAGTCCTATTTTGAGGTTTAGAATGCTCAGATCAGCAGACGACTCTACTTAAAAATGTAAGATACTCGATTACTTTTTGACCGCTGTCTTAGAAGAGACATGGCTTAAGGATTCCATAATCATAGCAAAGGGATATGGCAGTCATGAAGGATATTCGATACATCTTCCTCTACAACGTACATATCCAGAAAACAGTTATGCCATGTAGGTCATGGCTACTCCATCATCATCTTAATTTAGTGATACAGTCTTCTTTAGGGATTTTTTATCAAATGGGTAAATTTGACTGTTTCTCTATTGATCTCCCTTTTGTATTCTTCTCCTTTTCTAGTCTCTCAGCATAGAATTTATATTTTGGATTGTGTTGAATAAATTCTAACTCATGGGCTCCTTCCTTTTAGCCTTTATATGAAATGCTGCCCTATTCTTATGTTAGTGAGGTAGATAGTCCTACCTCTTAGTAACTATTTGTCTTTTGGGTGGTGTCATGGGATTCTTTTCGTATTAAGTAACCTGATGATATTTAAGAGATATCTGAATTCCACTCAGACTATTTCTTAGGATTAGGTACTTTATTTGGTTTATTTAATCTACGTAATGTACTAGCTTTACGTTAGGCGATGGTATTTCTGTAACTTTTCTTCTAATTCTGAGGGTTATGTCCTGTTGAAAGTCTTCAACTCACTTTTCACTACTGTACTTAATGGCAAGGTAACATTTTATAAAATAATAAATGAAGTCATAGGGACATAAACATTAGTTCTTTAATAAAGGGATACACTTTGCCACTGAAATATTTTATCTAAAAGTTTTCAAATCATTTTGCTTTTCTATAATGAGGGGGCATATCCCAGGCAGATTTCCTTGATTTTAGGCTACAAATAAAGAGAATATAAATGAACTGGGAAATGTTTTTGCCTCTGGGATGCTGGTACTTTGAAGGTCTCTGAATCAGGTAAGATGTGAGTGATATAGAAGAGTTAGAATAAACATTCTGCATCCAGTCAGCTTCTTATCTTGTCCTTCTTCTATAGAAATCTTTTTCTTTAAGACCAAAAGAAAAACATCATGGCAGCTGGAAACATAATCTTAAAAATATATTCAAAGAACATATAATAAGTTTAAATAACCGTATCTGTCCTTAGTTATAAATCATCACAAACCTGAATCTTAGGATATAATTTGTGAGTGATTATCACAGTGGCCTATCACAGCAGAAAAGAGTTGTACAAAACACTCTTTTAATTAAAAAGAAAGAAAGAAAGAAAAGAGAAGTCAGAAGCTTTAGTCTTATTGGTAAATGCTCTAGGCCCAATGCAGAAAGTTAAACCCAGAAAAAAATACTTAGGACACAAATATCTTTGCTAATCTGTCATCATCAAGATCTAATAATCTGAGTATGGTCTAAATTAGAGAATTATGTTAACTTCCCAAAATTTGAATTTGTCCTTATTTTTCATCTAGGTTATCTTTTTATTTTTGATAGTCACATGTCAATGAAGGTTCAGTTTTTCTATTATAATCCCTAAAATATTTACTTCTAGTTATTTTCAAAAGAATAGGTTTTATCTACCTGCCACATCCAATCATTATGCTAGTCTGAGTTACTTTTTAAAAAAAAAAAAAATTTATTTTTCTTTATTTGAAAGAGAGAGAGCTTGAGTGGGGTGAGGGACAGAGGGAGAGCATCTTGAGCAGACTCCTTGCTGAGCACGGAGGCCAAAGCAGGGCTCAGTGATGTGAGGGTTGATCTCACAACCCATGAGATCATGACCTGAGATAAAACCAAGAGTTGGATGCTCAACTAGCTGAGCCACCCAGACATCTCTAGTCTGAGTTACTTTTGAATAGAAAGGCTTTGTGGTGTGATCAGGAATGTTATGTGGGACATCTGTTTTTGCTGGCAGGAATTCCTTCTGATATCACAGTCCTTTTCCTTTTAGGAAATGACCCTCCAATATTATCAGTACCCAGAGCTCTTGGCTTTGACCTATGACCCAGAATTTGTAAATCAGACTTCAAAGCCATCACTTATCAAACATAGACACTTGATCCAGTCTAGCCTGGAGAATTTTATTTAGCTTGCAATATTTGGAAAGATGTATTTCTTCACTGAGAACTGCCTGAAGTGAAGATAAGCTTAAATTTTTTTCTTCTCTTTGGAAAGATGTGTTAGTGAACAACTGCTTATATGACAATATTATCACAATTATTGTGGCTTAAAACAACACACTTACAAAATCTCATATTTTCTGTGGGGTTTAGTGTGACTCGGTTAGGTCCTTTCTTTTGGGGTCTTACAGGGCTACAATTATGATAATGATCAGGATTGCCGTCTCACCTGAAGCATAGCTAGGGCAGAATTCATTTCTGAGTTCATGAGGTTGTTGCCAGAAAATAGAATCCACAGATTATTTATTATGAAGTCAGTGTTTGAGATGCTTTAATAGGCTAAAAAGGGGGTCTTAGGGTGATACCATAAAAAGAAAGTAAAAAACACAAAAGCATTAACGTAGCTCATCCAGCCCAGCCATTCAGACTTCTGGCGAAAAGTTAAGGTGGTTGTTTCAATGTGACCAGATTTCACACAGAATTTTAAAAGGCAGTTCTGGAGTATTTAGTCACATGTTAATTAAACCTTAGTAAAGAGGAAGAGATTATGCCACAAGGATCCATATCTCACAGTCATATTGGAACACATCATTCAAGGACTTTCCATAAAGTATAGGTAAAGAGAAACAGGATATATAAAAAGCCTCACTTGTGTTCACTTTTTACAAACTCTTCGTATCATTAAGTGCTTTCTCTCTCTATTTAGATATACAGTGATGCCCGCAAATGGTGCTGGAGCTCTTTCAGAGTCAGCATTTAGGAGCTCAGCGTGCCAAAGTCTCACATGCTTTGGTCTTATCTCCCAAGCTAGAGTGTGGGTGCTGTCTCAGATTAAGTTCTTTAGAAGCAGAGGTTAGGGAAGAAACTGTTGTGAAAGATTGTATTGAGAAGTACTCTCAGTAGAAGGGAAGAAGAGAAAAGACAGAAGAAAGTTAAGCAATGTTGTGCTCTGGAATAGAAATTGCACTACATATTGGTGCCATCTGGAGAAGAGGCCATACATTTTGTAACCCCATAGTAGTCAGTCATTGGTTGCTGGCTTATAGGTGTTGTGATGTAAACAGTTCTCTGGAATGGAAGAAGGGGAAGCTGTGAGTCTTAGCAGCCAGCATACATAGCCATGGGGGGAATGGGTGTACCTACTTGGGCAAAGTGATCTAACATCACCTAGTACAGGTAAATATTATTTATTTTTATTATAGTAACTATCAATTTGCCTTCTTAGCTTCTGGGGGTAAATGGGAACATGACTGCTTCCTGTTATGTGTATGGTATTCTAGACTACAAGGAAAAGGGAGATTTTGTACGCAGAAGACTCCATGCAAACTTACAAATAAAGTGAAGGGCAATTGGATGGAAAAAAAAATGCCTAATATCATGCAATTGAATTTTCATAGGCAAATTATATACAGTTGGATATTAATGTATTATAAAAATCTGGATTGTCTAAAACATAATTAAAGTTTAGAATATCAATTAGCTTGGCAGTAGTGAGAGATTTTGTATTGGACAGTGAGAGGCTGTAAGAGAGAAAAGATAGTGGTCATAGAGGAGAGAGAGACACACACAGAGAGCAGGAAAGAGAGAGAGGGGGCCAGAGAGAGAGAGAGATTGAAAAAATAGTTCAAGAGTAAATCGAGTGATAGCAGCGAGCAAAAGGCTTAAGGCAAATCACAAAGAAATTGAAAAATCAATTCTTGTGTAATTGAATTGACTATGGACAGGTAAATGGTATAGAAAAGAGTAAGATAGACAAAAGGGAGTTTTCTTCATCACAATTCTCTGATTATAAACTTCTGCCATTTCCCTCCCAGTCCTCACACATATATTTCTCTCTAGCCTTATCTTACCTTACCTTTCGCATGTGCTCATCTCTTTACCTTGGACATTTTTTCTTCCTACCCCATTCTTATCTTAGACAGCTCCTCCTTCATAAAATTATATTTCAGCTTGGAAAGGAGCAGTTGTTTTTAGAGACTTCCCTGATCATTTAAGTTCTGGTTAGTGGTGATTCTCTTGTGTGATTCCCTAGCATGGTATACATACCAACACAACATATTTTCAGACTGTATTTTAACAGCACATTTATAAATCTGGATTATTATTCTGTAAAACAGAAAGCATCACTTTTCAGTTTACCTGCACCTAATACAGAGGCAAGCATATAATTTTATACTTAATTTGTGTGGGGACTATTAGTTAATGGTCAAATTAACTTAACTGTATTATTTAATTGTGTACATCGGGATAGGAATTTTTCCCATTTTGTATTCATAAAGTGTTAGCAAAATTACAGTTATTATTCAGATTTGGATATTTTAGATTATCATTAGAGTCAAACAAAAATAATCATCTCAAGCCTTTCATAGAAATAGACAAACATGGAAACAAAGAGGCAAAAGTAGAGGTGCATAGAGAATTTATAGAGAGATATAAAGAGTAAAAGAAGCATCTAAAAAAAAGATAAAAAGAATGCATTTGATATTGAGGGGAAAATATGGAAGATGTAGAGAAAAATTCAGAAGCAGAGCCAAATACATAGTCACAAGAAAAACTGATTAAAAAGAAGCTAATTAGAGTGAGATAAGTAATATTGATAATCACAGTTGTCAGTCTCCTTGGTATTCAAAAGCCAAACAACTGCTTAATCTTTATTAAGATACCCAGAAGGCCTGATTCATTCCAGTATTTCAGAGATATCTTGGAATTAAGATTTAATAAATTATTCTGAACATTTTCCCATCAAGTCAAATTTGGTTTCAGGGTTTATGTGAGTAGGTATAATTTATAATTAAAACCAAAATGATGGAAAATATCTTTAGACATGAAGAGAATTACCACTCTTAATAGCTCTTTAATTTCCAAAGGCTTCATGCTGGATGATATGGCCATAAGAGTCTAACTCGAGTCTAACATTACAAATGTTTACAAATGTTTGACAACTGGTTCTGAGGGGAGGGAGAGGAAGGGCCTGATTTGTACCATTTGCTAAATTCCGTGATGTAAATATTCCTACCATGGCTAATTTCAAGATATCAGAGTATCACCAAGTGTGGATCTTGGGAGAAATGTGTCTGTTTAGTTCTCATGGCATGCAATGGTTGATAACCCACTATTTCATACTTCGTAAGACTGGAATAATGGTAATTACCAATATGATTTCTACCTGTGTAAGTCAGCATTTTTTTCAGCTGCAAGTGGCATGAATCCAACTTAAATTAGCTTCATTTGGTTCTTAAACTCATTGTTCCTTCTTCACATGACAGAGAGCGCTAAATGTAAGGCTGATTTTGCCATCTTGAGACGGAGGGGTTCAAGAGATGTCAGCTTTCATGAAAGATTTCTTTCCTTCATCCTTCTTTTCTCTGTGATGGCTATGTTTTCAGGGGGCTTTTCTGTAGTAGAGAGACTCTGGGGTGGTCCTGTGATTGCTATCTCCTTATGTTCATACTCTTTTCTGATTCTGTCCTGATCTTTTAAAAATGAAACATCCCTGCATTCAGAAAGCTTATGGTCTGAAAATGGAGGCAGATACACATGTCAGTATGCTCAAGTACAAAACCATAAATTCCAGACAAGGAGAAAAAAGATGTTAACCCCCAGTAGTTTTATTTTTCTTATATATATTAAAAGATTACAAAAATATATGATCAATTCTTTGAAATAGTGGCAATATTTTATCATTTTTCCCTTTGTGACTATATAAATGTGGATGAAAATGGAAAAATCCCATCATTATGATATTTCCCATCATTATGATATATGATAACTCATAAGGTACCCTGATTTTGCTACTGTCCTATTACCAAAAAATATATCTTTGTTCTAGAGTCACATTTTCTGATTTGGATGGCTGACTTCTTTTGTCAAGAATATCTATCATTAACAGTAAGCCATAGAGCTAGAAAAAATAAAGTGATACCCAATTTATTTCATAAAAATTTTATCTACTTCTCTTCTGATATTTCTCTTTGAAGTCAGAACTTCCCGTGCTTATAAGTGCTGTCTTCTTTTCTGGTTTTTGCCAACTGGTTATGAATGCTTTCATTTAGACCAGATGACTTATGCCTATATGGTTAATAGCTCAAAAATTGTAGTGTGTTGCTAAATTCTATCTAAGATACATATAGCCTTTTAAGCAATTACCTATGATGATACTCTGAAGTGTCTAAAATGTAAATAAAACTGATTTTGGTGTTTTTTTTTTCTTTGTGATTTGTTTTGAATTCTATTCTAACTCTGTTGCAATGATATTTGGTTATACAGAATGAAACTGTTAAAAATAAAGCATGAATTTGCACTCAATGATAAACTTTTCAGCTTTCACCTAGTAGGAAGTTCTAGGGCTAATGTATTCAGTTTGGGAGAGGAATAAAAATGTTTCCCAGATTTCAGTGAGGTTACATTGAGAAATAATAATATGTTACCGCATAATTTTTCCAAATAGACAAAAAGTTCACCTTGACGCTACTTTGCACTGTTGGTAATGAAAGATAACTCAGTTTCTATCAGTCATTTTTCACTTCTGTGAGTGCTTAAACATTTATTCAAATATGGCTGTTCTGAATTTCTAATTGAAACTGGTGACAAGTGCCTTCAGCTCTTGCAGTTTAATATTTAAAGTAAGTACTTGTGATTCCCAAACCCTGGCAGCCACAGGGCTTACACTTCAGTGACAAATAAAATGTCAAAATACCTGTTGAAGAAAAACAAACAGTGAAGAGAGAAATAAACAGAAATGGTCTCTTAAAACTTCATTTTTAATAACCTGGTATAGCAGTTGAATTTCATTTGGACCATTATGTATTTTTTTAAAGCATACAAAAGTTTCGATGTTTATAACATTTGAGTAACAATTCCCCATTGATCTTCAGCATTTCTGTGCATCTTTTTAGCAAGGCACTGAGTGCTCCTTGTTCCGTACTGTATTCTGGAATGTATGTTTAGAAACCCATCTTGAAAGATATAGTATCTCCTCCTGGAACAAAGGGCAGATATGTGTACTGTCCAGTATATTAAGACAATGCTTTCCTCCAGAACAAAGGGCAAACATGCTTATTGGCCATTGTAGAATATTCTAGTTCCCTAAACTTGAGTTCCTCTATCATAGCCCAGCCTACTGCCCGTGTAGCTATCTGATTCACTTCACACAGCCATGTGGCACTTGTGGCACCGGAATGTTGATACTCTCCCTACTGCCAATTGCTCTGTGTAAGCTATCTCTACACACAGTGTGGGGCTTGAACTCACAACCCTGAGATCAGGAGTTTCATGCTCTACCAGCTGAGCTAGCCAGGTGCCCCTGCTAGCTCTGTGTAATAATCCATCCTCATTTCTGACCCAGGAGTCTTGTGTCTTCTGTCAGCAACCATAAAATTTTGGCAGTCTAACTTATTAGCTTTCAGATAAGGTAAAATCTCAGACCCTTAATAGTTCTTGACAATAGACTAATTACTGCCTAGTAAAGCTGACAACTAAGACATTCTAAAACTCTTAATAGTAGTCACCTTTACTAAATAAATGTGTTTGTGTTGTATATTACACAGGCAAGTCTCTGGAAACTTAGGCTTGATTTTGTGATATTGATATACCAGGGCCAAAGAGTGCCACAGACATTCTGTTCGGATTAGTTCTGCAAATTTTAGTAGAATTGTAGCTCTCTGGGAGTATTTATTAAGCCTAATTTTATTGCCTATACATACTAGAACTGATGAGCTTCACCAGAAATTCTATTTAGATTTTTTTAATTAGACATTGTTTTTTAGAACAGTTTTAGATTTACAGCAAAAGTGAGCTGCAGATACAAAGATTTTCCATATACCCCTGCCCCCCCACATATACACACTCTCCCCCACTATCAACATCCCACACCAGAGTGGTAGTTTTGTTACAGTGGATGACATTGACATGTCAGTATCACCCAAAGGCCATAGTTTACATTACGGTTCACTTTTGGTGTTACAAATTCTATGGGGTTCAGACAAATGTACAATAGCATGTATATATCATTGTAATATCATTCAGAATAGTTTTGCTGCCCTAAAATTCCTCTGTGCTCTGACTCTTGATCCCTCTCTCTGCACAAATCCCTGGTAGCCACAGATCTGTTTACCATCTCCTTAGTTTCGTTTTTTTCCAAAATGTCATATAGTTGGAATCATATGGTATGTAGTCTTTTAAAATTGGCTTCTTTCAATTAGTAATATACATTTTGCTTTTTTCCATATCTTTTCATGGTTTGATGAAAATGGTTTGATGGCATCTTCAATGCCAAATAGTATTCCATTGTCTGGATATACCACAGTTTATTTATTCACTGACCGACTGAAGGACATCTTGATTCCTTCCAAGTTTTAGCAATTATGAATAAAGCGCTGTAAACATCTGTGTGCAGGTTTTTGTATAGACATGTTTTCAACTCCTTTGGGTAAATACAAAGCAGTGTGATTGTTGGATTATATGGTAAGAGTACATTTCATTTAGTAAGAAACTTTTAAACTCCTTCCTAAAGTGGCGGTGGCCATTTTGCATTCTCATCAGCAATGAATAAGAGTTCCTATTACTATCTATGTCCTTGCTAGCATTTGAAGTCGGTGTTTTGGATTTTGGCCATTGTGATATGTGTACAGTGATATTTCATTGTTTTAATTTGCAAGTTCCCGATGACATATAAGGTAGAGCATCTTGGCCATCTGTATATCTTCTTTGGTGAGGAATGTGTTCAGATCTTCTAAATCAGGTTTTTCTTTTTTTTCACTGTTGAAGTCTAAGAGTTCTTTGCATGTTTTGGAAAACTGTCCTTTATCAAGCATATCTTTTGCAAATATTTTTGCCCAGTCTGTGGCTTGTCTTCTCATTCTCTTGATAGATTTTCTATGTAGGGATTTTACATTTGAGTATATATGGATACAATCAACTGAAGTTTAGAAAATTAAGACAACCGTATTTATTTATTGTTGTGAAAATATTTAATCAGATATGCTGTTGATCTCTTCTATTTTTAGTAGTCTCTTTTGATTCTTTTAGAAAAATTTTCAAACACTATAGATCTCTCATATAACAAGTTATTTTCACATGAATCCTGGATTTTGGATTTGACTAATGTTCTTTGAGGCTAAAATATATATATAGTTAAATTAAATCTCCGTCCTAAAGGAAATTATAGTGGGAAGACAGACATGTTAAAACTAGAAGAATATCTAAGGAATCAAGTGGTAGCATGAGCCAAGCAAGTCAGGTTTGTGAGGAACAATTGGGAGTGTTCACAGAGTGGTGAGAAATTATGTGTGCTCTAAGTACAAAGCATCAGATGCTGCTGGGTCAGAGATAATTGTTTCTGTATAGTAACAAGTCTTTTTAGTTTCAAGAGAAGCCAGAGACCTAGACTTTGGTGTAATCATTTTAAATTTTAGCATGAGAAAATATGGTGTGGACCAAAAAAATCTGTGAATGTGATTGGTCCCTTTTTAGCTACATTTAACAGCTTCTGTTTAAAAAACAATTGCAAAATAATACAATATGTACTATAATGGAGGTAAATACAAGTATGTGGTAGTATTGGAAAAGTTACATAAAAAAGATGATCTCTGAAGCAGTCATCCTTGGAAGGATGAATAGGACCACTCCTTAGCATTCCTAAACAAGGCAAAGAAAAAACATATGGAAAGCATGGAAGCTTGAAAACGTTTTCCATGTTTCAGAAACTATTTATGGTTATATGGGATATAGATAATGGGATGTGGAGAGTGATAGATGTGCTTTAACAGGTTGGAGGGCCAATTCATGAAAATCCTTGAATGCCATGCTTAAAAGCACATTCTCTAAGTGAGGATACGATTATTATAGCGTTTCGAGCAAGAGTGCGCAGTTCTGGTTTGTATTTTAGAAATAGCACTGGTTGTTTTGTTGAAGATTAAATGGAAGTGGAGCCAACTGAAAAACAATTTCCTCTGAAGGAGAAGGGAGTGGGAACCAGTATTCAGGTGACTGGATTAGGTTTAGAGAGTAGGAGGAGCTAATTCATGCATTTGATATAAAATAAGTTCTTGATATGAAGGGATTTATTTTGCTTCTGCAGATCTATTTTAAAATTATATTTTATTATGTTTCCTCATGTGTATTAATTAAACTGGTTCTCAGTGGTACACATTAAAGACTTGCTAGAATTAAAGTGGAAAATATGTAAAGATGCTTTTAGTAACACATTTTAAAAGTATTTTCAGAAGTGTTGGTTCTCCAAAGGGATGATAACCTTCTAATATCACTCAGGTCGTTGGGAATCACCCCCTTTTTTATCTCTACTTTCCTCAATGTCTGCTAGATTCTCAGTTGCCAAATAGTGACCATTAGCTTCTCCAGGCTAAAAAGCATTCTACTGTCCTAAAAACCTCAGGGTAAGAATTTGTTTTTCTCAGTAGCACTGAGAGATGATTGGTGTGAATCTTTATTAAACCAACTTAAACCACACATCTATACTTGAAACAAATTTTTCTATTAGAGCTCATATTGATTAGTCCTGGGCCATATGATAGGTTTAAGGTCAGCTGTATTCAAATAACATGGATTTAGATTGGAACCTAGGCCAGATCCCCAAAGAAATAGCAGGAGATGCTTATTAAAGAAGGGAAATGATTGTTAAGCAAAACAATGATAACAACAACAAACCTGATGAAAATATATACCAAAAAAAGAAACAATAACATCTGTTCAATACAAAAACAAAAATTTTAAACAATTGCTTTAGGTCAACAGAATTCAATAACACATGGGTTTCATTGAATTAATTTAAGTTTATTTATGTTTTATAACAAAATAAAAAGTTGCTTACCATTTGGATACAACCAAATATTTAACCTGCAAGTTTGCTTAAAATTACTTCATTGTATTAACAATAGAGAATTAATTAAAACTAACAATAATATATATAAAATCCTATATTACTTGGAATCTGCTTGAAATTTGATGTCATTTACTTTGGAATAATTTATTCAGCACCTTTGAGAGCTATAAAGAGAAATAAAGACCTGAAAAAGTAACAAGATCTCAGTTTTGGCCTGAGAATTCTTATTCATTAGACTGCAAGAGCCAATAGAAGTTTTCTTATATTTGAAAATGTACTTCAAAATTTATTTTTACTTACATTATATATTCAAAAATTTATGTACCATTATGTAGTATCAGTGACTATGTCAAGTACAAGGTTGATGAACTAAGAAAAATGGGCTAATATCTGAGGGGAAAAGATCCTTTTTTAGAAGCTTTCTTAATTCAAAATGTGTTACTGTAATAAATCCTCTGTGGATTCTGATTAGTGGGCCTGTTCAGCATAAAATCTTCCCATAAGTCAATATCCAGTTTGTTTTTGCATTTCACCTTTGATAATAGCCCCACTGACATTTACATGACTATTGAAGTTTATTTTGCTTTTCCCATCTAAGAGTAGAATAATTCCTTAAGTCAAAAACAAGAAATAATATCATTAATTGTATATTTTTAAACATTTGCAACTTGTCTCTTACTGGTCTGATTAAATTATATAAAAGAGCCTATTTATAGAAAGTTGATGCTCATACAAACATGGGACACATTAACGGTAGCAGCCATGATTCCTATTAATCCTGCTTTAAAGATTCTCTAGAGTGAATCAAGGTGTTAGCTCTAAATTGGGAGTGAAGGAACCCATCTTTTCTAATGTGATAGATTTCTATCCTCTTTGTAGTACAGAGTTGAAGCACTACACGTATTGTACAAGTTGATTATGTGACTGTTTTTCTAAGAGACCTCTCTGCTTTGCATCATTTTATCATTATTTTTATTACATTATTTATCTTTATTAGTATTAGCCCTACTGATGACAGAAATTTGCTTAATTCAAGGAGTAACTTAACTATACTTCTTGAATGACTCTAGGAAGTATAATCAAAAGAAATTACATGTTTTCTTGTCCTCAATAACTTTTAATCTAATGCAGGAGAAAAAAGGAGTGTGTGCATGTTGGGTATATAAAAAATAGGTGCAATCAAACGTAAGATAGATATTTTATTTTTCATTATTAGCATTCTTATTATGTCATATTAGCTTTTGAGTGAGAGAATAAATGAAAGTTGTAGGAATTAGTAAAATAATACCTAGTAGCAGGTGATTGTAAGTGCAAGAGTGCAATAGGAAACATCTCTAAAGGAAATACTCTAAAAATTTAAAGAAAGTACATCTAGCTAAAGCTGTAAACAGTGAAATAAATTTCCACATGCTGTAGATTATACAACCCATGATTTTAGGGTTCCAGTTACAAGGTAAATGATTAAAACTAAAAATTTCCGAGGAAGTTTTAATGGAGTGTGAATCTTTTTAATGGGCTGAATTGAGGGGATTGGAACACTGCATAGCAGGACATTCTACATATGTGAATGCAACCAATCTGAGGTTTCCTAAATATTCTCGGGGGAGAAATAAAGCTGTGATAGAGTGTTGCCCTTTAGTCATTAATGTAATACTTCAAAATGTGCAGGTATTTGGTTTTCTAAGCAACCAATGAATATTTCAGCAGTGGTATAAGAATTTTGCCTCTGGGTGGCTCTTAACAGTGTTTTATGTGACATGATTGGCTATTGTCTTAGAAAAGAGATTAAAAATCACAAGAACATTGTGGATATTTTCCAGCCCAGTCGGCTTTTAGGCTTTATTCCAAGTGAGGCTTATTTCAAAGGTCTTTGAAAAAAAAAAAAAAAATCACAAAGGCAGAGCCTGTTCAGTAAGGTTTAGCAGTAGTTAAGACTTCATTCTGTGTATTCTGCTCTTTTTGGCTCTAGCCCCAGGATTATTCTGAGGGAAGAGAAAAGACTGATTTTGTGAAGTGGTGAAATTGCAATGATTTTTTTTTTTTATTACTTGCTTTTTTTTTCTTTTAACAAAGTCCATATGCATTTTAGCTCTGTTGCAAGTAGCAGTGCACGTCCATAATGTTTTTTTTCCCCTTGTGCACATGAAAATATATTAGCATAATATTTTAAGAGTACTTAACCTTCGACACAGGAATTACTTTTTCACTGCAGTTCCCAACATTTATCATAGAATTTTCAGATCACTTCTCCATTCCTTCTTTCTCAAATATATCTTAAAATTTTTTTATTGTGCTAAAATACACATAAGGTAAAATTTACTATCTTAACCATTTAAGCATACAGGTCAGAGGTATTAAATACATTTGTAAGGTTGTACTATCATAACCACCTTACATCTCCAGATGGATGCAGAAAAAGATCTTACATAACTAAAACTCTGCACCCAACAAATAATAACTTCCCATTTTCCTCCTTCCCTTAGTTTCTAATAACCCACATTCTACTTTCTCTTTCTCTGGGATTTTGACTACTCTAGGTACTTCATATAAGTGGAATCACATATTATTTGTCTCTTTGGGAATGGCTTATTTCACTTAGCATAATGTCCACAAGTTTCATCCATATTGTAGTACATGTCAGAATTTTTTTTTTTAAGATTTTATTTATTTATTTGACAGAGATCACAAGTAGGCAGAGAAGCAGGCAGAGAGAGGAGAAAGCAGGCTTCCCGCTGAGCAGAGAGCCCGATGCAGGGCTCGATCCCAGGACCCTGGGATCATGACCTGAGCCAAAGGCAGAGGCTTTAACCCACTGAGCCACCCAGGCGCCCTCAGAATTTTCTTTTTAAGGCTGGATAATATTCCATTGTATATGTATACCATATTTTGTTTATCCATTCATCTATCACCATTTATGTTGTTTCAGTTTCTTGGCTTATCCATTCATCTATTGATGATGGATCCTTGGATTGTTTCCATAATTTAACTGTTGTGAATAACAGGTTCATTTAGATAAAAACCCAGAAGTGGGATTGTTAGATCATATGTTAATTCAGTTTTTACATTTTTGAGGTTTTCCACAGGAGCTGTATCATTTTACTTTCCTACCAACAGTGCACAAGGTTCTAATCTCTCCATATCCCTGCAACACTTACTATTTTCTGTTTGCTTTTTAATAGTAATTATCCTTATGGGTATGAAGTGGTATCTCATTGTAATTTTTATTTGCATGTCCCTAATGATCAGTGATTTTGAGCATTTTTCATGTGCTTATTGGCCATTTGTATGCCTTCTTTAGAGAAATGTCAGTTCAGCTCCTTTGTCCACTTTTAAATTGGGTTGTTTGTTTCTGTTGAAATGAGTTTTAGGAGTTCTCTCCATCATTTGGATGTTAATCCCCTATGACATATATGGTTTTCAAATATTTTCTCTCATTCTGTGAGTTACCCTTTTACTATGTTCATAATATTTTTTGATGCACAAAGTTTTAAAATTTCCATGAGGTCCAGTTTCTCTGTTCTTTTGTTGCCTGTGCTCTTCATGTTATTTCCAAGAAACTATTGCCAAATCCAGTGCCATGAAGTTTTTGCCTTATGTTTTAATTTTAAGAGTTTTACAGTTTTAGTTCTTGCATTTAGGCCTTTGATACCTTTTGAGTTAGTTTCTGTTTATGTTTTTAAGTAATGATACGACTTCATTCTTCACATGTGAATACCTGGTTTTCCCAGAACCATTTGTTGAAGGCTGTCTTCTTCCCATTGAACGGTCTTGCACCCTTGTCAAAAATCAGCTGAAACTTTATTTCTGGGATATCTATTTTATATTATTGGTTTATATGTCTGTGTTTATGCCACTACCATGCTCTTTTGATCATTATAGCTTTATTCTTAGTTTTAAAATTAGGAAATGTAAAATCTCCAACTTCTAAATCCGCTGGAATTCACTATAGCCAGAGGGTAGGTGCTTGGAACAATTTTCTGTCTCTGTCTGCACCTCTGAGATCAGAAACAGCAATCAGCAATCTTAGTACAAATCCCCAGTATTTGGAGGATAGTTCCTTTTTGCCCAGTTTGGCTTTCACAAGCTGCATGCAAGCTGCTCTAGAATGCATGCCTGCCATGAGGATGGGAATTGATAGTTCGGTAGCTACTACTGTGCTAAGTTAGGTAAAGTTGACCTAAAGCAACCACACTTTACTGTCCAAGCCTTCTCTTGGAAGTTGTAAGGCTTCAGTAGACCTCAGAGTTCCAAAACAGTTACATCTGACAGATTCTGCCAGTGTAATTGTTGTCTAGGTGGAGAGAGAGTTTCCTAGTACTTCCCACACTGTCATCCTGGAATCCTTTCAAATACATCTTTGAGACTGCAATTGAAAGGGCCTCTGAAATATGGTAGCAAACTGGTTTCTTTTGATGAAATGAAGTTAAGCTGGTGAAGTGGAACAGGCTCAGGTTATGTTGTTTCAGTCTCTCCTTCAGGTGTAGCCTGGAGTAAACCTATGAACAGTTTTCTCACCAAATGGGGATAACAACAGCACTCAATTCACAGAGACCTTGTGTGTAATAAATAAGATAGTGTTGTAAAGACACAGGTACTCAAAAATGGAGAGCTGTGGCCCCATCTTATAAGGTATCATCCAGAGAAGAAAATGTTCTTGTGTCCAACTGATTATTTATAGACAACCCTCATTCCCAGGTGAATTCAGACAACCTAAATCAATTGAATTGCCAGTGACTCCCGGAGCACCACCCTCTCAAAAGATGATATTAGAGTTGTGAAAAATGAATGTTCTCCTTGTGTCCCTTATGTTCTAGTTATACACAGAATAAAAACACAAAACCCTATATTCTAGCTTAAACAGCATTTCTGTAGCTACCTCAATCAAAAATAAACTCAGTGTCATAAGAACCAAGGGAGTTGGAGATAATATTATATTTCATGAAATGAAGTCAAAGTGATTTTCTAAGGTCTAAAAATAGTGAGTTTCTTTTTGGTGTGTCCTCATGGGTTTGCTATGAACTTTGTAAAATGTCAAGACATGACATTGCAGTAGAATAGATTTCCAAACTAGTAAGCACCAAATTTACTACACATATGATCTCTTTCATTTCTAAAACAATTTTGTGAATACATACAAGAATCACAGGTGAACTATATTACAAAATGTAGAACATATTCAAGTACTGATTTTGAAGATCATATGATATCCAATCTTGATAACTAAATTCAAAGGATTTGTTAAAGTCACAAGACAAATGGCAAATTTTACAATGTTTATGTAAAAGAAATGTATCTTGAATTTTGTCACTCCAGTCATTACTAGTGTTAACCTCCCCAAATAATTCTCACTTGATATTTCCCCTAAGAGATTTACAATGCTTATACTTCCTCGCATATAAGAGTCACTAACCATAATTTTGGGCAGAAAAGCTAAAAAACATTTTGATGAACTCAAAAGCTTTGGCTTGACTGGGAAGAGCAGAATACTAGGAGAATGTGGTTTCCAAAAATGTTAAAGTTCTGCTGTAAGTATTCACATTATGGTTATTTTTGACAGATTTCTGGTGAATTCTTCATAGGGAATCAAACAGGGAGAATGTTTATGTTCCTAGTTAGGCTCAAAAATTTAAAAATGCTCAGATGATAGCACTCAGAAAAATCTCTCAAAAATAGGGATAACCTCTAAAGCAAATGAAAACAAAAACAGGAATCAAGAAGACAGTTTTTATCTTAGAGAGTGTGAACCTCTTGCAAATCCTTAGAGACTTACTGCTGCTGTCAGACTTTTAGCTCAGGGAGAAGCAGGTAAAAATAAATGCATTAACTGGATGGAGAATTGAGTTTCTTATGTTCCCACACAGGTAAAAAGCATAGCGCTTACTTAATCTAAGATGGTCAGACCTCATATAATTTGATTCTTTTTTTCAAAATGTATAGTTTCATCTTATGAAGTGACCATTTTTTATATATTCCTCTTTTTATACCCAAATCCCTTCAGTATGCCTGTTGATAATAACAAATACTACCATGCAGGTACATCAAGGGTGTTGTTGGAACTTGGTTGATTTAAAAGTTAATTCACCCTGAATTACTAGAGTTTGACTTGAACCTTGAAAGATGAGTAGGGGTTTGTCAGATGAACAAAGAGTAAAAGAGATTTACACAGAGGATGTTGCAAATGTTCAGACCTAAAGATACCAACAAGCTGGGTGGGTGTGTAGGAGGATCATATAATTTGTCATCCAAACTGAAATGCATTTGAGAGTAAAAGAGGACACTACCAATTAAAATTATATTACCTTTTGAATGCTAATTGACCCACAAATCTAATTTAATAAGTTGATAGACACACATAGTAATTCTAAAAAAAATTTACTTTCAAAAATAATTTTTCTAAAAATTAAGCAATACATCTGTATACTAAAGAATATTTTAAAATTCTCTCTTCATTATTGATTATCTGAGTATGAAATTCAATAGAAGCAGAATAATTATTTTTGGTGCATCTTAATGACCAAAAGTTTTTCGTTGTTTCTGTCTCTAGTACTTAGTATGTTCTTATTATTTCATAAAATAACCTGCAATTCTAATTGATTGCATCTTATATCTAACCATTTCAAATTGTTGATAAGTTAAATTGATTCTTCTAAATAATAGTTAAAAATTTTAAAATATATCAAATGGGCAAGTTTATTTTTTTGGTAAAAAGTTCTAAGAATTTTAAGACACTTGAATATTCATGTAACCACCAATACAGAGTTAGATTTGTTCTGTCCCCTCAGAAGTTCTCTTTGCTTTTCCTTTGTAGTCACACCCTCCCTCTAATTCTAACTCCTGATAACCACTGTTGCCCCTTTCTTACTACAGTTTTGTCTCTTTGAAAAAAATACTCTTTCATAATGCATAAATTAATAGTAAAGATATAAATATTTTACGTGAAATGTTTTCAGGGTTACTATCTTTTTGTCTCCATTGAGAATACCTTTATGTGACATCTTTTTTTTAATACAAAATTCTGAAGTTAATCTGTCTATATGATTTTTTTGATGATTCTAGAAATTTACATGCTACAAGAGTTGTAGGTTTTTGCAATGCCATATTACCCCAAAGCAGAATATAAATTTAAACAATAGAAAGTAGGAGCCTCAATAAGAGATTCTTTCTACAATTCAAGATATTTCAAAGCACAATTATAGATTTGAAAATTAAGTCCTGTATACTAGTTGAGTTCTATCATTTACTTTTCTGTTACTCCCATTCATTGATACATATAAATTTCAAAGTTTTACTATTACCAAAATGGCTTTTAAGAATTTCTTAATAACGCTTCAAAGGCCAATATATTTGGGGACTTCTGGGATAAATGATGGAGTAGGAGGACTGTAAGCTCACCCCATTCTGTGGATACAAATAGATAACACCCACGTCAGTGGAAATAACCCAGAAAATGACCTGATGACTGGCAGAACATTCTCTCCAGCTAAATGTAGAGAAGAGGGCATGTCAAAGAGGGCAGGAAGGGCAGAAATGTGGTCAGGGCTAAACTGACCTTGAAAAGGAAGAACTGTCCCCAGGAAGGAGGGACAGTGTGGGTGTGGGGGAAAGAAACAGACCCTCACATGAGGCACCCAAGGCATGGGGAAACTGTACAAGGAAGATGAATCCCTGTAACTGTTTTCTTTGAAAACCAGAGGGGCAAAATATTAAGATTTCTTACAGTCAGTGGGGCTTAGCACCTGGGACTTTAAAAACCATCAGGCTCAGCTCTAAGAGACCCCAGAGGGCAAGAGGAAATGGAGTCCCTGTCCTTAAAGGGACAGCATAACAAACAACCTTGCTGAGATACAACACAGAAGTAACAATTTGAAAAATGTCTGGGTTATACATGAAGGAGATTTGTTTCCAAATCTCAGAGTGTATCCTGGAGGGGCAGAGATTGTTGTGAAACGTTTCTAAGAACCAAAGATCTGGCTGGTGCTATTTCCCTACCCCACTCCCCAGCCTAGACATGTGGACACTGTGGGAACCAGTGTAGCACCTGCTACCTAACTTACTGACAACATGCCCTGCCCTTGTGTTCTTCTACAGATGTGCCCCCCTCTGGCTAGGCCTCAGCTCCAGGTCCCCTCCCACAAAAGACCTGCATAAACCTTGCTAATACCATGTGTCCTGTCCCCATGTTCTCCCGGGTACCTGCCCCGTCCAACATGCTTTTAGTTAGAGCCCTTTCAATGCAGTGCCATGAGCCTAGTAGTATGCAAGCAGTCCCAACAAGGACCAGCACTGCTCTAAAGTGACTCCTGCTCCATGGAGAGGGGAAGATAACCACACATACCAGTCTGATGACAGCCCCAATGGTGGGCTATGGGCAGACATCTGGTCTGACAACAGACCCTGTCCCCCAATACAGACTTCTCCAGGGAAAACATAGGGGAAATCGCCCTAGAAGTTAGTGTTATCACATCTCTGGAAACACTGGGTTTGACTCAATTCAAGTCCAAAGCAGCTACAGACTGGACCACTAACAACACAGGGTCCAAACCTGACCAGAAGAGGCAAAGAGCACCATTACGGATGGTTGAACTGAAAGCAAAAGTGCTTCAGCCATAACAGTAGGGCACATGCAATGCACATAGGTGACAACCCTGAAGCACCAGGTTCTGATAAATAGGGGACACTTCCCTGCAGGGTAATACAGGACCCCTCCTTAATAATGCCACTATTTTCATAAGCAGAAGACATAGCTCACTTTCTTAATACATAAAAACAGACACAGGGAGTTAGACAAAATGAGGAGATAGAAAATTATGTCCCAAATAAAAGAATATGGCAAAATCACAGCAGGTGAGCAAAATGAAGAAAAGTAGTATGCCTGATAGAAACTTTAAAGTAATGGTCATAAGAATATTCACTGGATTTGAGAAAAGAGTGGAGGACCTCAGTGAAACCCTCAAAGAGTTAGAAAACATTAAAAAAATCAGAGATGAAGAACTCAATAACTGAAATGAAAAATACACAGTATAAATGGTAGACTAGAAGAAGCAGAACAGATCAACAAGTTGGAGGACAAAGTAATGGAAAGCAATCAAGCAGAACAAGTGAGAGAAAAATAATAATACAAAATGAAAATTGACTTAGTGACACCATGAAGTATAATAACATTTGCCTTATAGGGATCCCAGAAGATGACAGAAAAGGGGGCAGAAAATTTATTTGCAGTGGTAATAGCCAAGAACTTCCCAAATCTGGGAAAGTAAGCAGAAATCCAGATCCAAGAAGTACAAAAAGCCCCAAAGAGAATTGTAAAAGCAGAAAAAGAAAAAAGGAAGTACATGCATGGGAAACTTCCTGAGGTTATCAACTGATTTTTCAGCAGAAACTTTGCAGGCCAGAAGAGAGTGGAATGATGTATTCAAATACTAAAAGAAAAAAAAAAACAAACAAAAAAACTGCAGTCAGGAATACTCTATCCAGCATTCATAATGGAAGGAAGGATAAAGAGTTTCTCAGACAAACAAAAGTTAAAAAAAATTCATGACCATTAAACCAGCCCTACAAGAAATGTTAAAGGGGACTATTTAAGTGGAAAAGAATGACCATAATTGGCAATAAGTACATACCTATCAATTATAACTTTGAATGTAAATCGACCAAATGCTCCAATCAAAAGACATGAGATAATGGAATGGATAAATAAGCAAGGCATATCTATATTCTACTTACAAGAGACTCATGTCAGACCTAAAGACACATGCAGATTGAAAGTGAGGGGATGGAGGGTGCCTGGGTGGCTCAGATGGTTGAGTGTCTGCCTTTGGTTCAGGTCATGATCCCAGGGTCCTGGGATTAAGTCCCACATCAGGCTCCCTTTTCCTTAGGGAGCCTGTTTCTCCCTCAGCCTCTCTCTCTCTCTCTCTCTCTCTCTCTGTGTGTGTCTCTCATGAATAAATAAATAAAATCTTGAAAAAAAAGTAAGGGGATAGAAAAGCATTTATCATGCAAATGAAGTGAAAAGAAGTTGGAGTAGCAATACTTATATTGGACAAAATAGACTTTAAAATGAAGACTGTAACAAGAGACAAAGAAGGACACTATGTAATCATAAAGGGAACAATCCAACAAGAAGATATAGCAAGAGTAACTATGCACCCAACATGGGAGCACTCAACTACATAAAATAGCTAATAACAAACATAAAAGAAGTAATTGCTAGTAATACAATAATAGTAGAGGACTTTAACACCCCATTTTCATCAATGGATAGATAACCAAACAGAAAATCACAAAGAAACAGTGGCCTTGAATGACAAATTGGACCAGATGGATCTAACAGGTATATTCAGAACACTGCATCCTAAAATAGCAGAATACACATTCTTTTCAGGTGCAAATGGAACAGTCTCCAGAATAGGTCACATATTAGGACACAAAATAAGTCTAAACAAATTTAAAAAGAGTGGAGTCATACCCTGCATCTTTTCCAGTCATAATGCTATGAAACTAAAAATCAACCGCAAGCAAAAATCTAGAAAGAACACAAATGCATGGAGATTAAATAACATGCTACGAAACAATCAATGGGCCAACCAAGAAATCAAAGAAGAAATAAAAAAACACATGGAGACAAATAAAAATGAAAATGCAAGGTCTAAAATCTTTGGGATGCAGCAAAACCTGTTTAAAGAGGGAAGTTTATAGCAATAAAAGCATACATCAAGAAGCAAGAAAGATCTCAAATAACCCAACCTTATGCCTAAAGGAGCTAGAAAAAGAACAAACAAAACCCAAAACCAGTAGAAAGAAGGAAATAATAAATACTAGAGCAGAAGTAAACAAATAGGAATAAAAAGAACAATGGAACAGATCAATGATCAAGGCGGTAGTTCTTTGAAAAGATCAACAAAATTGATAAATCTTTAGCCAGACTCATCAAAAGAGAGTGGGCAGAGAGAGGGAGAGAGAGAGAGAGAGGACTCAAACAAAATCAGAAATGAAATGAAAGAGAAGAAATAACAACAGAAACCACAGATATACAAAGGATTATAAGAGCATATTATGTGAAAAATCATATGCCAACCAATTGGATAAACTAGAAGAAATGGGTAAATTCCTAGAAACACATAACCTCCCAAAATGAAATCAGAAAGAAATAGACATTTGAACAGACTGATTGCCAGCAATGAAATTAAATTAGTAATCAGAAATTCATAACAAACAAAAGTCCAGGACCAGACATCTCACAGGCGGGTTCTACCAAACACTTAAAGAAGAATTAAGACCTAGTCTTCTCAAACTATTCTAAGAAATAGGAGAGGAAAGAAAGCTTTCAAATTCATTCTATGATGCCAGCATTGCCCTGATACCAAAACTAGATAAAGATACTAAAAAAGAGAGAACTACTGTCCAATATCTTTGATGAACAGAGATGTAAAAATGCTCAACAAAATACTAGCAAACCAAATCCAATAATACATTAAAACAAATCATTCGCCAGAATCAAGTAGGATTCATTCCTGGGATACAGGGTAGTTAGATATTCACAAATCAATCAACATGATTTATCACATCAACAAGAGAAAAATAAAAACCATATGATCATTTCAATAGATGCAGAAAAAACATTCAACAAAATACAACATCCATTAATGATAAAAACCCTCAACACAGTAGGTTTAGAGGGAACATATTTCAACATAATAAAAGTCATATATGAAAAACCCACAGCTAACATACTCAATGGTGAAAAACTGAGAGCTTTTCCATTGAGATCAGGGACAAGGATGTCTACTTTCACCACTTTTATTCAAGATAGTACTAGAAGTCATAGACAATAAATAGAAGTAAATGGCATGCAAATTGAGAAGGAAGAAGTAAAACCTTCGCTATTTGCAAAAAAAAAAAGCAAAAAACAAAAAAACCTTAAAGACTTCACCAAAAAAACCCCACAAAAACAAAAAAAACTAGAACTGATAAATGAATTCAGTAAGGTCTCAGAATACAAAATCAATATACAAAAACCCATTGCATTTCTATACACTAATAATGAAGCAGCAGAAAGAGAAATTAAGATAATGATCCCATTTACAATTGTACCCAAAATAATAAAATAACTAGGAATAAATTTAACCAAGAAGGTGAAAGGCCTGTACTTTGAAAATGTTAAAACATTGCTGAAAGAAATAAAAATGACGCAAACAAATGAAAAGATTCCATGTTCATGGATTGGAAGAACAAATACTGTTAAAATGTCCATACTACCCAAAATAATCTACAGATTTATTGTAATCCCCATTAAAATAGCAAGAGCATTTTTCACAGAACTAGAACAAATAATTCTAAAATTTGTATGGAACCACAGAAGACCCTGAATAGACAAAGCAATCTTGAAAAAGAAGAACAAAACTGTAGGTATCACAATCCCAGATTTCAACTTGTACCACAAAGTTGTAGTGATCAAAAGAGTATGATATTGACACAAAAACAGACTCATAGATCAGTGGAACAGAATAAAGAGCCTGGATATAAACCTACAATTATATGGTTAATTAATATTCAACAAAAGAGGCAAGAATATGCAATGGGAAAAAGAGTCTCTTCAACAAACAGTGTTAGAAAAACTGGACAGCTGCATGCAAAAGGATGAAACTGGGATACTTTTATACATTGTACACAATAATAAACTTGAGATGAATTAAGGACCTAACTGTGAAACCTGAAACCACAAAAATCCTGGAAGAGAGCACAGACAGTAATTTCTCTGACTTTGGCCATCACAACATTTTTCTAGATATGTCTCCTGAGGCAAAGGGAATGAAAGCAAAAATAAATTATTGGAAC
Organism: Martes martes; assembly: GCF_963455335.1. Lineage (NCBI taxonomy): Eukaryota > Metazoa > Chordata > Mammalia > Carnivora > Mustelidae > Martes > Martes martes. The sequence continues at coordinate 28,195,394 of NC_137891.1, read as the reverse complement.
TATATTGAAATAAGAAGTGTGGAGCCTGACTTGGGGCTTGATTTTATGACCCTGTGATCATGACCTGAGCTGAAATTAAGAGTCAGATGCTTAACTGACTAAGCCACCCAGGCACCCCCAAGAACAAGACTCTTAACTATAGAGACAAACTGATGATTACCAGAGGGGAGGTGGGTAGGAGGAACGGGTGAAATGGGTGAAGTGGGTCAAGAGTGCACTTATCATGATGAGCTCTGAGTAATGCGTAGAATTATTGAATCACTATATGATACACCTGCAACTAACATAACACTGTATATTAACCATACTAGAAATTGTAAAAACTATTTCATTTATTTATTTGAGAGAGAGAAAGAGAGCAAGTAAGCATAAGTGGGTGGAGAAGGGGCAGAGGGAGAGAGACAAGCAGACTCTTCACTGGTCAGGGAGGCTGACCTGAGCTGAAGGCAGAGGTTTAACCCACTAAGCCACCCAGGTGCCCAGTGAAATAATCCTAAAACTGCCTCCATACTGATTTTTAAATTATTTCTAGTATTATTAGAAAGATTTTCTTAATTAAATACTGCTCAAAAATTAAAATAAGAAAAGATAAGATAAAGCATAGGCTATGCAGAGTGGTGGGATTCTTGATCTATTCACTTGCATTTTTATAATATGTTTATAATACATTTTCTTTGTTTTCAAATGCTGTTACTGAAGTTGATATTATCTGCCAAACTAAAGTGGTTGACCAAAGAAGATGAGGCATTTGATGAGATACTTGCTTCAAAATCACATAGTGTGGGGCACCTAGGTGGCCCAGTGGGTTAAAGCCTCTGACTTTTGCTCAGGTCATGATCCCAGGGTCCTGGGATCGAGCCCTGCATCAGGCTCTCTCCTCGGGGCGGGGGACCCTGCTTCCCCTTCTCTCTCTGCCTGCCTGTCTGCCTACCTGTGATCTCTCTCTGTCAAATAAATAAGTAAAATCTTAAAAAAAAAGTCACATAGTGTAATTTTGTTTGAAGAATAGACCTTGTTAGAAAACTTGCAGCAGATAATTTTGGATATGTTCCTCCTAGATTATCTGTAGGATTCCATTAAATAATTATAAGGACTTTAACTGCAAAATACCAAAAGGAGATAGCTATGGATATGAAACACATTCTGAGTTCGCACTCAAATTACCTGAGTTTAAGTTCCAGCTCTCAGCCTCAATTTCCTTTTTTATGAGTAACATGGGCATACCATTGTTGAGTTCACAGGATTGAGTGTTAAAGACCAAAATGCAGTGCTCTGCTTCCAGGGGAGAAATATATCTTGTTATAACACCAATCCTTAAGGAATAATACTTTCTTGCTCACTCAGTGTTCAGAAATAACTTGTTTAATAATTCCTAAATGATGAATTTTCTACATATAGTTAATTTAAGCATGTATATTTCAAATTACATATAATTTTGCATATCCTTTACCTCAACAGTAAATAGCCATTGTGGCAAATGGAATTGTTTTGGAAACTCTTTTTCATTTGTTGCCTTGCTGATTTTCTGTGTTCCATGCCATTCCTGTGTCATATCTGTTGAAAATGGACTCATCTTTGTTCTAGGATTTAAGCTACTTTTAGGGCCTTCCTTTCTTTATCAGCATTTTTTTAAATTGCATCTTCCACATTTATGCATTTCTAGTGCTCTGGCTCTCTGTCTCTAATTTGGTCCAGAATAGATTTTTGGGAGGCTGCAGCTTTAAGAATGTTTGTTCTCTTTTAATAGTTATTGTACAAAATGCCTACCTGGAAGCCAGGGGTTACATCCTTCTCTAGCAGGGGAAAGGTCATCTGGATTGTTTCGGATGTTGGCTGTAAGTGAATAGCTTTCAGGTTGGTCACCACCTGAGAAAGCTTTCCCTGCTGTGTAGAAGTCATTGACTTTAGGACACTTACTGGGCTGCACAACTCGAAGATTTCTCTAGAATGTGCAGTCTGAGATTTATTGTTTAACTGTTTTGAGCCCAACATGTGCAGGCTATGAAAATATTTTATAATCTTCAAACTTCTCATTATGGAAATTTGTTATGAGCTAGGCACTCTTCCATGTGCTGAGAGATACAGCCAGTTAGAATAATTATATTATCTAATGTTACAAAAAATACCTTTGGAGGGACCTCGAGCTGTTAACATTATCTTTTAATGACTAAATATTAAAGATCTTACAAATGCTTGGTATCAGTGGTTCTCAGGGATGGTCCCCGGACCAGAAGCATCCTCAGCATCACCTAGCAACTTGTCAGAAATGCCTACTGAATTAGAAACTTGAGGGGAGGGGGTGGCTCCCGGGGGCGGGGGTTGACTCCCAGCTATGTGTGTTTAACAAGACCTCCAGGTTACTCTGATGTTGCTACAGTTAGAGACACACTGTTTTGTAACATGCCTGTTATAGAGAAGAAATTAAGAAGGAGCTGATGTGGGGAGTAGAGATAGGAAAAATGAGTTTTGATAACGTAAGGAGAAAATAAGAAAATGATACACATTTCCACCACAGAAGGAGAGCAATTGGCAGAAACACTTCAGTTAAGGGATATGAAAAGCCTGGATTTTAGCACCTAAGCAGAGGGTATCCACATGGGGAGAGATATGAACAATGAAAAGAATAAATTTAAGAGCTACTGAAAACTCACTTCACATTGTCGTTATTTGCTCAAAGATGATGGGCGGCTCAGCAGTGCAGTACATTGTGATGTCTACCATGTTTGTGGGAGCCTCAGTATAGTGCACACTCCAGCAGATGCTGTGGTATCATACAGTCCTTTATCCTGCAATAACTGACATATCCGATCTGTTGGTTTTGTTCTCCCAGTGTCAATTCTACTGATTTTTTTTGTTGGTAACTTGTTACAGTGGAGGTGTCATCTGCAGTAATTCACAGACCACAGCTAAAAACAAGATGGGAAAACATAACTGCCAAGGAGACTTTAACTTGGTTGGTAGAATTATTCTTTGTAGCGCTCTTGAAAGACATTCTGGTCTCCTTGAATGTTTTTTTGCCAGTGATCTGTCTTTTGTCAGTGATCTGCTCAGGGAGTATAAGTCAGTATAAGTTTTATTTCATTACTCATGATGAACATCTTTGTGTAAAGGCTTTCTTTATTCAAGTTGCTAAATATTTTCATTATATTCTTGGTTTTTTGGCCAGTTCATGATGTTTACGGATGTTAGCATACACTATATAGAATTTCCTCTGTGAAGTTCTCATTAACTTATATTAGTGTTCAAACCATTAAGTTTGGATTTAGAATATAAAGGGAAAATAAACCAACCCTTTGTTTCATTTTTGATGGTGTATGCCACATTCAGATCTTTCTCTCCCAAAGGCAAAGCCTGCATGATCATTTATACATTAATTCTTCTCTAATTACTACTTGTAGGAACTTCCACCTACATTTCCAGATTAAATTATGTCATGTTGTTGTTAAATAAAAACAAATCATTCTTCATTTCATAGATGATGCACCTTAGGGACTCTCAATAAATATTAATTAGACCATATTTCATGTAATTGATTCTCTGAATTACACACTCTGCATCCAGATAGAACAAATAGTTAGAAATAATGGTCGGTAGGTTTGCTATGGAGGGAGTGGTGATAAGAGTCAAGGGAAGCATCATAAATCTTAAATCATGAATATGAATTTGGGTAAGAGTCAGCAAAATTTGTAATGTTGCCCCAATTGGTTAATAAACTGTAATTAAACTGAATATATTTTTCCTTCTCTTAATCTTTCATCTTTCCTTTCTTCTCTTTACTTTTATTTACTTATAATACATACAGATCAATTATAAAAATGCAGTGTATTAACAAGCACTTTGTAAAATTAGAATGTTTAAAAGTTCTTATAATTTTTATTTTATGGCTTTGTATTCTCAGACAAGTTACTTTATACTTAGGCTTTTTAGTTTTTCCTGTAGTAAAACTTCTGTGAAATTTACTTCAGAAAGGTAATACTTATCTCTTCATTCATCATTCAGTAACATCTATTGATTGTCTACCATGTTGCAGGAACTGCAATGTGCAGTGGATGCCCATGATCCCCTAATATGTACAAGACACATTTCTAGACACAAAAAGAAAATATATAAGAAGAAAAAATAAAATAATATCTAAGCCTTCAAAGAGCCAAGTATTCTATAGGTACTTGTATTCTCTCCACACTGCTGTGATCTAGAAATACTTACAAACCAATGTTAAAGATTGGAGAACTGAGGCTCAAAGATATTAAGTGACTTTTCCTAACAGCTCTGAGATGGTGGAGGTGGAATACAAATCTAGGAAATTTTGCTTTAAAACTTGGAATCTTGGGGCCCCTGGGTGGCTCAGTGGGTTAAGCCTCTGCCTTTGGCTCTGGTCTCGATCTCAGGGATCGAGCCCTGCATCGGGCTCTCTGCTCAGTGCGGATCCTTCTCCCCCTCCCTGCCTACTTGTGATATCTCTCTCTGTCAAATAAATGAATAAAATCTTATAAAAAAAACTTAGAATCTTTTTTTTAAAGATTTTATTTATTTTTTTGACAGAGAGAGAGCAAGAGGGTGAGAGAGAGCACACACAAGTAGGCAGAGCAGCAGGCAGAGGAAAAGGAAGAAGCAGGTTCCCTGCCAAGAAGAGATCCCGATGCAGGGCTCAATCCCAGGACCCTGAGATCATGACCTGAGCCAATGGTAGATGCTTAACCAACTGAGACACTTGGGTGCCCCTAAAACTTAGGATCTTAAACCTACTGCCAAACTGTCTCACTCTAAATAGATATTATGGAAGTGTGCTTGTAAATTGTAAATATGTAGTCTCTAGCATTTATGTCCTACTTTATTCTAGGGCTGTTCTACTGTGATGTAAATATAAATAATGAATAGTTCCAGTCCTCTAGTATCTTCCAGTCTCATGGGAAAGATAAATAAGATATAATAGTAGAGTCATGTACAAAGTCCTATAACCTGGAGCTATAGAAAAACATGTAGCCATTTGCCAAGAAAAGAGGGAGATAAGTTGAGGCAAAAGTATTCTGGACCCATTGCAATCTATGCAAAGGCACAGAACTTGTAGTTCCAGTGTAACAGAGACAATGTTTATTGGGATATAAGAATCACTTAGATTTAAAAAAGAATATTTAGCAAGAGAAACAGGTGTTCTAAGGTTATTCTAAGTGTCCATGCAAGAAACTATTATCTCCGACTTACAGATGAAGAAATTGACAAATGGAGACATTACCATTCAATTTCTTGGAACTAATGAAGTCAGCAATAAAAATTTCTTCTAAATCTCAATCTGGCAGTTTTATACCACTCTAAAATCATAGTCAGTTGTGGAAAATTAAACTTATCAGTATGTGAGGGCAGTGGAGGGCAAACTGAGAAAGCTAGGGAAGAAGTGATAATGAGCAAGTAGTCAAAGAGCCTGGTGATGGGTATGAAGGAGGGCACGGATTGCATGGAGCACTGGCTGTTATACACAAACGATGAATCATGGAACACTATATCAAAAACTAATGATGTTCTGTATGGTGACTAACATAACACACTAAAAAATAATAAATAAAAAAAGGCCTCAAGTGACCCCCTCCCACGGGGAAAATAAAACAAAAATGAAAACACTTTATTGGTGAGAAAGGTCAATGTTAAGAAAACAATACTTTTTTAATTACCTCAACTGGGATGTTGTCATGGAAGCTAAAGCTGTAGATATTTTGGAGTGGCTGCTATTGATGACATTCTAGTAAATCATTCAGAAATATTTAAATAACATTGAGGATTAGTGGAAAGTTAGCCAGCATACAACTTTAGCAGAATAAAGAAATAAGGGGTTGTAGAATGACACAGAAGTAATAATTGACTGGATAAACACTGCATTCAGGTTAGTTTAGAAGGTAAGTAGACTTACCTTACCATACATTACCATACCATACCATACTTACATTACCATACCCAGCAACATTAGAAATATCATGTATCTGGAATCAAGAAAGACATTTAGCACTATTTCTTAGTCTCTCTGCCCATAAAATTAAGAAATATGAGTTAGGTGATAGTAAGATTATAAGAATAAGTGACTACTTGGCTTGGTCATAGCCAAGATGTGTTGAATACTAGATTGATTCATTCTGGGTATCTGATTTAGCTACATTGGCTTTCTTCTTCTTTTTAATTTTTTTGTGTTTTTTTTTAATAGACCAAACAAAATTTCACCCCAAAGACTTGCGGTCACTCTTCACCTAGATATTTACATGGCTTTCTTTCACTTCATTTAGGTTTCTGCATCCTTAAGAAGGTGTTCCCTCAGGATTTATTTAAAATAGGAACCTTCATACTCAGTTCATATTACCATAGTTCATTTTTCTATGTAGAATTTAACAGTATCTGCCACCATATTATACATTTATTTGTCCCCCAACAAGGGTGAGGACATTTTTTAATAGAATAACCTTGACACCACAAAAGTGGTGAACTCATTAAATATTTATTGGATCAATGAATGTCTGAATCAATGATTGGAATGAGATTTCTTGACTTGTGCAGAATTGTCCTGTTTCCACCAGTAATTATGTAAAGACATACATGGAAGCTTATCAACAGCATGGGAGGAACTTCTGGGGAGATGGCAGAGGGAGTAGATGTGTTAGGAAAAGCTCTGTGCAATTTTTTTTAACACAATGCTTGGAATATAGACACAACAAATAGCATTTCTCTATACCATATGCCTATGAAGTCATTTGAACCAAACAGGTGGAAGACACAAAGCTGGGAATCTCTAATGTGATGCATTATGATTCAGAAAGATTTTGAATAATAAGATGGGCTACATCTAAGAAAATGAAATGTAACAGGAAAGCTGTAAAAACTACACATGGGTTTTTAAAACATTACATAAATATAAGATAGGTGAAGTTACAATTAAACTCATAATGAAATGAATCCAGCCTAGCCAAAACCTAGAGACTTCAGTAAACAACAAACTGTAATAAGGCTATTATAAAAATTAATTCAGTATTTGACTTTGTAAACAAAAGCTTGGCATGCAGGCACAGTGTTAATTATTCCATTATAGTCTAATTTAAATATAGCACATCTGGAATATACTCTTTAGTGTATTCATTTATTTATTTGTTTAATCTTTTGGACTATCTACTATGTCTTAGAGACTATTCTAAATACTGAAGATACAAGAGTAAATACATCTCCTTATCTGATTTCTCTTTGTGATGGTATGTGCATTTCTGAAGCCATAGAAAGCTACTCACTTCTCTATAACTTATTTTAATGGAAGCATTGACAAATTAGCATTCATTTAGCCAGAGTAAATTTGACAAAGAAGAAAAGAATGAAACTGATGAAGAGAAGACTTTAAGTATGTGAAGATGTGTTTTTTGAGAGAGGCAACAAATGTGTTCATTGCAGAATCTGCTTGAGATTCTTTCTACCTCTGCCTCTCCCTCTTCTGCCCTTTCTCTAAAATAAATAAATAGATCTTTAAAAAATAAATAAATAAAGACAGGAGAGGTGAAGCAGGGTCTTGAAGTTGAAGATGGTAGAGAAATGGGAGACTGGGCTGTAGAAAAGGAGTGAGGAGGGAATGGAGAGGAAAATTGTGACTGCGTCACTGAAACCATTATGCTTTGCCGAAGTGGGAGTGGGTAAAGATTATTTACGTGATGGATGCAGAAATTTTACAAAGCACATAGCAGAAGTTCCAATTGGCTTCATAATCACACTTTTTTCTTCGGGGAGTGGGAAATAGTGCAGTTGGAACTGGAGATGATTTAAGGAAAGAGACGATACTAGAATGAACACGGTCTTCTTGGAAGTAACAAGGGAGGAGCTCTTAGGAAGAAGATCAAGGTAATAGGATGACTTTATTGAAATACAATAGAAATATTAAAATCATCAGATTAACTACAGGTGGAAAGAACTTCTTGAGTATTATCTTGAGCTATATGGTTACTGAGTTAAAGAAATTGCTAGAGAGAGAGAAATTTGCAGCCAGGATAATAATTAGGGATAATAGGATGATGGAAGCAGTGATCTGGTTGGAAGGCCAGAAGGAGTTTTCAGGAATGTATCTTTTACAGGTTGATCCAGAAATTCCTGAGCAGTGTGATTTTTGTAATTATAGGAGCCTACTTCCTCAGTTTCTGTTGGTTATGCCAATATTTATTTGAGAAACTAATTCTTTGGGTGGCAAAAAAAGACCCTAGCTTAGAATGACCAGAAGCAATGAACAGAAACTGTTAGGTTTTGACTTGGGCGGAAGTAAAGGTGAACTAGGGAAGGAGAGCAGTGTGACTCCATAAAGCTTGTGTAACACTTACAGTTAACTTGAGAAGATGGCTTGAAGTTGTATGTGAGAGCGCAAAGTTGTGCTGTAAGGTTAAACTGGAGGAATGGAAGTTTGCATATTGTAATACCAGTCATGGGCCTTTCGTTATCTGTGACAAAATATACAGGCTAAGAGTACAAAATGTGAAGTTGGACTTCTTGGGTTGGAATTTATGATCTATAATTTACTCCCGTCTAACTTTATATAAGATACTTAACATGTCTGTGACAGGGTTTCCTCATTTGTAAAGTGGAGCTAATAATAACATCCCAGGAAGTTGTTATGAGTATTAAAATGAGTTAATACATGTAAAAACAAACAAAAACACCCAGTGCTCCATGCAATCACTGGGTGTCGTGAAAAAACAATGAATACTGTTACGCTGAAAATAAATAAAAAATTAAAACAAAAACAAAAACAACTGATTAAAAAAAATCAGAGTCTTGGCACATAATGAGAGATGTATTCAAGATAGTTAATATTGTGAATAGGTGACCAGTTGGTCTAGGGTCATTTTGTATATTTTCCATTGCTGTTGAATCTTATTTCTGTAGGTCTTGATAAGGTACAACAGAAAAAAAGTGCAGAAGTTCTTCGTTAAGGATTTCCCTGGGGTCTTGGTTTATCATAGCTGTTTTCTTTAAAACAGAAATAAGTGGAAGAGTTATCTTTCATTTATCTGCTCATATAAGATGGTGGAATGAATGACAATTTTAAGAAGTGGTTTTATCTGTCCTTTTTGGAAATGTCTATGTACTCTTTTTGTTATCAGAGATTTTAAATGTTGGAGCCACTTGTTTTCTTACATTATTGAAGTTCTCCATGGCATCAAAAATGCCCTTTTACTCTAATTTGATCATTCTCTGTATCAGTCTTCAGTAACTTAGGAATCCATATTTTCATAAATGCAATCAAATCATCTCCTCCTCCAGAATTCACCGACCCTGGAGTCTAGCAACACACAATCGAGTTTGGTTTTTTAGCCACTCAATCTTGTTTAGCAAAACTTGATTAGATTCTATCATCCTACTCATGAAAGATTCCATCTGTTTAAAACTTCTTTTCTGTTTATAACAAAATTTCTTTATTGTTCTCTGCTTTCGTTTTGACTTACTATTTGGATACTGTAATTCAAAAACAGTATCTCTAACATTTTTTTGTTTTGTTTTGTTTTTGTTTTGAAAAAAAAGTTTTATTTTTCTCTCTGGAGAAGTTTAATCACATTCCAGTTAAAAGTCAAGAATTCTAGGTAAGGACCACACAGCATCAGCGGTCATTAGGTTTAGTTCATAACCTAAGAGACAGCAGTATGAGAGGATTGTCACCATTGGTAACAAAAAATTAGTCAAGGGAGATTTCAAAAATTTAACTGGCACATCTATGTGGAGGGAAGAAGCTTTGGAGATGGATTGCGTAGAAGAAGGAGAATATTGTAGTCCTTAAAGGGGGCCATGATCAAGAATTAGAAAACATGATCAGGGCAGGTAGTATAGTGGGATTAATATGGGATCTGGAAACAGAATCCTTTCTTGTCAAACACCAACTCCATCATTTTACTCTCTGGCTAAGTTATACAAAGCCTCTGAGTTTCAAATTACTTTCTTATGAAATGGGAAGAAGGATACCTACCACTGAAAGTCAAGTTAGATAATATGGAATTCCTGATTCGTCAATACATACTTCATATTTCTCCTAGAGGAGTCGCATTTGTCTGGCTCCTACATATGTCTTTGAATGTGATCTACTGCACCCTCTCTTAGAGAATCAAAGTTCAGCCATATTGTACTTTGTTCTGCATCTTGAAGACATTGCCCTCTCCTTGTCTAGAATGTTTACATTCTCACATGGTCAACTTTGTCAATCAATTCTAAGCTTACTGTCATCTTTTCAGAGAATCCTCCCCTATTGAGTCAATCTATGGTATCACCTTAAGTTTCTGTTTTTCTCATAGTATATACTATTTTTTAAAATTACATTGCTCATTTATGTACATGTTTATTGTTTGTCTCTCTCACTGGAATGAAATTCTTCGGGAATCAAAGATGACTTATCTCTGAATTCTCAAAGTCTAGAGCTATCTTTTTCACAGAGTAGGCAATCAATAATTATTTGCTGAACTAATGATAAACTTAATAAAAGTGTATAAAGTACATGATATAATAGTTATTCAAGACAACAGCTGTTACTAAGTACCAGGAAGCATCAACCTGGGGAGGGTTGCAAGTAGGTTAAATGATAAATAACTCACTTTTCTTCTTTGGGGCTATTTGAATTGGATGGCTCAAACTGTAAATATTAATTCTTGCTCTGTGAAATACTAGACACTACAATTGACAGGAATGTATCTGGAATAAGTAGTGCAATTCAGATCAGTGAATGCCTATTGATCTTCAATTATATACAAAGTATATAGAATACAAAGATGAATAAATTCTCTATAGTTTACAACAAACATAATTTTAAATATAAAAAGGTTTGAAAACATATGATTAAATAATAGTAAAACAAACCATTAGAGCTTTTCCTTTATGTTTTACTTTTAATTATGAGAATGTCTAATTGCTTAGCATGTAAGAGTGATGGAGAGGTCGATGGCTATTGAAGTCTTATTGGGCCACCCATGAGAACAGGAACTGAAAGAAATTAGATTCTGGTATTCACCCAAAGTAATGAGGTCTGCTTTTAGGTGCAACTGGATCAGAGTATATCTCTAGCTTACTAAAATCTTCTAGTAAGTTTTAGAGTTTTCTGTAGCTCATTCAACTAATATCAAAGTATCTTACTACTTATAAGATACAAAGATACAAAATATCTACTTTTCTGATAATAAGTTAGCTCTCAATAAATATGAGTTAAATTAATTAGTGAATGAAAATTCAGTAACAACCGGAAACATAGCATCCCATTATTATATTTTGAATGTGGATCTCAAAAGTAGGGTTTGAAAGTTGGATAGCAATTCATGGATAATATACTTTGATTCCTTATTTATACACAAAACTGAGACAAGATGGTAAAGTGATTTGTCCAAGTTAGTTGCAGAGCTGGGAAACCTGAGATTTTCTATCACTGCCTAATATACTTCTCATTATATGGCATTGCCCAAAATGAAGATTTCATGAAGAAGTGGTTTATCAGATAGGCTAGATGTTCTTAATCTAAAGAAACAGACTCTAGATATTGCAGGCAAAATGTTGTCTATGCCTTTATGTGTGTTTTTCCTGGAGACAGAGACCGTAGCATTCTGCAGGTACTCAAAATTACCCATGTGACTCAGGAAAAATTAAAAATGATTACATTAGAATTAGAATTAAATTAGAATTTAGAAAGGCTGGAGGTGAAGTTGACATTCTAGGGAGATAGGAATGCTTATGGCTGCTTCAGGAAATATGGAGTCATTTCAATTCTGGCTTGAACATAGGATTCATTTATAGTATTCATTCATTGAAGAATGAAGAGGTAAATTGAGAACAGACCTTGTAAAATCTTGATTGTTAGGGGTTATTGATTGGGAAATGAGTATTCATTAAAGGTTATGAGGAAACATGAAAAATACTGATTTATTCTCCTTTTATTCTAATTTTTTCAGCAGAGTACATATGTGAGATTTCATGATGGAGTGATTAGGGAGGTGTGTCCTATTGTAATTATAAATACAGAAATAAGTCTTAAAATGTATTTGGCAAAATAAACTTTAATCAAGACCATAGTAACTGCATTTGCGTATATTGTGCAAAGTAAAGGAAACACATGATCATTTATATACCATTAAAATTTATCTTAATTAATTAAAAAATCCCCTACAATTCTTTGAAAAGCATATTATTCAATTAGTACATGCTTCTTGTTTTAATAAAACTGTGTTACAAATAATTGAATAACTAAATGGGTGTAATTTTTATTTATTTTTAATTTTTTTTATTTAAAAAAATTTTATTTTTAAATGAAATGAGATGGGATCGGGAGAGAGACAAACCATAAGAGACTCTTTTTTTTTTTTTTTTTTTGAGATTTTACTTACTTATTTGACAGACAAAGATCACAAGTAGGCAGCGAGCTAGTCGTGGGGGAAGCAGGCTCCCAGCTGAGCAGAGAGCCCGACACAGGGCTGGATCCGAGGACCCTGGGATCACGACCCGAGCGAAAGGCAGAGGCTTAACCCACTGAGCCACCCAGGTGCCCCAAAGGTGTAATTTTTAAAATAGAGTTGGTATCTTTCAACCTTTATTTCAAATTGGCCTACTAGTCCACCCAGATACATTATGAATTCTGTAAAAATGTTGATTTTTTTATGGTGAAAGATACAGCTCTCCAATTTTTTCACTTCTTTTAAAATTCAGTGTATCACAGGAAGAGGGGTCCATGATATCAATGTTAATGTTTCCCCTATACTACTTTTCTTTCTTGCAGAAGGACCCAAGATAGTATGAAAGTATCTGTGAGGTAAAGGTGTTACACATTGGAGATGCATTGCAGCAGGTGATGTAGTAAGAGAACTATGGGTTTTTCACATATCTCTTTAGCTGGTCCCTTGGGCAGCTGTGATACCATTGGACCAAAATCTGCAATCAAAGATTGTAGACTAAGTATTATTGAATATATTGACTTCTAGAGGGGAGAGGGATACTGTGATTATCAAAGGTCTGCCTGAACTATAAAATCCATGTGACATTTAGCTATCTCCTGGAAGTATTAGTATACAGATCAGTAGTAACAGGAGGAAGTGATAAGAAATATGTACTTTATTTTTCTCAAAGAGAATCTTTTAGCTATTGTTTAAAGTTAATTTTAAAGACTAAACTTGGGAAGCTAACACAAATGGGGGGGGGGACCTTTCTTCTCTGAAATATGGTAAACCAGATAATATGAGCCAGGACAAAATGTTAGGGTGAGGCAGACCCCACGGGAATGAGAATTAAAGCTTAATTTTGGTATAGAGAGCCTATGAAGCCAATCCAGATATAGATAAGGAGGCAAATTTTTAAAAAAGATTTTATCTATTTATTTTATTTTAGAGAGAGAGAGCATGAGCAGGGGTAGAGGGAGAGGGAAAGAATCTCAAGCAGACCACACTCAGCATGGAGTGGATGTGAGGCTCTATCCCATGACCCTGAGAATATGACCTGAGCTGAAGCCAAGTCTATATTTAACCAACTGAGTCATGCAGGCACCCCGAGGAGGCAAATTTTATTCAGACAGAACAAAATACTCTAGAATATGGTAGCAAGGAATAGATAGTAAGCATGGCAAGAATTTGCATATGAGAATTAAGCAATAACTAAATATAAATCCTGAACATGGAGAAAAACAGAGCAATAAAAAGACTAGAAAATTTGTAAATCAGAGTAGATAAGCAATTGGAATTAAAGCAAACCACTTTGGGATATACATAATGTATTTCTCCCTGGAGTTGGGATGGAAAATAGAGATCTAGATCTAATAGAGTCTAAGTACTGGGTTGGTTATTAAGACTTAAGTATAAGGAGGGATGAAAGAATTCCATCACCTGCCTGGGGTACTTGAGTGCAGCACTCAACTCTGACAGTTGTCCTCCTAAAAGAACTTGGGATCAAAGAGAAAGTAGGACTTAGTTTCAGAATGAAGAGAAAAGACATGCTGCTGGTAATTAAATGCTGTATACCTCAAGCTAAGGTCATTCTAGTCTGAAAACTTTAAAATTCCCATTACTTCTCTGAAAGTTAGTTTTCTCATCTGTAAAATAAGAATAATCAAAACTAACTCATAAAACAATTTGGTGGGCTGGCGTATAGTGAGCATTGAATTTATGATAATCGTTAATATTTTAATTAATTAAATACATTTTAATATGTAAGCCCTATTTTTAAAACAGTATTGTGAGAAAATGATGACCAATAATCAAAAAATTATGTCCTATGAAGAATAAGATCAGAATCTAAGAAGTTCTGCTATAGATTGTGTGATCACAAAGTTTTGTACAAAATTTTGTTAACCATCTATCACTATAAAATTTTCCTGAGTTTAAGCTATGGAATTTACCTCAAAGAATTGATTCTAAGCAATTAATTTGAAAATGGGAGGAAAAATGTATGTACAATGGTATTCAGTGTTAGGTTAATTATTAGAGGAAAAATGTAAAGCTATTTGCAAATCTGTCGGAAGAGGAAAATTTAGGTAATTCTGAAGAGTAATATGTGGTGAGAAGTCTATGTTATAAAGTTAAATGAAAGACATATTTTGTGGTCTAATGGGTGATCTATCCTGGAGAATGTTCCATGTAAGCTTCAGAAAACTGTGTACTCTGCTGCCATTGGATGGGAAGTTCTGTATGTTTCTGTTAGGTCCATTTCATCTACAGTGTTGTTCAAGTCCACTATTTCCCTGTTGGCTTTTCTGTCTGGATGTTTTATTCATTATTAAAAGTGGAATATTGGTGTCTCCTACTCTTTAATAGATGTTTTCCAAAGAAGACATACAAATTGTCAACAGGTCTATGAAAATATACTCAACATCACTAATCATCAGAGAAATGCAAATCAAAACCTCATATATGTTAGGATGGCCATTATTTTAAAAGTATTCATATGGATGTAACAAGTATTCATATGAATGTGGGAAAATTGTAAACAGTGTGGGGATTCCTTAAGAAATAAAAAATAGAGCTACCATATGACTCTGCAATTGCACTACTGGGTATTTACCCCAAAGATACAGATGGAGTGAAAAGAAGGGCCATCTGTACCCCGATGTTCATAGCAGCAATGGCCACGGTCGCCAAACTGTGGAAAGAACCAAGGTGCCCTTCAACAGATGAATGGATAAAGAAGATGTGGTCCCTATATACTATGGAATATAATGCCTCCTTCAGAAAGGATGAATACCCAACTTTTGTTTCAACATGGATGGGACTGGAGGAGGTTATGCTGAGTGAAATAAGCCAAGCAGAGAGAGTCAATTCTCATACGGTTTCACTTATTTGTGGAGCATAAGGAATAACATGGAGGACATTGGTAGATGGAGAGGAGAAGTGAGTTGGGGGAAATCGGAGGGGGACACAAACCATGAGAGACTGTAGACTCAGAAATAAACTGAGGGTTTTGGAGGGCAGGGCGGGTGGGGGGTTGGGAGATCCTGGTAGTGGGGATTAAGAGGGCATGTATTGCATGGAGCACTGGGTGTGGTGCATAAACAATGAATATTGGAACACTGAAAAAAATAAAATTTTTAAAAATTGTAACTTTGGTGAACTGTTGCTGGGAATATAAAATGGGGCAGCTACTATGGAAAACAGTATGGAGTTTCCTCAAAAAAATTAAAAAATTAACAGCCATATTATCCAGCAATCTCATTTCTGGTTATATATTCAAAGGAACTGAAATCAGGATTTTTTTTTCTTTTTTTTTTTTGAGATTTTATTTATTTATTTGACGACAGAGATCACAAGTAGGCAGAGAGGCAGGCAGAGAAGGAAGGGGAAGCAGGTTCCCCACTGAGCAGAGAGCCCCAAAGTGGGGCTTAATCCCAGGACCCTGGGATCATGACCTCAGCCAAAAAAAAAGGCTTTAACCCACTGAGCCACCCAGGCGCCCCTGAAATCAGGATCTTGAAGAGGTATCTAAACTTCCACATCCATTAACTCTGAGTTTTTTTCCTTACCTGAATCAGTGGATTTCTATTGTACTTGACTTCCTTATTTTTTATTTTTTTAATAAGATAATGTTTTGAGTGATAGATGGAAAAAAATCAACTAATGGTTTAAGACTTCTAAAGAACATTTAGAGAGACGCCGCCTGGGTGGCTCAGTTGGTTAAGCAGCTGCCTTTGGCTCAGGTCATGATCCCAGCGTCCTGGGATCAAGTCCTACATTGGGCTCCTGCTTGGCAGGGAGCCTGATTCACCCTCTGCCTCTGCCTGTGCTCACTCACTCTCCCTCTCTCTCTCTGACAAATAAATAAATAAAATCTTTAAAAAAAAAATTAAAAAACATTAGAATTCCAAAGACTGGATTTCTGGATTTTCATTTCTTGGATTTTACCTCAAAATATATTGAGAACTATACATTTGAATCACATATTTAAAAATAATAAACCAAATGTCCTCTTTCTTGCATTGCTTAACAGCAATATTATTATTTAATTTTATGCCCTTTTCTGAACTCGTTATTTGTATTTATAGAGCACACTAGTTGGTGCAGTCTTTCCTCAACACAATAATTAGTTTATGTTAATTCCCCAAGAATTACAAAATTTCCTGCTTTCTACTTCAACTTCTCTAGAGACAAAATGCAAAGTGAGTTCCATAACCATTGAAGCCAACTGCTGTTAATCTATTTTAGGTGACAGATTCTGGGACATTATGACAAGAGTACATAGATGACATCTTTAGATAATCCTGAAAGAACAAATGGCAAACCTATCAAATAACTTTATTGAACCAAGCCAAAAAAAGATCACACAGAACAAGAATGCTTGGAAAAACGTGAACAAAAGAAAGGGATTTATGGAAGTCATTTTTAGAATGTTCCCTTATGGATCCTGACACAGCAGAAAAAAAAAAAAAAGGGGGTGTTGGAGTACATAACACCTTTTTTTCCTGCTTAGTTGGCAGGCACTTCTCACTTGGGGGAACTTTATTTTATTAAATGACTGTCAGGAAAGAAAAGGATCTGCATTATCACATTTTTCAGGAAGGGTAATCTGGTGCAACAGCTGTTAGCCTTTGTACATTATTTGTAATTCTGTCTTTTCCAAGGTATGTTAGGAGACTTGATTTTGATTTATAGGATTTTATGGAAAGTGTAAAACAGATTACTGGCAGCATGCACAAAGGAAGTCTAGTTTTCATACAATAACCATTTTATTCAGGAGAATGCATGTCACTCAAGATTGTTACACTTTCTGTAGTTCTTTTAAAACAACTTAAAAGTGTGTATTTTTGAAAATGATTTTTTATGTAAAACTTATCTTACTGATTTTTTAGTTCAAAGATTTAAGTTATGTACTTCTTTTATGAAATCTACAATGTAGATGGTAATTATTTCTTTAAATATCTCTCCTCCTTCTACCTGCTCACCCAGCTAGATTGTGAGCTCCCTGGGGGCAGGGATTATATGGCATATTAATTTTATTTATCTTTGGGACCCCAAATTCAAAGGATGTCTGAGCATGTAATACTTGGTAACCGTTTTCAGAATGATAATAAATGCAAACAGATTTGTTCTTTCAATGGTTATCTTTTGTTACCAGTGGCAGGCATTTTGTCTGCACTTACTCATGATTTTTCCTTAAATCCATACGACTACACTTTTCTGTTATAGAGTATCAAAAACTAGATTAGGCTTAGGCAAGCCAGAAGTTGATTACATGCCTTCTATCTTTGATGGCTCCATTTCATATCCTCTCTCTTTTTTTTTAATTCAGCATTTCTTAAAGTATATTCCAAATAAATTTAGACCAATGATGGGCTCTGTGATAAATAAACTCCATATTCAAATAAATTTGGAAATGCTTCTTATATTCTATGTTGGCTTCTTGGAAACTCATACAGAAGCCAAAAAAGAAAAGCTTTGAGAACTTTTTTACTTGTTTTACTGCAAGTCACTTATATCAAAACTGTGTTTGCCGGGGGTGCCCAGGTGGCTCAGTCAGTTAAGCATCTGACTCTTGATTTCGGCTCAGGTCCTGATCTCAGGGTTGTGGGATGGAGCTCTGTCTAGTGGCTCCATGCTCAGTGGGGAGTCTACTTCTCTCCTCTCTCTCTCTCTGCCCCTCCCCCATTCCTGCACTCCCTCTCTTCCTAAAATATAAAATAATAATAATAAATCTTTTTTAAAAACCTGTTTGCCAAACTTACTTGTATATGGACTTTTGTTTTCTGTAAAATTTATTCCTATTTCATGCTAATTATGAAGAAAACACATTTAGGTTATCATGTCCACAATATTTCAAAGTTACACACACATTTTGTACTCTTGACTTTGCTCTATGTTTTTTACAAGTTCCAGTTGCCCCAGTAACCTATTAGATAAATACTTAAGTGTTTTGTTTGAGCAAAAAATAAAAAACTGGTCTATCTTCTGGTGTTCTGCTGTATAAGATTTGAGAATTTCATTTTGATCTGACTGGTTTGCTGTCACTTTATGGTCTCATTTTTACTTCATCTCAAGTGGAAAAATCATGAGCCAAGAGTTTATCTGTGGAATCTGACCTGACCTTCAATGTGGTTTAAATATCATCAAGGAAAAAATTTTTTCCTTATATGTTGATCTCACATTCTTTGATAAAATTAATCAAAAGATATTTGAAAAACAAATTGAGATTTTAATTACATTAAATAGTATCCAGATCACAGAATCTCTTAGACACACAGAGCAGCATTTTCAGAGTGTTGTGAGAGTACTGGCTTTCTAACTGGGAGGGTGATCACCTCTCTCTCCCCTGCAGTCCTTGTTCATTGCTAATATTGTCTGCTTTATAATATTCTAGAATGAGATCAGCAAATTTTTAGAGCCAAAGCTCTAAACTACTAGAGAAATCTTATTATTAAACTAGAAATCATAACTTAGTTAAAAAGGAGAGGTGAAATACATGCTCTCATTTCTTCTAAATTATTGGCATAAGGTACAAAAATGAAAAATGATTAATTTTTGTGAGAGACATCTCAGTAGTTGATCCCTTTATTTTTTAATTGATTTTGTACTCATTTTCTGAGCTTGATGCTGTTACTTTCATTATTTAAAATACAAAGCTATTCCTAAAATTCTATAGAACTGTAGTCATGTTTTATCTCAACCCAATGACTGCAGTTGAACATTGCACGCAGCTAACATCTAGGATCATTATTCTGTCAGTAGCTCAGTTTTCACATTCACTCAGTTTAGAGAAGTTGTTGAAAGTATCATTTTTTAGTTTGGATTTTTCATATTTCTTTTCATGAAAGGTAAGAATACCAAATGAAATTTCATGGTATTTTAGTAAATATGTATGTTGCATTTATGTAAACTACCTAATCAATTATATCAGTTGTGATTTCAATTCCTATTTCTTTGCTGCATTGTTGGAAATGTTCAGTTTATCACAAGTAAATAAAATGAGATTAAACTGAGTTTTTGGAGATCTGTTTAAACAAAATATTAAAAATCTGACCTATTTTGGGGTCACTGGGTGGTTCAGTCAGTCAAGCATCTGCCTTTGGCTCAAGTGATCTCAGGGTCCTGGGATGGAGCATTACGTCATTGGGCTCTAGGGGGGTCTGCTTCTCTCTCTCACTCTGCCTTTCCACACTCCCTCCACTTGTGCACACACACACTCTCTTTTATTTATATTTTATTTATATATAAAGAAAAATTGTATTTTCTTTATATATGAATAAAATCTTTTATATATAAAAATCTTTTTTAAAAATTTGATTTATTTGGGGCACCTGGGTGGCTCAGTGGGTTAAAGCCTCTGCCTTCGGCTCAGGTCATGATCCCAGGGTCTGCATGGAGCCCTGCATCGGGATCTCTGCTCAGCAGGGAGCCTGCTTCCTCCTCTCTCTCTGCCTGCCTGTCTGCCTACTTGTGATCTCTGTCTGTCAAATAAATAAATAAAATCTTAAAAAATTTTTTTGATTTATTTGATTTAACTCTATTCTCTTATCTGTCTTTTGTAATTTCATAACTGTATCTTGTATACTTGTATACAAGTATACTGTATACTTGTATCTTTTTGAGAAATTTCTGTGGCAAGATTCTTTTCTCCCCCTTTTCTCTTTCCCATTTTGAAATAGTTTTAAGGCTTTAATAAAATTATAACTATTAAATATGTGTAACTACTAGTATATGCTATTATAACTATTAAATTCTTCAGTAGTTTGTACCTTTTTCTTCATTTTAATTTTGGTTTTGAAACGAACCAGGCAATTCCAGAAATGTCAATCTTATTTAGGATTTATTTATTATGGAATATACAAATAACCCAGTTCTTTATAAAGTTCAGCTTAAAAACTGTATCAGTGAGCTAAGGTATACATTCCCTGTTACGATTGGATATATAAGCCACTCCTTATAAGAGGGAGAGATATGTGGTTACTTAAGTCTTTCAGAAGCTTTAATTTAGACATTTTATAAGCAATAATGGATGCCGGCCTTTAACAACCTTCAAGGATAGCCAGAACAGGGTTGGTGGATGTGTGCTCTAAGTCTGGGCACTGAGTGAAGGAATGGAGTGGGATGCTAAGATTGCTACATTATTGAATGCTGCATACATTTACTTCCTTAATGCAAATCCTTTCCTTGAGAGGACTTTCAGCATGAATTTTGAAAGAGCTAGACAACAAAGCGTTTCTCATATGTGAACTCAAATGTGAGCTTAACTGTCTCGAAGTGGTGCTGAGGAAATAACAGAAGCATACCACTTTGGTAGTGATTTATAAGACTTTGAGATAGTTGGGAGGATGCATGCCTGATTGCATCACATTAATGCATGAGGAAAGATGATGAGAACATGTACTGGAAATAATTAGTGGAGTCAATCACTTCTGAAAACAGGTCGTGTTATTGTGGGGATAGTGTATTACCTGGGAATATATTTTCCAGTTAGGACAATGTCGAGTTCACTGCTGAAAATCTCTCTAATATCTATCAAAGCTTTCCAACATTCAAAATAATGCCTTTTAAATTCTCCCATATCATCCTTGTAACAGAACTGTCATATTGATTCTCATACTACTTTATACATTGTTATTTTTCTTTATCACTTCCCAGACAATATGGTAATGCATGAATTGTAACTGTTATACATCCAATGTTTAGTACAGTACTAGATAAAGAAGAGAGTTGGTAAATATTTTGTCAGTAAAGAAGTGAATGAATGCAAATATGATGGGATAAGATAGCTGAAAAAGAGATTTGCATTAATAATTTCTCCATCATTTCTTCAGTTATCATGAAATATGACTCTGAACACTCATACAATGAAAAGTGTTCTGAACCTCAGCCTTAGGAATATTGTTTCAATAATTCTGAGGTTGAACCTAGAAAGTTTTATTTTAAAAATTTCTTCCATGTTTAGGACCTATTATTCTAGTCAAGCTTTAGATTATTAATACCCCTACAAAATTGCTTTTACAGATTGTAAGTGGGTATGATGAAGCCTTTATGAAGGAGAATGATAAAAGGAATACATGTTTTAAGAACTTTGTTATGACATTAGATGATATCTTCTCTATGAGGATAATCTAAAGATATCTGTATATCCTTAGTGTCTGCATAGTTAGGTTATCATTAGTAACTTGTATTGTCTGAACCTGAGTCTGCATCCTCAGACATATGATCAAAATCACTGCATTCTTTTTTTTAATATTTTATTTATTTATTTGACAGACAGAGAACACAGGTAGGCAGAGAGGCAGGCAGAGAAAGAAGGGGAAGCAGGCTCCCTGCCGAGCAGAGAGCCCGATGTGGGGCTTGATCCCAGGACCCTGAGATCATAACCTGAGCCAAAGGAAGAGGCTTAACCCACTGAGCCATCCAGGCAGCCCCAATCACTGCATTCTTTTTAAAACAAATTATTTTTACTCTGAACCAATCATCTGTTGGGTAGTGGTAAATTCCAATCATAGCTGGGACCTTTGCTTTTCCAGGGTGGTACCATAATCTAGGAGCCTTAGATGTTACCACCAAAATGGGTGAAAGAGCTTTGAGAAATGAACCTTAGCCATTAGAAATAGTCTTAATGATATGCCACTCTTAATAATGGTGAAATAACTAATATTTATGGAATCATTTGTGTTGGGTGCTTTCCTAAGTATTCAAATGCATTATGTCAAAAAAATTACTCTGCCACTTGTTAAAATGTTAGGCAGTCTTTATTCAGGTCTATCATGATATGCCTAGGGACTAATACAGTAGGGTTTTTCGGTAGGGAAAACATACCCGGCTCAACTACCAAGGTATCTGTAATTAGTACCCTATCCCACAAGTTAAGTGCTCAGTCCCACAAAACTCCCCCCACTACAAACACCACTTGCAAGACCAAGATTCTCAAATGTATTCCTGACTTACTGACTATGAATCCTACAATCCCCTCCTTAGGTTCAATAATTTTTTAGAAAGGCTCACAGATCTCAGGGAAACAAGTTTGGTAGTTTATTATAAATGATATAACAAAGGGTACAGATGAAGAGTTAGCAGAAGAGGTACATAGGGAAGGGACACAAGCACAGGGACTTCTGTTCTCATGTTGTTGGGGGTACACCACCCTCTTGGCAAGTAGATATGTTCACCAAATTGGAAGGTCTCTGAGCCCTATACTTCTGGGATTCTAATAGAGGGCTCATCATGTAGGTATGGTCAATTATTTACTTAAATCCCAGCCTCTCTTCCTTCTCTGGAGAATGGAAAGTGGGTCCAGAAGTGCCAAGCTTCTAACCATGGCTTGATATTTTTAGTGATCAGCCCCTACCCAGGAGCCCACCAAGAATCTTCACCTTAGAACAAAAGTTGTTCCTATTATTCAGAAAATTCCAAGGGATTTAGGAGTTCTAGGTCAGAAATAGAACCCAATTCATATATTTCTTATTATTCCACAGGTAATCAAGTTGAAACAAGATATTTGCAACATCCAAAACTGATAACAGATTATAATTCCTTTAAAATGTAAGGAAATAAGACATAATACCCAGTAGAAAATTGGCTAGGGGAGGTAAACAGGCAACTTCCAGAGGGAACACCCAAAGGCTAATAAATATATGAAGAAATATTCAATTCACTAGTAATAAAAATAGTAAAAATTGCTTCTACCAAACTGGAGGCCTATAATCAGAAAGGTATGCCATCACCTTACACCACTTAGGTGTTGATGAGACTCTGAGGAATTGGAACTCATATTGAGGCTACTAGGAATATAAATGTTTAAGAATATCCAAAAAATAATCTGACAGTACTTACCAAAATTAAGCCAAATGTCTAATAATCCTACTCCAGAGTAGTACACAGTTGAAGGCACCTTCCACAATGATGTGAGTGGTGAACACAGTTATGCACCTACTAGATTTTCCTTCAGTGAAAGATTTGTTACACTGTATGCTAAGACTGTATCAGTAAACAGCCTTCAGTCTCAGCTCCTTCAGAGTATACCAAGGTCTCAGCTGCACAGAAACTATCTAGCCCAAGTCTGTTTATGGAAGACCTACATCCAGTGACTCATTGATGCAGATATATAAAGCTTTGGACATCTCCGTCCAGTTGAGATAAAATGAAGGACCATTCTACCTCCAGAGCTTCTACCAAAATTATTGTTGTGTGTGTTTCACAGCTTGATTTTTCCCCCACTCCCTCCCACTTCCTTTCATTCATTCCTTAATAAACCACCTGCATGCTAAACTCCATCTTAAAACAAGCTTCCAAGGGAAGCCCAACCTGTCTGTGAAAGCAGGTGAGAAAGGTGAAATTTTGAAGCTGCATCACTTGCTACCCAGCCAAAAATGAGAATTTCATCACTGGTTGTAGGTGAAGCAGTGAACCCTGGCATAAAGTAGAAAATTGGGATTATATATTGATGGAAGGGGATGTTTTAGCCTGTATGTTGCATTAGGGATTTGAGAAATCATGAGGAACCGACAGCTATAAGGAAAACAGGATTAGCTATTGTTAAACTCTATTGATTTTTTTTTAAGATTTTATTTATTTATTTGACAGACAGAGATCACAAATAGTCAGAGAGGCAGGCAGAGAGAGAGAGAGAGAGAGAGAGGAGGAAGCAGGCTCCCTGTGGAGCAGAGAGCCCGACGCGGGGCTCGATCCCAGGACCCTGGGATCATGACCCGAGCCGAAGGCAGAGGCTTTATCCCACTGAGCCACCCAGGCGCCCCAAACTCTATTGATGTTTTAAAGAAAACTGTAACAAAAAGCTGACCCCATTTGTAGAATTTTTACTTCTAGTTTCTTGCAACTTTGGGCTCTTCTAGTTTAAAGACTACTTCTCAAATGGTATATTCTTCCGGTGAGGAAACGGACATTGAATTATAAGTGGTCACTGTTGCCTGAGGACTTCAGGCTCCTTGTTCCAAGGGACCAGAAGGCAAGAAGAGGAGTCACTATCCAGGCTGGGGTAACAGACCTTGTAGGAAGTGATGGGGCTACTGTTTCACAATGAGGAATGGAGATGGTGTGTTTGTCAGCCAGATCATCCAATTAGGGGTCTATTTTGATGGTAAATGGACAAGTTCAACAAACTTGGCCTGAAGAAAAGTATGATGATCATGGGATCAGAAGTCTCATAGATGGGAGTTTGGGTCATGTCGTTTATACATAAACCATCAGGATGGCAGAGGTATTGCTAAGGATGTGGGATGGACTTGAACATGTTTAAATGCTTTTGAAAAGAAGCCAATAGGCAGGAGAAATTTCTTCAAAAAGCAGGAGAAGGCAAGGGGGGCTATGAGATTCAGATCATGGGTGATATTATAACATGGGATCATGTCTTAATATTAGTTAAGAGGCATAATTGAGTATAATAATATTTCCATGAAAAGCATCATCATTACCTTCACTGAATTTTAAATATCACACTTGTAATATATGATAACAATTATAGTTGAATCATTTAATGTTGTCTGTATTTGAATTTTTGACATATTATAGCAATTTGATACTGTCATCAAATTGTCAGAATGATAGTATTACCCCCACATTCAGGTATCTGCAATATAGTACAATATTATAACTATACTCAAATTTTTATTTTAACCATTTTTCCCTATAAATTTTGACTGAATTAGGCCGCGGTTGTTGGCAAAAACCTCGTACTGGCTCTGAGCTTCATACCAAGTACTGTGTCTTTACGTCGAAATAAAACAAAACTTCTTCTATCTAGATCACTGGGGAATGGGGCTGGTTTGGATACATGGGAATCCTGAAAGCCTGGCTGTCTTTCAGCCATGTGGCCACTTGCTCTGCTCCCTTCTGGCTAGTCCCATATCTGCTTTGGGAACTCATCCCACCACTGCTTGACGCCAGTTTTTCTTTGGATCCAGCCGGTCCTCACTCTGCTGCTGGCTCCGGCTGTTGCATGTTTCTATAACAGACTAAGTCTTCTATTTCCAACATGGCTGGCCCCATCTTTATTTTTGGTCTCAGGCCAGACACAAATTTATGCAGATAAATTGGAAATTTGGGTGTAGTTAAACAGAGTTAGGGTGTGTATTTGGGATTGTCTTAAAGCCCATCAAACTTTGCAATGTATTCATCATAAGACTGGTCCTATTCTATCTTCAAAGGGAAAGTATTTCCTGTCATTCTTCCCTCTTCACCAGGCTTCCATCTCCCACTGGCTGAAAATCTGGAAGGGCATGGTCCTGGACATTCTTTTGAATTAGACTGGTGCCATATGACATCCCCACCACTCTAACATATTTTGTTGAGATTTAAATTTATCACAAATTGTCAGACGCTAGCCATCTCTAGAAAGTAGCTACAGTACACTTTGGTTTCTCTGAATCTTAAGGCACTCAAGCCAAGCAAGAAATGTCGATAAGTAGTACAGAAGGAATCTCTTTACCATCTGTACTTGGGGATTTTTAGTATCAAACATCCAGCAGATAATTAGGCAACTTGTTCGAAATAAAAAGCAAAGTTGTAACTGCAAAACCTCCCAAATGCCCCCTCTTTTTATCCTGCCAGAGTTAAAACTATTTAATAAGAATAAATCAAATTTAGAGATAAGTAGAGAGGTATTTTAACAGAATGTAATGACCAGGCTAATAAAGCTGTAATTTTAGTGTATTCGTATACTTACAGATATAAATACATCCTCATTTTTATTACATAAATCTAATTTAAGAAACATTGCAAATGCAAAATAAATCAAGTGATTATATTTAAAGATACTATAATGATTTATAAAAGCAGTTGTTTAAGAACCTATGGAAACTAAAATAGGTTAAATGTAACTGCGTGTACCAATTTGTGAAATGAGTATTTTTCGCCTTCCTTAATTCCAGGTTTAAAAAAAAAAAAAGCCAGAATTTTCACCATCTGTTTCTAAACTGCACAGATGGTTGCAAATTTAAGTCTGTTGTAAAAGCGTATTGCTTAGTGGGCTGTCCACTGTGTTCTCTGATAAGTGTCAAATAAATCAATCGACAGTTAATAGTAGCAGTAACTTTTCATCTACCTAACAGTGGCACTAGAACCCATTAACCCATGCAGAATCTCAGTATTTTCCTAGCTAACTCCTTGATGCTTCTTTCTCACCTTGTTCTCTCCCCAGGTTAAAAAAATCATGACAGTCAAATTTCCAGGTGTCTTATTACCCAAATTAAATGTGTACAGTATTAAAATGTTGACATAGCATACTTGATTGAATGGCATGACATGAAACTTAAATACATATGGGTACCTACAGTTGTTCACTGTGAGAAGCAGTGCTTTATTGTCACTGATACAAAATTGAAAATACGAATTAACCTATTCTAGTTTGGTCATGCTGACCTATGTTTTTGTTAGTATGTTGGTTTTGCTTTGTTCGGTAGTGGTAGTTGGAAAAAAGAATTAGCCACCCCACAAGTAGGTCGTAGTAAAGAGTAAGGGACAAAATTCCTGCATGTATGATATATGGCACATATATACTGTAAAGCAGAAAAAAAAAATTCCGTCCTACAACTTGTTCTAAACTTGATGTGGTTGTGGCTCTTTCTAATTTTTTCTGCTCCTCGGCAACCTTGGCAAACACTTTGGCTATAACTTTCACGTGAAGAAAATTTAACAGCATTCCACCTTGAGGATTCAGCTGAACATCTACTTGAGTCAAGAGGCCACAAATCCTCCATAGTAGTCGAGGACATTAAATCATTTATGGTTTAAGCTTCTATTACTTTTTCTAAACTTCGGGGTTATTGGACTTCATAGATTCTTATATTTTATTTATGTGAGAGGAGTGTCTGATATTCAACTCAGGTTATTTGAATAACTTTTATTGTTTATGCACCAATGATAACTCATTTTTGATATGTATTACCCAAATATCCATTAATTTCATCCATAAAAACCCATTTCTAACACTAATTGTATGGATACAAGAGTCTCTGGTATTAATGTCTGCTTAGTAAGTTGCCTTGCTTCCTAGAGCTACTTCAGGATACCTGGCATGTAAATTTCTCGTCCCAGCAACTCACTGCACCGAGGATGTGATGTAAACAGGCTGGCTATACATCGTATATTCTGTCTCTGTTGACCTCAATGCATAGCTAGACTAGTTTGTCTTTGGCAGGGATTTGAATGTGAGAAAGCACCTCATTTGCCCTAAAGTAATTCCTTATTAGCATTTAATTTTCTTGGAATTCTCTCTTCTTTTGTCTTGGGTCAAAGCTGCTGAAGAATTGAAAATTTTCAGCCGACCCTAGCAAGTCTTAGCCCTCAAACTGGTCCTCCCCTCTTCCTGATCAAAAATCAGCCAATTAATGGCTAAACCAATTAATGGCGAACTGCAGTCTTAGTCTACAGGTCTTGCAACCTGTCTTGTCATTAACACGTTCTTTGCTTCCCCATGCCTTCTGAGAATTTAAACAGTGAATAACTCTTGAAACAAAACTGGACTTTGATCTGCCCCAGTTTGTTCCATGAAATCTTTAATTATCTGTCATTATTAGTAAGTTATGGAGCTAATGGTTTTTGGTTGATTTTCATCCTTTCCTATTTGTGAACCTTTTCCAAATTCGGTGGCTGTGGATAAATTACCCTGTATTCCATGCAGCTAGTGTAAAGAAAAGGACGTGCTGTTTTTGAATACTTTATAGTATTTTTATTAATAAATATTTATATAATACTTACCACAGGCACTATTTTAAGATCTTTAGAAGTATTAACTACTGGGGCACCTGTGTGGCTCAGTCAGTTAAGCATCCAACTCTTGATTTTCACTGAGGTCACAAGCTCAGGGTCATGAGATGAAACCCCACGTTGGGATCCACACTGGACGTGGAGCCTGCTTAGGATTCTCTCTCTCCCATTGCCCTTCTCCCCTTACCCCTGCTCACTTGTGCTCTCTCTCCCTCTAAAAAAAGTATTAACTACCATAATCCTCATAACTATCCTATAATATAGATACATATATTATCTTGATTTGAAATATGAGTAAACTGAGGCACAGATAAATTAAGAATATTGTTCAAGGTCACACAGCTAGTAAGTGGCATAGCTAAATTTGAAAACAAAATAATCTGATTCCAGAGAATGTGCTGTTAATTACTTATAGCTAATATTGATCTATGATTGATTATATAATATGATAATTATTGATTAATCAATAATTTCTTATTAATTTGTCTTATTTTCTTCTCCAAGTGATCACCAGAAAATAGAGTTAATTTTTGTTTCCACCCATCCAACATCTAAAGAATTACCAAGATTTCCTTGTCCTGCAGGCCTGCATTCTTTTCCCATAGGTGCTTACTAAGGAAATGTTATTGCCATCCTAAAGTACGGTTTTCTAAGGCATCAACTGCCTTACCAAGAAGGGAAGGAAAATCTAGAGGGTGGAGGGAGGCAAGACCTTCAACAATGCCAAAAAGAATAGAGAATTCCTAGAGTTTGGGGCATGTGAGACACTGAAGCCCCTTGGGGGGTAGTATTTATTGGCGTAGATAGAAGGATTCTTGCAGATCATAAATTAGTTCTGCAGTGTTGCAGAAAACAAGATAACCAACATCCAACTGAACATAAATGGACTGATTCCTATAAAGAACAAAGAACAAAGTTACTTATTTTTCATTAGAAATGGGTTTTATTTCTTATTTTTTTAGTCCCAGATTTACTGAGATGTAATTGACACATAACACTGTGCAAGTTTAACAGGTAGAACAAGATGATTTGATGCATGTATGGATTGTGAAATGATTACCACAGTAGGGTTAGTTAACACTTCTATCACTTCACATAGTTACAATTTTTATTTTGTAGTGTAAACATTTAAGATCTAGTCTTTTAACAATTTTCAATTATATAATACAGTATTATTAACCATAGTCACCATGCTGTATATTAAAGCCTAAGAACTTACTCATCCGATAATGGAAAGTTTATACTCTGACACACATCTTCCCATTTTCCTACCCTTAACTTTTTAAGATTCCACATATAAATGATATCATATAGTATTTGTTTTTTTCTGTCTGACTTATTTCACTTATTATAATGCCTTCAAGGTTCATCATGTGGTTGCAAATGGCAAGATTTCTTTCTATTTGTGGCTGAATAATATTCCATTGTGTATATATACACATTTTCTTTATCCATTTATCTGTTGATGGACACTTAATTGCTTCCTTATCTTGGCTCTTGTAAATAATGCTGCTATGAACATGGGGGTGCCTATATATTTTCAAATTAGTGTATTTTTTACAGTTTTATTTATTCATTTAAGAGAGAGAGAGAGCACATGCAGGGGTAACAGCAGAGGGAGAGGGAGAAGCAGGTTCTCCACTGAGCAGGGAACCTGATGCAGGGCTCGATCCCAGAACCCTGAGATCATGACCTGAGGCAAAGGAAGACATTTAACCAACTGAACCACCCAGGCACCCCAAATTAGTGGGGTTTTTTTCTCCAGATAGGTACTCAAAAGTAGAATTGATGGATCATATGTTATTTCCATTTTTAATTTTTTGAGGAACCTCCATACAGTTTTCCATAATGGCTGCACCATGTTACATCCCCACCAACAGTGTACAGAGTTCCCTTTTCAGCATATCCTTGCCAATAATTATTATTTGCTGTCTTTTTGGTAATAGCTATCCTAACAGGTGTGAGGTGATATCTTACTGTGGTTTTGATTTGCATTTCCAGATAATTAGTGACATTGAATATTTTTCCACGTATACATTGGTTAATATGTCTTTGTAAAAATAGCTATTCAGGTGCTCTATCCATTTCTTAACTAGATAGTGTTTGTTTTTCTGCTATTGAGTTGTATTGACTTTGTTACATATTTTGGATATTAACCCCTTAAGTATAGATGATTTGGAATTTTTTTTTCATTATGTAAGTTGCCATTTCATTCAGTTAGTAGTTTCTTTTGCGCTACTCTATACTCTGGGTGCAGCGAGGGAGACATGAGCCCATCTGGCAGCATCCCACGCAGCTCGGGAAGCAGGGCACTCTCTCACTCACATTCTCTTACTTTCCCCTGTGGGAAAATCAGGGGCCAAGAAGAGCTTCCCTGGCACTGGGTTGTGTCACCCTAGGGAAGAACTGACGTTGGTAAAGTTACTGTTTGGCTTACCCTTTCCAGCGTGTCCAATCTTAGATTTTTTTTTTCTCCAGCAGTCTGCTGGAACTTCTTTCCTGAGCTCCTGGATATTCACACATGCTCCGTGGTTCCTGAGTGATTGTCTAAATCGGTGATGTCCAGGGCCTCCCAGATAATGGCCAAGAGGTGCTGGAGCTGGTTCACAGTTCCTATCAATTTCCATAACCAGGATCAGGGTATGTGTGCTTCTTACCCAATGCACGGGTGGGCTAGATTCCTCCTGGTCCCTTGGTGTAAAGATCTGGTGACAGAACCAAAGCCAAAATGGCTGTAGCCAAGTATTCAGGGATATAGAGCTATTTCCAGATCTACACTCAGGATCACAGGTCAGCACGTCACCTGCTTGGCTGTGGGCTTTTCTTCTCAAAATGGCTCTCCTGGGTTTTGGACCATACCAGGATTTCACAATCCCTTTCCCCAAATCCCACAGCTCTCACAAAAGCACTTTAGTCTGTAGATGGATGCTAAATTGTTATTGCTGAGGGGAATATGAGCAAAGGATGTCTTATTTGGCCATCTTCTTGATGTCACCTCAGCTTCTGTTCTAAACTTTCTGTACCATATAAGCCTGAGTATACTTTAATGACTTAAGGCCAAGGAGGGGTTGCTATTAAGGACTGATAATTGGATACCTTCTGAACCCAGGCCACTGGAGCCTTGAGATTTAGAACTGGCTTTAATTTGATTTGATAAAATAATATGTTTTCTTTAAATTTTGTGTGTGTGTGGTGTGTGTGTGTGTGTGTGTGTGTGTGTGTGTGTGAAATTTTTAAAACAAAAATGTGGCCACAACATGCACACTGTTTTGTAATTTGACATTTAACTTACCAACTCTTCCGTTACTACTTTTATATATCATTGTTTATTCAAAAACTCTTATTAGATGTTAAATATTTTCTTTGTTACTAGCAATGGGGCCATGAATATTTTAATAACTAAACATTTTTAAATTTACCCTTTTATTTCCAAGATAATTTGCTAAATCTTATTATTTTGGAAATTCTGTTGCTAGGTCAAAATGATCTTGTAATATTTTGTGTGTGTGGGTGTGTGTGTGTGTGTTTTCATTTCAATTAGCCAACATATAGTACATCATTAGTTTCAGATGTAGTATTCAATGATTCATCAGTTGCCTATAACACCCAGTGCTATCACATCACGTGCCCTTCTTAATGTCCATCACCCAGTTGCCCCATCCCCCTACCCATCTCCCCTCTGCAACCCTCAGTTTGTTTCCCAGAGTCAAGACTCTTCTGGTTTGTCTCCCTCTCTGATTTCTTTCCATTCAGTTTTACCTCCCTTCCCCTATGATCCTCCGCACTATTTCTTATAGTCCACATACAAGTGAAACCATATGACAGTTGTCTTTCTCTGATTGACTTATTTCACTAGGCATAATACCCTCCAGTTCCATCCATGGTGATGTAAGTGGTATGTATTCATCCTTCTGATGGCTGAGTAATATTTCATTGTATATATGAACCACATCTTCTTTATCCATCCATCAGTTAAGGAACATCTCAGCTCCTTCCACAGTTTGGCTGTTGTGGACATTGTGGACATTGCTGCTATGAATATTGGGGTACAGGTGTGCCTTTGTTTCACCACATCTGTATCATTGGGGTAAATATCCAGTAGTGCAATTGCTGGGTCATAGGGTAGCTCTTAACTTCTTGAGGAATCTCCATATTGTTTTCTGAAGTGGCTGTACCAGCTTGCATTCCCACCATAAGTGTTAGAGCGTTCCCCCTTCTCCATATCCTCACCAACATTTGTTGTTTCCTGTCTTGTTAATTGTAGCCATTCTGACTGGTGTGAGGTAGTGTATCATTATGCTTTTGATTTATATTTCCATGATACTGAGTGATGTTGAAAATTTTTTCATGTGTTTGGTGGCCATTTGTATGTCTCCTCTGGAGAAATGTCTGTTCATGTCTTCTGCCCATTTCTTGACTGGATTCTTTGTTTTTTAGGTTTTGAGTTTTATTTATTTTTTTTAAGATTTTATTTATTTATTTGACAGACAGAGACACAGAGAGGCAGGCAGAGAGAGAGGGGGGAAGCAGGCTCCCTGCTGAAGCGGAGAGCCCAATGCGGGACTCGATCCCAGGACCCTGGGATCATGACCTGAGCTGAAAGAAGAGGCTTTATCCCACTGAGCCACCAAGGCGCCCCAGGTTTTGAGTTTTATATATTCTTTACAGATCTTGGATATCAGCCCTTTATCTGATATGTCATTTGCAAACATCTTCTCCCATTTGGTAGGCTGCCTTTGAGTTTAGTGTTTGTTTGTTTGTTTAAGATTTTACTTATTTATTTATTTGATAGAAAGAAACCACAATGAGGGATTGCTGCAGGAGAGCGAGAGGGAAAAGCAGGTGTCCTGCTGAATCCGGAACCCAATTCAGGGCTCAAGCCCAGGACCCTGGGATCATGACTGACCCAAAGGCAGATGATTGACTGAGCCACCTAGGCACCCCTGGTTTTCTTTTTCAACATTCCTCAGGCTATTTCAGGTCTTTTCTGGTTCCTTACAAATTTTAGGATTGTTTGTTCCAGCTCTGTGAAAAATGTTGATGGTATTTTGATAGATATTGCATTGAATGTGTAGATTGCTCTGGGCAGCATAGACGTTTAACAATGTTTATTCTTTCAATCCATGAGCATGGAATGTGTTTCCATCTCTTTGTGTCTTCCTCAATTTCTTTCATAAGTGTTCTGTAGTTTTTAGTGTACAGATCCTTTACCTCTTTGGTTAGTTATATTCCTAGGTATCTTACAGGTTTTGGTGCAATTGTAAATGGGATCAATTCCTTAATTTCCCTTTCTTCAGTCACATTGTTAGTTTATAGAAATGCAACTGATTTCTGTGCATTGATTTTGTATCCTGCCAGGTTGCTGAATTGCTTTATGAGTTCTAGCAATTTTGGGGTAGAGTCTTTTGGGTTTTCTACATACAGTATCATGTCATCTGCGAAGAGTGAGAGTTTGACTTCTTTGTCAGTTTGAATGCCTTTTATTTCTTTTTGTTGACTGATTGCTGAAGCTAGGACTTCTAGTACTATATTGGACAACAGTGGTAAGAGTGGTCATCCCTGTCATATTCCTGACCTTAGGGGAAAAGCTCTCAGTTTTTCCCCATGGAGAACGATATTCGCTGTGGGCTTTTGCAGATGGCATTTATGATTTTGAGGTTTGTTTCCTCTATTTCTACACTGTGAAGTGTTTTGATCAAGAAAGGATGCTATAGGGGGCACCTGGGTGTCTCAGTGGGTTAAGCCTCTGCCTTTGGCTCAGGTCATGATCCTAGGGTCCTGGGATCGAGCCCCAAATGGGGCTCTCTGTTCAGTGGACAGCCTGCTTCCCCCTCTCTCTCTGCCTGCCTCTCTGCCTACTTGTGGTCTCTCTCTCTCTGTCAAATAAATAAATAAAAATAAAATCTTAAAAAAAAAAGAAAGGATGCTGCATTTTGTCAATTTTTTTTTTGCATCAATTGAGAGGATCATATGGTTCTTGTCTTTTCTTTTATTAATATGATCTATCATGTTGATTGATTTCTGAATGTTGAGCCACCCTTGCATCCCAGGAATAAATCCCGCTTGGTCATGGTGAATAATCCTTTTAATGAACTGTTGGATCCTACTGGCTAGTATCATGGTGAGTATTTTGGTATCCATGTTCATTGGAACTATTGGCTTGTAATTCTCCTTTTTGATGGATCTTTGTCTGGTTTTGGGATCAAAGTAATGCTGGCCTTATTGAATGAGTTTGGAAGTTATCTTTCCATCTCTAACAGCTTCTGTAGAATAGATATTATTTCTTTAAATATTTGGTAAAATTCTCATGGGAAGCTGTCTGGCCCTGGGCTCTTGTTTTTGGGGAGGTTTTTGAGTACTTCTTCAATTTTCTTGCTGGTTATTTGTCCGTTCAGATTTTCTTTTTCTTCCTGTTTCAGTTTTGATGATCTATACATCTCTAGGAATGCATCCACTTCTTCCAGATTGACTAATTTGTTGCCATATAGTTCCTCATAATATATTCTTAAAATTGTTTGAATTTCCTTGGTGTTGGTTTTGATCTTTCCCCTTTCATTCATGATTTTATATATTTGAGTCCTTTCTCTTTCTTTTTGGTAAGTGGCCAAAAGTTTATCAGTCTCATTAATTCTTTCAAAGAACCAGCTTCTAGTTTTATTGATCTGCTTTACTGTTCTTCTGGTTTCTATTTCATTGATTTCTGCTCTAATCTTTATTATTTCTCTTCTCCTGCTTCATTTACACTTTATTTGCTGTTCTTTCTCCAGGTCCTTTAGGTGTAAGGTTAGTTTGTGTATTTGGGATTTTTCTAATTTTCTGAGAGAGGCTTTTATTGAAATGTACTTCCCTCTTAGGATTGTCTTTGCTGTATCACAAAGGTTTTGAACAGTTGTGTTTTCATTCTTATTAGTTTTCATGAATTTTTAAAATTCTTCTTTAATTTCCTGGTTGGCCCATTCATTCTTTAGTAGGATGCTCCTTAACCTCCCAGTATTTGAGTTCCTTCCATATTTCCTCTTGTGATTAATTTCAAATTTCAAATCATTGTGGTCTAAAAATATGTAGGGAATAATCCCAGTCTTTCGGTATTAGTTGAGACTTGATTTGTGACCCAGTATGTGATCTATTCTGGAGAAAGTTCCATTTGCACTTTAGAAGAATGAATATTTGGTTGTTTTAGGATGAATGTTCTATATGTATCTGTGAAGTCCATCTGGTTCAGTGTGTCATTCAAAGCCCTTGATCTTCTGCTTCGATTATCTATTCATTGCTGTGAGTGGGGTGTTGAAGTACCCTACTCTTAATGTATGATGATCAATGTGTTTCTTTACTTAGGTTATTAATTGGTTTATATAACTGGCTGCTCCCATGTTGGGGGCATAAATATTTAGAATTGTTAGATCTTCTTGTTGAATAGACCCTTTAAGTATGATATAGTGTCCCTTTTCATCTCTTACTACAGTCTTTGGTTTAAAGTCTGATATAAGGATTGCTATCCCAGCTTTCTTTTGAGGTCCATTAGCATGATAAATGGTTCTCCACACCCTCACTTTCAGTCTGGAAGTTCTTTAGGTCTAGAATGAGCCTCTTGTAGATAGCATATTGATGGGTCTTGCTTTTTTATCCAATCTGATACCCTATGTCTCTTGATTGGAGCATTTAGCCCATTTATATTCAGAGTGACTATTGAAAGGTATGGATTTAGTGCTCTTGTATTGCCTGTAAAGTCCCTGTTTCTGTAGATTGTCTCTGTTTCTTTCTGGTCTGTGTTACTCTTGGGCTCTCTCTTTGCTTACAAGATGTCCCTTAATATTTCTTGCAGGGATGGCTTGGTGGTTACATATACTTTCAGTTTCTCTTTGTTCTAAAGCTCTTTATGTCTCCTTCCATTCTGAATGACAGCCTTGCTGGATAATGTATTCTTGGCTGCATGTTCTTCTCATTTTGTACCCTGAATATATCATGCCAGCCCTTTCTGGCTTTCTAGGTCTCAGTGGGTAGGTCTGATGTCAGTTTAATGTTCCTACCTCTGTAAGTAGGAACCTCTTGTCACCAGCTACTTTCAGGATTTTCTCTTTTTCTCTGAAATTTGCAAGCTTCATTATTATATGTTGAGGTGTTGATCTATTTTTCTTGATTTGGGGAGGGGTCCTCTTTACCTCTTAGACATGAATGCTTTTTTCCTTCCCTAGATTATGGAAGTTCTCAGCTATGATTTGTTCAAATATACCTTCTGGCCCTCTCTTTCTCTCTTCACCCTCAGGCACCCCAATAATTCTGACATTGGTACATTTCATGGCATCACTAATTTCTCAAAACCTCTGTTCATGGGCTATTAATTGTTCTTCTCTCTTTTCCTCAACTTCCTTCCTTCCCATCAACCTGTCGTCTAGGTCAATTACTCTCTCTTCTGCCGCATTCAGCCTAGCTATTAGATCATCCAGTTTGTAGCATTTTTAAAAATTTTTAAAAAAATTTTTTTAAGATTTTATTTATTTATTTGACAGAAGAGATCACAAGTAGGCAGAGAGGCAGGCAGAGAGAGAGGAGGAAGCAGGCTCCCTGCCCAGCAGAGAAGGCTGATGCGGGGCTCAATCCCAGGACCCTGGGATCATGACCTGAGCCGAATACAGAGGCTTTAACCCACTGAGTCACCAGGCGCCCCCAATTTATAGCATTTTGAATTTTGAATCTCAGTTACAGCATTTTAAATTTTGGCCTGATTAGATCTCATTTCTGCACTGATTCTGTAGTGTCTTTTATGCTTTTTTCCAAGCCCAGCTATTAACTTTATAATTGTTATCCTGAATTCCATCACTGACATCTTACTTATATCCATATCGATTAGGCCTGTGGCAGAGAATATTGCCACTGGTTCTTTTTTTGGTTGTGAATCCCTCCTGCTAGTCATTTTGCCCAGAGAACAATAGATAAGCAAGTAGTAGAGTAGAGTAGAATCAAAAATATTAACCATGAACCTAGCAAAACACACACTAGACAAATCAGAAAAGCTCAGAAACCAAAGCAGAAAACCAAACCAAACAAAACAAAGCAAAGCAAAAACAAACAAACAAACCAAAAAAAAAAAAAAAAAAAAGGAGGGGGAAGAGAGAATATAACCTCACAGGGTAGACGAAACAGGGTTTTGTTCCTGAGTGAAATTTGGTCTGTGCATTAGAAAACACTAACTCAGGGCATCTGGGTGGCTCAGTGAGTTAAAGCCTCTGCCTTCAGCTCAGGTCATGATCCCAGGGTCCTGGGATCAAACTCCTCATCGGTCTTTCTGCTCAGCGGGGATCCTGCTTCCCTTCCTCTCTCTCTGCCTGCCTCTCTGCCTACTTGTAATCTCTGTCTGTCAAATAAGTAAATAAAATCTTTTTAAAAAATGTTTAGAAAACACTAACTCCCAAAATTACAAAGAAAGCAGAATTTATATTTATACAAAAATAAAGTTGAATACAGTGAAATGATAAATGCCAAAAATGAAGCATATATCTATAAAATGTAGAGGTAAAGACTAGAAGTTAAAAAGTGACTTAAAAACAAAAAGTTGATAAAATAAGAAACTAGGTGAAAGGGGAAAAAAGGAAAAAAGAAATGGAAAATTTTAGACTGAAACATAAATGAATCATGCGAAAAAACCTCGAGTTCTATATACTATTTTCCCCAACACTGGAGTTTTACAGTCTTGTGAGATCCATAAACTTTCTTTGGGCCTGTTCTTCCAGTTGGTCTTCTGGGAGAGGAGCCTGCTGTGATGCTTTTCAGGTGTCCTTTCTTGGGTGGAGTTGCACCACCCCTTGCCTAGGGGGCTGAGCTCAGTGTAAGCTGGTCCTCTGAGTGGCTTTTGTTCCCTGAGACTTTCCCCACCTCTTTAGAGGATCAAAATAAAAATGGCTGTGCCCCTTTTCTAGCCCCAAAGCTGAAAGACAGCAGTCCTCCCTCTTCAGTAAATACTCTGAGACACTTTTGTGTGTGCCAAACTCTACAGACTCCTGCAGTGCATGCCACAGCGATCCTCCCCTGGGGTGGGGTGGGAGAGCCGGAGGGTCCCAAGTTACCCCTTGTAGGGCCCTGGTGCTGAGAGTATTCTCAGGATTGTGAGTGTACCTGCTCTGCCCCTTCGGGGGGATGGCAGATAGTGCCCATGTTTCAGTCTGTTGTAGGGTACCAAGCAGAGAGTGGTCTCCAGAATGGGCCAGCTCATGGTTTATGGTGACCTGAGCTGAGATCCCTTTTCTGGGCTCAGTGACTGTAACCATTTTCCCTGATCCATGGCTAGGGAACTCTACTGGCTCAGACACCCCTGTTCTGTGACTCCTGGGATCCTGAGATGACACTGAACCACCTAGAATTCTGCCTATTTCATCCCCTGATCCCCTTGGAGACAGGGATGTCTCTCACTGGAGCAGATTTCTAAGGGTTCTGATTCTGCCCTTTGGGGCTATATCACTCTGGAACCAGCTCATGGGGTTTCCCTCCCCCATCCATTTATCTTCCAATATCTCCCTCTCAGATTCACTTCTCTCCACCTCCTACCTTGCAAAAAGCAGTCAATTTTCTACTTGTGGGATTCCAGATATTTTTTTTCTTACATGTCAGACTGAATTCATGGGTGTTCAGAATTGTTTAATAGTTATCTAGCTAAATTCAAGGGACCAAATGAAATGAGGTCCTTTAATCTTCCACTACCTTGCCTCCTGCAACATTTTGTGGTCTTTAGAAAGATAATGATTTACGTTATTGTTATTTGGTTATAGGAATGTCCACTTCTTCAAATATTTGAAATTTTAATGATTCTATGTGCCAGATCTTAGTATTATTATTATTTTTAAACAATCTTTGACAATTTTACAAAGGAAAGTGATATCTCATTGGTGATCTATGTTTTGCATTTATTTGATTACTGGGGAGATTTCACAGTTTTATTTATTTTTATGAGTCAATATTTTTCCTCT
The DNA here is from genome assembly GCF_963455335.1 of Martes martes. NCBI lineage: Eukaryota > Metazoa > Chordata > Mammalia > Carnivora > Mustelidae > Martes > Martes martes. The sequence continues at coordinate 28,156,303 of NC_137891.1, read as the reverse complement.
TTGGTGGTTTGCCTACTTTGATTCCTAAGCAAATGTTTCTTAGATCTTCTAAAATTACGACATCACCCTTTTTTCTTCAATGGCTGTATTCTTTGGTTCAAAAACTATCAATAAATTGTCTTCCGATCTCCTTAACTTTTATGTTTTTTAAAAATTATTTCATTTATTTATTTGACACAGAGAGAGAGAGAAAGAGAGATCATAAGTAGGCAGAGAAGCAGGCAGAGAGAGAGGGGGAAGCAGGCTCCCTGCTGAGCAGAGAGCCTGATGCAGTACTAGATCCCAGGACCCTGAGATTATGACCTGAGCTGAAGGCAGAAGCTTAACCCACTGAGCCACCCAGGCACCCCTAACTTTTATGTTTTGAGGATAAATCTTAGAGTATAAACACAGTAATTTTCTTAAGTTAAAGCAACTATTCTGGGACACCAGGGAGCATTACAGAAGGCGGAAAAATTTACATCCTGATATAATGGCATAGCCTGTTTTTCTTGTGAAGATAAACATTTCATTTTTAAAGAAATTTTTAAAGTATCCAAGTGAACCTCACTACCAGTTGACATACTACAGTATTGACATACCAAATAGACTTTGAAGCTGTTATTTCAATTTTATTTTCTCATACATGAGTAAAGTTAGAGAATGAACATATCTGAATATGAAATAAGTTAAAATAAATCACAGAATGGTAAAAGAAAGTTGCTAAGAGTACATACAGAGAGCAATCTTGCTACCCCTAAAGGTTTTCAGTATTTATTATAAGCATTTATTAGACAAGCATGAAAAAAATTCTTCCTCATAGGTGCGCTGAGATTGGTTGAATCACTATTATAAAACTTGTCTGGTAGGCCTGCTAAAGTGTATGCAGGGCTATATGTCATGAAGAATTTATATCAGGGTGTTAAAAGTGATTTGAAAATCCTATTAAAAGAAATAACCTTAATCATCCACAATAACATTGCATTAATTATTGATAAATCTAATCAGTAGTCTGAAATTGCTCACATCTAATATTAATCAGAAAGGCAGATGAATTCCCAGCATGATGACATGTTCTTTGTGCCTTCAAGTACCTTTATAGTGTTATTATTTACATGTTCCTGAGTCGGAGAAAATTTATCTGAGTGAGAATCAGAAAGATTAGATCCTTCAAAGAAACGACCTCACTGTGGTTGTGATCCAGTCTTAAAATTGGCGTATCCAGTATTGTCAATTCATGGAAAATGTAACTGCAGTGTTTTTTGTTTTGAACTGATTCTCTTATAAAGTCCAATTGTCTTTATATATTTATCTTGATTTCAAAAAGCAAATAGAGAGAAAGGGAGAGAGAGAACTGTATGCAAAATGACAATATACCCATAATGCAGCTTACGAAATGGACATTGGGGAGGGTATATGCTATGATAAGTGCTGTGAATTGTGTAAGCCTGATGATGAATCTCAGACCTGTCCCCCTGAAGCAAATAATACATTATATGTCAATAAAAATAAAAATAAAATAAAGTCTGAAAACAAAAATTCTATCAGAGCACCTTTCCCTAATCCTCTTGGATCATATTCTCTACCCTCCCAACTAGAGTTAATCATCATTTTGAATTTGAATGTGTTTACAAATTTCATTTGCTCCTTTATACTTTATGTATGTATATGAATATGCTTTATGTATACATGTATACCAATTAAATTAAAGCAATATATGGTGTCATTTTCTGTTTTAATTTTTTTTTTTAGAAATTGTATCATTATGACTCATATAGCTCTGTGTAATTCACTTCCAGAGCTGTAGAATGCCCCAGTGTATACATATACTGGAATTTACCATCTATTCTCCTGCCAATAGACATTTAAGTTATTTCTAAATTCCTGAGATTTCAAATACTGCTGCTTTGAACATTCTCGTACACATCTGTAGGAGAACATTTTCAAGTCTTTCTCCAGGGCATAGACCTAGAGTGGAACGGCTTGTCTGAAGCATATGTAACCCTTCAACTTTAATAACTTTTCAGCAACTTGATTTTCAGATGGGATTGTGCTGATTTGCACTCTCACCATCAGCATCTAAAGTTTTCAGTTTGTTCACATTCTAATTAACTTGAAAGTTTTTCTTTTGCCAGTTTACTGTATGCAGTATTGATTTTCTTTGTGGCTTTCCTCTATATTTCCATGATACTTGTGAGACTGAGCATTTTTTACTTGTATTGACAATCCCATTTTCTCTTTTGACTTATATATGTTTGTCACATGCTATTGATATTTTATCGTCATGATAATATATTTTGCAAATAGCTGCCCACTTCTATGATTTTTTTTCTTTACTGTGTTTGTTATTGTTTTTGTTGTCTTTTGGACCACTTAAATTTTTATTTAAATATAGCTTAAACTGTCAGTAGAGTTTCATTTATGGTTTATACTTTTTTGTTTGTATTCTTTTTTTTTTTTAAGATTTTATTTATTTATTTGACAGACAGAGATCACAAGTAGGCAGAGAAAGAGGGGGAAGCAGGCCCCCTGCTGAGCAGAGAGCCCAATGCGGGGCTTGATCCCAGGACCCCAGGATCACGACCGGAGCCGAAGGCAGAGGCTTTAACCCATTGAGCCACCCAGGCGCCCCAATTTTTTGTTTGTATTCTTTAAGAAATCAACCACTATTGAAGTTAAAAAGGTATTATATATATATATATATTAAATGTTTAAGGTTCTTATTTTTCCTGATAACGTAATTGTGTATATGATGTGAAATGAGTCTACTTATATTTTTTAATATATCATTCCAGCATTGTTTTGAAAAATGAGTCCCAACTTTTCCCATTGATGTTTGATTATATCTCACATCACAAATGACACTTGCCTACACACAGATATATTTTTAAAGATTTTATTTATTTGTTTGTCAGAGAGAGAGAGAAAGAGAGCACAAGCAAGGGGAGTGGCAGGCAGAGGGAGAAGTAAGCTCCGCACTGAGCAAGGAGCCCAATAGAGGACTCAATCCCAGGACCCTGAAATCATGACCTGAGCTGAAGATAGATGCTTAACTGACTGAGCCACCCAGATTCCCCACACAGATATTTTTTATGGTGGCTTCTATTCTGTTCCATTTGTGTGTTGGTTTATTTTTACACCAATACTTACCGTCTTTATTATTAATATAATTTTTTTACAACACATGATATCTTATAAGGTAAGTTTATCCACCTACCACACCCACCAGTTCGTTTTCTTAAAGAACGTTTTGATTATTCTTGGTCTCTTACTCTTTTATATAAATTTTAGAATATGTTCCCCCCCAACACACACAAAGTCATAATTGTTATTGGGATTATTTTCTCTTATACACTCATACGTGAAATCAAGAAGATTTATTTATTTCAAAACACATTTTCTAACTTTATTACTGATTTTTATATATTGATATATCTTTAACATATATATTGATTTGTGCTATTCATCTTCTATCTAAAATCCTTACCTAACTGTCCTGTTAAATCAAAAAATGTGTAGCTTCTCTTGATTTCTAAGTAAATAATTATATTGTCAATACATGAGGATGTTTGCTATTCTAATCTTTAAACTGCTGCTTGTTTTTCTTATCTTACTGCACTGACTGAATCCTTACTGTGATATTTAATACACACTGTGATATTTGGATCTTGTTTTATTCAAACTTTTAATGCAATATTTCTAACATTTTAATATCCATTATGTTGTTGCCTTAGACTTTTTGATAGACACATTTAATTAGCCTAAGAACATTTGCTTTGTTCCTTGATTGCTGAAAAATTTTTATATGTATTAATTTTAATGTTGAATGTATAACTTCAGTCAAGTAGTTTTTCTGAACCTAGTGAGATAATCCTTTTCTTTTCTTTTCATGGCCGTATCTAGCTTTAAGCAATGATGGGATATATAATCTCTAGCAGGTTGGCCATGGTCCCAGCTAAAACATATAGGTTATGGATTATATTGCTACAATTATGAGATTTTACAGCATAAATTTATACTGCTTCACACACTGATTAGAAAGCATTTGCTCTATTTCAAATCCCTGGAACAATTTATATGTGGGGTATTATTTCTTTCCCCATCTATGCCTGGTGGGTTTTTTTTTTGTTTGTTTTTTGTTTTTTACTTTTTCTCCCTCTTCCCTACCTTCCTTTCTTCCTCCCTGTTCCTTCCTTCCTTCCCCCTCTTGAGGGATTGATTCAATCTTATTAAGCTTTATAGTTAACTAATGTTTTCTATTTCATACTGAGTTAATTTTGGTAAGCTATATATTTTATTGTTTATTGACTATTTTCTCTAAATTTTCAAGTTTAAGTATTCAAAATATATTCTTTTTGTGTATCTTTTAAAAAATCACTGCTATGTTCCCCTTTTTTATTCTTTTAAAAACTTTTTGATTATTACTTTTAAGTAAGCTCTGCACCGAGCGCAGGGTTTGATCTCATAACCCTGAGATCAAGGGACTGAGCCAGCCAGGCATCCCTTCCCCTTTGTAATTCTTAATATTGCTTATTTGGAACTTATTTTGTTTACCTTGATCAGTCTTTTGAGTGGTTTGTCTAGTTCACTAGTTTTGCTTTTTTTTAAAAAACTAATATTTGTATTTTAGGATCTTCTCTGCTACATATTTGTTTTCCGTTATTAATTTCTTATTTTGTATTTATAAAGCTTATATTTATACAGTTTTTTGTTTTTATATTTATACAGCTTATTTTACATTAACATTTTAAGGGTATAATTATAGTACTTTTTACTACATTTGATGTTAAGTATTATCTGATTTCTATTATTTCATTACACTTATTCAGAAATATGCTTTTAAAATTTTAATTTATTATATTATTGTTTGTTTATCTTTTGGATATCAATTTCTATCTAGTGGTAAACTTGACAAAACATTGTCCTTTTGAAATGTGATTAGTTTTCCTTTTGTATCACTGTCTTTCCTGCAAATGCTTGAAAACTGTATTTTCTAATTGTTGACTGCCGAGTTAAATGTGCCCATTATTAATTTGTAATCAGATTGTTCAAATCTTTATTCTTCAAATTTTTCCCCATTGATCTATTTCCCCATTGATCTATTTCCCCATTATGAGAGTTGTGTTAAACTGTATTTTATTATAATTGTGGATTTGCTCATTGCTTTTTACAATTATGTATATTTTTTCCTAATACATTTTAAGTTGTGATATTAACTCCATTTTTTGTTAGTTCACATTCAAATTTTCTGTCGTCTTATGTCCTATATATGCTGAGTTTAAGTTGTAAATAATTAGGTTGTATTTTATCTAATAAAGTAATCTTTTTGCATTTTTAACTGTTGAGTTTAATAAATTTATATTCTTAGTGCCTTGGGGGCTTTGTCTCCAGCTCACCTCACCTGGAACCCAGCGCCACACCCCCAGCTGCCCCCTCTCTGTCTCCTGCCATGGCTGGTGGGTGGGGAGTTGAGTCTGGAATGTCCAAGAAACTTAACAGCTGGAGCAAGCAGCAAAAGGAAAACATCTAATAAATTACGGATATAGGAGCCTTTTAAAATTTTATCCCCTTAGGAGGTCTGCTGACTTGGGACACCTGCAAAGCCAGAAGAAAGTCCGAGAGAGCCCCGTAAGGCTGCCTGTGCCATGGATTCTAAGGCCAGAACTGGTTCAGACCTACAGGATGAACACATCACAATCTTGCTGGTGTTTGGCTTCCTCTAAAACCGCTCCAACTAGAATCTCCACAAAGAGTTGGAGGCCTTGGGCCATGAAGAGCCCGTGCCAGCTTACCTGCAGGAGGACCACAATGACGAGCTACAGACAAATGGCAAGTGGGGCAGCCACTTCCTAAAAAGTGGGGAGGCAGATCCTGAGAGGAACTCATCCAGGATCTTGCCAGGAAGCTCCCCCAAATAAGGGACCAAATAAGGGACTGGAAGGATCACAGCATCCACTCAACACTAGTGTATAACCTAGCAATGCGGTTTATGAAGGTAAACCTGTGGGAGGAGGACAGAAGGAAGTACCTCGCTGCTGTGTTGGAGCAGGTCATGCAGGCTTATCCTAAAGACACAGAGAAAGAGAAGACCAAACTTACGTTGACCCGTGCTGTTGGCCAGAAAGGGTGCCAGTCACACACCGTTCTTGCTCCATGATGTCTTTCACACAACCGTGAACTTTATTAACCCGAACCTACTCACCTTTTTGAGGAACGCAGTCAGGAATGAGATGGACAGAATGGACAACTCTGTAAAAGTAGGACTGGTTCAAACTTGATATGGTGACAACTGTATACCTCCCTCCGGTGGAGATGGAGCCGTGGCCATTTAGACAAAGTTCTTAGAGAAGATAGGCATGCGATAATAGCTATTTATTTCTTACTGTTTTAAAGAGGATGTTTTAAGCAGGAGATCCATTTAGAAATCTTTACATTAACATGGTTGAATGAAAATGTCAACTTGTACACATTTCAGTGAGTTTCATGCCATCTTCTAAATCCACTGCACATTATACCTTAATCTTATTTTAGCTGTATGGATCTTCAGTTGAAAATTAAATTGAGGAACAGATTGTAACACAGAAGTTAAAAAACACACTTTTTTTTTTATTAAAAAGAAAACAACTTTACTGTTTATTAAAGTGCAGCTTTGGGGCATGGTCTTACAGCAGGCATGTTTGAGGAGAGCAAGGACTGGAAACAGAAGCACGTACCCCTCACAAATGGAAAAAAATCCTCTCAAGATAGGGAACATCTTAATACTAAAGAAGTAAGAGTATTCTCTTTTAAAAACCAAACAGTGTGAGAGGTTCTGGACTAATGTTCTGTACTCAGACAATAGGAAAATCAGGCCTCAAAACCTGTCTGTGATTATTATTTTTTTTTCAATTTGATTTCCTTTTATTTGAGTCAAGAAGGCATTAAAAGGCATGGAGGCAATTTAGGGGCCCATGTCAACCACAGTTTCCAAAATCACATAACTAAACGTACGTTTTCTCTTTCTAAGAAGTCAAAGCTTTGATAAAAATTTTAAGCTGATGGAGTACCAGAAGCTACTGCATACATCCCATGGAGGGAATGTCTGTTAATAATCTTATATTTTTATTTTCCTCCCATATGCCTCAGCTGATCCTTGCTCAAGAAGCTATATCTGAAGAAAATAGGTTTCTAGGCATGAAAGATGAAAGAACAATTAGACTTTTAAAAATTCAACACTTGAGGTGGTTCCCTTTCTTAGAGACACAGTCAGAATGCAAGTAGTAACAAAAGCAACTCACTTAGGTAGTGCCAAAATTAACCAGCGGGAGTTTACATTTAGAAACAGTGCAACCATTTACATTTAGAAACAGTACGCTTTCCCGGGGATTCTGTTTGGAAGTATAATGGTGAATGTTGGGTCCATATCACACACGTACTGTTACTGTGCATATGACACTCTGGGGAAGCATATGAACAAGATTAATTAGGTACTAAATTCTTTCTTATTATCAAAAACATTTTTACTTAAGAGCCTAATCAGAAAAGGAAAAAAATGACTATACTGTTCAGCAGTAAATACATACCACAATAGGGCTGGGTCTCAATCTGCTATCTGCAATGGGTTGCAAATACTAAAAGCAGTACTAAAAGCCATGCAGCTACCTTTTGGAAATAAATCTTCCAGTAACACTATTTTAAAATAAATGAATTAATTATATTCTTTATTATTATTGATAGATTTATACTTATCCTATTTTATGCTTTCTGGGTATATGACTTCCTGAGGGTACAATTTTATATTTCTAGATAATATATTCATTTTTAAAATGTGTTCAAAAATTGATTTAATTGTTGTTCCCCAACACACCTTGCACTGAATTGAAGTTTATACATTTTATTTTTATTATTCTTAAAGTTAATCTTAAAATATTAATACCTATACTTTATTTAGCAATGATTAATATTAATCTTTTTTCTTTTCTCTCCCTCCCTCCACCCAGCATTTAGTTCTGTGTAACAGTTTGAACTTGCCACTGCCTTCTTATCTTATATCTGAGGTTGTAGGTTGAATTCTACAATTTGTTTTTCCCGAAAACTTTGCCTAATACTGATTAACTTCCTGGTACATATTGTTGAATTAGAGCTGTAAGCTCGTGCTCCTAGGGCATTATCTGAGAGAATTCTGTGAGGCTTAAGAAGAGGATGTGTGGGGGCGCCTGGATGGCTCAGTGGATTAAAGCCTCTGCCTTCAGCTTGGGTCATGGTCGTGGGGTCCTGGGATCAAGCCCCGCTTTGAGCTCTCTGCTCGGCAGGGAGCCTGCTTCCTCCTCTCTCTGCCTGCCTCTCTGCCTACTTGTGATCTCTGTCTGTCAAATAAATAAATAAATACAATCTTAAAAAAAAAAAAGAAGAAGAAGATGTATGGATGTGTTCTCCCGAAGACTATTATAGTAGGTGTCTTGACAAGGCTGTTAACCAGCCTAGGACGGCCTTTTATGGGAACCCTCAGCACTGGAGTGTCTGGACAACACAGATAGTGACATTTCAATACCAACATACAACAGGATAGATTTTGTTATGAATTCCTATGGGGAGACTCTTTTTTTTCTACTTGGAGCCTAAATCAATCAGATAAGCTTTCTTTCTCCTTTCCCCTTCCCTATCCTATTGCTAGGAGTGCATCCTTTCAATAGCTCTGTCCTTACATAAAATAAGGCATGGCTCTTGTTCCATATAGAGCCCTGCTTCCCTTTCTCCACCAGATTCTCCTTGTTTTTTTAAGACTAGCCAGTGCCTCCTAAATAACCCAAACTTCGGGACTACTTGCCCCTTGGCTTTTCACTCTCCTCTCTCATTTCAGGGTCTATAGATAGGGGTAAGAATTTAATAAGAAATGTTTGTTTTAATGATCAGCTGTCCAAACACTTCATTTTATAGCTGACAACAATGAAAAGCACAACTGTGGAGTTTTACTGACTTAACCACAAGCAGATGTTTGTCTGATGGGGAAGTAATTGGGAGGTTACTGGTAATATTAATTGACAACATTTGTAACATTTCTGGCATATAATGCACACTCAAAATAGGTCTCTTCCCCCTCTGTTGTCATTTCTCTAGTCACCCAAAGTTTTATGCTTGTGAGCAGCAATAGGAAAGAGCACTACCCTCATCCAGTTCTCGTTGTCAGTTAATAATATAATGAATAATAGGTTTTCTTCTTTTTCTTAGTTTATTTCTAGCCCCCCAAAGAAATCAAAAGTCTAGTGTTATGATTCATTTACATAGAACTTGTCCAAGCTCCTGTTAGACTAATTGGAATGAGAACCAATCAAATTTTGCATTACCTGAGAATAGCTATAATTTTAAAATACATGTATCTAAATGTAATTTAAATTTTCTTTAAACTTACATTTAAGTACTTGGCACATTGACCTTGTAGCAATAAGACTGTATAGCAGAAATGTAATACGGTATTACAGGTATCTGAATGTTAGTCTACGTGTACACAAATTCATAGTTAATGAAAAATGGTATAGAAAAGACATTATATAAGCCTTTTTTTTTTCTTTTCTTATTTAAGACTCACCTGTCTTAGTTGAACAGGCTGCAACTTTAAGATAGAGTTGAATTGTATGATTGGATTCTCTTTTTAATTGCTCTGTAACAGACTTCACAGAACCATGTCAAATTTAAGAAGAGTTACAAAAGAGAGTTTCACCTCAGTTGTACCTGTCACAAAGAGAGCTGTTGAAACATGGATAATGGGCGTGTGCCCTGGGTTTCTTTGATTTAATTGCCTGAGGTCTCCTCTAGTAATGCATCTGGCTAAGGTTTTCAGAGAGAAAGTTGCTAGACTGTAGAGCTATTTAATAAAAACCTTTCTGACTGACTTTCAAGATACTCAGCCTCCCCAAAGACAGGAAAGCCTAGTTTGAAAGAAAAAAAATAGATTAATTGATCTTCATGTGAAACTTTCTAGATAACGAGACAGATATTAACCTTTCTGAAAATTCAGAGTTAAATCCTCACTGCTTGAAATATGTTGCTTTTATAAAGCTAAATATCCATGAAATGAACTTGAACATTATGGAGTACAAACAAGGAGATCATTATTTTATCATCAACTTTATTAACACAATTTGTTAAAGGTCTTGGCTGTGGTACAGGGAGTACTAAGTGAGGTACTACAGGGAATTATAAGGGAAAAGCTGTTTGGCCCAACTAGATATTTTAGTCCCAAGAAGGACCTCTGGAAGTCCTGAGAAAGAGGAGCTAACTTCACTGAGCCAAGGGAATTTAAAAAGGAAATAACCACCCTGTTTTCACTGTAATTGGTCCCTTTGAGTCCAGCTTTGCCTGAAGCAGATATAATTTCAAAAGGAGGCGGACAACTCACTTGGGTTCTTCTTTAGAGGATCTGAGGAGAAGCATGGGCTTAAAGTCTGGGGACATACTCCTTGGAGCTTTTCCTGTCGTTGAGGCAGGATCTCTGTTTAGCTCAGAGGAGATCTTGGACTGTTCTTGAATCTTTTATTTTTACACTTTCATCTCTTAACTGAGTTTGCTGAGTCCAGTTGTATAAATATCTGAATAGTGACTTTTAAACCCTATGCTTAATTGTTAACGCAGAGAAGGAAGCACGATTGTAAATAGACACAGAACGTGGCATATCTCTATCAGTGCATATCTATGCATCTATCTACTAAAAATAAATAAGCTATTATAAGTTGTTGATTAGAAAATGCAATTATTTCCAGAATATAACTCTTTCTTCCCAGAAGATCATGAAAATAAAACAAAGATTTATTAAACACCTGTCTAAAAAGAGCAACACGCCAGATATTATTAAGGATACAAACATGAAAGCATGGTCCATGGCTGTACTTAAAGTGTACTTAAAGTGTACTTAAGTACCATGAAGTACTTAAAATATAATAATGGACACAAAATGACTTTAACACATGACAGACATTGATGAGTCCCACAAGAAAGAAAAGACAATTTCTGTACTAATTTAGAATGAATGGTATTTCTTAAACTTTGAGTATCAGAATTTCTGGGACCTTGCACCTTATGCAGATTTGTATTCACTCCTGTTCTAGGACAGACCTAGAATTTGCAATGTTAATTACATCTCTAAGCGATTGTAATGATTGGTCTGCAGACCACAATTGGAGAAACATTCAGTAAGCATAAATATTATTTATGGCTAAGGATGACGAAGAAACAGTTTTCATGGAACATGTAGGACTTTTGTTGGACCTCAAACTAGTATTTTAACAGAATGGAGATGGGGAAAGAGGACAATCCAGACAATCCAGACGATAGAAATAGTATGAAGAGGGCACCTGGGTGGCTCAGTGGGTTAAGCGGCTGTCTTCAGCTCAGATCATGATCTCAGGGTCCTGGGATCGAGTCTCGCATCGGGCTCTCTGCTTGGCGGGGAGCCTGCTTCCCCTTCCTTCTCTGCCTGCTTGTGATCTCTCTCTCTCTCTCTCTCTCTGTCAAATAAATAAATAAATAAAATCTTTTAAAAAAGAAAAAAAAAAAAAAGAAATAGTATGAAGAAATGCATGAAGGAGGTATTCTCAGAGACTGTCCCTGAAACTGATAGCCACTGGCAGAACTGCAGAAAACCAGAGTTGTATTGATTTAGGGAGTCACCCAATAATTAATATCTGAAGTGCCCAATCCAACTTGGCTACTCTGACTTCTTTTGTTAACTCAACTTTTGTTTTGGAGAAAGAGACAAGATGGGAGAGCTCATGGGAGGAGAGGATGGCAATAAATATAACATAATATATTTAATGAAAATATAGCTTGTCTGGGGGTGCCTGGGTGGCTCAGTGCATTGAACATCTGTCCTGGGCTCAGTTCATCCCAAGGTCCTGGGATCAGCTCCCTGCTCAGCGGGGAGCCTGCTTCTCCCTCTCCCTCAGCTTGAGACTCTCCCAGCTTGTGCTTGCTCTCTCGCTCTCTCTGTGTCAAATAAATAAATAAAATATTTTTTTAAAAATATAGCTGCCTGAGTTTTGTTATCCAAGTGAATATCATTAAGGAAATGTTTACCATCTCACTCTCTTGGCAGCCATTTGTAAGATGGAGATGGTATCCTTCTACCTGTGGTGGTCTGTCCCCTTATTAGGGAGAAAAGGATTTTCTTGGTCAGGCGGCTGGTCAGTGAACAGTGCTCACTTACTTGTCTTTTTTTTTTTAAACTCAGGAATTGCTCTTGCACTAGATTTGCTTCTGTTCTAAAAGGAAGCATAGCATCAGTGTCATAAGGTTAAATGGATTAAATAAGTTAACATTTGCAAATTACTTGCAATGGCAGTCATTAATGTAAAATAAACAATGGGACAAAGCAAAGCGAAAAGGAACTTCTTGGTTTCTGTCTGTATCTCTTTAGAACTGCGTAAACTGCTGCCTAGACTAAATTCAATTCTTGCTACCATACATTTCCCTTTAGTTCTTAAACCATTTTCAAGTTCTGTTGTTCCTGGTTCAACCCCACATTCTGACAGTGAGTGACGCTTTGCCTACCGCAGTATTTCTGAAACCTGGTCATGTTAACTCTTCCATTTATAAAGAAGGGCGTTCTAATTTCATGCCTACAACCTTTCTTTGTTCCACTTTGTTGGGTCAGAGAGGAAGGTGTTATTAATACTTTTTTCTCTTGCTTCCCATTTCTGCCTCTGCTAACGTCCCTTAGTGCCTGTGCTGGATATTTTCCATCTACTCCACAAGATCCGCTCTCCTAACGCCATCCCCGTGTCCTAGCGGCTGACCTTCACAGACTGCGGCACCGGACCTCCTTGTACTTGGGTCTGAGCAATAGAAAGCCCTTGCAAGGGATCGGAGTGTTCCTCGCGGAATGTCCTCGACAAAGGAGCGCTTATATGAGCCAAAGAGACAGAACTGTATACATTTCTAGAAGAAGAAGAAAAAAAGATTTTTAAATGCTGTTGCTTTTTATTTAGTGTCATTTGGGAGCTCTTCTCCTTAGCCTTCCCTCCATCTCTCATGTATCTGTTGGTATAATACAAGGAACTTGAGCTTGTCCCAACACAAAAGAGCTCCCTTGCTTTACAAGGTGCAACAGAACCTAAGGTCGTTCCTAAAAAAAAGAAGAAAAAAGAAAAGAAAAAAAGCGTTGCAGATGCCTCTTGAACCAACTCTGCTCTCTTTTTCTTAGATCTGTCTTTTCGTGCTTGAGGGGAAAAGGTCAGCATATGGAGCTAGCTTACCTGTTAAAGAGGGCAAATTTGTGTTACCTGCACTGTTATTCTAAATGCTAATCCCCACGCCAGAAACTACTAATCAAACCGCACTGTTTTTCTCTAAACTATGTTCTGCATCCGCATCCTTCCCAACACATTCAGCCAGCCACTCCCAGCCCATCAGAATCGGGATTCAAGGTGTTCAAGGGGGAGTATATTTTTCATCCCTTCTAAGAATAGAGGAACAAAAAGAGCTCCCAAAGGTCATCCATGGTGTGGTTTAGCTCACTACAGAAGGAAGAATATATATGAATTTGGAACCATCATTCTAACAAATAGCAGAGTTTTTCTTTTTTATAATTTTGGAGAAATGTTGGGTTAAATTAAACAGCCTAAGCAATTTAGAATTTTGTATGTGTTAATATGCATTGCTCATCTTCAACAGATGAGAGCAGTCTATAGCTTGAATTAATCAGCTTTATTTTGGTTGTAAGTGAGGGAACTCCAGGTGGAATGAGTTTAGTGGGGGAAAGACAGTTTATGGATACCAAACTACAAAAATGCATGACAAAAGTAAGCAGCAGTTCAAAGCAGACATGGAACCAAGGAGAGTGATACTGTCAGGGTTTTTTCCATATCCTTTTTCTGCTTCTGTCAGTTTTATTTTATTCTTCACTCTTTTTAGACTGGCTTTTTCTCTGTGTCATTGAACATTCCACTAAAATTTCCAAACTAACATCTCAGGGCTTTGCCAAAGAGAGAGAGAGATTGCTTCATTTTTTTTTTCCCCAATTAAAACAATAAAAGAAGGAAGCACACAATGGGCTTATTTTGGGAAATGCCTTGGATGTAGAATGTTATAATGGTCAACCCTTAGTTCCATAATGGTCAATGTTGAAGAGCTCAAAATTGAAAAACAAAGTGCTTTTGTAAAGAGCAAAAGCTATTGGACAGACAAAATTTATTGGATTTTTTTTTTAACAGAATATCTTATAAGGACTTCTAGTTTCCTAAATATCCTCTAAAAAATGTTGGTTAATTTTAAAGATAGCTCTCAGAATATTGAAATGGTAGGACATAGTTTCTAGAGAAATCATACATGCAGAATTCCAGCCATATTAGGTACATCTAGACTCAGCCAAACAAAGCAGTGGTTTTCCATACTTGCTTAAACAAAATTTTCACTCTCTTTAGCCATTTTATGTCTTTATAATATTTTCATTGATTATCAATTTCTTTCCTTTTTACTTACGCAAATTTCCCCTAAACTTTTGGCAATGCTCTGATTGTGGGAAACTCACTGCTGAGTGAACATTTAATGTCTCTAAGTTTTTATTCAATGCTATTTTACAATTATCTGGCAAAATTGCAGGTTACTTTAAATTGTCATCTTTGTATGTGTACATGGAGTGTATGTGAGTCTGTATGTGTGCACAGATACAGACTGTGTGTGTTGGGGGTGTGCTATGTGCATAAACTGAGGGCATATAACTCAATCAGCAGGTTCTGTCATAGATCACAGAGAAAGATGGGGTCACAAGATGGGGCTTGGAAATTAAGAACAACTTACAAATTATCTTACCTGTATGAAGTTATTGTTACTGATGAGAGTGTATTGTTTTGGTGACCATAACTATGTTCTGTAGTAGATGATCTGTCCTGGCAGGGGAAAAAAAAAAAAGGGCATTTTTCTCCTTTAGTTATTTCTGCCTTACTTTTTAGGGAATTTGGATATTGTTTTCCCAAATTTTGGTGCTTGAATTGTCAACCGTGTTTTCCATTGGTTATTCCAAAATGAGAATCAAACCAAAGTTATGCAAATGCACACATATTATTTGACAATTAAAGAGTGTATCATTTAGGATTAAGGATGAGTTGAATGAAAAAGAATCACCAAAATATTGGTGATTTAAAGAAAATAGAGCTTAATTCTCTGCTATTTGAATTAAGTCTACAGGCAAGTAGTCCTGGTCAGATGTGAATCTTCCATACTAAGGAAAGGTTATTTGTCCTTTCATTAATGGTTACTTGCAGAAGTTCTAATTCCATAGTACAAATTGAATTTCAGGCAGCAAAAAAGACATTCAGTCTTTTAAAGGGTGTTCTCAAGAACTGTTATACAACACTTCTACTTTAGTAGAGCCTAATCCCACATTCTTATGATTGACCTTCTTTATTATTTATTTACTAGTTGAATAAATATTTGACACCCTATACAATATCTAGAATGTTGACAATGAATTATAAGTTATATAATTGTCAAAGTCAATTCCCTACAGTCCAGTCATTCCCTGATTGAACAAATTTGTGTGTCTTGACCTTTG
This sequence comes from Martes martes, assembly GCF_963455335.1. Lineage (NCBI taxonomy): Eukaryota > Metazoa > Chordata > Mammalia > Carnivora > Mustelidae > Martes > Martes martes. The sequence goes on along the minus strand of NC_137891.1, from coordinate 28,140,801 downwards.
CAACTAAAGTTAGTTTCCAGACCGTGGTGAGTTTACCGAGGCACTGTTTTACAGGGATGCCTCCCCAAACCTGGCTAGCTGGATTTTTTTTTCTGGTGATATCTGCAGTTCTAAATAACTCTCTTCAAATTCAACATGTCATAATCTTTTGGGTGCAAATGCCAACTTTGTAACCAGGCGTATCTACATTTACCTAACACATTTGAGATGACCAAGTTCGTTATTTACAAAAGAACAAAAAAATATATATATATATAAACATGACATTTATAGGTGAATTGATTAGGTACAGGACAAAATACCTAATTCTGATACCAGAAGTAACTTGGATCAGTGAGTCATCACCTAGTTAGAAAGTCATATTGTGACTTTCGAGATGGTAGTTTTACTATAGTCTTTATTCTCTGCAATTCAAAGTGAAGTAGAAGTTTATTAATCTGATAATTTCGTGATGTCAGCCTTCAGATTAGCGTCCAAATATTTGGAAGCTAATAGATTCATTACATTCCAAATAGCATAGATATAATGGAAAGATCCTTATTTTTCCTCCCATACACATGCTCGTTTTCCTTAAATTAGAATTTGTGGTTCTTTGATCTTCTTAGGAAGGTTCCTTCCAGCTTCAGGATATGTGGATATGTGGATTAAAATTTGTTGGTTTTTACTGTCCCTCACATCAAGCAACATCCAAGTCAAGGGCAGCAAACTTTTTTCCTATCACAAGTAAACTTATTTATTTTGTGCTTTTAGGGTAGATTTGTTCTTAATAGTTTCTTTTAGATGTGCAATTATTTTTGAAGAATTTCCCTTTTTCTTTTTGAAATAACTGTAGGACATTTATCTTAGAAATCAGATGAATTAAAATTAATTGAGTTTTGGGAATTAGAGAATTTAAAGCATAAATTGAATGACTGAAGACATCTCTAGGTAGTAATTTCTAACTTGAATTATGGTTCCAAGGATTGAAAACGGCACGTGATGTAAATTCACCATGTGAGCAAAGGACAGAACATAAATGCAGAATGAGTTCCAGAAGTGAGTAAAACATTATATATTTGAAAAAGGTTGACAAAACTTACTATAAATTGTAGGAATCCAGAAGTCATAAATTAAGGCAGTGTAAAATGTTCAAAACATCTCTGGCTATAGCTTCATTGAAAATACAGTCCCACTGGGATGCCTGGGTGGCTCAGTTGGTTGGGCCGCTGCCTTCGGCTCAGGTCATGATCCCGGGGTCCTGGGATCAAATCCCACATTGGGCTCCTTGCTCAGCAGGGAGCCTGCTTCTCTCACTGCCTCTGCCTGTCATTCTGCCTGCTTGTGTGTACTCTCTCTCTGACAAATAAATAAATAAATAATCTTTAAAAAGAGAAAATACAGTCCCACCTTAGGACTGTTAGCTGCCAATTCAGAAAATATTCTTTCATTTGAAGAAGGGGGTAACCAAAAATAAATAAATTAATTAAAAAGTATGTCTTCCCTACAGGTAGGATCCTTATGTGTACAGGTGCTGGAAGACTATAGCTGTGTGAAGATGGAACATGTCCCATGAAGTGGACATGAAATCTGCCCTGATAAAAAGTCTATGGTTTTTAAAAGTGAGCATCACTGTTCTTCTCCATTGTTGCAAATGGGTCCTTTTGTGCATTCAGCAAATGCCAATGATCACTTAATAAATATTCAGTTTCTGGAGATTAAAAGGAGGTAGAAATGTATTTCTTTTCCTTCAGATCCTTAGTACCAAGTGGTAGGTATCGGAGAAGGCAAATCCTGCCTAATGTACAAAGATTTAATAGCAAGAAAGCACAAAACAGTCTTACGACCTGTTCAGTAGGTCTCTCCCTTGAATATTTTCACTGGAAATTTGTATGAAGACTTAAGTTCAAGGTGGACTTACAGATTCTTCAGGACAAAACTGGCCAGCCATATAGTGAGGTCAGGTATACATTCTCTGTGAATTTGGATGCAGAAATGTCTTAGCTTACAGTTACTACAATAACACTACATAACAGACACAAAATCTGAATGGCATAGAAAGAAAACCTAAAAAATATATACTTAGTTCAAGCTTTTTATATTATCAGGTGGAGGTGGCTCTGCTTTAAGTTATGGCTGAACTTGGCTCTTAGCTAAGATATAATTTGGTCTGGGGCACAAGATATTAGAGAAGCTGTTACCCGGGGGAAGCTCATCTTAAGGAAATAGTAGAGGCCGAGAGGGCAAGCTTAACTGCCCAGGTGCTTTTTAGGCCTTTGGTTATGTGACTCACACTAATATTCTACTGGATAAAGTAAGGTATGGCCAAATCAGTAATGAAGGGGTAGAGAATCACACTCCTCTTTAGTGAGAGAAACAGCAATGTCAGATGGTGAAAGATGTAGGTATAGGGAAAGGTGAAAAATTGGGCTACAGTGTAGCCCAAGGACCAAGGTTATAGAAATTCAAGAACTGCATGCCTTGCTTGCCAAATTCTTATACCCAATATTAAGAAAATAAGGTTTGTACTATCTTCTTAATCAAACACTTTTTTTGGAACATCACTATTTCACTAATAAAAGTATTGCTCCTAGGGGCACCTGGATGGCTCAGTCAGTTGAGCATCTGCCTTTGCCTCAGGTCATGATCCCAAGGTCCTGGGATCGAGCCCCTTGTCGGGCTCCCTGCTCACTGGGGAACCTGCTTCTCCCTCTCCTCCCTGCTCATGTGTTCTCTCTCGCTATCTCTGTCTCTCTGTCAAATAAATGAATGAATATCTTTAAAATAAAAAAAATATATATTGCTTCTAACCCCCTCTTGCAAATTAACAAACTCTCTGGTATAGATTTCCACAGTGATATCAGAAATGTTAAATAATACTTTTTGGAGTATTGATGCCTCCTTAAGGTATTTCATACACTGTCAAAATAATCTTAGTGTTGTGGACACACGTATGTCACATCCTTTATGCTGGACTATGTTTAATAGAAGTTGACACACAGACCATACAAGAGCTGCCAAGACTTTCCATGAAGTAATGGTACCTGGCTTTTGTAAGGCAGTCCCACCTATGTTCTAGGAAATTGGTCCCTCAGATTTTAAATTGTATATGCTTGGTTGAAGAGAATTTCAAACTTTTTAATAACTTGTTTTGAGCAAAATTATGGGTTCTGGTTCACTATTTCTTGAAATTCCTTTCTATAATTCATTCTCTTTTTACCCTCACTTGGCCTTGGTTGGGTACCTGGTGTTACCCATTCCTAAGGTCTGACCATTCTGACATCGTACCAATTGGTTAACAACTAGCCTAGAAACAACTACAAAGTTTTAAAAACCAATGGTAATGTCGGAACTACATAAAATGTCTTCTAATAAAAAATTTACCCTGGAGGGAAACAGAATTTCTATCCCAGCTAGTTAGCTTGAGATTGAAAAGGTGAGGAGATCAATCTCTCAGAAATGAGTGGCAATTCTTGACTGCAATCATCGGGAAGGAGAACTCTGAGTAAGTTGAAAAAATATTCACATGAAAATTGCTCTCCTGATGCTTCCCAATGCTGGTAAGGGAGGCCAAGCAGGCAATCATGCAAGGAAAGTTAATTGCCTATGAGGCTTGCAGCAGAAGAATAAGCCAGAGGGAAATCATTGGATTGGAATCCAAATATAAGTTTTCAGAAAGGAAATTAGTGAATGATAATAAAGTCAAACATAGGGAAAGAAAGCCTGTAAAATACTACTGAAGTGGTAACAGACACTTGAAATGTTTCTAAATATAAGGAAACTATGCCCTTAAGTTATAATCCTATTTGTATCCTAATACACCTGTTAGTGGACAAAATGAGACTATGGTTATTTGAACAATAAAGATGTGAAGCAAAGGATTTACTAGAATCCATGGAGTGAAGGTATGAATCACAAAACAGAATTTCTTTGAAGAGAGGTGTCTGGCAATTATTATTTGAACTATTAAGGAAAATAAAACTATGTGTAATATTTCTGAACAGTAGTGATATCATTGCAATATATCTCCAAAGAAAAAGTATGCTGAAGTTTTTAATAGAATATGTAAGAAGTCCCTGAGGTTCATGGGCTTTTTCCAAAATCTCTAGAAATTTTGATTTCTATCAAAATCACTGATACAAATTATAGTGAAATATTAGGTGTATTTATTGTGGAGTATTCTTTATTTTGTCTTTCATGACACCTTAAATTCTTTTGACTCTTGTCTTTAAAAAAATGAAACAAGTGATTGTTTGTGAGCTAATATTGTTTTTAATCTATAAAAATAAGTTCTAAGATGTAAGAAGTTATTATTGCCTATCAATTCAAAGGTCAAAATGTTTAATAAAGTGTACAGGCTGTGTGTATGTGGGGACAGAGGATAAAAAATGTATACAATTATGTAAATTTATAATTAGAAGCTTCAATGTCATCTACTTTAACCACTTCATATAAATATGAGAAAACCACTCTTAGATAAATTAAGTACTTTGCACAAGTCAGAATTTTCAGTTAGATATTAGATCTTTGGCCTCCTTATCAAGTGCTCCCGAACTCCAGAATTCCCAGTAACATTCTAACAAGAGAGAAATGCCTCATATAGATATTAAATGAAATATAAAAGTCTTAGCCAATTGCAAATTTAGAAATATTTTTATAAATATTTTATAAATATGAATATTAAATGTAAATATTCTCTGGAACAAAAATGAAAAGAAAATAATTTTTTAAAAGATTCTATTTATTTATTTGAGAGAGAGAGAGAGAGAGCATGAGAAAGGGGAGGGTTAGAGGAAGAAGCAGACTCCCCGCCAAGCAGGGAGGCTGATACGGGACTCGATTCTAGGACTCCAGGATCACGACCTGAGCCGAAGGCTGTCGCCCAACCGACTGAGCCACCCAGGCACTCCCAAAATAAAATTTTTAAACTAAAGAGCAACAAAAGTGTAGCTCTTCACACTAAAATGTATAAGACAAAGCTACATTATTCTGAAGAAAATAAATAATTTAAATTGTCCATTGCTAAAGAAAAATGTTGCTATTCGAGGACTGAATTACCCATTTTAAAGATTTAGGGAGAAGGGCATGGGTGGTTCAGTAGGTCTGACTCTCGATGTTGGCTTAGGTCAAGAACTCAGGGCCATGAAATCTAGCTTTAGATTGGGCTCCTCGCTGAGCAGAGTCTGCTTGTCACTCTCTCTCCTCTTTCTGCCCCTGCCTCATTCATGTTCTTTCTCTCTCTCAAATAAATAAATGCAATCTTTTAAAAAAATAGATTTAGGGAAACAATAATGTGAATCAAGTTATAGGAGAATTTGAAAACCCACAGGAAAAATGAAAGAATAGATACATTCTGAAATTGATTCTCAGAAAACAAAAACAACAAAATTTACATAGTGATTAAAAAATAAGAAGCCTATAAAGATTAAGGAGTGAGTTTGGAAACATAACTGTATAGAGGAAATTAAAATGAATTATAGAACCTATGAAACAATGAAGAATTGAAACGTCTAGAGAAAATAAATTATTTCAAATAATTTTGAAATAATTATTTCAAAGTAAAATAAAAATATAAATAAATAAATAATACATAAATAAAAATAAAAAAATTATTTCAAAGTAAAATTTCAAAACAAAAACATTTCTTATCAATAAAGACATAAAAATGAGGAGCTTTATGACTTTTTTGTGAATATTACTGAAGGTTGACACATTCCTATGCTTTTTGTTTCCTTCATAATGAATAGCAGACCATAAAAGGGTAACAACTAAATATAAATAATATAATTTCAGGGAGTGAATAAGACTATGAAGGAAACAAAAGCAAAGTAAGAAACTGAAATGGACATATGGTGAGGCTATTGTAGAGGCGGTTTTGATCAAATGCCTCTTCCAAAAAAACAAAACAATATTCAGACAAAGATCTGATGTGAGATGTAATCTATGTAAAGATCTGGGGAAGAGCACTGTGTGAGGCAGAATACCTGAAACACTGTCAACAAGGAGATGTCAGACAATGAGGCCGAAGTGCCATCAGCCTCCAGGCCAAAGCCAGGCCTTTTAAGTCACAGTAGATTCTATTCTAAGTATTATAGAAAACAATTTTTATGTTTTAAGAATGGTGATGTAATCTAATTTACATTTAAAAATATTATTCCAAGTGTTTGAAAAAGAACTGAGTGAAGGATGACCCGTGGCACAGTTAAGGGGCTCTTTTGTTTTTTTTTAAGATTGATTGATTGATTGATTGATTGGAGAGAGAGAGGGTGGGGAGGGGCAGCAACAGAGGGAAAGTGAGGGAGAGAAGGAAACTCCCTGCTGAGCCTGGAGCTGGACTCTGGGTTTGATCCTACCACCCTGAGAAAGGGAAAAAAAAAAAAGAAAGAAAGAAAGAAAGAAAGAAAGAAAGAAAGAAAGAAAGAAAGAAAAGAAAAGAAAAGAGAGAAAAGAAACATATTTTCAATATCTGTAGTCCAATAGTGATGTTTCATCTTTTATGATTTTAGTAATTTGTATCTTTTCTTTTCTTAGACAGTCAATTTTGTTGATATTTTCAAAGAAACAAATTTTATTTCATTGATTTTTTTGTTTTGTTTTCTGTTTTTTTTATTATTGTAGTTTTTTATTATTTCCTTGTATTTTTTTTATTATTTCCTAATTTTTTTCATGCTTTGGGTGTAGTTGGATTATTGGAGAGAAGGTGTGTTGATCTACTCACTCCATTATGCCAGGAATGAATCTCAAGTTAAAGTAGAGATGTATCATTTCAGACCTCATTAATCAGAATCTCTGGAGGGGCTTCCACTGAGTGTGTACTTCATAAAATTCCCATGAAGAATCCAATGCTCACCAAAATTGAGATACAATTATATTTGGCAGTATGAATTTGGTTGTCTGTATTCAGAAGCAATTACGTTCATATTCCTGACATAAGATAATCAAGCTTAAATGATACCCTAGGTAAAGAATCAACTTTACATATATATATATATATGTGTGTGTGTATATATATGAAAATTTCAAAATGACAAATAATATTATCATATCAGTTTTCTAGAACACTCAGAAAACCAATTCACATGTGAAGTCAAATTGTAATGAAAAGGTGGTTTGACATGAGTAAGTAATTAGGACAGAGTAGGCTAAGTAATTGATTGATGATTAATTTGATTAGGTTTTGAGAGCTTGAAATCTCCTTTTCCCCTTGATGATTACACCTGACATAGGAAATTCAAATATCCAAAGTAATCAGGCACTCTTCAATGAACAGTATTAGAAACATACTGACAGCTCTTTCTCTTTGGTTGTTCCTATTCTAGATTCCCTTCAGGTCTTTAATTAACAAGCTTGATTTAAATACAAGATTCGTTTTAGTTACATGAGTGGATTTGCACATATACAAAGTCTTCACAGACACATATTTAAAATCTCCATTATAGGCTCTTTCTGTATGGACCCTCATTATCAAACGATATAAAGACTAGAGAAAAGAACATCTTCATGACTGATGTTTTGGCAGCATTCTAGATAAAGGTTGAGAGAAGACTATGACATTACTTTTTCAACATTGGATAAGGACCAAAATAATCTTGATGTTACAGTTTTAGATCTGACAGAAGACTTCAGTGTAACCTTATAAATACTATTAAGGTACTCTAAAAGAGAGAGAGAAGGAGACTCGTGTAACCTTATAGGTATCTGGCTTTAGTCTCCACTCAGATCAAAGTTCTCTCCCTGGCCTTCAGGCTGGCAAAGGTAGCGTTTGAGTTGATACAGTCTCAAATAGTCATGAAAGTAGTATACATATTCCACACAATTATTTGGACAATTTTAGCACAGTAACCCCCACCCCATACTTTTGCCTTTGTTTTCTTTGTTTCATTGCAAGAGATTTGGGCCTCCCCTTCTTAGATAACTGGCTCCATCCCTGTCTTAGTTCGGGCTGCCGTAACAAAGTACCATAGACCAGGTGGTTCTAAACAACGGAAATTTATTTCTCATAGTTCTGGAAGCTGGGAGGTGCTGTCGCATGTGGGGCCCAGTGTCTGGCGGGGCCCAGTTTCTGGTTCATAGGTGATTATCTTTTCACTGTGTCCTCACATGGCAGAAGGGACAAGTAAATGAATTCTCTGGGATCACAAATCCCATTTATGAGGTCTCTATCCTCATAAGCTAATCACCTGCCAAAGACTCCAGCTCCGAATACCATCACACTGAAGATTAGATTTGAACACACGAATGTTAGGGAACACATTCATTTAGTATATAACAGTCCCTGACTTGACTTTGTGTGTATGTAGATACCGGAATGCTCCTGTGACCATATACACCTGCTGATTCTGCTGAGAATCTAAGGAAGAACAGAATGATTACATTTGCGTTGGAAAGGACAATTAACATTTATTTTTCTTTTTTAAGCAAGGAATCTTTAGAAGCAGTGGAATTCAGTGTGTTCTTGAAAAATAATTGCCATGTTTGTTGTAGTAAAAAGTCTACAATAGGGCTGTTTTCACATGCGCGCAGATTTATTTATACAGGATTTCCTGCTACCAAAGCAAGTTTCCTTCAACTAAATTACACAGAGACAATGCTTAAAAGACTCCAGAGAGAACAATCCCAACTCAGTAATTCCCAAGCAGCTTTCCCTATGGTGATTCATAGTCCATACCCTAGCAGTGTTTCACTCAGCTGATTGTTGCTAAGCAACAAATAGGGGATAGGGGTTAAGCTTCTAGAATCACTTACACGTTAATTATAAGTGAGTAACATTAGAATAATGCAAGTTATAATAATGAAGGGTATTACATATGTTGTCACAGTATGCGTTTTTTTCCTACCCAAGAAGAGAAAGACCTGTGTGCTACTTGTCATGGTGAAATGACATTTCATTAGCATTTGGAGGTACCAAGGGAGTAGGTTTTAAGAGAAACAATTAGGTGTTTTATAGCTATCTCTTCCTTTCTCAAAAGTTTTCTTTCCTAATTGCTATTGACTTTGCATTCTTTGAACTACTGAAGCTAACAATAGCGTAAGTAGGTGTTAAAGTTTCCTAGTTAGGAAGTTGCTGAAGTGTTTTTGATGATTTCATGACTGCCAAAGACTTTTAAATGCAAGGGAATTAAAAACCATTAAATGCAAAGAAATTAAAGACCAATTTCTTTGTTCCCCACATTTAGAGATCTCGATCAGAATTTAATTTTCCCACCAGGAAAAAACAATGTTCTAAAATCATAATTCATCTCCATCCACGTTTGTGAAAGTGCTTGCACTGCTATCTACAGTCACTCTCTTTTGTGAAGTTGTATTACTCTTTAACTTTCTTTTCTTTCTAAGTGAAAAACTCTGGGATACGTGTTAGCTTAAGCAAATACCCTTTTGGTCCTATGGTAGCATGCCAATATTTGGCCATTAAAACAGACTATGGAAAACCTGAAATGTTGTCAGCGGTGAGCTGCCAGTAGGCGTACTTATTCAGACTGGAAAAGCCATTTTAGTAGTTCTGTGTAGACCCCTCAGTCAGCAAAACTTGTATGTGAATGATTTTAGCTACACTGTATCAACGAACGCCATTTAAGAGAACTGCCATATTAAAAATGCATTCAATCTTCGCTTATATAAAAATTCTTTTTTTGAGAAAAGTGCACAGGAGAGTGAAAAATGAAATTCAGATAAATACGAGTCCGATTTCAAGCTCAGGCACTTGATTTTGGCATAACCATGACTCAGTACTTCACTGTTTCTCCGGCTTAGTTTACTCACAGGTAAAATGGGGAAAGGGAGCCTTAACCTTACTCAGAGGATAATTGTGGGTCCGCTGTAGAGATGACTCTTCCTGTCAGCCACACCCACTCTCATTTCTTTGCTACCTTTTCATCTCTGTGGACCTATGTGCTCTTTTGATTTTCCACTGTTATACGTACACTGTCCCATGGATTTATTAGTGGGATACATACTATCAGATAAAAACGTTTTTGCTATCCATGAGCGCAATGAATATAAAATGTGCAGTGATCAACTTCTGACAAACACTGAAAAAGTGATGCGACTGGCCACACATCTTCGCCTCTGCTCTTTATGTAGTAATTTGTGGGCTGAGGAGGGAGCGGTGAAGGGTTTACTCACTGTAACTCTCACCCCAACTCTAACTGTGACGGAAATTTGAACCATTTTATTGTGACGCTGGTGCTTCTCAACTAGGCGTTGATACCTGGGAGTTCTGTGTGTCACAACAGCACACAGCAAAGGCTGCTTGTGTACGTGGGTGGATCTATCTCCCTTTCTCCAGGAGAGATCACGGACTTTGTTTTATTCTCTGCTTCCTGCCTGGCACTCAGGACAATGCTGAATACCTAATGATACATGAAAATGATAGAGTGAATGTGATCACACGTCTAGAGTCTTATCAGAGAGCCTGCAACAGATAACAATTCCTCACTAAATGCCGGGTTTCTTAGTGTTTACTTAATGTCTCTGGTTTTAAGAAGAGGAAGATTTGTCAAAATGAATTAAGCGCTCAGTATGCTCTAAGCGTATGTTTGGCACAGCATAATTTTGTGAAGGAAGATAGAATTTATTTCCCCAAAATAGTCTGATGGTGTAGCTTAAGGCTTCGTGCTTTACTGTCATAGAGATCTAAATTTGACTCTTGGCTTTGCTTCTTTACCCTAGGTCAGTTATTTAAATACTCTAGGTGTCAGTTTCTTTATATGAGGACAGCTACTCTAAGTACAGTATGTGAGGCCCAAGAGAGATTATAAATGCAAAGTGTTTAGCCCAGTACCTTGCATTTAGTAAGCACACAAAATATTTTAGCTGTAGTTTATGAGTTTCTGGCCTAATAAGGAAGAACAAAATTTAAACAACAACAAAAAAAGATGTAATGAATTTAAAAATGTAGCTGACAGGAATATACTACATATACATCCAACTGTGATCACATGCTGTATTTTAAAATTCAAATGTAATTTCCCCCAAGTGTAATTGACTTTTTTTTTTGAGAGGAAAATCTGTAATTGAGCAAATTCCATGTCCTTTTCTTGGAGGAAACCACTGTAGACATTCACAAAGCAGGAGTCTATAAATGTCTATGGAGAGATCAGAGCTGTGGAAAGTTATATTGAGAACTAAAGGCAAATTTAAGATTATTCTGAAATCAAAACAAGTTAAAATGATTCAGTGTTTTAATTAAGGTTTAAAATAAGACAAGTTTCTTAGTATCCATGTGCCTCAGTTGCTTCATTTATAAAATGTAGGTGGTAAAAATTCCTATCTCATCGAGTGATATGAAGGTCAAATGAGAAAACACATTTACATTATTTATCATAAATCCTGGACATAGCAAGAAATTTAATGACCTTTCTATTCCTTTGTCCATGTTAAATTAATCTTAATCCCTGACAATTCTTTCCTTAATGCATTTTACTTCTGCATTTTCATTGCTTTCTATTTTTTATTTTGCATTTTCTTTCTCATTAATGCTATTTCCCTTCTAGTCACATGCTCATTACAAGATTAATTTAATAATCCTCCTTTGGTTTTCCTGTCCTCAATTGCTCCTTCATTTACCCCTTTCCTGAAGTTTTTAATCATTCTTCATTGTACACAAGAAAAATCCAAACTTCTAGCCACCAAGTACAGTTCTTAAAAACGTTTCAATTAATTTTCCCTATACTCGTCCTGTTTCAGTCAAGTAAGTCTGCCTATTATTTCTCTATTATACTCCATAGTAATTTGTTTGGCCACCATGGATGAAGAGAAAAGTTCTCTGTATTCCATTTTTAGTTGATGGGCAGCTACCTCTTGATGGGCATCCTGAGGCTGCCCCTAAACTTGGGAAGAGGAGAAAGCCACACTTCGCTAGTGATGTGTGCTATGGACTCAAGGACAGGATGAGCATCAGAGATATTTGTCATTTCTGACTTATGTCATTCCCCTGACAAGACATCCTTACATGCCTTTTCTTTGCTTCTTGAAGGTCTAACTTTTTCAGAGATTCAGCTCAAATCGCACCTCTTCTATTAATTATCCCATCTACCCTAGCCCTCAGTAATCACTGCCTTCTCACATAGGACTTATGACCTGAATCTCTTCTTTGTCACAAACATATGGTACTTATCTGTTTACAACAAAAGGATCCTGTGATGTCAACTATATTGTACTGCTTTTCAGAACAGAGAATTCTGTATGCATTGATTATCCATAGTTTTTAATAATAATAGCAATACCTTACATTTTTTATTTTATCTTTTTATATGCTAAACCCATTAAGATTTAATTCTTCCTGGCCTTATCAGAATCATGTATTAATATTTTGAATATTTACTGGCTTTAGTAGAAATTTTATACTCACCAACTTTGTTTTCACATCAGGTGCTATTCAATTCAGTGATGGAAACTTGGAAAAATCTAGGTAGTGTGTCTTATAATTCAGCACATTTTTATGAGTCCACATTGACAGTGACAATTCTGTTAAATTAAGTATTGGAATGAATATTAAGCATGTTTATACAAAGTAATTATGGATTAGAGAAAAGGGAATGTAGTATTACTCCTTGCATATTGAAAATATAGGTGAAGCGTTTTGGTTTTGAGGATAAATTAAAACATTAACTTAGAGCCATTCCACGTCACCTTCTCAGATCTTCCTTTGTTCTTGAACTCCTCAACGTGGTCTACAGATTAAGTTTTGGGATTATTCAGACAAGAGTTTAACCTAACTGCAACATTTACTAATAGCTTGATCTTAGACAAGCTACTTAATTTATTTGAATTTCAGTTTCCTTGCCATAATTTGAGATTAATAATCTTATTTTATAGATTATTGAGTGGAGAAATGAAGTAGAGCCCTTTGTGTATAATAAGGATTCAGCAAATGGCAAAGAATATGTTGTGTTTGACAGCTGTACCAGTATCTTTTATTGATTTATAGAGGATGCATTTAGCATCTTCATTATTATTTGAATTTTAACATACTAATGTACTTCAATGACCAGAAATACAAGATATTTTATCCTGGAACATGGGTAAAAATTCCAGGTAAAACATTAGTAATTGAGTCTAGTAGTATTTGTAGTAATACTATAATATGACCATTTCTTTAATAAGATAACAAGGATGCTTTAATTTTTAAAAATCTATTGATAAAATATTTATATTTAGATCAGTGTATTTTTATATTATTTATAGTTTATATAAACATACATTTTTGAAGTCATTTATATTAATTATATGTATTTATTTATATTTATTTAATTGCGGTATAACAAATCATTCCAAATCCTAGTGGCTAGCCAACAACCATTATTTCTCTTGAGTCTATGAGTCAGCTGAGCAGAGCTCTTGTCCTGGGCCAGGCTTAGTTGACATTGACTAGCCTCGTTCATGCTTCTGGGGTAAACTACCAATTGATAACCTTATTTACTCAATGGGTAGTTGGCTGGTTTGGGGTTTAGGCAAAATCCATCATTCATCAGCCTAGCCCGGACGTGCTTACCTTACAGTGGTCAGATTTCGGGAAGGCGCATGAAATATGCAAGTTCTTTGAGACCTAGGCTTAGAATTGAAAAACAGTGCTTTTGCCACAGTCTACTGGACACAGTAAGGCATACGGACAGTAGAAATTCAAAGGATAAAGAAATCAATTTCTCTTACTTGGCAGGAGCTATAAATGCATGTTTTAAAGAGGCATACCTACAGGGAAAGGTGGAAAATTGTTGAGGTTTTCATAATCTTTCACAACATTAATACCGTAAAGGGGAAAATAACAATAGGACGTATCAATTGTACTGCTGAGAGGTCATTATATTCAACAAAGATGACAAAACATTATGTAAAAGAGAAACAGAACATTTCCTTAACTTGATAAAGAATATCTTTAGAAACCTAAAGATATCTTTTCTATAGTGAATACTTAGATTAGTTTCCTAGGGTTAACCCCAACAAAATAACACAAATTAGGTGGCTTAAAACAGCAGAGATTTGTTGTCACAGCTCTGGAAGCTAGAAGTCTGCATTCAAGCTGTCTGCAGGATTGGATTCTACCGGAGGCTTTGAGAGAGAATCTTGGGCCGGTGATTTTCTTCTAGCTTTTGATGATTACCTGCTGTCTTTGCCATCCCTTGGCTATTTCGCTGCAATCTCTGCCTCCATCTTAACATGTTTCCCCCCCAAGTCTCTAACAGTGTGTCTCCTCCTCTTCATATGATAATGGATACCTAGTGGATGAAGGGCCTACCCTTTTCCTGTAAGACCTCATCTTAAGTATTTATATCTGCAGCCGGTATATGATGATCTTATTTTAGTAAAAGGGGAAAAAAAAAAAAAAAACCCTTATTTTTATATGCATATAGAGACATGTATAATCAGAGAATATTTCCATAAGCACCTAGCATAATGCCGGCAGGATACATAGGGACTCTCTCAGAGCTCCAATCATAAAATTCCAGGGGGAGTTTTGAAGGAGCCGTAGGATTCCCTGATTCCCAGCCAAACACCATGATGGGAAGGGACAGATGCTCTCATTGGCTCACTGTGGGCCAAGTATTCAGGCCTATGTACAAAAAATGGGAGATGCTCATGGCTAGAGTGGAAAAGAATAATTCCTCAAAACTGGGGGAACTATTACCAAAAAAATGATGAAAAGGTTTTGGGAAGTTAAAAAAAAATGACTATCACATTTCCAACGATTTTATGTATTTCTCATTGCATTCCCCCATCATACACACTGCACGCATGTGCTCACAAACACACTCACACACAGCATTATTACCACATGTTTTTCTTTTGTCAGTTAACAATAAATGACTGTCTCTATCTACTTAATTATGAGAGTAACCCATACTCATTAAGGACTATTTCCTGTAAGTTTCTTATGGCTTCTTGGTAAGTTATAAAGTTGATCTGGAACTATCCCCAGTTTGAATTAAAGAGTTTGAGTTTCTGCTGTAACTGAAATGGGCTTTTTTTCTGGTGGGAGAGATAGGTAAATATGAAGTAGAAGATGGAGTGGTTTTTATGGATATGATTTCATTGTTCAACCAAGTCGCAGCAAAAGGAGACTTAGAAAATGACCTTTGAGACATTTGCTGCTTCTAGGTTATAATTTACAGTGTATTTTACTGTAATGAGGAGACATTTTTATAATCTTTCCTTCCACTTTTCTTTTTGCTAAAAAAGCTAACAAAAGCTAGACAGAAGGCAGAAAAGAATTGACTTATAACCAGTTACATTTGTTAATGATTTCGTGGCCTTACACCAAGGGTCTGGAAACTGTTGCACTCGGACCAACTCTAGCCAGTGTTTTTATTGTAGAAGACTTCATTGACATCCAGCCAACCAACCGTATTTCTGTATGTACTGTCTGTGGCTGCTTTTGTGTTACACTGTCAGAGTTGGGTGTGTGACAGGGACCTGAAGATCCTCAGAAGCTAAAATCACTACTATCTGGAACTTTACAGAAAAGTTTGCCAACCTATTCCTTACACACTCACCCCAACATAGCCAGTAATTCAGACAGCTTCCTTGCCTTCTGCTGAGACTGTCAGTGTATAATCTGGTAATTATACTATTTCTTTTGGAATGGGTACTTTTCAGTTAATTTATTTAAAATTATACTTGATTTCCCCTGCATGGGATTTTTTTAAAAAATGCCTCTTAACAATTTCTTATTTCTACTTTAGCTTTTCCTCTCTTTTAGGAAATTTAATGCCTACAGGACCTCAGTTACAGTAAATGGTTTATATTGGTTTTGAATCTGTTATAATTTGTGAAATTCCCAATCAGCCATTGAAACCAAGAGTAGATTAATGGAGCTGTAATAATGGTAAGGTATTGGTACAAAGTAGCGCAAGCTGTTTAATTACTTGTTGCAAAACTTTTTAAAAGTCTTGTCTGCAAAGTGTTTTACCACTGGCACAAAACTTTAAGATATTTTATTATGTTTAATTCCCATATAAGCACAAGATATAGAGATAATATTATCTCCATTTTATAGATCACAAAATAGCCTAGAGAAAATGAGTTGAATTGCTCCAAGTCACATAACTAGAGAGAAGGAATTAATCTCATACCTTTTGTTGATTTACACTTCCATTGTATAAGTGCTTTGCTACAGTTTCAGTCTATCTATGATCTATCATCTTTTTATTTACATGAAATTTAGCATGCCACGTAAAGCAGATAAACTTAACTGTAGAGACTGTTTTATTTATGGCTCATGAATTCCACTGGATAGCTTACAGCACTACTTTGAATACAGCAAATCACTGCTTTGAACTCAGTACAATTTCTGAATATTATGTTAATCTAATATTTGGTAACAAGCCAAGTTTAATTGTAGGATTGGGTAGGAAATATAATTATGAATCTATTCATAATTTTGTCTCATTAAGTTACAAACTTCTTGAGCTACCTGTTTAGGTGATGCCCCTTGCTTTCTATTGTCTAAGCATCTTCACCTTTCTTACTGTAAAAACATCTTCCTTTTTGTGGGGAAAACACCGTACCCTGTATTGCAGAAAGCTTTGATGGAGTCAATTTTAGCTGCCCAGTCCAGCTTGTTACCTGGGCTTGCCCATATAGAGCAGAGGTCTTTAGTTTAAAGTGCACGTGTTCCTGGGAGCTATTTGAAAGCTGGGGTGACTTGCTTCAGGTAACTATTATATTAACAAAATAGTGGGAGAGTCAGCTTTGGATTGTTTTAATGTAATAGCAGTTTCCTTGAGTTGGGAATTTTAATATGAAAAATGGCCTTTCTAAAACACGTCTATGCAAGCTCCCACCTTCCTCATGCTCCAGTCTCTCCATTTGGCAACTTCCCCCACTGTACTGGAAGCTTCAGCAAGGGAGGGACCATGTCTGGCATTTTTCCCAATGCTGTGCTCTCTGCACCTAGCTCAGCACTTGGCATGCTGTGAAAGCATGAGTGATTAATAGCTGGACGGACTGGAGGAGCAGACTGAGAGGGAGTGTGAACATGTGTGAGAACAGCCTAGATGAAGACAGAGTAATCAAAGAGTGCACTGCAATTAGGTCATTGAAAGAAGCTTTATAGAATAAGACATCTTGGAGGAGAATGGTAAGGGGAGAAAAAGATCACGAAGAACTTCACAGAGATAAGCAAAAGAAGGGCTACTTTATTGTGGAGGCTTTAGTGAAATATTCAAAGATCTCTACCCAAGGTTTAAAATGGGTAGGTTTTAGAAAGCTCATGGGGGTAAAAATGAGGTGGATAGATTGAATGGAGCCAGGACTGGGAACAATGACCAGTTAGATGTTGTCACAGTAGCTGGGGGCACTTGAACTAAAACAGAGGGAGTAGAAATAAATAAGAGAAGAAGAATGCAAGGAAATTACAGAAATCATCATCCAGGAATCATGTCTACTTTGTTAGATGCAAAGAGTGATGAAATGAAGGAATTTAGATTTACAGGAAGCATTCTAAGATCATGTTTAGAAAGAAAGAGTTGAGTTTTAAAACCTTGCTTTGAGGTATTTGTGAAAATCTAAGTGAAAATATCCAGTTAACTTTAAGGATGTGGAACCCAGTATCCATTCATTCAGTTCATCAATGACTGTTTATTAAGTGTGTGTGTGTGTGTGTGTGTGTGCACGTGCACGCGTGCAAGACACTATTATAAGTACCAATGGTTCCATGGTAAAGAGAGCAAATCTTTGCTCTCATGAAGCTTAAAATTTATGGTTTGTATCCAGACAGTAGGTTATTCTAAACAGGTGGTCAGAGAATGCTTCTGAGGTGATATTTAAAGAAGGACCTTCATAATGAGAATGAATCATGTCACATTAGCTAAGGGAGGAGAAAATTTAAAATGGTGATGAGTTGTCAACATTGTGAAATCCACAGAGTGCAATAAAATAAGGATATAAAAATGTCCATTTGGATCTAGCTATCTGGAGGCTATTGGTGACCTAAATGAGAATAGTTTAAGTAGGTACAGGGACAGATGTTAGAGTGAAAAAGGAAAGCTTGGATAGGCTTAAAGAAATACAGAGAGTTAGCACAAGATAATTTTTAAAGGAAAGTTTGACTGTGAAGGGGCAGAGAGAAGTAGCCCTCAGGCTCTGGGAAATACCAGGAAAGAAATTTATAAATTTTTCCAGTTATATTTTTTCATGAATCTACAGACTGCAGAGTACATTTTATATAATCCTCATTAGAAGATAAAAATTAGCTCATTGAGAAAATGATATGATATTTTAGAGGTGGGTAGTAGTATTTTTTTCTTAGTCCATTAATTTCATGGTAGAACAAAATGGGCAAAATGGGGATCTGTGAGTAAACCGTCTGCGTGTTGTGTAATATGAAAGTCAAAATTCAGTCACTAATAGATGACATCAGAATGACTTGGAGCTAATGGTATTTTTAAAGCATTTCTAAATTTAAGGGCCTGGTCACTCTCTGTTCGTCATTGTTTTCATTAGATGGGAGCAATTTTTAAACTTTCTTTTGGGGAATGATTAAAATATTTGCTCTTTCTGATTCAACATTATCATGGGAGCAAGTCTTGGTAAAGAATGCTATATTTTCAGTAATAAACAGGCAGACACACCTTTAAAAAAAAAGCTGGAAAACTAAATGCAGTTTGGTCTAATAATTTTAGTCCCATCATATTATTTTCTTTCCGAATGTATAAGCAATTCTTATTGCTCCAAGTAGCACTTAAAATGTATTGTCAAATGATGACAACAGCCATTATTTTTCTTCTCCTTTCAGTGATTGTTCCTTTATTTTACCAGGCAGTGATGCCATTTCTGATTTTTAAAATAAGACTTTCTAGCTACTTTTTTAAAAAAGCTTTTATCAAGAAAGCCTCTGGCGCTGAAAATTAAATGTCTCCAGGAATGTTTTTGTGCCATTAGGATGTGAACTAATGATGAGCTATCAGATTGGGTCTATACCTAGAAACGGCTCGGGAGACCCAGATTTTAATTGACTGCAGCAAGTAAGATAGGACTGTGCTTATGATGCTAGGCGACTGTCAGGTCTCAACAAATCGTTGAGCATTTTTCATAACCAATTAATAGATGACACCTTAAATAACATGGCCGTGCTATTCTTTATTAAAAGAAAGTAGGGCAGAGTTGCTAAACGAAAAAATGCTAAGAATATCTGCAACTCTGACAATTAGATTTCTATTCAGAGTTCTCTGCAATTATTTCTAAAGGCGACAGAGGTGACCCTAAGATTTTCCAGAGACTTCCTCCACGATCTAAACCTTTCTCACCACAAGAATAATGTCAATATTATGTGCATAGAAAGTTACTAAAAATATTTCTGAAATGATGATAGTTTATCTAGTGGAATACAAATACACCTGGGTTTGCTTTTTGATCTGTACAACCATTACTAATATCTTTATGGACTAAACCATTCTTTAAAAAAAAAAAAAACATTTTATTTATTCATTTGACAGAGAGAGAGAGAGCGAGCACAAGGGGGGAGATGGCAAGCAGAGGGAGAGGAAGAAGCAGGCTCCCTGATGAGCAGAGAACCTGACACAGGGCTCGATCCCAGGACCCTGGAATCATGACCTGAGCTGAAGGCAGACACTTAACTGACTGAGCCACCCATGCGCCCCTAGACCATTCTTTCAGCTGTGTATTAGGAGACACTGAGCTCACATCACAGCTTTTCCAGGGAAACAGGAGTCTGGGAATTACTCTTTCACTACTGTTTGTGTAAAAGGGAACAAAGGGCATGTAAATAGCTGTATTTATTCAATACCATAAATGCAGATCCTGTTATTACTAGCAGACTTCTTATTTGCTCTCTTCTAAAAGGTTATTTCAATACTGGCTGTTTCCAACTCAGAAGAGATTCCCTATGGCAAGAAAATTATAACTGGCCATCAGGTATTAAAGCTCCCACAAGTCCCACCTGTTAGAAATTGTACAGTAACACATGTTACTAATTGTGATAAATTTGAACTGAGGGAGAAATCAAATTTAGGATCAAGAAGGAGGAGGAAGAATAAATTGTTTTATGTGATTTTCCTAAGTCCAAGACTGGTATTATGCAAGATCATCCAAGGGCTTTCCAAACTATAATCATATCCTATTGTTCTCTCCAGCTTCATGGTATATCATTGTCTCAGTCTTAAAATTTCTCAGGAAGGGGGAAGAATGGTTATAAAATTACCAGTTGGCAAAAATCAATGGAGAAAGTTAGGGGCACTTAAGGGTGAAAGTAGAGAAACGAATAAAGACCATACTGAGGAACTTTCAGCATCTCTATAGTGGAAATTAAAAAACTCACACTGACATTTTTATATTTTAGAACAATTAGATTATTCAACTATAAAATATGATTACAAAGCCCACTTCACATAGTATTTGGGAAAAAATAGCCTGCCTGGTTTGAGAATTAATGTTCAATAACTATTGCCTCTCTTCCATGAAAAAAGATAATTGCAGATTTCTAGCAAGATTATGTAAGCATATAAAAGAGCATATCAAAAGATATGCAATTATTATTATTATTATTATTATTATTATTTTTCCATTTCTCCACTTTCACCCTAAGTGCCCCTTACTTTCTCCATTGATTTCCATAAGTGAAAAATGCAAAGAAGATCCTTGGAATATTTATAGAAGAATCTTTATGAAGTCATTCATGGAAGTTTCCATTAACGTTATATACGCAATAAAGTGTCAACATCGTTACAGTGGGAATGAAAAGAGTCACACGAAACATTATGATATTTGAAGTCGTTTATATTAATTGTGCAAGATACAAAGCTGAGTCTGAGTCAAATGGGATCTAGCATTTGACCCATTCGCTATGCTTGAACTACCTACATGAGCATGCTAGGATTGATCACTCCTGCCATTGGTACTTTATCTTAATTCCATTTTATTTGACAAATATGTTTAAGTACTAGTATAGACTAGATGTTTGTGTCCTCCTCAAAATTCATCTGTTGAAGCCCAGATCCCCAGATGATTGTGTTAAGAGGTAGGGCCTTTGGGAGGCAGTTACATTCAGATGGGGTCATGAGGGTGGGCCCTCCATTCAGCAGGAAAGCTGTCTTCTCTAAACCAGCACGAGGGACCTCAGCAGAACCCAACCATGCTGCTTCCCTGATCTCAGATTTCTCAGCCTGAAAAATAACTGTGTATTGTTGAAGTCACCCAGTCTATGAGATTTTGTACTAGCAACCTGAACTGCCTAAGATAAGCACCTATTTTATGCCACACAATTTGCTAGGTATTGAGGTTGCAAAATGAGTAAGATTGGATCCTAGCCCTGAAAAGCTTCACTGTATTTTTGGACACAACTTGAGTAGTATGAAATAAATGTTGAGGTATTAGAGTGGTGACATCAGTTACACTTACACACTAACTTGAAAGAAATCAGATTTTTGCATTTACTGGAAAATATCTAAATCTTGCGCTAAATCTAGTGATATGTTTTTCTGTTTCTCAATATGTGTATTAAACTGTGTCAGTCTTTTGATTTCATGGTCCAAAAGAGAGGAAAGCATGGAAAGAAGCTCCATTATAGTCTACTGGTGTCTAAACAAGGAAATTATTTTCCTTATACTGATATGAATGGAATATGTTTTATCTTGGTACAGGCAGACTCCTAAAAAAGTCTCACACCATCTTCAATAAAATGTTTCAACTCTTGAGATTCTTACTGTAATCTTGGAGACAGGTAGAGAGTATAAGACCAAAGAAAATGATGAAAAGTAAGAGAATGTAGTTCAGAAAATAATATTGTATTACCAGAGAAACCTGTTATATGATTGGTTAAGTCTATGAAATTAGGGATGTGACTTGTATTTAATCTCTTTCTTAGGACTTCATACTTACAGCCCAGTTAAAACTTTATCTATTACTGAGATATGTCTTCTTGTATCTTAAAGTAATACATATTTAGAGGAATCAAAATGGCTTATTATGCTTTCAACCCTAAAAAAAAAACCAAACAAACTTAAAGGAGAATTTTTAAAACAGGACTTTGTGTGTATGTTTAAAGAAAATAATGACAAATGATTCTTGTGTTCAATGTGTTTTCCATTGTGTTTACCTCTCCACGGTTTTGCATGTTGTTTCTTTTTATAACAACTATACATGCATTTTATGTAATTTTCTTTCTAATTATCAGTTATCTTCAAACATAGCAAAATTTAATGAAAAATGTTGTGTGGTGCACTGGGAGTAGGAGTCTCCAAATTACATTAGTTGGCTCAAATCCCTCTCACCTAATTTGTATTTTTTTCCTATGGGGCATATCTCCCCATTCACCTCCAAATAGCCCACCCCACCAAGTTTTATTTTTTTTTTAAGTTTTTATTTAAATTCCAGTTATGTTTATCTAATTGTAGTACAGGTGCACAGGTGTATATATTTTAAATTTATTATGTTGTGCTTGGCAGCTCTCAGGTATGTATATTTTATTTTACTTTTTTTTTGTTAAATTTAATTTAATCTAATTTTACTTATTTTTTTAAAGATTTTATTTATTTATTTGGCAGAGAGAGAGATCACAAGAAGGCAGAGAGGCAGGCAGAGAGAGATGGGGGGAAGCAGGCTCCCCGCTGAGCAGGGAGCCTGATATGGGGCTCCATCCCAGGACCCTGGGATCATGACCCGAGCTGAAGGCAGAGGCTTAACCCACTGAGCCACTCCAGCGCCCCTAATTTTACTTATTTTTTTAAGTTTCTATTTTAATCCCTGTTAGTTAACATACAGTGTAATACTAGTTTTAGGTGTACAATAAAGTGATTCAACACCCATACATCACCTAGTGCTCATGACAAGTGTACTCCTGGATCCACACCACCTATTCTGCTTAGCTGGCTGAGCCACCCAGGTGCCCCTGTACAGGACTTATTATGTCCATTCTGGTTTGTTGATTGTGACTGTAACTCTTGTTTCATTGAGCATAAAGTTTTAGGTCAATTGTTTTGGTAATACTTTAAAGTGGTTCAAAGATGAGGATGACAGTAAATTTGTATTTATTTCAATTGGTCACCTCTTCTTTTCATGTTAAAATGTAATGTGGCCAACTGTACAGGAAAATATGCTTGGCTGTTGAAAATGCAAATTGCTGCAACCTTTAATAGAGGAATTTGGATATAAATCAAAATCCTTAAAAATAATTTTAGCCTTTGGTCCCAAAAATTGGCTGCTAGAATTGGATCAAAGGACATAAAATGTCTCCTAGCATTTATTCATCATGTATATTTATTGCTCTGGGTTTGTCGTATAAAATGACAATTTGGAAACCACCTAAATATCTAGGAGCAATGATACAGAGATTGAATTGTGATTATGGATAATGTTTACATTGTATTATCATGATAAAAAAGTTTAAAAGCGCTGATCCCCGAGGCGCCTGGGTGGTTCAGTGGGTTAAAGCCTCTGCCTTCAGCTCAGGTCATGGTTTCAGGGTCCTGGGATCGAGCCCCACATGGGGCTCTCTGCTCGGCAGGGAGCCTGCTTCCTCCCTCTCTCTCTGCCTGCCTCTCTGCCTACTTGTGATCTCTGTCTGTCAAATAAATAAATAAAATCTTAAAAAAAAAAAAAAAGGACTGATCCCACTTCTGTAAGAAAATACATACACTTCATTTTATATATATATGGAAAAATAAATAGCAAAATGTAAATAACAAAGAGATTATGGTGATTTTACAATGTTATTTTAAAATAAATCAAGAGAAAGGATATGCAAGATTTTCTGACTACTGGTAACTATTTTTTTTCTTAGAAACTCAGTTCTTAGAATGTACTTAGCTTTTTAAAGTTCAAACATTTAGTTGCTAAAATAATAAGGAAATAATGTGAAGAGTTTTGTTAAGTGATTTTAGTTCTTAACGCAAGTTTTTTCCCCTCTGCTGAAAATGAGTTGAATAACCAGTGACCACTTTCTCCAGTAATGTTATCTTTAAAAATGCTTTTCAACATAATGGTAATAATAGATGAAATACAACATAAATTCAATAATTCATCTACCAGACTCTCATTTACCTTATAGAGCATAAAAAACAGATCAGATTGTTGGATCCTTTACTATTTAAGCTTACCTGTTTAGTTTTGTTTGTTTTTCTCCTAGAATCTTTTGCCCATATTAGATTCTTCCAAACCGTAATATGTGTTACGTTACCAATAAAAATATTTTTTAACCACAGTAATGGTTCATTGACACATGAACCTGTTGGTTGAATGAATAAGTGATTATGAGATGATTAAAAATAACGATAATAATTTTTTAAAAGATTTTATTTGTTTGTTTGTTTGTTTAATTTGTTTGAGAGAGAGCAGAGAAAAGGTCAGAGGGAGAGGAAGAGAGAGTCTCAGGCAGACTCCGTGCTGAGTTTCAGCCAGGTGGGGGACTTGATCTCACAACCCTGCAATCAAGACGTGCCTGAGCCAAAACAAAGAATTGGACACTTAACTGACCTTAACTGACTGAGCCACTTACGTGCCCCAGTAATAATTTCAGCTAGTTCTTTTTCCTTTTGCCAGTTTGAGATAGTAATCCCTTGCATTATAGGTTCACTGCATTACACCCTCCTCTTGTTACTCACAGCCTTTGTTCTCCTCTATCTTCTTTTTAAGGT
Organism: Martes martes; assembly: GCF_963455335.1. Lineage (NCBI taxonomy): Eukaryota > Metazoa > Chordata > Mammalia > Carnivora > Mustelidae > Martes > Martes martes. The sequence goes on along the minus strand of NC_137891.1, from coordinate 28,116,241 downwards.
ACTGATCTGTCTACCCCAGTTTCATAGTTTTGTTTTACTAGGTACATCTGAATAAATACAAATAAATATTTGTAGAATGAAAGCCATGGACTGTGATGTGTCTATTAAAGCTCAAGCTACTGAAAAATGTGAGAACAGTCCAAATGTTTATGCATGGAACCTGGATATCCTTTATACCTAATAAACTTATGAGCCTTGCTTAGGAAAAATCACTGCATTTCTAGGTTTGTTTCCTGACACAACCACTGTTTCTGTGAGGTCCCTGACATGGGACTAGTGATTAGTTCTGGGTTTTTTTGTTTGTTTGTTTGTTTTGTTTTGTTTTGTTTTGTTTTTTTGATGCTTGAGGCATTCCCTTTGCTACTTCCTTCCATGGCTGATTTGTTGTTGCTGCCTGTGATTGGTATTGTTCATTCTGCGTCCTGGCAAGAAGAGAGCATATATTCTTTTCAGAGTTTGGGGAAGGAAAAGAGGGAGTCTTTAGCAGAGGGGTTGATATTACTAGTGAAACAGCTCTTCAGTGTCACACACCACATTTTCCTTCCCAGGATATTCCATCCACTTCCATATGTAGAGGTCCTGGGTTTGAGATTACAGAGAATGGCTGATGACAACTGTTTCTACATCTGCAAAGACGCTGTGACAGTCAAAAGGCTTGGCTTGACCTCTGCACACAGAGGATCTCTAGGGTAGGGACCAAGATGAATTTATATACATACATATTTACACCCACACAAATATGTATATATTTGTAACTCTTTAAAGTGGTTCAGCGATAAGGGAGATAGTAAAATTGTGTTTGATCTATTTCAGTTAATCACATTTTCTTTCCATGTTAATATGTAATTTTGTCAGCTATACAGGAAAATATGCTTGGCTGATGAAAATGCAAATTGCTGCCACTTTTCATATAAGAATTTGGATATAGATCAAAATCAAGTGCAGTTTCTCCCACATAAGCAAGCCCAGTTCACATTCAAAAATCATTTAATGTTCTCCATTATATCAACAGGATATAAAGTAGAATCACAGGATCATATAAATAGATGAATAAAATGCATTTGAAAAATCCAGTACCCATTCATGTTAAAACCCTCAGTAAACCAGGAAAAGAAGGAAAGTTCCCTAATTTGATAAAGATTGTCTACAAAAAATCCTATAACTAATATCATACTTAATGGTGAGAAGCCTAAAGCTTTCCCACTAAGATTTGTTAGGAAGTCCCTTCTCATCACTCTTTTTCAAGATATTATTGGAAAAATCTTTAATGACTGTTACTAAGTGAAAGAAGTCAATCTAAAAAGGCTAGATACTATATGATTCCAATTATATGACATTCTGGAAACAGCAAAACTATGGAGATAATAAAATGATCAGTGGTTGAGAGGCATGGAGGGTGGGAAGGAATGAGTAAGCAGGGCGCGGGGGATTATTAGGGCAGTGCAAATATTCTGTTTGATATTATAATGATAGATAGATGTGATTATACATTTGTCCAACACCCAGAATGTGCAGCACCAAGAGTGAACCCTTATGTAAATTATGGCTTTGGATGATAATCATGTCAATATAGGTTTATCAGTTGGAACAAATACACCACGGGGTGACGATGATAAGGGGAGAGTCTGTGCTGGTGTGTAGGCAGGAGACATAAGAGAAATATATGTACCTTCTGCTTAATTTTGCTGAGAACCTGAAACCACTTTAAAAAAAAAAAAAAAAAAAAACAGGGGCGCCTGGGTGGCTCAGTAGGTTGAGCCTCTGCCCTCGGCTCGGGTCATGATTCCGGGGTCCTGGGATCGAGCCCCACATCGGGCTCTCTGATCGGCAGGGAGCCTGCTTCCCCCCACCCCTGATGCCTGCCTCTCTGCCTACTTGTGATCTTTCTCTCTCTGTCAAATAAGTAAATAAATACATCTTTAAAAAAAAAAAAAAAGATTTAAATAAATAAATAAATGAATAAAATCACCTAATTTTTTTAAGTCAAAGAGGGTAACATAGGGAAACATATTTCTGGAAAATTATTGAACTAGTATTTTGGGTGAAAAATTAAGAGAATTTGCTGATGAATTGGGTAAAAAGAGTAAAGAAAGCAGTAAATTCAGGATGCTTGTTAAATGTTTGGATTTGTGCAACTAGCTAGATAATGGTGTTAGACATTCCACATGTGTAAGAACAAGTCCAGAAAACACGTATTTAAAATGTATTGCCTACCTCATATTTACTATGTACATTTACCAATTTGCTACATATTTTTTTGGTATTCATATAGCCTGGCTTAGAAACACCAGTGATGTGATACTGACTACCTTGTGAGACAACCTATTTCTAATTTCTGTTCTTATCTGAGATCCTCCATGTAATGTCCATCTGTGAGTCTCAACTCGGTCGTTTGAAGGAAGGTGGACAAAGTCTGGCAGTTTCTTTAAAAAAGTTAAACCTATACATCTCATATGACCCAGACATTTTATGTATATTTCCAAGAGATATATATCTCCCAGAGAAATGAAAGCATTATTTAAAATAATGTGTGTGTGTGTATACATGTGTGTGTGTGTGTATTCAAAGATTCAAAGATTAACAAAGACTACAACCCATTTATCAATGGATAAATCAAAAAACAGCATACAGTGAATGCCTATACACCTGAACACTACTTATCAACGAAACGGAATTGACTATTGCTACATGCTACAATTAGTATTCTCAGAATAATTTTTTTCTGAGTGACACAATCCAGTCCAAAACTATATGGTTTCATATATATAAGATTCTAAAAGGTGCAAACTAATCTATAGTTAGAGAAGTGGATCAATTGTTGTCCGTGTTGGCTGGGAGAGGTGGCAAAGGGCTGGAGTAGAGATGGAAGGGGGGAGGAGACTTTGATGGCTACAGATGTGTTCACTACCTGACTTTGGTGATGATTTCATGGATGTTTAAACACGGCAAATCCCATCAATTATACACTCTTAATACATGCGGTTTATCGTATGTCAGTTATACCTCATATAGCTATTAAAAATACTCTGGATATCCAGAGTAGTACTTGACAGCTGTAATTTAGAGGTTCATAGTACATAATGAAAAAAGTTGAAGACAAACAATTAAGATGTATACCTTTATTAATCCTGGAATGCAAATTTATAGAATCACGATGATAAAAAGTAATATTTTCCTCTGCTCAGATTTGCAAAAACAGAGGTTATGTAATGTACCAAAAATGTAGTAAATTTGGTCACAAGCTTAATTCTGTAAATGTGTCTTTATATATCTTTTAAAAATATTGTCTAATTAAATATGTGTGTATGACTTAGAGAGTTTAGTATGCTTTTTTTAATGGACTCTAAAGAAATTGTAATTGGCGTAACATAATGGCAAAATACTTATTAATATTACAGATATAATATGTGCCAGCCACTTTCTTTTCAGCAGCTCATGATCCAATTTAAATATGGGATTGACATTTAAAAAAAACCATTCTTTCTGCTGTGTTGAGAATAGGATTAAGTATTAGAATTGCAGTGTAGTAGAAAAGAGACACCTCCCCATGTCCCCTCCCCAATTTAATAGATCAGTATTCCAGGTAAGAAAATGGTGTTTTAGCATAGTTAGCAGTAAGGTTTAAGTGAAATGGATAAATATACAATATATTTTAGGAGAAGAATTAAAAGGACTTGCTGATGTAATCCACAATCTAGTGTCTGTCTGTCTCAGTCCTTTGGAATACACTAATATTTCATGAGTCCAGACAGATTCTAATTTGTTTTGAAACCTGAATAGTAATTTCTACATAAACTAGATTTCTTTAACTCAGGGGACATTAGCCAGCTTTTATCTTTTAAATGTAAATATTATCTGAATATAGATTGTGATATTTTATAACTTTTCCATTTTGATATTAATGAATAAAATGAAAGCAATATTACAGTAGCTCACAAGGAAATATATTCCTACCTATGAAAAACTGTTATCCAGTTGTGAGCCAAATTTATTTTACCAGTAGATGCCAGTCTCAGCTCACAAAACAGATTCAAGTAATTGCCTATTGGTAAATTGCATTAGAAGGATTTCTGTTTAAAAAATGTAGAATGACAGAGATTTTATGTCAAGAAAAAACGCAATTAATGAACTTTGAAAGCAGAACACAATACAAGCTCTTGAATAAGCCTATGACTCTAACAACACCTGGAAATAAGATTAATCTCTTCTTCCACATTTTTCAAGTTGATATGAGATACTATCCCCATGAAAAGGGAATGAGAAATAAAAGAAAAAAATATATATATATATATGTAACTGGCACTTACTAACATGATTTCTCTGCTTACCTTATCTCACTCCTGTCTTGTTTTTCCTTTATTTTTGTTTTTTGGTGGATGTGGAATGAAAATATATAATACATTAAAACCAACTCAACTGGTTTTTTTCTCTACCAAATTACAATAGCTAAAAGTTCCTGAATTGGGCAAGGAGAGGCCCAGTTTCCGGCTACCTGCAAATCGATTCATGTCTCATTGAGGCGACATGTATTCATGTATTAGATCCAAACTAAGGCAAGTTCTTAGACTGTCTCCCTGTGAGTAGCTCAAATATGTTCGAATTTTTATTCATTTGCTCTTTCTTCTACCTGGAAGATTATCCTTTCAATTTTTGTGGGCATAGTCCACAGTAAGTATTAGATTTCAATGCCATGACCCAGGAGGCACATGTACGCGTGTTTGTGTGTATGTGTGTGTAAAACTGCAATGAGAATTTTTCTAGAACAGTACTTGTCTTTGCTATATTTGATATCTCTGTCTTTGCTATATATGATATCTCTGCCTTTTTTTTTTTTCTATTTTTTCTATTTTTTAGTTAGGTGCTATTCACTTGTAACCTGTAATAATAATTTGAGTCACGGATGTGATTAAAAAAAAATCTTTTTTAAGTGAAGTATTCCAAGAGATAGAGGGTCTGGATTAATAATACTTTGTGTGTGTGCTAGTGCCTCAAATTTTTCTCTGTACATTAGCCTTGTAAAATTATATAGATAAATAATTAAGAGGGTGACACACCTTTTAATTTACCAAAACAAACAAACAAACAAACAAAAAGCGACCTCTAGAATAGAGTTTGTTTCTTCCAGGAAAAGCTAAAGCAATTTCAAATGTAAGTTATGTTTAGGAAGTACACCTATGCACAGAGGTATCAATTTCATGCACAAAAATACTGTTGCATAAAGGTGCGCCTGAAGATGCCAAACTAGCTCTCCTTAAAAAGGGGGAGAGTAGCAAAGTGCTGGGTTGGTAAAGCAGGAAGCTGGCTCTCCTCTTCCAGAGCATTTGAAGATTTGTGTGGACCTGGCAATTGACAAGGCTGAACATACCCAACCAATAAAGAACTCGTCCTCATTAAATAAAATGTCCCTGCCCCACAAGTTCCCTTCTGCATGACCCAAGAAAGGATGCCCAGGAATCTGCAAAGGGAATGTGAATTAATTTGTACTTGCTAAATTCTCTTAGCAGTTTTCTCTGTCCCTTATTTTTCCACATAAGATAGTAGGATTAAGAGGGAGATTTACTTCTCTGTCTGTAACAAAGTCACTAAAAGGGAACTGAAATATGTTGAAATCTTGTACCACTTAACTCAAAACCAGCACACTCCTGATTTCTTACTTATCTAGAGACTATGCCTATCCAACTTAGGGAAAAAGTAGAAAACATGTTCAAATGGAAAATAGAAACAAAACAGCAAAATCAAGCAAACTAGCAGCAAAAAATTTCTTGATCACTTACCCACTGTGTATTTTTAAAGCAGGGATGTGTAGATTGAATGGTGTAATTCTAGGGGCACCAACAGTCAGCTGGCTGACTGCTGCCTAACGTTGACATTCTGTGAAATTCATCACAAAATTCTGAAACTAAATAATAAGTTACATGATGTTCTTTTTAGAAGGACCCGTCTTTGTTTTATTTTCTTCATTTTCATCTTCACTTTACTGTAAATTTTAAACACTTTGTACTCTGTGTTTTTCAGACAATCACAAAACAGTGAAGCAATGTAAGAGAAGGAGGACAGGTGGAACAATTTAGGTCCAATTGCGTGAAGACAAGAAAATTAATTTAATTCCAAAGCTATTCCATATCCTGTGGCAATCCTATGTGAGCTGTGTGCTGTCCAGATACAAAATCTGAAGTAAAGTGAAAAGAAAACCAATTCCAAATTAGTTACAATGTTATATCATTGACATTACTGTGGGTCACGTGTTTCAACCTCTTCCCAATAGAATCTTCTTTCCACCATCATAGTTTGTGCAGTGGCGCACAAACCACTATTCGCTCTTGCCTAGACCAGTGTTTTATCTTGTGAACTGATATCCCTGCCTCTGCTCTGGCTCTTTTCCAATACGTTTTTCACACAACTGAGTGAACATTTGTAAATGGAAAGCAGATCCTCCATTTAATACCTTCCAGTGGCTTCCTAGGGCTCTAGAATGAAATAAAAACTCAGTAACTGTGACTTATACGCCCTGCATGAACAGGCTCTGCCAACCTCTCCTTCCTCAGATCCGCAGACTTCCTCCCTGTACCTGCCATGCCCAACCACGGGCACATCCAGCGCTCTCTGAGGTGAGGCCAAATGAGTTTTCTAGTTCCTCCGCTATTTCAAACTCTTTTTTTTTCTTTAGTATTTATTCATTTGCTGTTTCTTCTACCTGGAAGATTATCCTTTCAATTTTTGTGGGCGTAGTCCACAGTAAGTGTTACATTTCAATACCATGACCCAGGAGGCACATGTACGTGTGTTTGTGTGTATGTGTGTGTAAAACTGCAATGAGAATTTTCCTAAAACAGTACTTGTCTTTGCTATATGTGATATCTCTGCTTTTTCTTTTCTACTTATTTTCTTTTTTAATGGCTGGTCACAACTTACTACATGATTTTATTCATCACTATTGCATTGAAACCCAGAATCAGATTACACCTTTATTTTTTATTCATCATGTAACTGAGTTATTGCCATTAATTTAGTCTCAAATTAAATATAATCATCTGGTCGTGAAGATTGTGTCTGACCACCCAAACTAAATGGAGTCCTTCTTAGTGTGACTACATATTGAATTGTAACAGTTAAGTGTTTATTGTTGTGCCTGTTACTCTGTGTCAAAAAACTCTACAGTCTTTGCAGGAAAGGCTGCACCCCTCTGGGTACATTTTCTTTTCTTTTTCTTTTTTTCTCCAGTGTTGTGTACAGAACCTGACACATAGCACAGGCTATCAGTAACCTTTTTTTTTTTTTTAAAGATTTTATTTATTTATTTGACAGAGAAAGAGATCACAAGTAGGCAGAGAGGCAGGAGGAAGCAGGCTCCCCACTGAGGGAGAGCCCGATGTGGGGCTCGATCCCAGGACCCTGAGACCATGACCTGAGCTGAAGGCAGGGGCTTTAACCCACTGAGCCACCCAGGCGCCCCTATCAGTAACCTTCTAAAGCTCCTCTCAGTACTGGTTAAAGAAAGTCTTCTTGCTATCAGTTTCCTGAAATCATTTGTAACCATAAACCTACTTATGCAGGTGAGCTGAAAGAAGTAAATGCACATAAATAATTTTTAAAATTGGGCCTCAAAGTATTCTTAATTGTTTAAAATTACCAGATTCATTTCCTGTGGTTGCTGTAACAAATTACCACCACCTGGGTAACTTACACCAACAGAAATTTATTTTCTTACATTTCTGGAGACCAGGAGTCTGAAATCGGCATCACTGGTCCAAAATCAATGTTTTAGGAAGGTCATACCCACATCGAAGGCTCTAGAAAAGGGTCCATTTCTTTCTTCTTCCAGCTTCTGGTGCCTGCTGGCATTGCTTGGTTTGGGGCTGCCTTACTCCAAGCTCTATTTTTGTTTTGAATTTACCTTTTCTTCTGTATGTGTCAAGTCTTCCTCCACCTTGCTCTTGGAGGATACATATCATTGCACTGAGGTCCCACTTGAATAATCCAGGATAATCCCCCTATTTCATGACCTTGATGTAACCACATCTGCAGAGTCTCATAAGGTGATATTCACAGATTCAAGGGGGTCCATTTTTCAGCTACTACAATTAACAGTTCATCTTGCATTAGTATGGAAGAACTGTGCTCACTAAATTACTCCTCAGTAGTACCGTTATTTGTTATTTTTTTCTTTCTAAAGACTTTATTTGTTTATTTATTTGACACAGAGAGAGAGAGATCACAAGTAGGCAGAGAGGCAGGCAGAGTGAGGGGGGGAAGCAGACTTCCTGCTGAGCAGAGAGCCTGATGCTGGGCTTAATCTCTGGACCCTGAGATCATGACCTGAGCTGAAGGCAGAGACTCAACCCACTGAGCCACCCAGGTGCCCCAAGTTATTTGGCACTGAATTTAGTCTGAGAAGGCTAATTTAGAGGCATGTTAAAAAAATGTCTGTTTTGTCAATGATTGGACTTTACCATTTGTCGTAGTAGTGAATATTTCTACCTAAAATAGTAATAACTGAAATTTAAAAACCACCCTGATTCTAGCAAAATCTTATATAAATTAAAAGGTTTAGGTAATCTAAGAATCAGATACAACCCCAATGATAGTGGGCATTCAGAGACATAACCTCTTACTGACTTCATGTTGTTGAGTTGAATCATCACGGCACTGTACAATTAATTAGAGTGTCCAGCTTAGTTTGTGGGATTAGATCTTCAGCACATAGCAGATTATAATTTTCCACCTAATATCTATTCTCCGTGTTTCTAGTAATAGAACTTCCATTGTTATTTAGGCAGCAATGGGGCAGGTAAATCCCACATTTCCAAAATTCCTTGCAGCCCATGGTGACATGTGACCAGCTTCTAGCCAGTGAGATGCAAGGAAACACAGGAACTGAATTTTAGTGAGAGGGGCCCCATTTCTTCTCTCCTCTCTTATTCTTACTGCCTGAACTGAAAACTGTAGCAAATCTCTTGGACTACACAGTACTCTTGGAAGAGGAATAATGTAGTCAAGGTGGTAAAACAGATATACTGACAAAACTTTGTTTCATGGGAAAGAAAAATAAACATCTACTTTGGGGTGTCTGGGTGGCTCAGTGGGTTAAAGCCTTTGCTTTCGGCTCAGGTCATGATCCCAGGGTCCTGGGATCGAGCCCCACATTGGGCTCTCTGCTTAGCAGGGAGCCTGCTTCCTCCTCTCTCTCTCTGCCTGCTTCTCTGCCTACTTACAATCTCTGTCTGTCAAATAAATAAATAAAATCTTAAAAAAAAAATCTACTTTGTTTAAGCCACTATCATATTAATATGTTTTTACGTGTAGTTGAACCTAATCCTGGCATGCTATCCAATGTGACATTAACTGTGTCATTGATAAAGTTCACTCAAAAATGTATTCTGTAGCAAAATATCAGCAGGTATAAAAGGCTTGCTAAAAAGTTATGGGAGTCTTGAAAAAGTACATCTCTATATAATCTAACTTTATGGAACTATTTACCCTAAAAGTTAAATTATTTTATTTCATGAGGATAAAACATTAGAATTCAAAGTCGTTACCTATTCTCTTGCGGACCTCACACAGGTTTGATTTTACTGCATTTGCAGTTCATAATTTTCCTTGGCCATTTTATTTTTTCCAACTTCAAATGTGACCTTTATCATCTGAGTCCCCAGTCAGCAGTTAATCTTATGTTTTGATGTCATGTTTCATGGCTAAATTGCTATAGTGTAGAAAGTATTCTAATTAATATGGCAAGATGTTGGAAGGAATGGTTAAGTATTTTGATTTCACATATCAGCTGCAAGTTACAGCTGCTTTGGTTAAAAGACAATTTGTCCACATGAATGTAAAAATAACATATCTGTCATTCAAATTCACTTTTATGATAATTCCTTAATCCCTCGTTTAATTTTCTGTCAATCTAATTTAGCCTGTTGCGCAAGTACATAAATATGTAGTCAGTCTAATTGGGTTCTAAATATAGACATATCACACATATAGGATAAACTTCTTTTGCTACCTCTCCATGAACCAATCTTTTGCTTTCAAAAGTGAAGTGCTGGGTCATATTTACTTTTCAGGGGCTAAGGGGATATTTGGAAAAGGACATTTCAAGTTCAGTTTTGCTAATATCCTTATCAAGTTCCACAATCGTCAGATTTCTATTAAATCCAGACCAATTGTATTGAGGTGAGGGGAGGGGCAGTTTTATTTGAATTAATTTGTGTGGGCTGGGATTGTTACCTGTCCATTAATTTGTTGTTTAATTTTGATTCATCTCCATGGGACACTAAGGGGAGCTGGCATACTAATGTTAATCTTTTCTTTGGGGCCACATTGAATATGTCGCAGTCACGTGTTCAAAAGTGTATATTTTAAGTGACTAGGCCATTATATAGATTTTTTTTAATGGTCTGTATATTTTTCTAAGTTGTAGTAAAATACACATAATATAAAATTTACCATTTTAAGCATTATTATTAAAGTCCACAATAACGTGATATTAAGTGCACCCACATTGTTGTATAACTATATCGCTATCCACCTCCAGTACTCTTCTCACATTGCAAAGCTGAAACTTTGTATCATTAAGCAAAAACTCCCCGTTTCTCCCTCCCACATTCTGGCAATCACCCTTTTGCTTTCTCTCTCCCTGAATTTGACTGCTCTAGATATAAATATTTGTCTTTTTGTGATTGGCTTATATCACAGCAGACTATCAAGGTTCACCTACATTGTAGTATGTGTTAGAATTTCCTTCCTTCTCATAGCTGAATAATACTTCATTGCATGTATATACACCACTTTGTTTATCCATTCATCCATCAGTGGGCACTTGAGTTCCTTCTACCTTTTGGTGGTTGTGAATAACGCTGTTATAAATATACAAATACCTCTTTGCAACTTTGCTTTCTGTTCTTTTGGGTATATTCCCAGACAAAGATTTGCTGGATCATATAATAATTCTGTTCGTTTGTTTGTTTGTTTATTGAGAAACTGCCATACCCTTTTCCAGAGGTGCTGTATCATTTTACATTCCTATCAACAGTGCACACTTGTTTTAATTTCCCCACATCCTCACCAAGATTTGCTATTATTTTGGGGTCTTTTTGGTATTAACCATTCACATGGGTGTGAGGTTATTACCTCTTTAAATATCATAAACTGTGTTGATCAATAATGTTAATCATAATAACCTAACTTTGCCAGGTAGATGAACAAAATAGAGAGCATATTTAAAGATGTATCATATTTTATCTTCTTATTTGCATTATGACTTTGTAATTAATGCTTGTGTATCCAGTGTCTGGGCTTCATATTGTTATGCCCCAATGACGGGTCTGTGATTAAAGAAGTGAGACTGATATAAAGCAAAGGTCAAGCAAAGCTTTATTTCGCGCCAAGCATCAAGAATCAGACCGAACCTTCAGGGACGCACCTCTTACAAGAGAGGGTGACCCTTCTCAGTTTCACAGACTAGCTTTTAAGGGCAAAGGCCATGTGGTCGGGCCTGGCCATGCACAGGTGGCCAATGAGATTGAACACACAGAGGAAACTCCACAGTGATGCTAGGTGACCAATTGAATTACAATTTACCCTAGTAGACATTTGAACCAGCCTATTACACCTTGATTAGGATTGGCGCCAAAAAGGCTCCCAAAGGGCGGGGGCCCATACTCCTTGGTAGCTAGGGAGACAGTATGCAACCCCCCACTGATCGGATGTCTCTACCTGGCCAGACCCACCCTTGTATCTGGGCTTTGTTACCTGGAGCTGGTTTCCGGGACTTGTTTTTAAGTAGATCCCCTGGGGGAAGGGGAGAAGGGACAGTTTAACTTTAAGGAAAGCCTCTTGCTAAATAGGTCCTTACACATATAAGGTGACTTTTTACAATATTGTTGAATTGCTTTTAATGTAGGCAAATAATTTCTTAAAAATAGATTGTATTCTATAAATTCGCTTGGAAGATCATTCATTATTAAGAACGTCAAGAACACTTTCCCATAGACCTTGCATTTTAAAAATATGTCTTGGGGTATCCCACAACTGAATATTTGACCAGTAGAATAGTTGAAATCTGGTATACTAAAAAAATTAAATCATAGAAAATTATAATATGAGATTGAATACAATATTTTTAATGTGCTGCAATTTAAAATAGTTTTACAAGGGAAAGGCATTTTGCTATACTCAGATAATATAATAACTTCAAATATACATTTAACATGTTCAAACAATTCCCTGAAAGCTGTATATATTTCAAGATCAAGAATGAATCTCATATGATATAATTTGAAGTACTCTGATGACAATCACTAACAGTATAAACAAATACACCAAGAGCTCAAATTTAGATAATTCAGAATATGTATAATTATTTTGGCTTTTCTTTTAAGAGGTAGTATATGGAGCCTATTCGAGGATTACCTGAATGTATACACAAAACATTTCTGACCTTGTTTAGCAAATGCTCATTCAGAAATACCCTCCTGAAGCAATAAAATCACATTTGTTTTCATGTCATAAACATTTAATTTACAAAAGGTGTTGAAAATGTTTTTTTAAAGACAATTTTTTAAAGAAATCTTTATTGTATTAGTTACTTCAGGTATTATAAAAATGACAACACCTTCTATGTAGATGAAACTTTTGCAATTGCAATTGTTATGACTGTCCACACAGAATGGAACTTTAATGTCTCTTTAAAAGAAAAAAAAACAAAAACAGGCATGCTTTGAATTGCTAATCAAGGCAATTTGCCAGTTGTAAATGGGGCACTGTAATGGGAGTAGATATGGACTTGAATGATACCATTTAAAAGTTCGCCCTTTTAGAAGGTATAAGAAAAATTTCACCAATAAACAAATTTGATCTTGAGTTAGGGACCGGTCCCATTTTCCACAGGTCATCTCGAAACACAAAATCCTGGAGAGAAAATGAGTGTTGCCCTATTGACTAACACATAAGTCACTGTCACCTCACAGTAATTGCACCGCAAACAACGTGACCTGTATTGCTTTACTTTCACAAAAATGAAGAAGGATCTTCTGTTTCTAACATCCTCTCTATTCTCATCGTAATGTGGGTACATACACGGAAGTTTCCGGTGTAGGTTTATTTTGACTTATCTAATACAATACATTATGTAGTATGTAAACTGTAATAGTCATTATTACCCAAGCAGTTGCATAGAATTCATTTTTCTTAGTTTCCATTATCCTTCATGAAGAAGCCTGCTATAATCACTATTGTCTGGGCAATGGTCCAAAATACTAGTTTTAAGAGGACAGTTCAATTTTGGTTTACCTGCCTGAAATACGTTAGTACCCCAGAAAATTTTAGAGCTGATGAACCTCAACAGCTCTGAACCCCAAATTATAAGATTTTCTGTAAATACTAGTTTTGATTAGCTATTTCCCTTTCACAAATCATTTGACATTCTTAAAAGTATGGACCAAAATATTAGGCTCAACAATAGCTCTTTGGTTTGTTTTCTGGTGCTCCCTGCGTCCATTCACTCAAAGAAAAGTGGATGTGGTAAACTTATTTTGACTAAACTGTGAGTGCTTTAGGTCTTCTTTCCTTCTGTAGTTTTATCATGTATTCCATCTGCATCCTGGGAAAAGGTTCTTCACACCCTGGTGTCATCACCTTCCATTTTTTTTGGTCACCATGAAAATGACTCATGGAAATTGGAAAACTTTTGTTTTCCCAGTGTGTTTGTTTTTCTCCATTGCTTATTTTATTTTATTTTTTAATTTTATTCTAATTCCACTAATCATACAGTGTTATATTAGTTTCAGGTGTGCAATATAGTGATTCAACACTCAACCACTTCTTACGTCCTGTTTCCTTATATTACATAGCCTTCCTCTTGGCATCTCTTGAATGATTGCTTTATAGATCACGTGACTATTTCATGTGCTTTTAAATCTATATATGTTTTTACAATATGTTCTTTTTGGGAAGGCACCAAGTCTTATACCTTTTTTTTCGTTTGCCCTGATGTCCATTCTAGTGTTGAGGCTTGAGTTTCTTCTTGATTAATACTTACAGGTGTCGTGATTTCCCCATACTTTTACTTTAGGAGTGTGGCGTCACGACAGACATTGAATTGGGCAGCAATAGAGCTGAACTAGCAGCCACCCATGAGCTTTAGTTTTGGAAAGTGCTCTGGCAATCTCTTTTGCTTCTCTTCCATGTTTCATAATTTAATTCCAACTTAACGAAAAGAACCTGGGGGCACAGGAAAGATGAGTAGCTTGTTTTGGAGAAAGGGGGAGCAGGTCTGCAACTGAATCGTGGGCCTTTCTTTTTCACATGCTTGTCTTTTGAGCCAGGGGGAATTAGCTAATGGGAATACTATCCAAATAACATAGCTACACTGAGTGAGTTCATATTGCCAAAGTAAGTTGTTTGTTAGGATTTGTGAAAAATATCAAATTAATCCAGATTGATGGGGCGGGAGCTTGTTGAAATACTCTTGAAATGACTTCAAATAACACTGGGACTCTGGTTTCTTAGCCTGTATTTCTATGCTTATATTGTTCACTTCCAATCTTTCAAATAATGGAAAATAAAATTCAGAATGATAGGGACACAATATAAAATGGAACAAAATGAAACAAATAAACCTGAAACTGGCATTAAAACTTTCCTTGTTTTTTTATCTGTTACTGAAGAAAGAAAAAGTGCTTTTTAAACTAAGGAATAATTTCAAGAATTTAGTATTTCAGAAATAGTGTTATTCAATCATAATCGGTGATATATGTGTATTTGAACCTTCTTATAGATTAAATCTAGAAACTCAAACAAGCAATAATAGTTAATATTTACTGTATGTATACTTTATGCCAGACACTGCTCTAAGAGCTTTTTAATTATTAATCCTCACAATTAATCTATTAGGTGGGATTATTCTTGTTCCCATCTTGTGTGTCAGGAAGTTGAGGCTGAGAATGGTTAAGATCAAAGGAGTGCTAAGAAGTGAGATTAGGAACAGCAATTAGGAACCTCTTATTAATGGTCAAACATCTTTATGTTGGGTTCATATTTTTGTGGCTCTTTGTTCTGGCACACATGCTTTTGAATGTTTTGTATAACTTGAACACCATTTGAAGACTCCCATTTCTAAGACAAGCATTCACATATTTCTATAAACCAAAAATTAAGTCTAGTTAATAACTTTGTATAATTGCAGATGATTTGCTGTTTATATGACAAAATGTATATATGCTTAATACATTTGAAAATATCAAGTCCCGGGGCACCTGGGTGGCTCAGTGGGTTACAGCTTCTGCCTTCGGCTCAGGTCATGATCTCAGGGTCCTGGGATCGAGCCCCACATTGGGCTCTCTGCTCAGCAGGGAGCCTGCTCCCCCCCACCTCTGCCTGCCTCTCTGCCTACTTGTGATCCTTCTCTCTGTCAAATAAAAAAATATTAAAAAAAAAAAATCAAGTCCCTGTTTGTATTGTCTCAGAGAGATACCATGGTGAGATGGTTGTGTAGAGATTTTCTGCTATATTAGAATAGCAAGGGGCGTCTGGGTGGCTCAGTGGGTTAAAGTCTCTGCCTTCAGCTCAGGTCATGATCCCAGGGTCCTGAGATGGAGCCTCACATGGACTCTCTGCTCAGCAGGGAGCCTGCTTCCCTTCCTCTGTCTCTGTCTGCCTCTCTGCCTACTTGTGATCTCTGTCTGTCAAATAAATAAATAAAATCTTTAAAAAAAAAAAAGAGTAGCAAGATTTTTATATACTTGGTATCGGCTAATGGAGATGGTACCTCCTTTCCACTTAATCACTTTCCCTCCTTCCTCCCTCCCATTAATAGTAGGATGATCTAAAGCTGGCCTTTTTTTTTCCCCCATGGCACTTTGTCATTTTCCCTTCTTCACATCTTTCGTGTAATACACAGGTAGTAGGGGAGTGCATTCCTACGTGTGTCTTGGTGACGTATCTCTAATGCAATTCATTAGTTTTTTGAGGACATATGTAGTACAGCAAGTATACCAGGCTGATTTTTTTTTAAGCTATTAAGCCTCTAATTAGCATCTGACTAGCTATGGTTAGCAAGATGTATGCCCTTCCAGTGATTTTTTGGTCATTAACATAATCCAAGATTCTTTCTCATCTTTGAAATTTTCTTTTCTTTCTTTCTTTTTTTTAAGATTTTATTTATTTATTTGACAGAAATAGAAGGAGCCCAAGCTCTTTCCAAGCAGGGCAGTGGCAGGCAAGGGAGAGGAAGAAGCAGGCTCCCCACTGAGCACGGAGCTGATGGCTCCATCCCTGGGGCATGACCTGAGCCGAAGGCAGATGCTTAACTACTGAGCCACCCAGGCACTCCTCACCTTTGAAATTTTCTTATCTGCTGGCTTAAGGAAATTATATGCTCACACGCACAGACACAGACACACACACACACACACACACTTCTGATGTTCTTTGTGGGAAATAGAACAAAATAAAGCATTACATTAGAAGAAATTATTTTCAGTAAATAATGCTTATTAAAGATTCCACTGGCAAGAAAAAAAATATGTTATTTTGAAGAATGCAATGATTAGAAACCTCATACATAGGGTTATACACTGCTGTGCCCACATAATATACAGAAGTTCCAGATGGGTAATGATAGGTCTCTATTCGAATCCTGAGGTAAAGGTTCATTAATTCCTACATTAACTCACTCATCATTCATCCATTTATTCATTCATCAGCTATTTATTTTTTAATTTAATTTTATTATTATTTTTAAGGATTTTATTTATTTATTTGACAGAGAGATAGAGAGCGAGCCCAAGCAGGTGGAGTGGCAGAGAGAGAGGGAGAAGCAGACTTTCTGCTGAGCAGGGAGCCCGATGTGAGGCCCGATCCCAGGACCCTGGAATCAGAAGGCAGACACTTAACAGACTGAGCCACCCAGGGGCCCCTCATTCATCAACTATTGACTAAGTATATGCCTTATGACCTTAAACTGTGTGAGTTAGAAATATGATCAGGAACAACACAAACATGGGCCTTGTCACAAAATACTTATAATCTGGTGGGTGTAGACTGTTAATTAAGTCAGCTACAGATTGTAGAGGTAGAAGAAATGTACAGCAGAAAGAAATCATGGAAGATTTCATAAAAATCATAAGAGGCCATGGAATTTATATTAGAAGAAATGAATTTCAACCTGATATTTAAAGGATGAAAAGGAGGTAATCAGTGAAATAACTAAATGGAGATAGTGTGTGTGTGTGTGTGTGTGTGTGTGTGTGTGTGTGTAGGAGGTAAGAGTAGATGCATAGTGTTCTGCAAACTATTTTCTGAATCTTTTTTTTTTTTTTTTTTTTTAACATGGACAATTTGGTCACACAAATTCTAAGACCTTTTTTGCTCAGGAAAATGCTATGTTTTTATGAAATCCTAGAAGCAACATCACATTAATGAGATTAGAAGAGTCAAACTCTCCTAATACTTAAGCAATATAATGCCTTATCAAAAATTTTATATCTTTTAAAGGTACAACTCTTTTGAACAAATGAAGTAATAGGCTCATTCCAAGATGTCTGAAAATCTTGGATTATGTTTAATGCTTCCTTAACACTTAGTAAATTACTATTATAATAAGCTAAATAATATCCTAGGGCTTGAAAGAATGACTGCAGTCTTCGGGGCTCATAGCTTTCTACCATGGATAGTGTGCAAAGTGAGAGATACTGGTTCTTAACATGAGAACAACCCATTTGTAAAAAATAAAATCAAATTGTATGCAGAAAATTAATTTCATAAACTCTAGCCTGTAAAAGACCTCTTATTTCATCCTACAGAGAAAATTCCTTAAAATATTCTGAGAGAGTTAGACCAGAAGAATCAGATCTACCATAACTATAAATTCTTGGATTTCTCCTACCATCCTCCAGCACCTGACCCTGACAATCCCTCACTTCTAAAAACCTGGAAAGAAGGGAAGAGTACAGTTATAATGGCAAGATAGTAAAATTTTCTATTTCGATCTTGTGGGGAATGGAATTTTGATTGAAATCATTGGACTAAACTCAGTATAGGAATTACCCTCATAAAAGGGTATCGGCTCATTGTCAGTAGATAGACTATGGAGAAACCATTTCTGAGAACACTGGAAAGATTTAGGCTACATTATCATTTGACAACATGCAAGCATGAGCTCTGTTTTCTCCCTTCAGATAAAGATATGTCCTTGTAGGTCTGAGACTAGTTCCAGAAACGAGAGATTTTTCCAGTGAATTTTTTTTTTTGTGGAAAGATCAGATAAAGTCTCACCAAAGACACTGAAGACCTATAATAAGTTTAATATGTTAACAGTTGATAAGAACATTCCTACTTATAAAAGTATATGTATTTAATTCAAAATAATTTAGTTTTAATGGTGAAAATTCAGAACTATTGCCAGTTCTGCATAAAAGACATCTTTGTACATACCCTACAATGAATTTTGCTTTGTAAAGAGAGTATAATACTATGAATACCATAATACTATGAATACTATGAATATAATACTATGAAGTAATGCGTGAATACAAAGTGTAGTTTCAAGAATTACTAGCTCTAAAATTTGGCATTTTCCCCTCATGTTTTTTTTATTTTCATATGTAAAATGGGGAAAACAATATTTAGAAAATCAGCTCTTTGTAGACTGGTTAAAGCCTAGGTAGAGAATGTAGTATAGTGATCAGTACACACCAAGTGCTCAAAAAATGTTTGCTGTTACTTGCAAAAATGTAGGGGAAATAAGAGTAATAATATAAGAGCGAGATTAGAAAAAAACAAACTTTTTCATAAAATTAATGTGTTATAACATTGAAGAACATTTGTTTCTCTTCTCCCATCTCCTATCCTGCCCACAAAAAGGAAAGGGAGTAAATTGATGTATTTAATTTTATGCTAAACATTTACATTAATATCAGTCAATTAGGGCTTCTATAAAATTCTCAAAAAAAAATACTTATGGCATTCTATAAACATCACTGTTCAAGTTTATTCCCAATGCATTTTCCTTAAAAATATTAGAAAAATCAAAATAAAATCTGCATTTCAGATAGTCTCTATTGGATCTTTTCCTCAAATGCGGAAGATAATTAAGCCTCACCATGAAAGTAAGCATTTGTTGAGGTTCAGCAAGACCAGTCAGAGAGTAAAATAGGACTGTGGTCCTGCACCAGTTGGGAGAGGAAGCGGCAATGAAATGATTCAGTGCATTCAGTCTAGGACTTGCAACCCAGAGCCAAAGAATGTTGCAGTCAGAAAATGAATTATGAGCAGAAAGAAATGCAATGGATATAATTAATCTTATATTTGTACTGGAAAGCAAATTAAGGATAAGCAAATTATGATAGAAAGAGGACAAATATGTCAATAAAATGCTAAATTCCTAATGGTTATTGATTGAAAATTCTAATTCTTAAGACTCCACAAGCTATAGTTGTCTTTTAATAGTTTTATTTTACGTTAACTATATACCCTATCTATCCCGTGTCTTCAATTTTAATCTTCTGAAGTCCATAAATTTCATGTATATTGTAGTGGAAAGGCGTTAACAAGATGCAAAATAGCCATTAGAACAACTTTCAAAATATTTTAAAAGTTGATTTTTAATTCTGTGCATTTTTTACATTAATCTATTTAGTCCCTGTTATGTGCTGGACAACACATTAAGAGTGCTACATGCTCGGGACGCCTGGGTGGCTCAGTTGGTTAAGCAGCTGCCTTCGGCTCAGGTCATGATCCCAGCGTCCTGGGATCGAGTCCCGCATCGGGCTCCTTGCTCGGCAGGGAGCCTGCTTCTCCCTCTGACTCTGCCTGCCACTCTGTCTCCCTGTGCTCTCTCGCTCTTTCTCTCTCTGACAAATAAATAAATAAAATCTTTTATTAAAAAAAAAAAAAAAGAGAGTGCTACATGCTCTAAAATTTAACTTTAATAGCAACCATATGAGGTGAATGAGACTGTAGTAATTTTACAGATGAAATAACTTAGACTCTGGGGGCAGGGGGGTCAGGAGAGGGAAGTGGGGTTATGGACATTGGGGAAGGTATGTGCTATGGTGAGTGCTGTGAAGTGTGTAAACCTGGCGATTCACAGACCTGTACCCCTGGGGCTAAAAATACATTATATGTTTATAAAAAAAATAAAAAAAAAAAAAGAAATAACGTAGACTCAAAGAGCTTGAGAATCTTATCTAAGATTCCGTAGCTAACTACGTATGAAAAACCTGGATCCATAGCTCTGTCTGCTTACCTATAAGTTACATTCTATTTGATTAAGAATAAAACTAGACTTATGTAATTATACATTCATATATTTTGAAAAGGTAAGTAGACCTTCAAGATGTGCTACATAAAAACAGCATCTTTCCAACTTCCCACTCCCTATAGGCCATAATATTCAAGTTTTCAGCTAATTATTTTGGTATTTACTTCCATATAGCTAAAAAAATAAATTCTACTTTTTAAGACCGTGTGATACATCCAAAATAAAACATAACAAATTCGTAAGAATTAGGACCTCACAGATAATATTCTTAATAGCAATTAAATTACAAAAGAAGAAAGAAATTTAAAATTTTTCTTCTTGTAATTGAATCAATTTTATTGCTTTAGATTTTTCAAGGCAATTTCTAGATGCATACAATTTTATGATTGTTTAATCTTCTTGGAAGTTATTCCATTCTGTTCTATTGAGCATTTTTAAAAAGATTTTATTGAGCATTCTAATTGAGATCCTAATCAGTTTTTAATATTTACATATATAAAATTTATTATTATTTATGCATATACAATATATGTATATATGTGATTTTTATTCATTTACATATAAAAGTATAAAATTAAAAATTAAAGTCATAAGAATTGTAAAGAAAGCAATAGAAAATCCAACAAAATCTACAAATTTCCTCAGAAAATTCAAGGGAGAATTGGAACTAATAATTCGTCCATATAATTGGAAACCATAACATGTGAAATTAAATATTCCTTTGTATCAGCAATACACAATGCAAAAGAAACTAAAAATATCTTATTCACCATTACATCAAAAACTATAAGGTATGTGAATAAGAATACATAAATTGTTTTAAAACAAATCAAAAAATATTAAAATGTTTTATTTAAATATTTTAAAAGTTTACTTAGATATTATAAAAGGATATAAAACAACTAAAATTGGGGAGGTACAATACAATTCTCTATGGTGGTAATTTTCTAAGAGCAAGGCAAATTCTTTATCTTCAGTATGATGATTTTGACACGCTTGAAGAATATAAAATTATATGTGGGATTATTTGCGCTGTTGGTTACTGATAGGAAATAGAATTCAATTTCTTTACATGTAAGTAGGATCAAGCCTATTGAATCCATATGTAGGGGAATGCGGGACCTTAGAAGGGAGAAAGGACAAAGAGAATAAAAGAAAAAGATGAAAGGTCAAGTGTACGGCTGAGGGGAAACACTTGAGAGAGCAGACATAATTTAGCCATTGCAGGGCTGTCACTTTTGTTTCATTTTTGTTTCGTTTTGTTACCATCAAAGGGCTGTGGTTCCTCAATATGCTCTCCTCTTTACCTACCAAAGCTTCTTTCCTTTCTACCTGACCCACTGACACTGTGGCATATGTGAAGTTTTATTTAGGTGACGTTTGCAACGGAGGAGGATAAGATGGCTGATTATCAGTCACAGTTATAAAAATAAAGGATAAGGTTTATTAATAGAAAATGAGTGTTGTGCTTTGCTTCCCCTTCTTTATTGGCCACGATTCTCAGAGAAATAGAACCAATAGCACACAACTCTCTACGGATACACACATATGTGCACATGTATACCTTACATATACAAGTTTCATAGCTATAGGAAATAGAACCAAAAATGTATGTGTGCCTGTGTGTGTGTGTATGAGGGTGTGTGTGTGTATGATCAAAATTACCCTTCTTTCCACCTCTTGTCCTAAATCATTTTGATTAAAAAAAAAGCACGTTTCACTTCACACTTGGAGACCAAAATATTAAGAAGCATATATGACTGGTTGAGAAATAAGCACGAATGTCTTTTAGGCAGAAAGTGGTGCTGTATCAGCAAGTCCCTTGTTTTTTGCCGAAGTGGTGGATTAAAAAGTTGGAAGGTACCACCTGGAACGGCAACGAATGAAGAAAGAGAAATGGGAGGCATTGAGACTAACCTAACAATTACGCTGATGAATTTTTTAAGTTACCTCATTTGGTGTGGCCTGGTCATGCTTTCAAGAAGGAATGTGGGGCAGCTCTAGAGCGTGCTATGTGAGCTCGCAAGCTCAAATAATGATCTGAATAATACATGATCAAGAAAGAGTCAGGGTCCTTGTAGGAGTGAAACAGTTTTTCTTGCACCAAAGCTGGGATGCACACTTCCTTACATTAGCTTTTTTTTTTTTTTTAACTAACATATAATATATTATTTGCCCCAGGGGTACTCACATTAGCTTTTTAATTGGTTTTAAGTTTCATTTATTCATTTATTTATTTATTTATTTATTTTAAAATTTTATTTATTTGTCAGAGAAAGAGCACAAGCAGGGAGAATAGCAGGCAGAGGGAGAAGCAGGCTCCCTGCTGAGCAAGGAGTCCGATGTGAGACTCGATCCCAGGACCCTGGGATCATAACCTGAGCCATAGGCAGATGGGGAACTGACTGAGGCACCCAGGTGCCCCTGGTTTTAAGTTTTAAACCAAATTGTCCTCTGTTTGACTTTTGGCCTATAGTTTTAGCCTCAATTATTGGGGACTGATAGGAGGCTTGACTTCTTACAAGTAGCATCTTTAAGTAAGTTTAGTGAATAACAGATTGATAAAGCCAGTTGAAACAATAAGGATTTATCTCTATTACCTATCTGTCTCCTTGGTATGGACATACTAAACTTACAATAAATATTTTATTTCATTAAAAAATAAGTACAATATGGTATAAATCTATACTTCTTATTCCCCTTCTTTTTTAAGGGAAAAAAGTCCAATTAAGCTGTGTAACTTCTGAATCATAAGAACAGAAATTCAGGAGCTTATACAGGTTTTCCTTGCTATCCGAAAGTAGAATGCTCTTATGAAAACTTCCATAGGCTGAAATGGTAGAAAGCAAAGAAGTGATTACCATTAATTTATATGGAAAATTTTTTGACTATTCCCAGACCTAAAAAGCAACTTCTCTTAGGTCTTTCTGACACCTGAGGGCACATATTGCTAATGGATGCAGAAAATAAACTGAGACAAAGCAACAGATGCTTTGTTCAAAGCTATAGCGGCTTGATGGTGAGATGCTGAGTGTCGTTCCCTGGGAAGGGGCTCGGCAGTGAGACTGTCACTGCTGGGGGTGTGTTCTGCCTGCATAACAGCTCGCTGTGAAACAGAGGCTGAACACTAGCTTCACTTTGCTACTTTCTTCATAAAACTGAAAATATTCAGATTTCTTTTGACTAGCACAAGGTATCTAATGCAGGCTTATGCAAAAGCAAATTGGCCTGATGCCAAGTTTGAAAAGCAGAGGATTGGGGCTCCTGGGTGGCTCAGTCAATTGGGCGTCAGCCTTTAGCTTGGGTCATGATCCCAAAATCCTGGGATCCAGTTCTGTATTGGGCTTCCTGCTCAGCTGGGAGACTGCTTCTCCCTCTCTCTCTCTCTGCTACTCTCCCTCTGTCTCTGCTTGTGCCCCTTCCTTCTCTCTCTCTCTCTCTCTCTCTCCCTCTTTGCACCAAATAAATAAATAAATAAACCTACACTTCTCCAATGAAGACATACAAATGGCTATCAGACACATGAAAAAATGTTCATCATCACTAGCCATCAGGGAGATTCAAATTAAAACCACATTGAGATACCACCTTACACCAGTTAGAATGGCCGAAATTAGCAAGACAGGAGACAACGTGTGTTGGAGAGGATGTGGAGAAAGGGGAACCCTCTTACACTATTGGTGCAAGTTGGTGCAGTTGGTGCAGCCACTTTGGAAAACAGTGTGGAGACTCCTTAAGAAATTAAAAATAGAGCTTCCCTATGACCCTGCAATTGCACTACTGGGTATTTACCCCAAAGATACAGATGGAGTGAAAAGAAGGGCCATCTGTACCCCAATGTTTATAGCAGCAATGGCCACAGTCACCAAACTGTGGAAAGAACCAAGATGCCCTTCAAAGGACGAATGGATAAGGAAGATGTGGTCCATATACACTTTGGAGTATTATGCCTTCATCAGAAAGGACGAATACCCAACTTTTGTAGCAACATGGACGGACTGGAAGAGATTATGCTGAGTGAAATAAGTCAAGCAGAGAGAGCCAATTATCATATGGTTTCACTTACTTGTGGAGCATAACAAATAACACGGAGGACATAGGGAGATGGAGAGGAGAAGGGAGTTGAGGGAAATTGAAAGGGGAGATGAACCATGAGAGACTATGGACTCTGAAAAACAATCTGAGGGTTTTGAAGGGGCGGGGGGTGGGAGGTTGGGGGAGCCAGGTGGTGGGTATTACGGAGGGCACGTATTGCATGGAGCACTGGGTATGGTGCATAAACAATGAATTCTGTTACACTGAAAAGAAATTTAAATAGATAAATAAATAAATAAATAAAATCTTTGAAAAGCAGAAGATCATCTGTATACTATCCAGTTTGAAAAGGAAGCTTCTGGTAGGGTGTAGAAGTAGCCAAAAAGATTGCTGCCTGGCCTGGATCCCTTGCACAATGACTATAACAGCATGGTCTGTCCCGTTTAATGGTCCCCGCTTCTGTTGCTTCTAGGCCCTACTTTGACTGATTTTGTAAACAGTGTAATTGTTTCCTTAAACAAAATTTCTGGCTGACTTGTGGAAATTCTGATAGAAACTTTCCAAATTTCCATATCTGGATCCAAAATTCCAGGTTAAGTTTGGACAAGTTCACTGTACTGAAAATCAAGATCTTATCTTTTTCAGTGTTCTTTAGAAAGTACAGCTGTGATTTCTGTTGCCTTTTTTTTTTTTTAAATAAGCTAAATTATGACTGCCAGGTAAGGGCTCTCATCTGTAATTTTTGGAATATTTAATTTTTTGTGCAACGGCAAAGAAGTCCTCAGTCTGCTCTAGACTTTCTTCCAAAGTCAAAGCACTTTCTAAGAATTGCCTAAACCCAGTTTGGCCTCATGGTGATTTTTTTTTTTTTTTTTTTTTAAGAAACAATTCAAGGGAATGGGTTTCCTCGTGCATCTGTTATTCACTTTCTGAAAATGAGGGGTGATAAAAATAGACCTAACGATATGCATATGTTCCTATCAATTTATTTAACCTCATGAAAAGATAGCCAGCTGGGCAGGTTTTTATTAGCACAGGGCAGAAAGTCGGTACAGGGAGGAGCAATCAGAAATATCTGAAAACTCTCTTGTGGCCATTGAAACCATGTCATATACTGGTTATTTAAAAATCCTCTCTGATATTGACTGAATGATTAAATGGGAAAATAATATGTCAACTCTTATTTCTGGTAAATGAAACAAAATCTAATCAGCTACCTTATTTCAGCCTGCCATATTAATAAAAAATGATGAAGTTCAATGTGGAATATCTCTTCTTAAGTACATAGATAAGATAATCTTGAAAAGAGTAATTGCTATGGGCTTGCTTTTTTTCCTAACAATATTTGGAGGGAAAATCTATTTCTTTGCACCTCATCTCTCCCATGAGTGCTTTAGAAAATATGTAGTTATTTTATTTGAATTCTCAAAAAAAAAAACCCACCATGGAGGCCCTTAGTCAAAGTGAGAAGAATTTAATTCTTTAAAATCAGAGGTCTTTGATAAGTAAACGATATGGCAACTTTCATGCTTGATGTTTGAATAAACATGAGATAAACTTAAAGACAGAAATGTGTTTCATCTGGGTGCCTGGGTGGCTCAGGTCATGGTCCCAGGGTCGTGGGATGGAGCCCTGGGCCGGGCTCCCTGACTAGCGGAAAGCCTGCTTCTCCTTCTCCCACTCTCCCTACTTGTATTCCTCTCTGTCAAATAAACAAAACAAAACAAACAAACAAACTATATATATAATGTGTTTCATCTAAAAGAATACCAGACTCTATTAAGAAAATTAAGACATGGGGTTTGATATGCACTTGAGATTGGAGTTGCGTTCTGTCATGGTGGATACTTATTTTCCTGTGTTTCCACTTCCCTGGTGGGAATCTAGATGTGATTTTTATGAATCTTTTCTCTGTAAAGTGGAAAATTAGGCTGCATAAAAAAGCATTCTGAGTTATGTCCTGAAGTAGTCCTGAAGTAGTTTTAGCATGTCTTTGTAACTGCATAAAAAAAGCATTCTGAGTTATGTCCTGAAGTAGTCCTGAAGTAGTTTTAGCATGTCTTTGTAACTCACATTAACCAATTTCTTGTATTTTATAACTATAACATTATGCTTTTGAAATGCAGATCTACAACTTTGTATTTTCATTTCTAAAATTCAGAAAGTTGTGAAAAACATAGAGTTTCTTTTTTTTTTTTCTTTTATAACCATGTAGCAGGAAAAACAAGAGCTGATTTGACATGGTCTTTAACTAACTCACCTAGTGTGAATGTTTATAAATTTCCCTGATAAATATCATTATGTTCTGTTGCAGTGTGCTGCTCTAGACTCCAATGTATAATAATTATATTTTATTAGCTTTCTAAAACCTAAAACATATCTAGTTATGAGAGTATATAAGAATTTCATATCTTACATTTTCCTCTTTCAAATTCTTTTGTATGGTCTGTTTTGAGCCTAATGAACTAATTTTGGTTATTGTTTTTGAAGCAGTCTCAGTGTTATTATTTAACTTTTCATTCATTAACACTGACCACTTAACCCCATGCATATCTCTTTGTTTATGATTTGACTTGAAAAACCACAATAATTCATCATTTAAACATAGGAAACTTAAGGAAGTCTTAGTTTAGCTAGTACAAATGGATCTGAATCACAGCACTCAGATTTGACATTTAAGGTCTAAATTTTTACAGTTGGCCTGAGGAAAGAAAAGATGTCTTAATCTAGTGTTATTTCATGATTTAGATAGCAAGAGAGTTTGTCAGTTTTTTTTTCTTTTTCAGTCCATTCATCTTTGACCTTTCTTCTACTCAAAACAACAACAACAACAATAAATCAAAACCAAAACAAAACAAAAGAGTATTGATAACTATTTGAAAAGACCAGTTGTATTTTGGTATGTTTTCTTCTATTAAATTTAAAGTTTGGAATTAGGTCACTTTTTAAAAAATCTTAACATAATTAAATGTAATTATCCCCGAAGAAAGAAAAAGAAAGAGGTATTTAAAATTCTTTTAGGTGACAGGATTCAGGGAAGATTAATAATTGTTATTGTGTCTACGTTTACTTTATTTCACCTTGAAATACAAGTGAACAAATTATTGAAAGCATATGAATGAAAAGTAAAATGACTTTAAATAAAGTCCTGTTTGGGACTCCTGGGTGGCTCAGTCGGTTAAGTGGCTGTCTTTGGCTCAGGTCATGATCCCAGGGTCTTGGAAACTAGCCCTGCTTCTAGTTCCTTGCTCAGCAGGGAGCCTGCTTCTCCCTCTGCCTGCTGATCCCCCTGCTTGTGCTCTCTCTCTCTCTGTGTCAAATAAATAAAATCTTTAAAAAATAAATAAATAAAGTAATAAAGTCCAGGCAAATTTTCATGAGTCACATTACAAATGAACCTTTACCCTCGGTACAAAATTGTCATTTTCACTCCTAAAGATTCAAAATAAAATATTATATATTTTTCCTTTACACAAAAGGACAGTGAGATTGATTTTTCATAGTAGTAGTAGGATGTATATTTAACATAATTTTACATTTGCGTACTCTCTATGAAGTCATTTATTTTAATGTTCATAGCAATATTTTCAGAGCATATATTTTGAAACTCAGTAGTATCTATATCCTATTTTAGAAATGTATATATGTGTTTTATATATATAAATAAATATAAATATATATACATATATGTGTATATATATTGTATATATATGTAAACTAATGAACTAATGTATAAAAACCTAATAGTTTTGTACTAATGTTTATACAGAAACCAGATGTTTTTTGATTAGCTAGGCCAAAATTTTATTTACTGTATTTGCTTCTGAGTGACTTCCGTAACTTAACAGGCTGAGTTCCCTTCAAGAGTTAAAAAAAAAAAAAAAGTTGAAATGACTGTTTTCAAAAGAATTCATTCATTTAATGAATATTTATTGAACATCTACCTTATTCAGACACTATTTTTCTTAAGATTTTATTTTTATTTATTTATTTGACAGAGAGTGAGAGAGAGAGCACACAAGCAGGGGTAACAGAGAGGGAGTGAGAAGCAGACTCCAGGGAGCCTGATGTGGGACTCAATCCCAGGACCCTGGGATCATGACTCGAGCTGAAGGCAGGCGCTTAACCATCTGAGTCACCCAGGCACTCCTTATTCAGACACTATTATATCACTGGGAATACTACAGAGAACAAAACAGACCCCCCCCCCCAAAAAAAAATCCCAGCCCCTAATGAGGCTAACAGTCTACCAGGATCAGGCAGTCAGTGCCCAAAGAAGTAAAGCAGATAAGAGATTAGGTAACAAAACGGGTCAGAGAAGCAGATAGAGAATTTCAAGGTGGGGATTTGTAATTTTAAATGGAGTGATCAAAGGGAAATGTTACTGAAATGGTAACATTTTAACAAATACCTGAAGGAAGGCAAGGAGTAAGAGGTGTAGATAACCAGAGCAGGGTATTTTCGTGAGATCAATCAGCAAGAGCAAAGACCCCGAGGCAGAAGCCTGCCTTCTGTGTTCCCAGGGAAAATACAGGATCCTGTGTCCATAATGCATGTTTGCTTTTTCATAGATATTTGAAAGCTGAGTTTCTGGAGTGTTATTTAAATGAGTATTTATAATTAATACATCAATGAAATGAGATTATATGTAGGTACCATCCCAAAGAAAATACTTTGATTATTCATTGTGAAGATAGCTTGAAGGGAAAAATAATACCTAGGAAAAGGGGAAGCGAGAGTCCCGGGCTCAATCCTAGTCCGTCTGCGTTTGAAGCAGTGCATGAAATTTTTCATATTTTGTTTTAGGAAGGCTACAAATAACTAGAAAACCCGGAGGAAAAGATCAATATGGTGGAGGAACTTAAAGCCTTATCACATAAGAGCGAGCGAAAGGATCAAGACTGTGCAGTCTGCAGATGAAAAGCCTTTCAGGAGAGAGAATCAACAGCACGGAGATGATAGCTCTCCACCATCTGATTTTTTTGCCAGAAATAATCATGAAACTTCAAATCTGGAAATTCTACTTGAGCTCAACCCTTTATTTACATGTTGCTTTTATGTAGCCAAATTATAATTAGACTTTCTACAAATGCCCAAAAAAAGGAGAGCCCAAATATGACTCAATAGTTACTTTGTGAATACCACGTTTCTAGAACCCTTAAAATAACTTACCACGTGTCCTCATCTCCAGCTGAAGAAACCAGAATTTCAAGGCATTAAGTCACCTCTGCAGAGTCGTACTTCTGGTAATGATTGGCCGTCTCCAAACCTCACATTCTTTGAGCTTCCACCACCATCCAGGAATCCCACTGCAATGCAACTCAAGGAACAGCCTTCTAACCAGGAGAGATATTGAGATTGGAGCTACTAACCTCAGGAGGAAATGAGAGTAGATTGCTCAGGCAGTCCCTGACAGGCTATGTGACCATTTGTTGAGGATTTAGACACCGAGTAAGGGGTTTCAGGAATGTGTTTCTAACATCCCTCTTGATGCTAATGCTTCATGATTATAAGTTGTCTGTTGTGTTTAAAAAAATCAGAATACTTGATAGTAAAAACTTGTATACAATCTAGTTTGTCTTCCATATGTCTTTGAATCAATTTGATTTCATTTTTATATATTATACTCTTAGTTGTTAGACTTACTTCTCCAAGTCAAAATTGATGTGCTCGTAACAAAGCAAAGATCAAAGTGAGACTTTTGTATATCTGTTTATTATTTTGAAATTAAGTCAGAACCTAAAGGCATCTCCTGGCGAATATACAGCTTAACATCTAATGATAGCTCCTTTACAAAAGGTTCATTTTTTGTATTATCTAAAATATTTGATTTAACCAAAAGCTGCTACAGAATCTATTCCTTAACATCTCTCCCTTCACGTGGTGTGTCCCTCAGTGACACAAGTGTCACCAAAATATTTTCTATTAAAATGCTAGAATGTATTTTCCAACCTATTTTTAATAAATAAAGCCCTTCTTTGTTAGTATGTTAGTTTATGATTCCCTCTGTTTCTAAATGAACAGCAGCAGGAATTCTTAACTGCTGCTTGGATTTACCCCAGAGAATAGAAACTTCAAAGATGTATGTATGCTTTTAGGTTTGACATAAAAGAAGACAGAGGTACATATTTTATAAATAGTATTCAACCTATGCATGACAGATTAGAGCTTGATAGACACCTCATTAAAAATGTCCCTGCTGTTTGATTTTCTCAAAATATTGATTTCATAAAATATTGATTTTCTATTTGCTCTAATGTCCCCAAGTTTGCCTGATTACTGAATAAATGTCTCTACTTCCCAGATGTATGCTGTGTCTTTTCCATATACAAAAAAATAGAATGACTTATTAAAATGAAATAATAGTCATGTTTACAGTAGTTAATACACATGTTGAACTTACTTTGTACCAAGAATTACTTCTATTGAACTCGCTACTACTATTGTCCCTTTCCTGTTACCAATCGTGTGTTAGGATCTTCATTTTTCAAATATTATCTTGTCACTAAAGCCTTCCTTGAACACCTTGCTTAAAATCACAACCCTTAATACTTACTAACCCCATTTCTGTCCTATTTTAAAATCAATAGTATTAATTGCTTCCTAATCAACTATCATTTTTTAATGTGGTTTATCGTTCACTTCCATCTTTCAGAACAGCGAATCCATGTGGACAGGCATTCCTGCCTTTTTATTTTTGTCCAGAATGAAAGTGACTCAAAGCCTAGAAGGTATCTTGCATGTGGTAAGGACTCAATAAATATTTGCTGAGTGGCCCCATTTTACCTGTGACGAAAATGAAATAAAGCAAGTGATGTCATCAGGTCTTGTGCACCTCTCTGTGCAGCATGCCATGAAGTAGGAATGGGAATAAAATGGTAAGAAAAAAATCTGATTTGAGCCTTGCTTTCTCAATTCCCTTGAAGGTGACTCTCGAAGGGAAGACGTTAACCAAATAGTGGTAGGTCAGGTTATATGTATCTTAAAATTACCAACTATGATAAGGACTAAAAAAGAGAGACCTAGAGCATTTGAAGAGCCTAAATGTCCCACCTGGCATGCCAGTCGGTGGGAGATTAACTCTCTGGGACAGTGATGAAAGATTAGAGAACCCTTATAAGCAAAAGGGGGAAAAAAAGAATGAAAGAAGAGAAGGAAAGGGACAAAAAAAAAATGAAAGAAAGAGAGAAAAGGAAAAAAGAAAGGAAAAGAAAATAACTTTTTATTGAAAATCTTCCTTATATTCTGGTGCATATATTCAAACACAGAGTGCAACTGTGGTCTCATTAAGTTGCATAAAATAAACACTAATTCACAACTCCTTCACATGTGGTGGAAATCCTAATTCCCTCTCCCCGGATTTCTGTTTATTTCTCTTTCCTTTTCAGGATTATTTTGGGTTCCAAGCTCAGGGCTTTACATACTGATTTAGTGTAGGGTTTCTTCCACCTACTTTTTCCTTTTCAAACACTGTCAGTTTGGATAAGAAGCCCTGCCTCTTTCCTTAATTGTCATCAAGGCATTTTATGTGTATAGGGTGTTTCACTGAATCATCAGGGAGACAAAGGATTTCCTTACTCAGCCATAATACTGCCCAGTGTTGAATTCTAGACATCCCTGTCTCTAAAAGCTGTTTGGCTTTTAAACAGCTGGGACCCCAGCTTCTTACCAAGTTGCTTGCTTTCCTAGCTCTCAACTGTTCTCTAAGATTGCCTTTTCTATTTTCTCTTTTTGAAATCTCTTTCCATTCATGAAGTTATGTCATTAAGTTCCTTTCTCTCTCTCGCTTCCCCTTTCTCTCGTCTTCAGTTCCTAATAATCCAAAGCATAATCTCAGGATCTCATCACTCTCTTAAGATACTCTTAAATGACCAGCCACCTAATTCAGTATATCTAGGGTTTTGTTTTTCCTTGGTTTCAGTTTTAGTTATTCAAAGTCATGTGATAACGAATATCTTTGTGCAATAGGCTATCGTAGAATTAAATGGAAACCAATTTCCTTGACTTTTATCTCTTCATATACCTCTTCAGATATCTTCGGATACAGATATCTGGCCTTCTGAGGTCAGTTCCTTCTTTTCTGGAGTATATGCTTTATAAGTTATTTTATATTATTTCATTTATTTTTTTCTGTGTTTTTTTTATTATGTTCCATTAGCAGCATATAGTACATAATTAGTTTTTGATGTAGTGTTCAGCAATTCATTAGTTGAGTATAACACCCAGTGCTCATGACCACACATACCCTCTTTAATACTCATCACCCAGTTACCCTATCCCTCCATTCCCCTTCCTTCTGTAACCTTCAGTTTGGTTCTTACAACCCAGAATCTCTCATGGTTTGTCTTCTTCTCTGATTCCCCACCCCCTTCAGTTTTCCCTTCCTTCCCCTAATGTCCTCCATGCTGTTCCTTATGTTCCACATATGAGCGAAACCAAATGATAATTGTCTTTCTCTGCTTGACTTATTTCATTTAGCATAATCCCCTCCAGTTCCATCCAGGTACATGCAAATGGTGGATATTCATCCTTTTTGATGGAGGCATAATATTCCATTGTATATATGGACCACATCTTCTTTATCCATTCATCTGTTGAAGGGCGTCTTGGCTCCTTCCACAGTTTGGCTATTGTGGACACTGCTGCTCTGAACATTGGGATTCATATGCCTCTTCTTTTCACTACATCTGTATCTTTGAGGTAAATAGTAGTAATAGTAGTAGTAGTCGTAGTGCAATTGCTGGGTCATTGAAGTTATTCTAAAGAGAAGCTAGTAAACTCTTGTTTTTAAAGTATCTGAAAATATGTTTTGCTTTACTTTGGTTCTGAGGTTTGGTGGTTATGCACTTCTAGCCCAATGGCTTTATACTCTTGGCACTTTAAAGATCTTATTTTACTATCTCTAGCTTCCAATGTTGTTGATAAACCAAAATCAAGATATACTTGTTTTTACTCAGATGTCAAGATATGTGTCACAAGAAGGTGTGAAGTTGTATACTGCTTACACAATTGAGGTCCATGGGGTGGGTGGGAAATGGCTCTTAAGCTGGTCCAAAATGGCTTGAGAAAACAGGGCAGGGAGACCAGCCTGGCTTTCATTAGCGTTGAGCATCATGGGGCTGGGACGAAAATTCCTTTGTACTGGCAGGGGATCGTGTGGTTTGAATCTCACAAAAGCTTCAAAGGAGTGGGCACCAGGCATTTTTATCAGTCTGTCCAGGTGTGGAGCACCAGGGAAAGAGAGAGGGTGAGGCTTAAAAGTCGTCAGCAGCCAAACATCTAAAAGTGCAATCAGACTCCTCATCACAACCTTACAGTACTCCGAATGCATTTATATGAAGTTTCACCAAGATACATGCGACAGTCATCCAGATTCTGAAGGCAGGATTTCACGAACCTTCAAACCAATGCCTGGAATCAAGACCATTCCAAGATCAAGCTTCAGGCACTACCCATAAGGTGACAGGCTCTGATTATTTACATCAGGGTCTCACACATCTCTACAACATTGTAACCAATCACCATTTCAACAATGAGAAGTATTTTTAATATTCATTATTCTAATTCTAAGCCGGAGCCAAGACCTTCCCCATATTTCTCTTGTTACTGCTGAGCTACAGCTGAGATTCTTGGCACTTAAATGAGGCTCAGCCTAATGAAGATGGAGCTTGACAAAAAGATGACTTGTAATGCTTCTCCTTGACTAGTTCCCTGTCCACTGCTTTGTCAGGGATTCCAACCCTATGAGGCTGAATCCTGTTTTTTTTTTAATTTTTTTATTTTAATAAACATATAATGTATTTTTATCCCCAGGGGTACAGGTCTGTGAATTGAATCCTGTTTTTGATAACAAAGATTGTCAAATTTCTATGCGGCATAATGAATTGAAACTCAGTCAGAACATAACATGACATATACCTTTTCAAAAACATATTTAAATAAAAATAAAAGGAAAATAATTTTAAAAACCTTGTAACTCTAAGTAGAATCATCAGCTACAGAGTAGCTGATTAAGAAAAGAGCCCTGACCAATGCAGATGTGATATGTTCCCCTAGTCTAACAGGGCTGTCATTAGTGAACAAAGGACGTATGACCTGAAGTACAACATACTTTAATTTTTACAAGAATGGCATGATAGGAAAACACATGTACATATTTTTTTACATATTAAAAAAGCAAGTGCATTTTATTTTTTAATTTTTAATTTTTTATTAACATATAATGTATTATTAGCCCCAGGGGTTCAGGTCTGTGAATCACTAAGTTTACATACTTCACAGCACTCACCATAGCATATATCCTCTCCAATGTCCATAACCTAATCACCCTCTCCCTACCCAACACATGTATATATTAAACTTACCAAAAAAAACACCTTGGTTTATGTGTGAAACAGACTTAGTTTCCAAACATAGATAATTTAAACAGGCTTTTGACCTCAGTGAATATCTCTCCATGCTGTGTATATATTACAGAAAGGCTAGCATTTTTGGTTTTTCCTTTTAATTGCTAAGGTGCTTTTATTAAATGGCAGCCAAGAAATTTCCTCTATAATACAACCCACCTAATTAGTTCTCATTTTCTGCCTGAGAACCTGCTCTTCTCAGGACAACTGCCAGTATGACTAATCCTTCCTTTAGAGAAAATTCTAGATCCTCACGCTGCCCACACTGTGGTGTGGATTTGTCCTCTGGTCCTCCAGAGGAACTCTGCTCCCCACCCCAACACACACACACACACCCTGAAATTAGTTGGAGATCATAGGTACATAGATGGATAGATGATAGCCTTATGGAGCCAATTTAATTAATTCAAGTAAATAACTGACCTTACCTAACAGAACAATTAGCATCTCAGACTAAAATATTTGCTTTCGGGTCACTTCAGTTTTCTTTAGAATGAATATGCTGTTGCTTTTAGTTTACATAATAACTAAATGCCTGTACATAAGATTTGCTGAAAATAAAGACAATTCAAAAGGGACTTGAAATCTCAATCTTTGATATATTAAAACTTAGATGTGGCTTTTAAATAAAATATTTCCTTCAGCTTCAACCACTTAATAGCTATAAAGCCTTAATCCAGAAAAAAAAATTTTGTCTTGAGTTTCATACATTGCTTCTCACTATATTATCATTTCTGTTATCAAAAAATAATGCCTTGCCTAAATAAAACATAGTGTTATATTCATATGTTCATCTTCCTCTGGACTTCATTGTTGATGTAATATTTCTGGAGGTTTTAAAGCTGTTCAGGAACATAAGACTGAAGAATCATTGCTTTTTACTTCATCACCAAATTTTCATGACCAAATCTTGCTTACATACCACGTTTCTCTAGAGTGCTGCCAGTTCTTTATGGTGAGTCTTCCAAGTTTATAGCAAACTGCTTGTTAAAGTTTTAACTCTAAGTAAGTTCTGGACTTGTTTACTCATGGCAATGAAATTTTTATCATGCTGTGAATTCCAATGCAGTTGTCAATTCTGCTATTTATTCTTAGGTTTGCAATGTCCTTATTCACGTCTGATTTTCTGTTGTTATAAATCAAGTTCCAATTTCTCCATAATATTTGAATTAGAAAACACAGGATGCAAGTTTTTTTAAACTTCCTGCTTAATATCACTGCTTACATTTTAAGAGAGAAGCCAAAATGAAATTCTAATAAAGAGGGCTTTCAGAAATTGAATGTCATCAAAGAAGTGCCGTAAACTAAATGTAAGAATCATGGTAAGATTGAAATTTTCTCTGTAAAGCAGCCACTGCAGCTGTCATAGGAGAGGCCTACAAAAATGCAATGTATTGATCATCATAATATTCTGATGTTGATTAAGAAAAGGAGAAAAAATTACAGTAGAATGCTTAAGTTAAAAAAATTTATGTTATACCAGCTAGAAAATTTGGAACAATAGTTGGGAAGGTTTAGGGAATTGTTTTTCATGAATGAACTGCTCTTTGTATATACTCAAATATGATGCTAGCAAGCCATAGGTCAGGTCTGTGGCCCATAGTGCATGGAGCTTTGGGAAATTAAAAACAAAATTATCACCTACAACCAGACCACTTCGATGTTTTAGAATCTAAAACCTGGGAGGTAGGATTTCCCCAAGAGAGTATTTTGTAAGTCTGTAATAGTCATTGGGTTTGCATAGCAGATACATATTTAAGCAAACATTATTTTGTTATAAAATATTATTTATATTTTATTTTTTATAGTTAAGGGCACTACATTGAATGTTTTCAAATTTATATTGAAAGGTGATATACATATATTTTAATCTAGGAGATTAAAAGGGGAATTATGAAATATTTGTCTAATAGGAGAAAGGACTTTGGTAGGATGGAGGATCATTGTGCTGCTTCAGATGACATCTTCTTCACCTCTCACCATGATCAACTGCTGTGAGCATTTGAGGAAACACATGCACACTTTCGAGGTGACTGTATCTTATTTATGTTCAAGTCCACAGCATCTAGAACAGGGCCTGGCACACTGTAGATTTGCCATATATGTATGTTGATTTGGATCAATTGCATTAACTACATGATGCCTACTGATCTGGCCAAGCAAATGCAGGCATTATGTAAATCCCTTTGGGGCAGCTGTTTGCAGACAGAATCCGTATATTACAGAGTTAGTATAAACCAGAGCCTTAAGTTTAAGACTCCGGGCTTCTTTATTGCCAGCTCAAAATAAAAACATGGAGGAAGGGGTGCCTGGGTGGCTCAGTGGGTTAAAGCCTCTGCCTTTGGCTCAGGTCATGGTCCTGGGGTACTGGGGTCCCGGGATCGAGCCCGGCGTCGGGTCCCTGCTTGGCAGGGAGCCTGCTTCTTCCTCTCTCTGCTTGCTTCTCTGCCTACTTGCGATCTCTGTCAAATAAATAAATAAAATCTTAAAAAAAAAAACATGAGGAAAAGATCTTTCATTAGCCTTGATAGGTCATTTCTCCTTTACGGCATCCTGAACTAACCACAATGGTCAGAAAGCCGAGTATTAAAATTCAGCGGGACCCTGGTCAACACGGAGAGATACTGTGTTGGAAATCTGGCCAAAATCATGTGAGTGGAGTCAAGGAGCAACAGTAACCCATAAGAAAGTTGAATGGGTTGTTGGATGGATAAACTAGGAGTCACCCCTGAGAATCTGAATATTATGGAAACTTCTCCCAGAAAGATTTATATGTGCACTCACACAGAAAGAACACAAATTACACATCAAAAATGTTTGTTTCAAAACCCAGCTTCCCTGATTTTTGAGTTAGTTGTGGAGCTGATTAGGTGTGAAACAGCAGCGGGTAACTTTGAGGCTACTCGCCACACAGGAAGCCTGATCGACAGAGAAGAGAATGCTGCTGGGCACGACAAAGCAGAGTAAGAGAGAGAGGGAGAGATCTGAGTCCTTGGACCCAATTTCCCCTGAAATTTGTTGCCCACAATTTCCAGTGGTATGAGGCAATAAATTTGGCTTTTAATTTATTTGATTTGGGTTCTGTCACTTGAAACCAAAATAGTCCATTCAATATTGATGTGTAACTCAATATATTAAGAAAAACTGCATTATGATAGTAGCAAAATTATCTGGCCACAACATCAACCAATGACACTGCGAAATCCTTATCTTTTAGTAATTAATTTTAATTAGTTTTTGCTTTTAGCCTAACAGGAAGAGAATGCATATTGTGGCACATAGATGCATCTAAATTGACCTTGAAATGATTATAGATCTCTCTTTTTGAATGATAGTGGTCTGTTAATTTTATTATGAAGTACCTGAAAACTATTCCCAATAGGAAATTAAAATAAGGCCCATAAAGGGTAAATTATTTAATCTCAACCTGGGTTGTGGAGATGAAGTTTATTGAATGCTGACACTTAAAAATATACCAGCACTCTGTAAATGACTCTTATGGTGGGGATTGTTTTCTTGATGATTGCCATAATATTATGCATATAATTTTTTGTTTGTTTAATTACTATTTATTTGAAATATATTTTTATTAGTGTGATTAAAAGTCATGCTAACAGCAAATAAAACATGTTCTTTAATTTCTAAGCAGCTGTGCCTTTTTGGGGGGTTGTTGGGCAAATTTGATGTGACTTCTTGAAAACTTTAAACAAACCATGGACCTAAATGAGCTGCAAATCCAAACTTTCTGTGACAATCGATCTTCTCAGGCAGACTTTCACAGTTCACGATGATTTTCTCTATTGGTATCTTAGCTACACATATGGAAAGTAATTTCAGTTAGAAGCTCATTTGCATGTTTTTTTTTTTCCTAAAGAGAAATATAGCTATGTTATTAAAACAAAGAATACAAAATATAAGTGCAAACATTTGAAACATTTAGTTTTATAATAAAGTTATTGAAATAAATTAGAATT
Source organism: Martes martes (assembly GCF_963455335.1). Classification (NCBI taxonomy): domain Eukaryota; kingdom Metazoa; phylum Chordata; class Mammalia; order Carnivora; family Mustelidae; genus Martes; species Martes martes. Next base: position 28,077,569 of record NC_137891.1, on the reverse strand, counting down.
TTTATTCTCTAGTTTTTAGCAATTCTTGAAATTCTGTAACGTGTTGAAGAAAGAAATTTACACCACATGTATATGGCTCTTGTAATATTGTTGATTCTTACAGAAGATGGTGGCTTCACTAAATCATTCCTTAAATGGTAATTGCCATTACAAAAAAATTAAATTAAATTTAAAAAGTAAAATTAAAAAATTAAAAAGTTACAGAATAGACATGTCCCTCCACAAAATTTGCTAAGGACTTAGCATTTCCTTATTTTTTTCTTTCTGGTAGATTTTCTACAAGAACTTGACTTCGAAATAGCATGTCTTTTTTCAGATTTATGAAGACATATATATTTTTTTCCAAGCAGCTTAACATCATGTGATGCAATCGTTGAAGCACTGAGGTCAGACATGCAGTATCTTTTGTAAAAATGTCTAAAATCTATTGTTTCCCACATATTCTCTGTAGCTTTTAAATTAAAGGAACCACAAAAGCTATCAAACATATAGAAAATATGTCGGTTTTTTTCCCAAGTGAATTTCCTCCCAAATCTCTTTCGTTCCATCTTAAATTTCAAATAACACATTTCAAAGGATTTTGAAGATAAGCATACTTTTCTTCTATTTATTATCCCATACCACACATGTGAATAACAATGGAGTCCCAAGTTTGTTTGTTTTTTTAAATATGAACGGTATGGTAGATTTATGGTAAAGCTAAGTAGTTTTAATTCTGAGATTACAAAAGCAAATTTTATTGTTCCCGTAATCAGCTTAACAATCTCCATTAAATTTTTAAATTAATTGAATGTCTCATACAAAGTAATTGCCTAAATAACTGGCTATTTTCTTATTATTTTAACTAATTTAACTCATTTTTCGAGAAAGAAACTAATAGTATAGTAAGAAGTTGATCACTTGAGCCCCAGACAAAAATTTTCTAGAGCCCAAAAATTAATTAATCGGTTAATATTTCTGGCCTAAGTCTATAAGCATAACTACTTTGATCACAGAGCTGTTCAGATCAAAGACTGCCCTCTTTTCTCTAAATTCCAAGGATGTTTATTTAACATACTTGACTGATTTTTGATTTGTCTCAAGGATCACAATGGTCAACTAATAGTGCATGTTGCCATAGTTACCAAGTATCTTTTCTTTGACTGATTAAACTTGCAAGGTGAAAAACATTTCCACTGACTATTAATTATACACATTGGAGGCTGAAGTTTAAAAATACCACTCATACTCTAATTATTACACTACCTGGGTATAATGAGTGCTAATCCCATAGTTCCATTGGACTTTATGTACAATTTGTTACAGCGCAGAAGATGCTTACTGTCTTATGCCAATTGGTCAGTGACTTAAGGTGACTAAATATATGGATAGTGTAAAATGATTGATTTTACTTTAATTCAAACTAACTTCATTTATCAATATCATGTTCAGCATTGTAAAGAAATTTTGTATTTGGGGAAAATTTCTTATTTAAAATGGAGAAAAAGGGATAACATTAGTCAATTTTGTTTACTCTTATGATTATGAACTTTAAAATATCATATCATATTTATCATATATCTTATCATACCATAATCATATCATATGCTATCATATCATATCATATCATAATTACTAGAAATTTGCAATCTTTGAAAGAAATTTTATTTTACTTACTTTTAGTTGTGTTATAAAGGAGAAAAAAATGCTTGGTGCTACTTTCCTTTCATTGTTTCCATGGAAAGAAGTGGAACATATTAATAGATAAATGTGAAGGTGATAATTTAGTAAGGTTTTAAACTGAGTTATAGATTTGTGAGAAGTTTTAATTTAAAAATTGACATAATTCTTCTAAATATTTTCATATTGATATTGATATATAAGGCCAAGAAAATTCACATTAAATAATTTTAACTTATATTAATATTTTAGAAGGAAAATAACATTATTTTTTGTGTATTTTATACGTACTCCATATTTGCATGGCTTTGAAAATGTGGGTTAGGGTCTGGAAGTGAATCTAAATGATGTTTTTGTACTGTTTTACACAACTTACAATTTTCTTTTTAGGTAATAAAGAGTTTCTATCTTTATATTTCTTTTTGTATTTTTTGGGGGGGGTAAGGAAAATTCTAATTGTGGGATAAGAAAACAATATTTTTCATCCCTCCAACTTTTTAGTCCAATTACATAGCTGATTAGATCTGTGATGCTCACCATTCATCCCAGGCATGATGAGATATGAACATCCTTTTCTCCTTTTAGATGAGAATGTACCTATCTTTAGAGGAACCACCTATGATAGTTAATGAAACTAAATGATAAGTCAATATTCCAAAAAGACCTCTATCTAAAAAATGCAGTATCTTAAAATCGAATGTCACCATGTCCTCATATTTTGCTGAGCTGTCCACAATTCAGAAACAATATTTGAATCCCATGCAGGATTAGCACCATGATGTGCAAGCAACTCCATTAAATGGAATTTAAAAATGTTTTCTAAGAGAACATTAAAAGTGATACTTTCCTACAGCTTGAATTGTTTCTAGTCATATTGTATGTCATAATATGATTTCCTTATTGAAGACTATAGATATCCACAGTGGCTAAATGAGCAATGACATAATGTCCTATTTTAGTACAACACTTCTTGATAGTTCTGGTACTGAATTACACTGTCTTCAAGGACACTCCCTCCTACCCCCATTAATACTTCAGTATAATAATAATTTTCAAATGTCCAGAAAAACAAAAAATATATAAAAGTGCAAGGAAATAAAGTATCACCCAGCACATTATGTGTAAATATTTGCACTTCTCTTCATTATTAAGATCTGAGCAGGATAAAATGAATTTGGACAATTGTAGGCCAGATGTACTTGACAAAAATAAGGATACACTTGACAAAAATAAGTATCCAATTAGATAGAAAATTAATCCAGTCACCTGACTTATGACATTTTAAAAATATTAATATAACTGGGATGGCTGTCAGGACTTAATAAATGAATGCTTAAACAGGTAAGATTAACAAATTAAAAAAATAAAAGGAGTGAAAATAATGGTAATTATCACAAGGAAAAAGATTAAAGGGAAGGAACGCTATAAAAGCAGTTCAAATGATGAGCTTTATATAAAAAAGGAAGAAAACATTTGTCCATGGGAAAATATATAAATAGAAACAGATGCAATACATGCTATGAGAATTTTTTTGAAGATTTTATTTACTTACTTATTTGAGAGAGAGAAAGTGCCTATGCTCCTGAAAGCATGGCGACGGGCAAAGAGGGGAGGAAGAGGGACAAGCAGACTTCCCGTTTAGTGCAGAGGCCCAGGTGTGGGTTGGGGGTGGGTGGTAGAGAGGAGGGGAAGGGTGTCTCTATCGCACTACCCTGAGCTCGAGTCAGATCCTTAACCAACTAAGACACCCAGGCACCCTACGTGGTATGAGAATTTTAAAAGGAGTTTATATTTTGACTTAAAACATAGACTGTGTACTTGGCACAAGGTAGTTACAAGTAAGTACTAAACAAATGAAAGGAATTGAAAAACTTGCATACTTACAAAATAAGAGTGATAACATTTTCATGTTTGTTCATTAGCTAAAAAAGTGACAGTATCCTAATATAATTACCATAGAAATAATTTATTTATGTTGGCTTCCAAAGGAAGAGTTTCAATATATGAAAACCGACTAATGATGGGGAAACATAGAAGGTGGTATGTTGTAAATTCTTACAGAAGAAAGTGGCTATTATGCTCATTAGAGGTCAGTGTTAGTTATTTTATCATCATACAAGTTTATTGATCTGGAAAATTCAGTAAGTCATGTATTAAAATTTGCAGATGGCTCTGGTTATGACTATTTGCTCATAATATGATATAGTAATTACTTTATTATTACTTGAGTTTAATAGCAACATTTTTATGTTATATGATAATGCAGAGCTAAAAAATGAAATTGGGCAATACATTTAGAAGGCAATAGAAGTATGTAATGAGAACATTTAAATATTTCTAGATGAATACAGCTCAGAAAACCTTTAGTTCTGATCTTTTCTCACAATCTTCAGTCGATAAGGAAAGATAGTGGTTCCATATTATATTATATTATATTAGGTAAGCATTAAATTTCTTTTTTTGTATATTATTTAATCAAATTAAATTAATCCTTATTTTTATTTCAATTAGAGGAATTATGGTAAAAGGAGTCGAGATCTCTATTCAGTGGAGTACCAAGTCAAGTCATAATAGTAATAGTAATGTACATGGTGGTGGTATTGTTGTGGTAGTACTATTATTACTACAATTCCAACTACTAGACAATACCTATTCATAACTTTCTATATGCCAGGTTGTGTGCTAAACATATATGCTAGGCATTCAACTCATTTAATCATTGCAACGACGAATCTATTTATGATTTATTACTTTATTATTTATTTTTTATTGTCATTGTTATTGTTATTATTTGAATTATTGTAGGCATATGGTCTGTTATTTTGTTTTATATTTTTTCTTCCAAATTTTTATTTAGATTCTAGTTAGTTAACATATAGTCTAATAGTGGTTTCAGGAATAGAATTTAGTGTTTTATCACTCACATATAACATCCAGCACTCATCATAACAAGTGCCTTCCTTAATACCCACCACCCATTTAACCCATTCCCTATCCACCTCCTTCCATCAACCTAGCCTGTTTAATAGAAACACAGGAAAAACTCTTGTAGATCAAATCGTTATTCTGGGAGTACTGATACATCAAATATAAGAATCCAAACATATTTAGGCCATTATAGAGGCAGATTGTCCAAAGCTTTCCAGTCTCAAGAATTTTTTTTGAGAAATTTTATTATTATATAACTCATATTGAATGCTATTACGCTGAGATCAGTATGTGGGAAGAAAAGCATGTTGCATAAGGGAGACAGAAAGCTCACTTTGTGATATATTTGTGATATACGACATTCTTTTTTTTCCTTTTGTGATATATGACATTCAATCTGTGTCCAAGGCTAGAACTCTGCGGTTGATTAGAATGATGATTTGCAAATCAATTACTAGTAATTAAGTGCTTATACCTACAAATGACAAACTGATACTGGCTTCCATATGAAGAGTTTCAACATATGAAAACAGACTAATGTTGGAGAAACACAGCAGGTGATAAGTTATTAAGACAGTCATCCTAAATCGAGAGGGTTGATTAAATTTTATGCACACACACATATGTAAACTATATATATATATATATATACACTTAATTATATATATAAATATATAGGTGTGTATATATATACATTTATAGGTGTGTGTGTGTGTGTGTGTATGTATACACACACATACATATACCTTTGTGATTTTATAAATATGTAAAGTCTCTTTCTTTCCATATCATGAATCCTTCTTGTTTGCTATAATTTGGCATTGGCATTTGCCATTTGGAATTTTCCTTATAGTACGGTGTACTGTTAGCTTTGTTTTAGTATATTAAAATATAGCTCCAAAATAAACTTTATATTTCTTGAGTTCTGGATATACGTATAAAACTAAGGAAGATTAAAATATGCATTAAATGAATACTTGATCAGTTGCTAGTTAATCCAGAGTTAATTTTGTAGAGTTCTTAACATTGAAAATTTCAGAGTAACTATGGTAACAACCCACATTTTATTTTCTAAATTTATTAGTATTACATTTTAATCTATATATGCATATATGGAAATAGATAATTTAGGTAGTGTCAACAACACTAAAATAATGTCTGATAAAGGCAATAAAGAAGGAAAAACAAAACTGTTCTGAGGCTTTTAGAGTTTTCTTTAGAACTGTCTGATCCACTGGAGCATAAACATGTATCATCTTTTGCAAAGGCATCAGTCATATTCTTAAATAGTCTATTTGCCAAGTTCATTTCAGTGATGCTACCATGAACTGAAGTTGGGATTTACTACTTGGCCTATATATTATATAAATTTACTAAAATGTTATTTCAAGCATGTAGCCCTAGAGGTCACTCAATTTAACTGTCCCCCAAAGTTATAATAATTGATTACAGTAGAAATCAAATGGGTAGCATATGAAACTCATAACCACAACTGAACTCCATTAAATGCATTCACAATGTCAAAGTCAATTGCTTCTGGCAGTGCCATTCCTGTTATCCTGTTGATCAAAAGGTAATGGGAAGTGACAAGCGATATCACAAACACTCCATCGTAAACAAAATATTCTTCAAACACTTAAGTGACCATGGTGATAGCCTGTTTTCATAATAGTCAAATCCAGCTATCTTTTACAGTTTTCAGAAACATGCCTATGTTTTAAAGGAGCAAATCTTCCCCTAAGGACTTTGAATATAAGCTAGTGAGGTACTCCAAAGAAAGCAGAGTTCCATGTACAGAATCAATGTAAGGAGCTCATTTCCATATACAGCATAAGTTTGTTTGTGTGGCTGTTTTTTCTTATTCCTCACGAAAATAAAGACGCTGGTGATGTCAATTCATTAAACCTCTGTCTACAACATATATTTTCAGGGTTTTATGAATTTACAATCATTTTCCTGCTCGAAATAACCTGTGCTCTGTTCTTGCCACTGGCCATCTCATCATTCATGATTTGTCTCCAATAAACTTTCACTCTATTGCTTTCCCTAAACTATTTCACTCCCAAACACAGGTCATTGGCCTTTTATTTGTAGTTATATATTTTGTTTAAGATCTGTAGTATAATAAACCTTCTTTCACAGTCTCGTAATTCAAGGCACATCATATTCAGTATATGCGAAACTGACCTCAATGTTTCATCCTTTCCATGCTCATACTCTTGAGTCAAATATGTAAGTGATTGGAATTACCATTGATTTATCTCAGCCACCGAGTCAGGAACTTAGAAATTGTTAATAAATAAAATACACTATGCTTCACCATCAATTGTTTTTGTACAATTGAAATCTTATCACTACTTCATAAAAAAACGTGCCCAAACCCTCATAACTTCTCTGTGTTAACTCTGTCACAAGTATCAAATATCTGTGGGCTTATCATGAGCTTCCATTCTAATCATCCTGTCTGAAAAATGTCTTTGTTTCACTATTCTGTCGTTGATATTTTCCCAACAAATTAATATGACTGATGGCATCCTCAGTAAGTTTAAAAATGTCAAGGTATTCAAATATTCCTCATTGCCTACAAGACTAATTTTTTTCTTTACATAACAGAAAATAAACATCCTTTCATATATCCAACCTAAACAATTACCAATCTGTCTTCTTGATACTTACTTGTGATACATATACTCTCCTTATCATTACCCACAAATTAAATTACTCATGCGTGTATCCAATAGATATTTACTGAGTGCTCACTGTGTGGTAGGCATTGTGTTAGGCCCAAAAGTGGTAACAGCAAGCCCAACGCACAACTCATCAGACTAGACTTTATCTCTAATGTCCTTCAGATGCTACTCAAATGCCCTCTCCTAATTCAGGTCTTTCTTGACTACTCTGTTTAAAATTTCACCCCACAAAAACACACTTTCTTTCTCTCTTCCTGATTCAGCTTTTTCCCCATAGCTCTTTTAATTCTAAAGCCACTATATATTCTAGAATGTTCGTTTATATCTTTTCTTTCACTTTTATCAAGTAAGCGCAGGAAGAGCTGAGGTTTTTGTTCTCTAGAAGTCAGTAAATAGAGTGAACAGTACTAATGTGTGAATCATCCTCAAAAATAAAGTGAATCTTACCTAACTCAAGCCCGTATTTGATAGTCCAATTAACTGCTGTCTGAGTGGGGTTTTTCCCTCATTGTCAATCCTAAATTATTTTAGTTTTATTTTATTAACAAAGGTGAAAGACTTATGTAAATCCCCACATCACAGTTTCTATAATCCAATTATATTCATTTCATATGTCAAGTCCTGCCTCAAATAACTCCTCTATGAGGCCGTTCTTGATAATCCCGGTAGAACTGCTTTCCTCTTTGTGACAATGAGGAATGAGTAATGCTTCTAACAAAGCATTTATCATATTGTATACACAATTTATTTTAATTTATGTACCCCACCTAATGCTACAGTTATGTAGCATTAGGTGGAGTAAAGAAAGGGTAAGCAAGCTTGAGCCTACACAATCAGAATTTCTTAAGGAATACTGTTGTGTTTTTTCTCCTAGAGAAGAAACGGAAAAACTCACACTAACCGTATTTGTGATTAAGATGAGCACATTTTAATTTAAAATTTAACACACTAATATGAACAAATGTCCAAGATATATTTTAATTTTAAAAATAATGATAATATGAAATGATGCATCAGTTTTGCTTAGAGAAAAATTTGTGATGAAACTATTTCTTATTCTCTATACGTTTTTGATTTGGGCCATATAGATATAGTATGTATAAAATAAAAATAACAGTACCGTTATCCCCTTCCTTTTTGTATTGGTCAGCATAAAAAGCTAGACATATATTCTTATTTCTTTTTTCTTTTTTTTTGAAGATTTTATTTATTTATCTGACAGAGAGAGAGATCACAAGTAGGCAGAGAGGCAGGCAGAGAGAGAGGGGGAAGCAGGCTCCCCGCTGAGCAGAGAGCCCGATGCGGGGCTCGATCCCAGGACCCTGGGATCATGACCTGAATTGAAGGCAGAGGCTTAACCCACGGAGCCACCCAGGAGCCCCTATTCTTATTTCTAAAACAAGTAAAATTTGATTCTTTCGATTAGTTGAGCCATTTGTGATGAGCTGTTATATTTTGATATCAAGTCCTAAGAGGAATAAACTAACAAGGATAAGTACTTGATTTGTGTGTTTATGTGTGTATGTAACAGTCTTGTGAAATATTAAAACAATATCAGTCAATTTAAAAAATCCTTATTAAACTTCCATGCTAAGTGGTTGGTCTACACTAGTTAACTTGATGACTATATTCCCTGCCCTGTTGGAAATTACTGGCTATTCAGGAGAAGCCAAAATGTATCACTAAAATGACTAAATGTGGGGCACCTGGGTGGCTCAGTTTTATTCCTTATTTCTCTCACCTGGGTGGCTCTGCCTTTGGCTCAGGTCATGATCTCAGGCTCCTGGGACAGAGCCCCACATCAGGTTCCCTAATCAGTGGGCAGTGGGGAGTCTGCTTCTCCCTCTTTTTCTGTCCATTCCTCCCCACTTGTCCTCTCTCTCTCTCTCAAATAAATAAGTAAGATCTTTTAAAAAAATCAAAAAATAAAATAACTAAATGCCGTATGTAAAGAAAGCAGACACTACAGTTATAGAGAATGAAAGGAGCATAGGTCTAACTTGGAAGGCCTTTGATGGAGGGTAATATCAATGCTGAAACACAAAGAATGACAAGGAATCATTCATGAATAAAGAGTCAGGAAAAAAAAAAAGAAAAGTTAGGGATCTATGTTCCCTGAAGAGGTGATCTCTTGTTCAAAGGTTCTGAAGCAGTAAGGAGACTGCTATGGCTCTGATATTGGAGAACAATGAGAAAAATAAAGAGAATAGCATGTTATGAGTTTGAAAGGGTTTACAGACAGCAGATTCTGCAGGGTCTCGTAAGATCAGTTAGGAGTTTGCATTTTACTCCAAGTTCAAAGGCCATTGGAAACACAGATGCATTCTAGCTCATTAACACCATTTCAGAAAATATTTCACAGTTCTTGCTACATTCTTGGGGCACTTTTTCCTACACATCTTTTATTCCTTATTTCTCTCTGCAAAATAAGTTAAAACTGACTTTTGGACTTCTGTGTTTCATCCCCATGGAAATTAAGATAAACAAAATCTGCAAGCTCATGTAACCTTGACAATATTGTCTGGATTTCAAAGGAACAGATAACAAAGGTCATTTAAATCTTTAAATCTCAAACAGAAAACTGATCCCCTTCAGGATAATGTTTCATAGGTGCAGAGCACTTGTGTACCATGGAAATCTGCTGATTTCAGCATGCTTAAGATACACAATTTTACATTTCCATTAAACTCACATATTTCCCTTATATATTAACTTAAAGACAGTGATGAAATTCCCAGAAACCTTGTAAAATTAAATGAACAAAACATTATTTTCCAAGAACAAAACTTAAACTGAAAAGAGCAAATTACATAATAGCAATTCTTTATCATTATTATATAACTATCACTGTTGTGTGGGTGGAAATTTGCATAGCTTTAGCATGTATGTATTAAACATTCCATTGCTGGGTCTATAATTTTGTTATAATTACCAACTGTATATAAAATACTATAATAATAATAATTGAAATCACCAATAAAATTTTTCCCATACCTAAATTTCAATCACTAATTCAATAATTTCTTCATCTGATGAATGCATGTACTCTGAAATACATTACTACAGGCCAATTTGTACTTTTCAAATGTAAATGTCTCATTTCCAGTGAAGGTTTTCTTTTAAAGAAGAAAAGAATACAAAATGAAAAATGACATTCAATGAGCACATTAAAATTACTTCTCAATTTTCACATTTCAAGGGAATAGACACATCTAATTAAAGTTTCCATCAAGACTACACCCTTTACTGGGTAGCTTTTAGCAGTTTATTAAATTCAAGTGAAGGAAAAATACAGTTCTGGCAGTATTTTTTCAAGTGTGGTATTAGGAACACGTGAAATGTTTTCATACCACAGATGACCAAATATTATGATTTCCTAGATTTATTGTGGAAACCTGGAACTCAGCATTTTGGCAAGCACTCTTGTGATTCTGGTTCACACTCAGATGAGAGTTTTGTTAAGAAGCCAACACCCAAGAAGGCAGGATTTATGTGTTTGTCTTTACACAGAAACAAACAAATCCTCTATATAAATGGGGCTCCGCCTACTGTTCTGCCATGATGATGACCTGACGGCCACGCTCTGGGAAGAACACATTGTAGGGGCTTTTCCTTTTTCCCTTTTCTAGCCTACGGCTGTAGAAGAAAGAATTTATACGAAGTAAGCTCATCTATCTTCTACTAAAGAAATTTAGTGGGAATTACCCATGTACCCCTCAAAGTCTGACGTGAAGAGAAAAAAAGTTTACATAATTGAATTGAAAATGAAAAATATTCCACATAATTACAAAATATGAAATTTAAGAAGCTTATGGTAATGCACATTGAAATTTTGTGGTACTGCTAAAGAAAGAATATAACTTCTAGAGGAAAAGATCCTGAAATGGAACAAATAAACAAAACTACAAAACTCGAATTATATTAGAATAAACTAACTCCTAAATAGCCAGAACTAGTGGGTTATGTAACTGGTATCTCTTTAGGCCAGACAGCGTTAAAAGATCTTTTAGAGACTAACTCATTTAATACTCACAATATCCTAAGCAATATCAAATATTATTCTCCTTAATTTACCAATAAGGAAATTGAAGCATGAGGAGGTTAAATAACTTTCTCATACTGAAGTTCACACAGCTACTCATTGTCACAACTAGGACTGAATGAAAGCAGTTAGGCTCATGACAATTTCATCATACTGACACAACAAATATGGACCCAAAACTTTTATGCACCCATTTAAAGAGAAATTCTTAATCATCTGTAGGTTTTTTGTTTTTGTTTTTTGTTTTTTTTTTTGAAGATTTTATTTATTTATTGGACAGAGAGAGAGAGATCACAAGTAGGCAGGGAGGCAGGCAGAGAGAGAGGAGGAGGCAGGCTCCCCATGGAGCCTCAATCCAAGGCAGAGGCCTAACCCACTGAGCCACCCTGGTGCCCCCATTTGTAGGTTTTACACAGATACATTTTTATATCTTTCAGAGCTTCATAGGAGCTAATATTCTCAGCTGACCAGTTGGGTTACTTATCTAAAGTAGAAGCCCAGTCCCCAGACTAATAAAATTTATGTAAAGTCATTGGCAGACATTTTATATATCTACAGAGAATAGCAACAAAGAAATATACATTATAAAAAATAACCAAATGGGCACCCTTGAGTTGAAAAATGGTATAAGTGAAATGAAAAATTTCAGGGCACCAGGTGGCTCAGTTGGTTAAATGTATGACATGTTTTCTGCTCAGGTTCTGTTCTCAGGGTGGTGAGGTCAAATCCTGCAGCAGTCCAGCATTGGGTTCTCTGCTTAGCGGGAGTCTGCTTGAGATCTCTCTTCCTCTGTCCCTCCCTCCTCCTCTCTTTCTCTCTCTCTCTCTCTCAAATAAATAAATCTTAAAAAAATAAAAATAAAAAGGAGAATTTCCCTAGAGGACTCAACATTAGATTTAAAGGTGGATTACAGACTATACAATTCAAAGATTAGAGAAAAAGAAAGAATAAAATAAAATGTACAAAGCCTTAGAGAAATGTGGGACACCACTAAGCTTACAAATGCTAAATGGGAATATCAGGAAAGGAGATAGAATGAAACAAAAACAAAAATCAAAGATAAAATGACTGAAACCTTCCGTAATTTGCTGTTAAACATTGATTTACACATTCAAGAATTTCAAGAGACTCCAAGTGGAGAAAGACAAAGAGAACCACAACCAGACACATCACAGTAAAAATGTTGAAAGACAAAGTTTCAAAAGGAGCAAAAGACAAATGCTCATCTGGTTCTGTAGAAGGAAACCCCAATAAGGATAATCACTGATTTTCCGTCTGAAATAATAGGGGCAAGAAAGCAGCGAGTAACATATTCAAAGTTTTGAAAGAACACAACCCCCAGCTAAGAATCTTATATTTGGCAAAACTGTCTTTCAAAAATGAAGGCAGAATAAAAACAGCATAAGCCAGGAAGGGTGCCATTAAAGATACAACAATAAGAAAAATGATGCAGTTCCTAACTTCATGAATTTACATTCTACTTACTGACATTTTATGAAATAACTTCAGGAATTGATGAGCAGTAAATCTACAGTAATCTTCTAGATGCCATACCTCTACCCCAGTCACTACCAATAATGGAGCTATAGTTTTAAAGAAATCTGAATCTTGGGGCACCTGGATGGCTCAGCTGGTTAAGCTAAGCTGGTTAAGGTTATCATCTCAGGGTCTTGGGATCGAGCCCCATATCCAGCTCTCTGCTCACTGGAGAGTCTCCTTCTCCATCTCATTCTCCCTCTGTGTGTTCTATCAAAAAACAAATAAATAAAATCTTTAAAAAAAGAAATATGAACCTTTTTAACAGTGAATACTTTGGTGATACATATTAATATTATTAATATTCAAACTCCATTTTATAAAGGGAAAATCCCTCAGAAGTCAGAGGGAGTTCACATCAGGTTACCAATATGCAAGCTCTGTAGGTTTAGTTTCACTGAGGATAGCACTACAATATTACGTAGCAGAATCTAGTAGAAAAGTTTCTCCTTGCTTATTCAAAATTATTACCTACCAATTAACACCTGCTTCCTGATTAGAAATAAAACCAGTTCATGAAGTTATTGGGAATGATTTCATATTCTTCTTTCTTTGGTCAAAGTACTGTTACTACTACCAGTTACTAGATGTGTCAAATAATACATTATAGGTTAATAACCGCCCCCCAAAAAACACTTAGGCAAGGGCAGATAAAGTCACTTGCAAAAGCAACAACTAGTATGAGGCAGAACTGAGATTTATAGCTTTTCTGAATTTTGCAGTATTCTGAAATGCTTCTTATTCTTATTATGTTGCCTTTCAAAAAGTTTGATGGAGAAAGGAAGGTATTAGAGGTATAGCTTGAGGGAAGAGGAATCAGTATGGGAAGGAGCTTTGATATAAAATAACATTAACATTGAACACACTTTGCATATAATTTAATACTCTTGATCATCCAGATAAGCTTCTGGGTGTTTCATTACTTCTCATTTCTTATCAAGCATATGAATTTTTATTATATTTCTCCTATATTCTGTAATATTGCTGTTATAATTGCTAGGAATTTCTCTTCCTTGAGATCTCAGACAAATCAACTTTTGTGTCACACAAAGTATGATATCTTCTGTTGTATGGCTTCAAATATTTTGTACAGTTAAAAATCTGTTTATCAAAAAATATCTTGGAATAACTCTTCACTATTATTACTCCTTTCTATTCATTTGATGAAATAAATTAAAGAGAATATTAGCTCTACTCCTAGGCTTCCAAAGGAATCATATTCTATTAAGACATTCTGAGTGAGAGAAATTAATTCTATTTCCAAAGACAGGCTTATTACTTAATTTTAGTATTTTTTCACAAAATGAATTTTATATATATATGCATCATATATACACATAGATACCAGAATTTTTAATATAATTTATTGAAACAGACTCATATTTTAGTATGTCCTAAGGCATGAATAATATTCAGTCATCGTGGACTTATGGACATTTTCCCTAACATGAAAATATTTTTGGCATGGTTTATGTAATGGTCTCTAAAAGATATCACAGTATTTATTTTAGGAATGAATGCAATAGTGGACTAGTTTTGTTCACAAAATTAAGCTGATAAAAATGGGAGACAGAATAGATAATCTTACTAACGGCATGACTTTATTTTTATGTTACTTTCTCCTGAGCCAAAACCAAGGTGTTGGCAGGACCAAACTCCATCCAAGGGCTTTAGGCGAGAATCCATTCCTATCTTCTAACTTCTGACGGCTGCTGACATTCCTTCACTTGTGACTGTATCATTCCAGTCTCCACCTCCTCTTCCTCTCTGTGTATATGCAATATTCCACTGCCTCTTTCTTGTGAGACACTTATGATGCCATGTTTAACCTATTTGTATAATCTTTCATTTCACTAGATCTGCAAACATTTTGCCATATAAAAACATTCACAGATTCCTGACACAAGGACTGAATATCTTCGGGACCACAGTTGAGCCCACTACAAATTTTAATTACGTTGTGCTAAATGAAAGGAGACAGACTCTAAATGTTACATATGATTTGGCTCTATTTATACTCTGTTCTGGTGTAGGGAAAAAACTACAGGAAAAGGCTGATGGTTGGGGGAGGGATTGACTATAAAGGAATGCAAAGGAATGCTAGAGTAATGAAACTTGTTTAAATATTTATTATGATGATGGTTACCTAACCTTTGTATGCATTTGTTAAAAGTCTCAGAATGCTATGATACAAAGAGTGAATATTACCGTATATTAATTATATTTCAATTTAAATAAATAAAAGGAAATCAGATAACATGATGTCTCCTATTCTTATTGAATATGACTTGGGTGTTAGACTTAGGAAGTTGACTCTTCTCAGTATCAGGTGGGTGTGCAGCCATGCACACTGTTTCACCTTCAACTGGAGATAATGTAATCCTGTAAAATTCTTGTTCAAAATTCTTGGATTTTTTTTTTCTGTTCATTATTTTCTATTTAGCTGGTTCTTACTTCTCCAATAATTCTCATATTTTTGAGCAAGAAAGCGAGAGAGCTCACGTAACTAGCAGGGAGGGGGAGAAGGAGGGGGGAAAGAATCTCAGTCAGGTTCCACGCCCAAAACAGAGCCAGACACGGGGCTCAATCTCATGCTCTCGAGATCATGAACTGAGCTGACATCAAGAGTCAGACACTTAATCAACTGAGCTTCCCAGGCACCCCAATAATCCTCACATTTTAAAGATATTTTGGCCTTATGATTTGCAGTGGAGAATAATTTTTCTCAAATATTTCCCAGGAACCTGTTTCTCAAAACTTCTCCTTTATTATTGTTACTTAATACAGAAGGCACGTGAGCACACACTTGCATGTGAGTATGTGTGTGTATTTGTTGGGTCCGTAATCAAGGGAGCGAGACTGATAAAAAGCGAAGGTCAAGCAAAGCTTTATTTTGCGCCAAGCATTGAGAATCAAACCGACCGGCCAGGGCCGTCTCTTGCAAAGAGGGACCTCTCTGCCTTACAGACTAGCTTTTAAGGGCAAAGGCCATGTGGTTGGGCCTGGCCACGCACAGGTGGCCAATGAGATTGTAATACGCAGAGAAAGTGCATCAGTGACCAATTCAATCAATTGGATTACAATTTACCCTTAGTAGATATTTGAACTAGCCTATCACCTTGGTCAGAACTGGCGCCCAAAGGCGCCCAAAGGGTGGGGCCCACACTCCTTGGTAGCTAGGGAGACAGTATGCACCCCCACTGACTGGATACCTCTACCCGGCCTGACCCACCCTTGTATTTGGGCTTTGTTACCTGGGACTGGTTTCCAGGACTTGTTTTTAAGTAAGTCCCCTGGGAGGAAGGGGGGCAGGGACAGTTTAAGTTTTACTGCATAAACAACAAAATCACTGTTTAACCGGATGGAGCTGCTCTGGCTAAATAAGCCCTTACATATTGATTTAAATATATAGGCTACCTTAGATTAAACAGTTAGTCTTTTTGAGGGGTATCATTTTGAGGGGTATCAAACTGAGATTGAAAGACAAGTAAGTCATGTCATGCAATGAATAGCATGAACTCTACACAAATATGAACCCAAAGTCACACTTGATACCTCTCTTTCTTGTAACCCTCTTATTCAGTCCATCACCAAGTCATGTCTATTGTATGTTCTATTTTGTAACATTTTGCACTACTCAATTTCTCTCCCAATAATGTCTTAGTTTAAGCTACTCTCATATCGTGCTGGGAAAGTTACACTCTTACACTCTTACTAGCTACCCTTCCAACTAGTTGATACACATCGTTTTTGACCCTACCAAACTTTTCCTTGTGCTTTAGCAAAAGTGACCTGATCCAAAAGTAAATCGAATCAGGTAACTTCTCCTGTCTTTTAGCACCTCATGTCAATTCTTTGCCTTAGAAAAGACTTTTCCTGTTCTTTCTGAACAGAATGTACCTTACAATTATACAGGCTTTATTTCACCATATACCTTTCATTCATAGGACTGATCACAATCAAAATTTTATTATTTTTATGTTTATTTGATTAAAATCTATCTTCTATCCTAATGGAAAGATCCATGAATTCAGAGATTGAGAATTTAAAAAAAAATTTTTTTTATTTGCCATCACATTCTCCGTCAACATCCTAATTGTTGGAAAATAATGCTCCATGAATATTTTCATGTTTCTGAATGCTCAGTGCTTCCTGAAAAGAAATTCCTGGCAACTTCAGCTAAAGGACGATTGATTAAATGATAACCATGCCTTGGAAGTCAGAGATAGTGAATTGCTCTGGAGAGATTTATAGGTTTATCTGCCCTGGAGCAGTTTATTTGGATTCCAAACAGTTGTAAGAAATTTAGGGATCTCCCCCTTCCTCTTCCTAGAAATAATTTACCTGCGTTAGAGAGCAAAACTCCTTTTCCCTGTAAGCAGAGGCAAGGAGAACAGATCTTCTGGCAGATTCTGCATAACTCCTAAAGTTCTAAGATTCATAATTTCGGTGAGAACCTCTCCTGAACTACAGATTCTCTCTTATATGCAGGGTCCAGCTGGCTCTCACAGTACCCCCTTCCTCCATGGGAAATAAATAGGGCATGGGTATTTTGAATATATATGGAGTCTCTTACTTATATAAGTAATTTTATAATTATATGTAATCACATTCTCTCCCCCTAAATTCTATATACATAAATATATATATTTATATATATGAGTTACATATATGTATTATACACATGTTTATTTGAATATAAAGAATTATATTATTTATATATGTAACTATCTTAGTTTCAGAAGTCACCACCTGCATAAGCATTGGTTACTTTGAATGTCACATATTTCTTTTTTTCTTAGTTATCTGAATCTAGAAAATCTGAAATTTCTTTTATTAAATAAAGGGATAGTGTTAATAAAACATTAAAGGAATGTGAAAAATCTATAAAATTTGTAAAACAGTTATTGTATCAAATTGCCAAAAAACTTACATTACATTATATAGTGTGTGTGTGTATATATATATATATGTATATATATAATATAGAAGATAACTTCTGTCACACTATCTAAAATTGGTTAATATAGCAGATATAATTCAAATTGTTTTTTAAAATGCTTTAACACTTGAATTTGGTTCTAAAATGATCATATTTCCTTAATGTAAGCCATATATCTTTCTCCTCCAAGAGTTGGTTTAATTATTGCTTCTCTGGTTCTCTATTTTAATGTATTTTGTGGCAGTATTTTACACTATTTTGTTATTTGAAAAAAAACATGAGATATTTATATCCATCCTAGCCACATTAGAGCTTATGTATAACTTGTTGCATTTAGTTTCTCCCAACTTCCATAAAATTATGCATAATAATATTGAGAGTGTCCTCTCCTACCCTTAAGATTGCCCTGTCCTAGAGACAGGAAAATATTAACACAATTACCAATACTTCCAGTAAATGTTCATTGACAGCCTACATGTTGCAAATATTATCTTCTGTCACTAAAAGTTGTGATAGCGATTATAGCCCTTACCCTCAGATGTCTGAGCTAGCAGGAAAACTGGTGTTAACAACCCCCATGGAAACCCAACTACAGAGTGGTGTTTAGAGGACTAAGTAGCATAAAGCATAGGAAACACTGGGTTAAATGTTTGTAGACATTAAGAGCTTAATATGTTTGGTACCATCATTTTTCATATTAAGAGTACAGGGGAGGTTAGGTGCTTAGAGGGAGCTAAATTACACCTGCCCGAAGTACAGCTCACGGCACCTAACTCACCCTGAGAGCAGGGACTGGGGAAAACCTGACTGGAGGCAGCGACAGGCACAGCTTTTGTGAAAAGTGCGCAGCTGTCACTCATGTTTCTCGCGTCTGCTTCTGAATCTCACGTGGACATCTACCTTTGGAGGACTCGTTATCATATACAAAGTGTTCATGCAAGGAAAATACGGAAAATGTTGTTTTAGAATTTCAGTTCTATGGTACAGGAAGACAAGTTAGAAAAAGGGTTTTGAATGGACATCCATTGAATTAATTTACAGCTTCTTCAGTCTATAGTTTTGGTTACTTATACGCACATATATATCTGCCTTGTTATATTTTGAAATAACAACAATAATATTTAGTGTGTCTCAGTTGCTTAAATGGCTGCCTTCAGCTCAGGTCATGGTCCCAGGGTCCTGGGATCAAGCCCCGAGTTGGGCTCCGGGCTTAGCAGGAAGTCTGCTTCTCCCTCTCCCTCTGACCCTTTCCTGCTTTTGCACACATTCTCTCTCTCTCTGAAACAAATAAATAAAATCTTTAAAAATAAGAGAGCAAGCAAACAAAAACAAAACAGACAGTAAAAAATTCTAAATGAGTCATTAAATGTAATAGAGAGATCTCTCTATTCCTATTCTTTATCTCCCAGACCTACATATTCTGCCTGTGGGCGAGGAAAATAAAACACAACAAAACATACATTGCTTATTCTTGATGGTATAAAATACAGTATTTTGTGGAAAAATACTAACACTGAAAACCCTGAAAAAAATGATTCAGAAGAGGTCTTTGGATGTCAATTACTTTAATAAGAAATGTAAAGAATAAGAAAGTATCATGTCAACGATTTTTTTGGTGATATTTTAAAAATTTCTTTCAGAGTGACATAAAGTAATTGTATTATAATTTTGCAATTACAATAACTGGTGTCTTCTATTTTCTGATGTTTGAGAAAAAGAACAGTCATGAGTCCTTGTGGCAGCCATGCATGTTTGCCACTCAGATCTTTCTGAGAACCTTTGAGAACCTTTGAGAGAACCTTTGTTAGGGGTGTAGTTGAATGACAGACTCCAGGTGTGGCAGTATGGGGATCCATTTCAGTTTTCCTTTGGAAGCCAGTCTCCCTAATCTCCTCTCAGTCAATGTCAGAAGATGGCAGGTTTACTAGAGATGCACCATTTCTGCCCAATGTGAGATTTCTCTAATGAGAAATCTTTTCTCTAGGGTTCTATTGACGTAACCAAGACCTTCTCAGATTAGTACTGTATGTTTCTCTTTCAGGATAATAAAAACCAACGTCAGGATTTCAAGCTAGAAGGAAAAATTCAAGTCTTTATTCTGACCTTTGTGTAAATGTTGGGATTTACATGTTCCCTTACTACTAAAAGGCTTCTTAAACTTATTTTTAAATCTAAAAGTGAACAACTTTTCCAGGCTTTTGAGGCCTTTTTTCCTGAATTGTATCGATTCCCTTTCCTTTATCTTTAAAAACCATTAAATTTCACCCAAGCTAATCTTTTTCTTGCATTTTCCCGCCAAATGCAGATTGTTTGCCAAAACTACATAGTTTTTTATTTGTTTGTTTGTTTGTTTGTTTTCTCTTTTTTTTTTTAAACCCTTTTCCTAGGGCTTTTGGTTCAGTACACTCAGGATTTGCCTTCTAAGTTATCATGATCAACAGTTTTACTAAACGGTTTTCCACTGACTAAAACATCTTGTTCTATATACAGGCTGATATGTTTCTTTAATGCTCACTGTATGACCACTAAGCAAATACTATTTGAAAGTATTATTGTCTTTAGTAATCAGAGTAGGATAAATGCGAAACAAACAATCTTGGATTTCAGTAACTTAAAATTAAATCATTATTCCTTGCTTACATCACTATCTAAAATGGTAGGGAAGGAGTCCCTCCTCACTGTTCCTATTCTCACTGGTCCCTTACATCCTATCATGTTAACATCTTCGACAATATAACCTCCCAAGTCAAGGTACATGGGAAAATGAGTATTGAGGGGGCATATCCACTCTTAACTCTCCAGAAGAAGTGATGTTCCTCCTCACCATTGGCGAGAATTAGTTATGGGGCTAGTCAAATGAAGACAAATGGAATGCGGCTGGAAAGTGATTTAACTATTTTTCCAGAAATAGAAAAACTGCTTTATTGTACCTGAAAATAAATGCCTTTACAAAGAGGAAATCCTTTCTGTTGAACCCATGAAAAAAATCCCAGTTCTTGCTTTCATATTTATTTTTATCAACAGTCTACTAAGTAAACCTTGGGATGACTGAAGACAGAAGCTGGCTCAGGAGCAGAGAGGTCATTTTGAGTCTTTTATTATTGAGAGCATTTAGTGTAAGGGACTTGTAGGCAAGTGTTCCAGGCTCATTCCAAAAGATCTAACCCCGTACTTATTCATTAGACTTTCTGGTCACCAGTCTTTTCTCCATCTTTACCATCCATTTAAACAATATGTGTGTGTGTGTGTGTGTGTGTGTGTATACATATATATATATACACACACACACCATCCATTTAAATACTATCCATTTAAACTATATATATATACACACATATATATACACATGCTATTTACTATATATATGTATATATAGTTGTTTTCTTGTATATGTAGTTGTTTTCCTTAACAAAGTCCAGTCAGTTTTATTTCTAGCCCAAATATTGTAAACACTCAGAAAATTACCAGTACAAAGTTAAACACATCCATATTTATTTATACAATGCAAAAATAAATCTTTGTTTGATTTCTATTTTGTGGAATTTTGTTACGACGTCTGGCTTTGTTGTGTAACTTATATGGGTCATTGAAACTTGATTATCCCTCCCCACATGCAATTCTCTGTCCTAAGGGAACAGAAAACTTGGGTTTTTAATGGACTTGCAGGAATGATGTTGGTACTGCTTTACACTTTAGGAGGAAGGCAGCTGTCCCACAGCTTGGGGAGAGGGTGGAGACGTTTTAGGACGTGGGGGGACCACATGCTCAGAAAGGGAACAAGAGACAAGAGAGGTACATGGGGACCCTGACCATTTCTGTTCATGAGGATAAGGAGGGCATGACCAGAACCCTCCTTCCTTAATAGTCTAAAGACAGGAGGTGGGCAGAACCATGGGGAAACATTCAAGTCACCTGACCACAAAATGAGGGCATGCAGAGGATGAGAACTGCATGAAAGATTTGGGGCAGATCAATAAATTGTGTACACTATGCAGTTTATATATATATTTATGTAAATATATATATAAAGGTACAGATTAGTTTGTTATTCTGTGTAAACAAGGATGCTTAAGAATGTACTAGTGTGAAAAAATGCAGCAAGTTGAAGATATTTTCAAATTAATGTTCTGAGTATTATTATTATTATTATTATTATAATGGAACATAACCAATCATGCTCCTGCTAGTTCAGTTATCCTCCATGAGGGCAAGGGCCTGGGTTCTGCTCAAACAGGACAGTGTTCCCCGAGCTGCTGGGCAAATGGGCAGCAGAAGAAACATATGTCCTTATATTAATCTTCTTCCTGCATAAACTACTTAGGGCCTAAGTGGGGGACATCTCTTTCCATTAATGGAGAGAGACTGAGAGTGAGAGAGAGAGAGAGAGAGAGGAAGTAACAGATACCTCCAGCAACGTATTTCATGAAAATTAAAGGAATAAGTTAAAACTGCCCACTATGAAGATTTCCCTTCTCTACCGTCCATCAGAATAAATCAGTGGGACTCCGAAGCTATGGCAGTTCACTTCTGGCTGGTGAGAGCACATTCTGAAGAGCATTTTGTAAACCTGGCAGAATTTTTTTTTTCTCCTCTTAATCAATTGGATAAAAAGAATTTTCCTAGAAGTCATAGGTATGTGTTGAGGCAGTAGTAAGTGCATGAGAAGTGTGAGTGAGCTGCTTGTGGGTGAGCCACTGTTGGTGATGTCTAAATATGAGATTAGGTGGATCAGCCAACTTACATAAGGCAGGCTGAGGTTATGGGGCCATTTAGGTTTCCAACAGAAAATATTCAGCCTGGACCAGGGCTCGAAAGCAAGCAAAATCTATTTCTATTTCTCAAAAGCAGAAGAGGTATTTGATGAAGAGGATATCGCTGTGTTCTAAAATCCCAAGGTCATTTCTGTTGACTTTATTTACTTAGGTCCCATTGATTCAAGGTTTCATTCAACTAACTAAGCAAACATTCCCAGCTCTGAGTTAAAACAATGAAGGCGAATAACATGCAAGTATGATCATATCAATAAGTCCACTTCCATCAAAATTGTCTTGTACCTTCTCTGGGGGAGCATCTTCAGGATCCATTCCATAAATATTTTCGGAGATATGCCAATATAAATAAGCAACATACTTCAGTTTCTCTGGTGTTTAAATATTTTCCTTTTGAGGGGCACCTGGGTGTCTCAGTGGCTAAGTGTCTGCCTTCTGCTCAGGTCATGATCCCAGGATCATGCCCCATGTGGGCTCCCTGCTCGGCTGGAAGCCTACTTCTCCTGCTCCTACTCCCCCTGCTTGTGTTCCCTCTCTTTCTCTGTCTCTCTCTGTCAAATAAATAAAATCTTTTAAAGAAAATAAATAAATAAATAAATCTTTTCATTTTGAATTTGACTTTGGAATTTGTCCTTTGAAATATAGAGAGATGTGTTCCTAGTTGTAGTTCTGGAGCCAATAAGACATAAAAGGAGAAGCTGAAGGAATTGACACCTCTTGCAGAATTACTACCTTAAGTTGCATCATTATAAGATGTTTAAGGAAGGAAGGAAAATTTCCATAAGATAGAGAAGGGGCTGCTGCCGTGACAAAGAAAATTCTGTGAGGTTAATTCTATACAGACCCATCTGGATCCTGTAAAACGTTTTCATTAAAATTCTGGGGTTCCCACTATTTCTTTCAAGTTTCCTAGTGATATGAATTCAACTTATGCTGTATCTGAGTAATAATATCAGATCTACAACTGATTTTTTGATGTTTATGTTCTGTAGTAAAGAGAGAAAGGAAGTGCTTTAGCGTAGACAAAGAAACCTCTGCTTTTTATTATCAAGTATTTAGTTGAGATTCCCAAACTTTCACTTTGGCATTTTATTTCTTTAAGACTTCCAGCACAATTAAACACAATCTGAATCTTTATTACTTTAACTCTGAATCTTTATATCCTCATGACTTTCACAAAATCTATAAGAATAAGTAGGTTATTCACCAAAATCCTACTTTTAATAAATGTTTCCTTTTAGTTACCAACTTAACTGTTTCACTGCAGTATGCCATAGGTTATTAATATACTATCATCAAAAGCTAAATGCATCATCACTTAAAGGAAGTCCATTCAGGTAAGATAATAAGTCCTAGATTCACAACTTTTAAGTGTGTACTAATCTGTTATCTCCTCTGATGATAATTATTCTATCAGTAAACTTTTTGTAGTTTAAATCAGCATAATCCCTTACTTAGACCCCAAGCAATTAATGCAGGAACAAGAATAATATAAAGACATTGATTAGTTTCCAAAATTTCTGAGAGAATCAGAGAATCAGGCTTTGCTATTAAACAGAAAGAATCAGAACAGCATTTGCAAATGTGCTAGGATAACATACGATATTCTAAAGTTTGCATCACTGTTATGGTTGTTCATTCTTCAGCACCTGTAATATTTTACCAAGTCTAGAATAAGTTTACATCATCATGCTTGACAGACTATCCAATAATTTTATATGTTGTCATTACGCTGTGTTGCTTACCTCTGCTTCCGAATCTCGAGGGAGAGGCTTCTTATTAGTGGACCCAAATTATTCACAGGATCTAGGTTACAAGGGTGTCTGGAAAAGATAATTTTCACCTTTTTTGTGATCTTTATATTATATAAAAAAGTAAGCTCAAAGGGGCTTCAAACAGGTTGTGACTGAGTCAAGTTTTAAAATTTAATGTAGCTGGAAAAAAGGCTTTTCAAGTAGGATTGGAGGTGAAAGAAAGTGCACGTTATTCAAAAGTAACATGGCTAAGTGGTTGAGGAAATGCTTTATAGCTTCTGAAATTTACAATGCACGTTGATTACTCTTGAAAAATCTTCACTTTGACAATCTTTCGGTCCAGGATTTTTCAAATTTATTTATCCTAATTAAACTTGTTTTGCATAATATCGATTAACATGCCACACAATAGCATCTGTGGAACACGTTTTAGGAAACAATGCTATTTTGAAGGTATCAGAAGAGTGGTGATGGACAGAGATGAGGCTGGAGACACTTGTCTTGTTAAGGGAATTAGAACCTTATACCAATAGAGGGAGAATCACTGAAGAGTTGTGAGCAGCTCATGGCACAGTGAAATTTAATTTACATCACATGCACCTGCATCAAGCAGGTAGGCCAGTTAATAAGTTGTTTTATTAGTCTAGATGAGAAATTAGGAGATTGAAATATTATGTGTTAATATCTGTCAAAAGTCCTGCCATGACATTATAAAAATAAAACAAAGTTTAAAGTACCCAACTGAAGCCTGTGTGAGACTGAAAGATGGCTTGCATGCCACTGTCCGCTCCCACTTCTCACTTGTCCCTACTTCCCTGCCTGTCTTTGAGGAAGTTCCAATTTAACCCTTGATCGTGTCGGAAAACGAGGGAAAAGTGAACATTCCCATGAGTGCTAAGGAAAATCAGAAACCATGGAATAGATACACGTTAAGAAGTTAGGCTCCAAGGCCCAAAACCAGAGAAGCAAAGTCAAGAGTAGTCAGAGACTAGGGAGAGTCTAAGATGCATGCACTGAAATGAAACATGGCTATAAAAGTAAGTCTCCCTACGTGATAATACTGTTATAAATTATAATTTTATCTTTATTATACTTGAAACTTGGCCTTTTGATGTGTGAGTACTTTGGGCTGAGTACGTTGGGCTGAGTAAAGCAGAATTTATACATTACCATGAAATGAGAGGGTCAGGAGAGACAAAGAAGCTGCAACAAAATTAGTGTTACAAACACTAAACAAGCCAGTGTTGGTTTGTTGGGGGGCAGGAGGGGGAAAGAATGGATAATAATACCTGATCATATTTTATCTAGTATAATAAAGCACTTCAAATATTTGTAATATCTCCATATTTTAATCTTCTTGTTATTAGAAATTGCTCAGAGATTATTATCATTTTAGCTTCAAGATTTGTTGTTATTATTATGAAAGTTGTCTAGTTGTCAGTGGAATTAGTACCAACGATCCAAAACTTCAATATATGTTGCTGAACTAACAGAAGTGAGGAGCTTATATATTTCTATGCTAGTTTGATAACGCTTTTTTTTAAGATTTAGCTCCCAGCAGGAAAAACATTTCAATTTGGCAGGAAAAAGTGATATTGAACATCTAGCTCATAGTTGGATATTTTTTCCCTTGAAATTTGATAGATTTAAAATGAATGAATAAAATGTGAAAGCCTCAAGTCAATGTTTTATACATAAGATGGGGAAAACGTGTTGAATTGTATTAAATAATTGATGACAACTAAAATATCTATTAGCAACATATAATTTGTATTTCTGACTGTACTCTTATATTATCACATCCTGGTGCTTTTACTTAAATCATTTGAAATAAGTCCCAGAGTTAACCACTTAATTTAGTTATAGAATTCTCTATGGAAATTTATATTTATTATCTCAACAAGGTGACACATTATGTATACACATTTTAACATCTTAAATGTAAAAATTACTTTGGTGCAGTTTTGGTGGGTAAGGGAAGGGTCCATCATGAATCAAAGCACTCTAACCATTTGTATAGCAAATACTTGGACACATTTGTCTTTAGAGACTAACAAATAAAACGGAATCTTCTAAGAAAATATACATTTTTGGAAGATCCTCTAGTCTAATTATATGGTTAGAGTACACACAGAGGTTAACAATAGACCTCCTTGATTGACGCATTACTAGAATAATTTTATTGGAACCATGTAAAGTTCACTGCAGTGTTTGAAGTGACAGTGTGGCTTTTTAATCAATAATAACTTGTCCACTAATATAAAGAATCAAAACGTACCCAGATGTGTTTTAAGTTTTGTTCCCCAGATTGAGTCAGAGAATAACCTTTATGTGCAAAGTAAAAATTGTCAGCTGATTATCAAGCCTTCTTGTAAAAATCATAGTTCTAGAGATGTCTGTGTCAAATGGTTTCCAAAATGTATAGCTTTGTGATCTTATTTGCATTATAGGAATGAACTACAGAATGGAAATATATTTGGATGTAAAATTGAACATAATGTTCAATAACAATTTAAACATAATATTTCTTTTGGAAGTGCAGACTCCCATGTGCAATTATTTGGCATCTCTGCTTTGAAATAAAATATAATTTCTTAAAAAATATTTTATTTATTTATTTGAGAGAGAGAGTGCATATGAGAGAGCACATGAGCAGGGTAAGGGGCAGAGGGAGAAACAGACCCCCTGCTGAGCAGGGAGCGAGATGTGGGCTCTATCCCAGGACTCCGGGATCATGACCTGAGCAGAAGGTAGACCCTGAACCTACTGAGCCACCCAAGCAACCCAAATATAATTAAAATGACAAGATCTCAGTTCCTGGGAGCCCCCATTTAACTTACTTTTCTCACAATTTTGCTATTATAGTAAATGGACACTCTATGTTTCATGTGGCTCAACAAAATCTCAGAGTTATCCTTAATGCTTCTTTTCCTTCCATAACCTATATTGGATCCACCAGCAAATATTATCAGATTTATTTTCAAATATTATCAGATTTATTTTCAAAACTACTATGTCTACTTTTCCTGCTTCTAATTCCATCTGTCTCCTTAATTTATTTCTAAAGCCTCATAACTGTTCTCCTGACATCTGCTTTTGGTTTCTTTGGTCTATTCTCAACAGAATGGCTGTAAGTTTTCCTTCTGACTGCAACAGTGTAGCTTGTATTATACAACTATCTTGATGGGGTAATTATGAAAGTTAGGGAAAGTATTTTTAAAAACAGTTTTTTGATTATATTGGGAGTAAGAAGCCAAGAGAGCATGATCCTGGAGAGAAAGGGGGTGTACTGAAAAGAAAATTAGGAAAACAATCCTGTTTACAAAGCACTCAAAAGAATAAAATACCTAGGAATAAAATAAACTAAGAAGGTTGACAAAGAATGAATTTTTGAAACCCCCATTCATATGTTCAACACTGGGCCTTTGGGAGGTGATTAGATCATGATAGTAGAGACTTCATGTACGGGATTAGTGTCCTTATAAAAGCTTTGATGGTGTTTTGATGTTCCCATTTAGCTAGACTATAGTCCCTAGTTATTTCATGTAACATCAGTCAACCAATTTTGTAGATCCAATTAAAGTACTTCATCAGTTAACACTAAGTAAAGGAGATTATTCTAGATAAATTCGTTGGGCCTATTGCAATGAGTTGAAGGGCCTTTAAAAGCCAGGTTAAGGCATCCCTGAGAGAAGAATAAATTGAAAGTATGGACGCAGCTTCAGATTATACCCATGAGTTTCAATATACCTTTCCTGATGGACTGCCCTTTTGATTATGGGCATTCCTAACCAGCTCTCACAACCATATAAGCCACTTATTCACAATAAATCTCTTGATATAATCTGCTTCTCTGATTGAATTCTGGCTGACACAACTATTAAACTCAAGATGTCCAACTTTCAACCCAAACCTATGAAACACATAAGGAATCAAGGAAAAAAAAAATACTGTCAAGAGAAAAGTCAACCAACAGATGAGGCTCAGAAATAACACAAATGTTGGAATTAACAGACAGGATAATTAAGATTATTATGACTAATATGTTAATGTCTCTGATGGTAAAGATAGGTAACATATATGAACAGATGGGAAATTTTGACAAAGACATGGACTCTGTAATAAAGAATTAAGTGGAATATTAGAAATTAAAAAAAAATGTTCTTGAGATAAAGAATGTCTTTGACAATTTATCAGCAGACTCAACACAGCTGAAGAAAGAATCAGTAAATCTGAGAATAGGTCAATAGAAATTACCCAAATTGAAATATGCAGAGAAAAAAAAAGTAAGAGAGCAAAACCAAAATGGTATTAATTAATGGGTAATGATGTTGTGGGTAATGGTAATGGGTAATGATGTTGTGAGACAACATCATCCATGCATAAATTAAAATGTAGTAGGATAAGAGACAAGAGGGCAAAATAAATATTTGAATGATAATGGATAATTCTTCTCCCAAAGCTAATGCCAGGCCACCCCCATCACACACACACACATATACACATCATATTTAAACTGTTATAAGCCAATGAAATAAAGAATACTTTGAAGGCACTCAGAAAAAAACCACATTTCATTCAGAGGAAAACAAAATAAAGATTACAGCACCTTTCTTTTAAAAAAAACTTTTCAAATCAGAAGACAGTGGAGTGATACTCTTAAAGTAAAACATAAATGTTAATCAGATTTTTATATAAAGAGGTGAATATCCTTGAAGATAAGTAATTAATATTTTTAGACAAAAAATAAAATGAATGACCCACAAAAAACAAGCAATATTAAGTAAATTTCCATGATATACAAAAATCTTATGTCAACTTATTAAATATAACTGTCAAATATCTGAATTCTCATTCTCTGTTTATAGGCAAATTTATATAGAATGCCAGATTAAAATCAGAAGACTTGTTGGTGATTGTGATATAAGAACAGAGATTTAAATCAATGGAATATTGAATAGTATTTATACATCATAATTAATCAGATACTAATCATTAATTGTGTATTAATGTTATCAGTATGTTAAAGACAGCTGGTTGCACATTCATCACCTGAAAAGTCTGCAGCTGAGAACTGGAGAGGGACACTACATGCTTATTTTTCCAAGAGACTTTCTCTTGTTGTTGGCTTAGAATATAAACACTTAAAAAAAAAAAAAAGATTTTCTTTATTTGAAAGAGGAAGAGCAAGCAGGGAAGGAGCAGGGGGAAGGGATAAGGCCAAGGTGGGGGAAGAATCTCATTCAGACTCCACACTGAGCTGAGCATGAGCCTGAGGAGGAGGAGCTGGATCTCTTGACCCTGAGATCATGACCTGAGCCAAAACCAAGAGTTAAGACTTAACTGACTGAGCCACCCAGGCACCCCTAAACACTATACCAGTGAGTGTTTCAAATCTTCTCTACCTTAGGTTGACACTTCTATTTTTCTCTCTACGTTTCTTCCTTTTTATGCTTTCCTCACTGATCCACCATACTTTTAGTTTATACATTCTTTGGTTTAATATATTCGTATATGCAGTATTTTTTTTTAAGATTTTATTTATTTATTTGACAGACAGTGATCACAAGTAGTAGTCAGAGAGAAAGGCAGAGAGAGAGGGGGAAGCAGGCTCCCCACTGAACAGAGACCCTGATGCGGGGCTCGATCCCAGGACCCTGGGATCATGACCTGAGCTGAAGGCAGAGGCTTTAACCCACTGAGCCACCCAGGCGCCCCAGAATATGCAGTCTTTATAACATACATACTTGTTGACTTAAGAACCGCTGTGTTTTTAACTTAGCTTTGAATTTCTCTCTCTTTTGTTTTGGTTTTATAGCTTTACTCTAAAAGAGTAATTTATCTTGAGGAAGTCCCACAAGTTTGCTTTTGTTTCCTTTGTCTTCAGAGACATGTCTTGAAAGAAGTTGCTGTGGCCAGTGTCGAAGAGGTTATTGCCTGTGTTCTCCTCTGGAATTTTGATAGATAAAAAAAGCGTCTGCACAGCAAACAGTCAACAAAACAAAGAGGCAACCCACGGAATGGGAAAAATATTCACAAATCACACTACCCACAAAAGGGCTGATATCCAAGATCTATAAAGAACTCCTCAAACTCAACACTCAAAAAGCAGATAATCACATCAAAAAATGGGCAGAAGACATGAACAGACACTTCTCCAAAGAAGACATACAAATGGCCAACAGACACATGAAAAAATGTTCATCGTCACTAGCCATCAAGGAGATTCAAATAAAAACCACATTGAGATACCACCTTACACCAGTTAGCATGGCCAAAATTAACAGGACAGGAAACAAGTGTTGGAAAGGATGTGCAGAAAGAGGAAACCTCTTATATTATTGGTGGGAATGCAAACTAGTACAGCCACTTTGGAAAACAGTGTGGAGATTCCCTAAGAAATTAAAAAATAGAGCTACCCTATGACCTTGCAATTTCAATACTGGGTATTTACCCCAAAGATACAGATGTAGTGAAATGAAGGGCCATCTGTACCCCAATGTTCATGTGGTAATGGCCACAATGGCCAGACTGTGGAAAGAGCCAAGGTACCCTTGAACAGACGAATGGGTAAAGAAGATATGGTCCATATATACAATGGAGTATTATGCTTCCATCAGAAAGGATGAATACCCAACTTTTGTATCAACATGAACGGGACTGAGGAGATTATGCTGAGTAAAATAAGTCAAGCAGAGAGTGTCAATTATCATATGGTTTCACTTACTTGTGAAACATAAGGAATAACATGGAAGACATTAGAAGAAGGGAAGGAAAAGAGAATTGGGGGAAATTAGAGGGGTTAACGAAGCATGAGAGACTATGGACTCTGAGAAACAAACTGAGGGTTTTGGAGGGGAGGGGGATGGGGGGTTCAGTGAGCCTGGTGGTGGATATTAAGGAGGGCACGTATTGCATGGAGCACTGGGTGTGGTGCATAAACAATGAATCTCGGAACACTGAAAAATAAAATTAAATTTAAAAAATAATAATAAAATAAATTTTAAAAATGAAAGGAAAAAAACAGAATAAGCAGGGGCAAAAATTTCCAATATGTATTCAGGGACTATAGTTAATTAAAATTGTCTTCAACGTAGAAAAAAAAAACAGAAGAATAATTTAATTTTCCTTACTTCTCAAGATTAAATTGGCTTTCAGACATTCCTTAAAGAAGTTATTTCTAACAATTTTAAGTTTGCCTTTTTAACGCCTGAATAAGAATAATACCCACAATTTCTATAATCTCTCTTGAAAAAAGTCCACATACTTTCTATGTCCTTCAACAATCTACACAGTTGTCATGATATATATATAGAGATAGATAGAGATAGAGATAGAGATAGATGATATAGATATATAGATATATAATCTAGTTACCCATCATTTCTCTGATCTCATCTCCAATCATTTTGTAATTAGTATATTGCTTGCTGTGCCAAAACAGCCATTCTCATCATTCTCTAAACTCGTTTATCTATGTATCACTTCACTTTTGTTTCATCTCCCTGCAATGCTTTCCTCTCTAAAAATCTACATATCTTGTCTCCCTGCTTTTCTGGTTCTCTGAACAGATGTCATTCTATCACAGAGGCCTTCTCTGATTACCTCCATCACTGTAGATACCATTTATTCTACTTTATTTCTTGGCTTACATTTATCATCAACTGATGACTTATGATTTTTCATTTAAGAATCATGAAAGGAGAGGGGCGCCTGGGTGGCTCAGTGGGTTAAAGCCTCTGCCTTCGGCTCAGGTCATGATCTCAGGGTCCTGGGATCGAGCCCCACATGGGGCTCTCTGCTCAGCAGGGAGCCTGCTTCCCTTCCTCTCTCTCTGCCTACCTCTCTCCTTACTTGTGATCTCTGTCTGTCAAATAAATAAATTAAAAAAAAATCATGAAAGGAGAAACTCTATTTGATTCACATTTATATCCCCAGCAAGTAGAAAAATTCTGGCACAAAACTGGTTTCAGTAAATATTTGTAAAATGAATGAATAAATGTTTGTCAGACACTATATAAAATCTTTCCCATTCTTTCATTAAATTCAAATATTAACTAATTTTATAGATGATGAATCAAAAGCTCAAAAGGTTAAAATAATTTGTCTTATATTTCAAAGTTTGAAAAATTACTTAAACTTTGTTAATTTGCTAGGAATAATCAGCCATCATTTTCAAAGACTGTCTTCCTAACATATGTCACTCTTGATGAGCTTTAAAAAATGCAAGGATGTGAGGTAAAGATGAAGGGGAATATTGAAACAAAATATATAATTCAAGGAAAGCTGACCCAGATGAATCTCTCAGGGTTCTCAGGGTGAAGATAGGATTGAAGGTACAGAACAAGATTCTGGACTGAAAGTAATTTAGAAAAATGGTATCACATAGTAGCAGCCAAGAAGAGTGAAGAAAAAAAAAAAAAACGTGAAGATGGAAAAAAAAAAGTGTTCTTTCTTGTTAGAATTTTCCTCTGTAGCTGATGAATATGTTTAAATTCTTAAGACTACAAGGGGGATAAAATATATTGTTCTGATCATCTTAGAGCATTTTGTTGAATGAGACAATGAGTGTGAAAGTGCTTTGAAACTGTAGGGGAGAAAAAATAATTTCCACTTTACCCTTCTAGGTTCTTGGCTAAGACGCTACCATCACCCCTCATATTAAAGACAGATTAATAGGAGAAAAACAAACAGAAGTTTAATAACATGTATACCTCCTGTATACATGGGAGATACCCAAGAAAACTGAGTAACTCCCCAAAATGTCTCAAGCCACTGCCTAAAATACCATCTCCAGCTTAAAAAAAAAAAAAAAGATGTTTGGGGGAGCAGTTATGGGAGGTTATCGGAAAAGTACTATAAACAAGAGCAAGGTTTTTATGCAGACTTGAGAGTTTTTAGAGATATGGTCATCTCCTCTTCCTGGTATAGAGATGGAGACACCTTTGCAAATGCAGACTTCCTTTATAATGTGTATGTTACAAAAAGGTAACCCCTACTCAACTTCCAGAGCTTTCCCTGTGTCTGTTGTTTCTTAAAAATAATCAGTCTACAATAATCCCTATGCCAAGATGTTATATTTTGGGTTGACAAATTCTGCTCCCCGTCGATACCAGAAAGTCTACTCAGTTATAAGGAATTTGTACTCAATAGATGTCAATTTTCTTATATTCTGAGTAGATGCTTTCATTTCTCAGTTTCCCTGTAATTGTTATTTATTTTTTAAAAATCATATTTTCCACAATCTTGTCTTTCAGATTAAAATGAATTCCAAATATTCATGGATCCCATCTGGCCTTTCTCGGAATATTAGATTGTTTATCTTCCACATTTCAAGTCACACAAACTAAATCCTCATGTGGAAATGTCAGGGGATTAAAAGAGGAAAAAGAAAGAACTTAAAAAGAATACTTTATGAATGTCATTTATTTTTTCATATTTTCAAGGAATTGTCACAGGTAAGCATTTCTATTCCATTACCATGCCAATCCAATAAGAGACATCTTTGAAAAATAAGATAAAAATACCTGTATATGGAACTTGGGGATTTCTATTAGTTGGAAGTCACAACTACTTATGAAACTTTTGTAGAAGGATTATTATTAATTTATAGAAAGAGCCATTTTTTTGGTTTTGCTTTGATCTTTACAATATAAAGGAAATCCTTAGGTTTAATGTCCCAAATGCTAAATTTTGGACTTGATAAAAAACTTGATCAAGATTAGTTCTACTGGGATTCCTGGGTGTCTCAGTCGGTTAAGTGTCTGCCTTCACTCCAGTCATGACCCCAGGGTCCAGGGATCTAGTCCCTGCTTAGCAGGGAGCCTACTTCTCCCTCTGCCTGCCGCTTCCCCCAAATTCACTTACACACTCTTCTCTGTGATAAATAATAAATAAGTAAATAAATAAATAAATAAAATCTTTTTAAAAAGATTAGTTCTACTAAGTATGTTCATATTTGGATGACTATTTTCCTTCTCTTTTACATATCCCACTATCACAAATGAATCAACTGAAAGTATCTTAGTACTTTTGGTGCATGATGCGTATAATTTAGCACTTACAATGCTACCAAAAAAAGTGTATACATCAGGAGTTGATAATTCCAGATTATATATTTATAATCTTGAATTTGAAGACATATTAAATGACTTGAAATAAAGGTTACATAGTCTTTCTATAATTTCTTTCTAAAATCATAACAGTCTTTCTAAATAATTTCTAATACAGAATTAGAAACCAGTGGTGCTTATGAACACCTAGCAGTTTAGCAGTGGTTAAACACTGTATTATGAAAACATATGGGCACGCTCCTCAGTACCACTAAGGGATGCAAACAGAAAAACATGCCTGGAGTTCTGAGCAAATTTTTTGTTAAAAAAAAAAAAATACAAAATATTGCAGTTTAAGACCTAAAAAGTATGTACTGTTAGAAATGTTCCAGTGACCTTCTGGCCATGCGTTAATTTTGTCTTTATGTCTGAGTTCATCATTAATTATGTCTGTAATGAATTAAAACTGTCTTCTTTCCTGATTGAAAGGGAAAATGGTGTGAGGGGACCTCCTTCCTAAAAAAATGGGATGAAATATATCAATGGGAAAATAAGGAAGGAGAAATGATAATGTACAGAGGGCAATAAAAAATGAAAGAATACTAACTGGGGGGAATAACATGGAAAAAATATTGTAATTACTTTATAAAGATGTTATTATTTCAAAAGAGGGTGAATTCTGATATTCTGAAAATTCATAAAGATTCCATATATTTGACAAGTTAATTCTGCAGTGTGGTGAATATCACAAACATGTTTTAAATATCATAGTATGTTCTGTGCCCCTATCCATCTCACTCATTGATTTCACTCAGTGCAGTTAATTTAAACAGAAAAGAGTAAATTCTTCAAGTCAAACCTTACTAGGAAACTAAAAGGAGGCCCAAATTGGTTCTGTATTCTTAAAATTGAAATATATAATTTTTGCATTTTTATGAGGAACACAGGAATGATTCTGTTGCTACTATAGTAAATAGGATCTACTCTGGACCGTGCATGACTCAACATCACAAAATAATTGGCTTCAATTATAGGGACATAGGGTATTTCATAACATTTGGTGTGAAGTTTGTTAATGTTGTGTGAACGTCTTGCTGACCATGTGGTTTTAAAAGTGATAAATAGCAAATGTCACCACAGTAACATGAACCTGAATGGAAATGGAGCAGGTGAATGTGACAGAGTGCAAATGATATGCTGAAAATGGGGAGAATAAAAAGCAGCAGGGAGAAGGTGTGAATGGGAGACCACTGATCTCTGGGGGCTCTGGGCAGTAGAGGCTAGGCACCATCAATTCCTCCTAACTCAAATGACCTCGACACCTGCTCTTAGAGCTGTGCTCCATTTTGCCTCTTTCATATCAGAGTGAAAGACCTTCCTTTTTTTCTTCAAGGGCAATTCCACTCCCAGATGGGGAGTCTATACCATCATACCATTGCTAGCATTTCATCAGGCTTATGCCATTTTCCCATTATCCAGAATCATTTCCCTCAATGTGTTGACGTTTCTGCCAGTATTTAAAAAAAGGAAAAGAAAAGAAAAAAAAATTCAAACATATTATTCAAACATATTCATGTCTTTCTAGAAAATTAGTATTCTGTTTGTCTACTTCCATTTATAGCCAAGATTATTTTAATAGTTTTCTTCTTTCATTGTCTTTAAATTTTCTCTCTCCAATTTTCTACTATAAAGTTTAAAAATTTAGCTTCTTTACCCACCCTCTACCGAGAGTCCTATGGCAAGCTACTGATCATTAATCACCTTATACTTGGTGAAAATGAATCATTTTTAATCCTTAATTTATTTGACACTTCTGCAGGGTTTGCCAAATAATGCATCTAAGGAGTCTTTCCCTGGGTGTTTCAGGGTTCCTGGACCCAATTCCAATGTAAGGAAAATTTCCCCCCCACACAACACTAAGCAATTCTCAGACAACAGTAGGGTGTCCAAGAATCCAACCCAATTCTGACATCTACTCAAAGATAGCATCAGATTCCATAGGTTAAGGATTCAGTCTTACAAGATTGCTCTCCACTTCCAACCTCCATACACAATTCAGTGGCCGGTCACAAGCCCCAGGCTATTACTTGTGCTTCTGACCCACCCACGACAGACTACAGACTGGGAGGTTCCAAAGAGCTCTTAGGTTCTTTCAGCTAGAGTGGCTCACAGAACTCAGAAAACCTCTTATGTTTACAAGTTTATTAAAGAATATGATAATGGATATAAATCAACAGGATGGAAGTGATGCATAAGGCAAGGTAAGGGGAAAGGGAGTGGATCTTCCATGCCCTCTCCATGAGGGCCACTCTCCCAAATCTCTATGGGTTCACTAGTCTGGAAACTTTCCAAACCTAGTCCTTTCATATTTTTATGGAAGCACCATTACTAAGTCATTGGTCATTGGCTGATTCAACCGTCAGCCCGGGAAATCTTGGGGTGGGACTGAAAGTTCCATTCCTATACTCCCGAGACTGGTTCTCCTGGCAACCAACTCCCTGCTTCCCATTTTTAGGCTGCCTAAGGGCTTTCCTGAAGTCACCTCATTAACATAATAAAAGACCATTATCACAGGAAATGTGAAGTTTTTAGGAACTGTGACCCAGAAACCATGGATGAAGACGAAATACGTATGAGAAATATATATTTGGAAATATATATTTGGTCATTCAAATGACCAAGTGTATATTTTTCATAAATCACAATATCTCACTGGGGTTCCCATGACAATGATTTTTAAATTCTACTTTCCTCATTGCTTTTCCCTCCGACCTTGACATAGTCTCTTGCTCTAGAAATTCTCTAATGGTTTGGTCTTTGGAAATCATCTCACTTTGTTCTTTAGGAGTTTTCATTCATTTCCATGCATCCTGGTAAACAGCACCCACTTTCCTATCTATTTTGAGAACTTCAGACCCACTTATCTGACCTTGTCCAGAATAGTCATCATATGAAATACAGAAGTTAAAGAATAAATTATTAAGTAAGGT
Source organism: Martes martes (assembly GCF_963455335.1). Lineage (NCBI taxonomy): Eukaryota > Metazoa > Chordata > Mammalia > Carnivora > Mustelidae > Martes > Martes martes. Next base: position 28,040,207 of record NC_137891.1, on the reverse strand, counting down.
TGTTTTCATGCCTTCACTATTAATTTTTTCATATTCTTGGACTTGACCTAATAAAAAATATGAAACATTCTTCTATTTATAGTCATTTTACATGTGAAATGGATATTATTTATATAAATTTCTCATCAGTGATTCTCATATATGCAGAAAAGAATGCTCTTGAAATGATCAGTCCTTGCTCTAATCCAATGGAATCTGAATGAATGCTATTCAAGTATCAACCCAAATGTGTAAGTTTGTTGTCTATTGACAGCCCACGTGAGATACTGCATTTCATTTCATGTTGTTATTTTAAATGAAAACTCCCGCCGTGAAATCTTTGACTTTCAACACAGAATCACTGGCCTCCTCTATTCTTTTCCTCACCACAATTATGTTTGGGGATTGGAGAAACATAGCTTCTTTTCTTTTTTCATACAGCACATTAAGTAGAACCAATTGCAGGACTAATAAAATGCTCAAAGCTACAGGAAATTGAAACTTACAAACTTCTAAATGTACACTCTGTAGCAGATTAGTTTCCTACCTTTAACACTGAATTAGAGTATAATTTCACATACTGCTTTTTTTCTTTCTTTTTCAAATTAATCAACCTGAATCATTTTCTCCCTCCAGTCTGTTCTTTCTTTCCTTCTTTCTTCCTTTCTCTTTCTTTCTTCTTTCTTTCTTTCCTTTCTTTCTCTCTTTCTTTCCCTAGCTGGCTCTGTTGAGAGACATCAAACTGGAAAACATCAAAAATGGCATGGGAGCTGAGCTGCTCTCACTAGAGAGCTGGGTTGGGGTTTTTTTTGTTGTTGTTGTTTTTTTTTGTGATTCTGATTCAGAGAAAAAGCTGAACTTTTAGAGTTTAAGTTCAGTTTAGCTTTATATATATATATATATATACATATATATATGTATATATATATGTGTGTGTATATATATATATTCCCCCCCCCCCAATCTGTGTGACATCTCCAAATAAGTGCTGGGAAAATTGACTTTCCAAGGGGAATCTGAAGTGGCTAGTGAACTTTGACCATGGAGTTTTTAAACAAAAGAATATAACAAATATTTGATTTGTTTGTTTTGATTTGTCAAAGAGCTTTAACCTGAGATAAGACATGACTGAATTTTAAACTCTTTTTGAATTATTCAGGTCCAGAAAACATGAGAACTGCCTTTTAATCATTTTTGTCTAGAGATTCCATTGACTGAACGGATACTCCACTTCATTTCTGACAGTAAAAGATGAGAAATAATTTAGTCTCACTAACTCTTCATGAGTGAAAGCTCTTATGAGTTTACATAAGTTATTTGACAGAACGAACTATAAATGTTAAATTACAAAATTCAAAGTTTTTGGAATTCGTTTTTTGGAAGAACCAACACTGAAAAATCTTGCGCTGCTGTCAGGGTTCAATTTTGTCAGCCTTGTGTGCAAAATAAATAGTAAAGCTCAGGGTTACAGCTTTTCTGCTTATATATGTGTTGACAGATTGTGCTTATCAAAGTCTAGAGGTTCAAGAAAGGTGGCACAGCAATCATCACTGGTTCAGCCATGGCTGTCTTCCCCACTACAGTGGTTTTAACAAAAATGCAAATTGACCTCAAGCTGCCCTTGAAAGTTGTGAGCTGAGATATGGCAGGCGTTCACCAGTAGACTTCAAACACAAATGTGCAAAACCGATAGGAATTGGTTACTCAGTAAAACCAAAAAATGAATGCTTTCACTAATCAAATAGGTGGAGTGAGTTTACATACTGAATGCATTTACTATTTAAAATGCTTTTCCTAGAACGTGATTGCAAATACTAAAGGAGATAGAAAAAAATATTCTTTTTCGTATGTAAGGCTAAGGCGATGTGATTTCTTTGAACATAACTTGAAGATCAGTATTAGTACAAAGCTATTTATTTAAGGTAGATGAAAGAAAAAAATCTTCATCTTAAAATACTTGCTTTAGCAGACTGTATTTTCAATTTATCTGAGACGACTGTATATTTTGCTGAGCTAACATGGATGACAAAGAAAATCGTCAATGCTCAAATATATTGTCAGTTTCCATGGAGACCAAAGAAATCATAACCCTTGAGTTCAAACAATTTGAGAAAGGCTAAATACCATACCACATGGAAGGTGAGTGGTGAATGGAATGAAATTGAATAAGTCATGGAAACACAGTTTTACATATGGCATGCTTAATATGCATAAGCTGAATTCTTCACTCTCCTTCAATTCCCCTAAATACCTAAAGTTATGATATCTAATGTCCTGAATAGTGTGCATTCTGACCCTGAAGTCAGAACATATGGATTATGACTGACTCTCCCTTAACAGCTGTTTGACTTAGACCAAGTAGCATACTTCAGTTATTAATCCCTTTCAAGAAGCTTAAAAGACAGATAATAATCAGAACTAAGATGAGCAGCTGAAGGGTCAAAAGTCTAAATTCAGCCGATACTTCAACGACTTGCTTACGTTCTTTTTTTCTTTTGCTCTCAGGATAGTGCCTTTTTAGCTTGCTAATATTATGATTTTCCTTATCTTCAGTCATTGACAATCTACATCTCTTTGTCTCTGAATTTCTACTTTTGTAGGGTGGAGGATAGTAGTGTATTGGGGTTCTCTACTCTTGTTCTTGTGCAGTTGATGAGATTCATGTATACAAGAAACTTGAAAGAACAGTATTTCAAAAACTGATATCAGAACTATCTATGACAGAACTATTAATGAGGAAACTATCATTGTTTGGAAAAATTTTTACCATAAGTTGCTTGCGTGGCAAGTCAGGACCATGAATAAAGATCTGAAGGGACAAAAGTAAAAGGAGAGAGGGGGGACGGGTATGAGAAAAAGAGAGGAATTTGATTTTTCATTTGAAATGGAAAAAGTAATTATAACTAGTGGAAAATTAAAAAGGAGGAGGGAAGATAGTAGGTGGTGAGGGGATGTTCCTTGGAGGTTCTGGAACCACAACAAATTTTTAATGAAAGAATAATGTCTTCTGTTCATTTCATTTGAAGTTGGTTAAATTTCAAGTGATGAAATTCTTTTTTTTAAATCTTTTTTTTTTAAGATTTTATTTATTTATTTGACTGAGAGAGAGAGAGAGACAGTGAGAGAGGGAATACAAGCAGGGGAAGCGGGAGAGGGAGAAGCAGGCTTCCCCTGGAGCAGGGAGCCCGATGTGGGGCTCGATCCCGGGACCCTGAGATCATGACTGGAGCTGAAGGCAGAGGCTTAACCCACTGAGCCACCCAGGTACCCCTCCGTGAGGAAATTCTTATCTAAATCATCCCATCTTGATCTTTAGTAAAATCTGCTATACTTCAATTATACTCCCAAATGCTATGTGTGTTTTTGGGGAGAGGGGGGCTGTCTTGTTACTAGTTCTTTTCAGGTTCCTGGACCCAATTCCAATGTTGGAGGTAGGGGGTCACCAAGCTGGTCTCTGGGAATTCAAATCGATTCTGACACTATCTATCCAGACATAGCATCAGATTCGACACATTAAGTGTTCAGTCCTACAAGACTGCTGCCTGCCACCACCCTCTGCCCCCTGCAGATGTCAGTCACAAGCCCAGATTTGTTACCTGTACTTCTGACCTACTGGCTATAAATTAGAAGTTCCCACTACCTCCTCCGTGGGTTTGATTAATTTGCTAAAGCAGCTCATAGAACTCAGGAAATCTGTTTATTCACTAGATTACCAGTTTGTTATAAAAAGATAAAACTCTGGAATAGCCAATGAGATGCAAAAGGCAAGATATGGGGAAAGGGTGTGGAGGCTCTCAGCCTCCCCAGTATGCCACTCTTCCAGCATCTCCCTGTGTTCACCAACCCACAAGCTCTCCAAACCCAGTTCTTTTGGGTTTTAATGGAGTCTTCAATACATGGGCATGACTGATTAAATCATTGCCCACTGGCAACTAATTCAACCTCCAGCCCCTCTCCCCAACCCAGAAGTCAGTTCATGAAGTACCAATCCTCTAAACACATAGTTGAGTCCTCTGGCAAAGCACCTCATTAACCTAACAAAAAACACCTGTATGGTCTTCATCACTTAGGAAATTCCAAGGATTTGGGGAGCTGCAAGCCAGGAACTGTGGGTTAAGACCAAATATATATTTGGTCTTATATTTTATATAAGTCTTGGTCTTATATTTTATATATTTTATATATATTTTGGTAATCTGAATGATGAAATACACATTTCTTATAAATCACAATGTTGCACTGGTAAAGAATTTTTCATTTGCAAATATTTATTGTCTTCTCTGTGCCAGTCATTGTACCGGGGGAGCTGGAGGCACAGTCATTTTAGGAAAAGCTGTGATAACAGAATAAAATGGAGCAAGCGTTGGTAAGAGGGTTATTTAAAATGGAGTTGGGAGGACATTGAGAAACTGGGGCTTCTGCACATCTTCTGTCTTAAACCTTTGAATTTTTGCTGAACTCATCTAAAAACCAAGACATCTATCTGCTGCATATTAAAATGGACATAAATGGACTTTCTGCCTAACACTAGCTCTAGCAACTAATCACAATTATATTGATATAATTGTTGGCTATACCAGCACCAATCACATTCCTCCAAAACTACTTATGTAAATTCCCTCTTTCCTCTTTAAAAACTCTAACCTCTATTGTCTTTCTGGAGCGTACATTTGAGTTCAGTCAAATCTATGTCACTGGATTATAACCTCTAAACCCCAGATAATGCACATATTTTATTTTGCACCTTGCAATGTTATCTTTCATTGGCTGACAGGTCCGTAGGACTTTATTAGCCAATTGGGCAAGCATATAAGGTACCCATAATAAGTGGTGTAATTGAGATATATATGGGTCCTACAGAAGCTGGGGAGAGGGGGCATTGTACATCACATGACTGAGTAAAGAATAAGGTTTTAGCAGACTATTAAAGGGTGGCTTTCTATCGCTTTATCTATAAAATAGGGAATGTAGTAACTGCCTGAAACAGTTCACAAGAATGTTCTATTGATCAAATGTAATAGTAAAAGCACTATCCAGATACACTAGTTTAATTTTTCTGAAATTGACTGGTATGTTGGATTTAATCCACTTCCATTACTGCATGGTACTAATAACTTATACTGGTTATGGAGAGTAGTTAATTTGATTATTGTTACAAGTTTAACACAAGTTGGCTTAACCTTTTGCACTCTTCTGTCTTTATGTCCTTTCATTTCATCTTGTGGCTGTATGAACCAATATCTTAGAAGGTATACGGAAGCATATTAAATGTGTATCTAAAACAAGTCGCTTGTTTTCTCTTAACATAAATCACTCGCTTTTGGAATTTTAGCTGATTGTTGGAGGTGACTTCTGGTACCTGCCTGCTAGCTGGTCTTTATATTTGGAGGTTGGACTGGTAGTTGTATGGAGAGTTTTTTAGTCAGGCATTTCAGAAGTACCTAGCAAGTAATGGTGACTACTAAACAGGAATCTTGGTAACTTCTACTCCTTCTATCAAAGTGGACTAATTTTTCTTTCTCAGTCTGTGAGTCAAGTGCTGGAAACTGTCAACTTTCACTTTGATTTCAGTCGGAAATGTTTTAGTATTTGCCGTAGACTGAATGTGTGCCCTCACCAGATTCATATGTAGAAAACTAATCCCCATATGATGTTATTTGGAGGTGGGGCCTTTGGGAGGTGATAAGAGCTCTCATAGAAGACAGCCCAGAGAGCTGCCTTTTCTTCTTCTGCCTTGTGAGGACACAGAAAGAAAATGGCCATCTGTGAAGCTGGAAGTGGTTCCTCACCAGACACTGAATCTGTGGGTATCTTGATCATGTACTTCTCAGCCTCTAGAAATATGAGAAAGAAATTTCTGTTCATAAGTCACCTAGCCCATGGACTAAAGCAGTAGTCTTCATAGAACTTTGGCTGCCCTGCCTAGACCTACTTCACAGGCCTGGTAGATGCAAACACTACTGCACACATCTGTGAGATGAAATCCTTTCCCAGAGGCAACTGAGAGCCAACTACTGTCAGTCTTCTTAATTCAAAGTGGTCAATTATGGTGTGGCATTTATTTGCAGACATTTGTTGAGTATCTGATACATATCAGGAGTTATTCCAGGTGAGTCCAAGCTGAGAACGGGCTTCAGCTGAACCCATTTCTCTGCCAATGTTCTTTTCCTACCCTGTCCTTCATCCCTTACTCCCATTCAGGTTTTACCTGACTTTGTCCTTAAATCACTTGAACAAGAATCTTCAGCTAAGCAACTGCTGAAGCTTCTTCTGAAGCAACCGCTTCTACCAAACCCAGCTTTAGAAATAGAATTTATATTAAATGATCATGAGGTTCTCTTCATGTTAAGAATTCATTTAAAAATAGGAATGGGAGAAGATATTTGCAAATGACACTACACACAAAGGGCTGATATCCAAGATCTATAAAGAACTCCTCAAACTCAACACACAGAAAACAGAGAATCATGTCAAAAAATGGGCAAAAGACATGAACAGACACTTCTCCAAAGAAGACATACAGATGGCTAACAGACACATGAAAAAATGTTCATCATCATTAGCCATCAGGGAGATTCAAATCAAAACCACATTGAGATACCACCTTACACCAGTGAGAATGGCCAAAATTAACAAGACAGGAAACAAAAAGTGTTGAAGAGGATGTGGAGAAAGGGGAACCCTCTTACACTGTTGATGGGAATGCAAGTTGGTGCAACCACTTTGGAAAATAGTGTGGAGATTCCTTAAGAAATTTAAAATAGAGCAACCCTGCAATTGCACTACTGGGTATTTACCCCAAAGATACAGATGTAGTGAAATGAAGAGTCATCTGTACCCCAATGTTTATAGCAGCAATGGCCACAGTCGCCAAACTGTGGAAAGAACCTAGATGCCCTTCAACAGACGAATGGATAAAGAAGATACGGTCCATATATACTATGCAGTATTATGCCTCCATCCGAAAGGATGAATAGCCTACTTTTGTATCAACATGGACGGGACTGGGGGTGATTATGCTGAGTGAAATAAGTCAAGCATAGAGAGTCAATTCTTATATATATTTTTAAAGATTTTATTTATTTATTTGACAGAGAGAAAGAGATCACAAGTAGGCAGAGAGGCAGGCAGAGAGATGGGGGAAGCAGGCTCCCCACTGAGCAGGGAGCCTGATATGGGGTTCGATCCCAGGACCCTGGGATCATGACCTGAGCTGAAGGCAGAGGCTTAACCCACTGAGCCGCCCATGTGCCTCAATTCTTATATGGTTTTGCTTATTTGTGGAGCATAAGGAATAACACAGAGGACATGGGGAAATGGAGAGGAGAAGGGAGTTGGGGGAAATTGGAGGGGAGATGAACCATGAGAGACTGTGGACTCTGAGAAAAAAACTGAGGGTTTTGAAGGGGAGGGGAGTGGGAGGTTGGGTAAGCCTGGTGGTAGGTATTATGGAGGGCATGTATTACATGGAGCACTGGGTGTGATGCATAAACAATGAATTCTGGAACACTGGAAAGAAATTTTAAAAAAATAAAAATTAAAAAAAATAACAATCATAGAATTTTACACTTATAAGTGACCACACAACCTGTTGGTTTCACTTTATATTTTAAGGCCTTAAAACCTCTTTTTTCCCAATACATGTTCTTTTGTATTTATTGAGATCTTCTAGCTACCATTTAATTGACCCCTTAGTTTATAAAATATGTATGATTGTGCTGGAAATAGAACATTATTATTGACATTAGATCATATTTTAGGATCTCTATAATCAGGGAGAACTACAGCCTTGTATCCAAGCAAATGTAATTAATTTTAATTAACTAATCAATTTTAATGTTTTCATTTTAAAAATAGTATTATTTCCCTTTATTCTCATATTTCTTTTGTTAAAACTGAGCCATTTCTGATCCTAATAGCTCAAATAGAAAATTTTCTCTCCCCTGATATGAAACAGACTACTGTAAGATATTCCTGAGACCTTCTGAAATGTACTTATGAATCAAAATATTTTGGAAGGACAATCCAGCCATGTAAGAAACTTTCTGTTAATTAGTACTTGAATTGTTCAACTTTAAATTTTTTTTTAAGATTTTATTTATTTATTTCACAGAGAGGGGAAGAACAAGCAGGGGGAGCAACAGAGGGAGAGGGAGAAGCAGGCTCTCCACTGTGCAGGGAGCCTAGTGCAGGACTCTATCCCAGAACTCTGAGAACCATGACCTGAGCTGAAGGCAGACGTCCAACAGACTGGACAGCCCACCCCCCAACTTCAACTTTTTAATATGAATAGTTGGAAATGGAGATCTAAGAAATTTAATCCTGAGTTTCTTGGGAATTTTAAAAAATGTAGAATTCTAAGATTTTGTTATCTAGGGAATTAAAATCTAACACTTTCTATTGATTACACCATGTATTTGGATACATAGCCAGTTAAAAAGAACTTTAAAGAATGTACCTAGTGGAGCACCTGGGTGGCTCAGTAGGTTAGGCCTCTGCCTTTGGCTCAGGTCATGATCTCAGGGTCCTGGGATCGAGCCCCGCGCTGGGTTCTCTGCTCGACGGGAGCCTGCTTCCCCCTCCTTCTCTCTGCCTGCCTCTGCCTACTTGTGATCTCTGTCTATCGATAAATAAATTAAGGGGCGCCTGGGTGGCTCAGTGGGTTAAGCCTCTGCCTTTGGCTCGGGTCGTAATCTCAGGGTCCTGGGATGGAGCCCCGCATCGGGCTCTTTGCTCCACGGGGAGCCTGCTTCCTCCTCTCTCTCTGCCTGCCTCTCTGCCTACTTGCGATCTCTGTCTGTCAAATAAATAAATAAAATCTTTAAAAATAAATAAATAAATTAATTAATCAATTAAAAAATCTTAAAAAAAAAAGAATGTACTTAGTTATTGATAAACCCATGATCTATCATGTTCAAACATCTTGAGTTCATATTATAAGGACATTTATTTCAGCTATATTTCCTTTTAATGACTACATCCTTCAATCTCAAATTCTACGAGTGAATCAATTACTTGTAATTGCCATGTTATCTATCTAATGAGAATTTATAGACATTTTTCAAAAGTGAAATAAAACAGTAAAACATGGGCATTTCCTTGTAACTTATTTCTTGTCATACTGGCCATACCTAACAAACCAATTCCATTTTTATGGTAAAAGGCTACTCATCATGCCTTAAGCCTGTGTCCCTCAAACACTGTACTTAAATCAGTCAGACATTCTTCTATAGGTCTTTATAGTAACTTACAATTTGAAACTTGGTAAACTTATGGATATTTAAGGAAAACACATAATTATAGCACTCAAATTTCTCAAGTGATTGTCTCCTCAGTTCATTATTCAGAAAATTTATAAAATTTGAGTTCTATCATAAAGAAATCTATAATAACCAGTAAATTTGGTACAATTACCACTTAAAAATTAATTGCTTACATTTTACATGTTCTTTTTTGGACTTTGCTCACATTCATATATGCAAAATATATAGTTTTATCTTAATAGATTTGTATTTTGCTTTTGCCATATTTTTATTTAAATAACATAGAATACTATTGAAAAAAGGATACCATAATTGCTGCTCATATCTCATAAATCAAAATTTCTTTTTATCATGTCATATAGATATATTTGTAAGAAATTTGATAATTTTATCTTTATTGGTTTTATTGTGTTTCATATATGTGAGAGCATGATACTTTCATTTCTCACAGTTAAAAAGGGAAATTATAAAGTCACCAATAAAAAGATTATAGTCCAGAGAATAAATTATTTTATTACATATAAATAGAATTAGGCAAAAGTTGGGAAAAAATGGGGCTGTGTTTTACTATAAAATTATTTTTCTGACAGGAAAAATGAGACACAAAACATTTACTAAACCTTGTATATGTGTGCATGTAATAAATTAATACTATTAGACACCCTATGGATAGATGTTAAGTTGAGGTGTTTTGTTTGTTTTAGGTTGGTTTGGTTTTGGGTTTTTGTTTTTAGATTTTCCTAAACAAGTCCAGATTGGAACTTTGGTTTAGATTTTAATTTTTATTGCAAGATTGAAAATGAACAGTAAAATTTTTCTTTAAACTTGAATAAAGAATCTTGTCTTAATTCCCAAATTCATTAGTGATCAGAACCTTAAAAACTTGCCAAAATGGGTGGGGGAAGATGACACTATAAGAAGACCCTGAATTCAGCTCTTCCTATGCACATGCCAAATCTTGAGCAATATATGGAATAATTCCTGCTGAAAAAGAACTGAAAACTAACTGAACAGCTCCCTCCACAACAAGGGATAAAAGCACTATAGTGAGACAGGTTAAAGAGGTAGAGTCACCAAAAGGCAGAGTCTGCCCTAAACCTGGTGTGGTTGCATGCAATATGGAGGAAGGGATCTCATGGATCTGGAGCTTTTCCTAAGGAGTGAGGGGTTTGTCCCCAACATCAGACACCCCAACCCTTGGGACCTGCACCAGAGAAACAAGGCCCTCAAAAAATTTGGCTTTGGAAAGCAATGGCGCTTACATCTATGGAATTTGGGAGGCTGTAGGGTCCTAAGATACTCCTTTTGAGGGTCTCACATGTGGATTCCCTCATCTGGAAACCAGTGCAAGGCAGAAGTGCAAAGGCAGAGATGACTAGATTATATGTGAAAAAGATTAGTTTTCTTATTTTAAAGCATTTGTGGAAGGGGCAGGGACCTGTTAGGACTTTCTTTGGGGTATAGTCACTGGCAAGTGCTACTTTGCCTTCTTCCTCTCCCTTGCTAATGTAGGCAGGTGCTCAGGATCATATACTCATTAAAGCCAAGAGCATGTCAACCCCTACTACTCTTTCCCTATATCACTAAAGCCATAGACATGCCAGTCCTCAACACTTTTCCACAGTCTAACTATAGCCAATGGGTAAGTACGATTCACAAGGGATGGTTTTTGATCTGGAATTCAGAGGGGCTGCTGTCCAGAGGGGCTGGTGTTCGTGGGCCCTATGGGACTGTAACAACCAGAAAGAGAGCTCAAAGCAGGCTACCACAACCAGGGGTCTCACTCACAGCAAACTGAAACACTGCCAGATCTCTTGGTCTGGATGTCAGCATGGACCATGATTGAAGTCCCACAGGACTTTATATGTTTACATATGTTAAGAGCTACTGTTTGAAGATCTGGCTTCCAATTAGCCTGAAACTACTGATAATCAAAACTACCTGCCCCCCAAAAAAATTACTGGAAGAAATAATGGCTAAAACCTCCCCTGATCTAGGGAAGGAAACAAATACCAAGGTCCAGGAAGAAAGAGAGTTCCAAAGAGAACCCAAAGAGATCCACACCAGATAGATTATAATTAAAATGTCTAGAGTTAAAGATAAAGGGAGAATCTTAAAAGCAGCAAGAGAAAAACAACTTGTTACAAACAAGAGAGCCCCCATAAGTCTATCAGCTGATTTTCCAGCAGAAATTTTGCAGGTCAGAAGTGGGGAAAGGAAAGAAACTCCCAACCAAGGGTACTCTACCCAGCAAGGTTATCATCCAGAATTAAAGAGAGAAAGATTTTTCCAGAAAGCAAAAGCTAATGGAGTTCACCACCACTAAACTGGCCTAACAAGAAATGTTAGAAGAATTTCTTTCTTTCTTTTTTTTTTTTTAAAGATTTTATTTATTTGACAGAGAGAGTAGACAGAGAGGTAGGCAGAGAGAGAGGAGGAAGCAGGCTCCCCGCTGAGCAGAGAGCTCGATGCGGGGCTCGATCCAGGGCCCTGAGATCACGACCCTGACCTGAGCTGAAGGCAGAGGCCTTAACCCACTGAGCCACCCAGGCGCACCTAGAAGAATTTCTTTAAACAAAAAAGAAAAGGCACTAACTAATAACTAGAAAACATATGAAAGTAATAATCTCACTGGAAAAGGTGAATATATAGTAAAGGTAGTAAATTAACCACTTATAAAACTAATACAAACGTTAAAAGACAAGAGTAGTGAATGTAACAGTATCTGCAATAATTAATTAAATAAAAAATTAAAAGATGTAAAATAGGACTTCAAAACATAAAAAATGGAGAGAGGGAGTACTAGCAAGATATACAATGGGGAAAAGACAGTCTCTTCTATAAAAGGTGCTGGGATAACTGGACAACTGCATGCAAAAGAATAAAATTAGACCACTATGTTAGGCCATGCACAAAAATTAGCTCAGAATGGATAAAAACCTAAAACTATAAAACTCCTAGATGAAAGCATAACAATAAGCTCCTTAACATCAGTCTTGGCACTGAATTTTTGGATCTGAATTCAAAAGCAAAAGGAACAAAAGCAAAAATGATGGGACTACATTAAACAGAGTAGCTTCTGTATAGCAAATATAACTATCAATAAAAAGAAAAGGCCACCTCCCAAATGGGAGAAAATACTTGCAAACTATGTATCTGATAAGGAGCTCATACCCATAAGCCCCTTACATAAGTAGTACAAACAATTCAATAGTGAAAAATCAAACAATTCAATTAAAAATTAGGCAGAGGATCTAAGTAGAAATTTTTCAAAAGAAGACATACAGATGGCCAACAATCATATGAAATGATGTTCAACATCACTAGTTATCTGAGAAATGCAAATAAAAACCACAAAGAGGTATTACATCATACCTGCTGGAATTGCTATTATAAAAAAAAGATAAGAAAAAGCAATTGTTATAGAAGATGTGGAGAAAAGGGAGGAACCTTCATGATCTGTTGGTGGGAATGTAAATTGGTGCAGTCACTATGGAAACCACTATGGAGCTTAATCATAAAATTAAAAATAAATCTATCATATTATTGAGCTATTTCACTTCTAGGTATTTATCTGAAGAAAATAAAAACATTAATTTGGAAAGATTAGGTATTGAACACCCTTATGTTTATTATGTTATTATTTGTAGTAATAGAGATATGGAAACGACATTAATATCCATCAATGCATGAACAGATAATGAAGATGTGATACATGTGTACAATGGAATACTACTCAAACATAAAAAAAGAAAGAAAATCTTGCCATTTGTGGCAGCATGAATGAACCTGGAGGGTATTAGGTTAAGTGAATTAAGCCAGACAGAGAAAGACAAATACCTTAAAATTTCACCGATATGCAGAATCTTAAAAAATTAAACAAATGAACAAAATCATAGATACAGAGTATAGGTTGGTGGTTATGAAGGGGTGGGGGGTAGGGGTGTGCTGAGAGGGTAAAGAGGGTCTGTAGTAACTAGATATATTGTGATGATCTTTTTGTAGTGTATACAAATATTGAATCTTTTTATTGTATACCTGAAACCAATATAATGTTAAATATATAAACTTTAAAAATAAATTTTTAAAAATTGCCAACATGTTCTCTTAGGTGCTCTTGAGACTTAAATTATGACGGGATCTGATTCACTAATAATATTTAAGGCTGGAGTCAAGATTCTCATAAATTTTAAAAACATGGCTCCAAATTTGACCCTGTCCAATTACTTTTCTGCATTGGAAGTGATTGCAATTCTGGGTCATGTCTAGGCTGCTCAGTGTAAGTATGATTTAAAAGCCATTTTCTGCAAAAAGCTTGCCTTACCAGGATAAATAACATGTGTGATAATTTCTTTCCAATGGGTTTGCTGGCACTTTTTGATTAATATTGAAATAAGAGCAATGGCATATTCTGTGGTTTGTCCTATTTTTTTTAGGACAGAAAAAATGAATGTGGATGCCACTATCATTGGAACGAGAACTATTTTAGGATGAATCTCTTATATTTATGGATGGGTATTAGTTGTATTGGAATAGTCTCAGGTGTGGATATTTTCCAGGTTGTTAAGACTGTGATACAAAGAATAAGCTTTAAATGTCTGTATCATTACTGTAATTTTTAGCTAACAGGAAAGTCATCAACACGGACAGCCATGCAAAATAAGAATATAGGGTGATAGGTATATCCATCAGAACAATAGCACCAAAACAAAATTGTACCAAAAATTTCTAGAAATATTTTTAAGTTGTTTTAGATCATTACACATTATGATAGTCATGACAGCATTTACTAAAGGACTCTAAGCATCTCTTCTGAAACTGGTATTCACCAAATAGCATGCTGTAATTATGATTAGAAAACAACACTGTGGTGTTCTATATTCATTAATCTTGGATAATTGTCACACAAAATGTGCAGTTTTAAAAGTAAAATAAGATCAATCGCTGTCCCTGAAAGCTTTCCTTGCAAACCAAAATCAATGTTTCTTTCTTTTTTTCTGCTTAAATTAAGATTGTGCAATTATTGGAAGATGGCAATTAGAATAAACCTTATGATTTATAGCTTGAACAAATACAAGATTTCTGCTCCAGATGCACAGGTTCCTAATTCTGTCAGTACTAAAGCATAGGAAAATACACAAAATCTATATATGTGATTGTAGACCTGGTGAGGCCTCCTTGAGGATAGCTTAGATATGAAAAATCCATTTGAAATTCCAACACACTTTTTTATAGTGAAGAATTAGTCACTCTTTTTATACTAAAAATCATGCTTACTGAGGTCTAATGTTTTCTCACAGATGTGACCAGGTTAGGCCATAAGGAGATTATAACAAAAACGAACTAGCCATAGTCATTCTTCATTATTTATGTATCAACTCCATTACTGTGGAATGGGTCTCAAATTTCTGTCATAACTCCACCTCTACCTCATTTTTTTCTGAAGATGCTAGTTAAAAATATGGATTCCTGGTACCTACACCAGGAAAAGACTCTTTTAAGGGAGAGGAAAGGGTCAGAATTTTAGACATTTTTGTACGCTATCTTTGAAATCAAACGGATGATTGGAAATCTTCTTGCTTTGAAGAGAAGATGAGTAGGGATTATTGTCTCTAAGGCAGATCCCATAACACTTTCAGAGCTTCCAAGTTATGTGGTTTTGTTATAAGGGTGGAGATACATCAAATGTGCATCCTAAACAAATTAACATATTTTAATTTATTTCGTGAGTATACACTTTCCTAAGAGTCCCAAAGTTCATTGTCCTTTTTTGATCAGGCTAGGACTTTCCAAGACCTCAGAAAGGGCAGCTAAAGGATATGGTCAAACCCCCCTCCCCCAAATTGTAGCTTTTATATTGACAGTTTTTCAGTCATTAATATATTTTCATTTCATACATACAAAAGGATATATGTAACTGAGAAACAAACTATGAAAGATATTTATAAAATAAGTACTGTGAAATTACCACTCAACTAATGATGGAATATTATCAATATTGTTTAACATGCCTAGTTGTATTGCCTACCTTTCCCACTAATAAGCACTATCTTAGCATTTGTGTTTACCATTTCCTCATTTTGGGTGTGTGTGTGTGTGTGTGTGTATGTGTGTATATGTACACATCTATTTATCATCTATTTATCATATAAGTTCTTTGTATTTTAGGGGTTTATATTAAATCATCTGAGTATGTTTTGAAATATTTAACTTTACTCAGTATTCATACAGTTTCTTAGTTTCATACAGTATGAAAAGTGATTCACATTTTGCATGATTTTCTACTCTGCCTTTTTAACATTGTGTTTTTAAAAATCATACTATCTGATGTTTGTAAGCTGTAGCTATTTTAATTTTGCTACTTATAGTATTTTATTACATAAATATCCATCATTTGTCAATTTTTATGTTGATGATTATTTTGGTTATTTCAAGTTTTGCTATTGTAAACTATATGGCCGTTAATATTCCCATGTATGTCTCATGATGCACAATTACAAGAAATTATCCAAGATATATACCTATGAGTAGGATTTATGGATCATGAGTTGTTCACATAGTCTTCTATACTGGTTAATACTTATTTGCTTTGCAATGCACCTGTACCAATCTAAATCCACAACGCCATGTATCTGCAGTAATTCTTAAGAGTTACAGATTTAAAAAATTTTTATGAATGTGGTTGCTCTAAAAATGGTATCACAGAGATAAAAATTTTCTTTCCCATATTTCAGAAGAGAATGAATATATTGTTTGCTGGCCATTGATTCTTTTACTCTTGTAAGGAAAGTTTATCCAAGGCTTTCAGGAAATTTTAAATTCAGTTGTTGGTCTTTTTGACCTATAGGAGTTCTTCATACTATATTTTTAAACATTAATCATTTCACGGTTAAATATGCTGTAAATGTTTTTCCAGGTTGGGACTTACCTTTCACATTCTTTTACTAGCAATAATTCTTGATTTAATGTAATCAAATTTATCAATCACTTTGTGGCCTGATCGTTTTGCATCCTCTTAATCAAATATTTCATAGATCAGGGATCATAAAGATGTTCATTCACATTTTCTTAGGAACATATTAAAGTTTGCCTCCTGCCTTTAATTTTCTAAATGATCTGAATTTGATATTTGACTTTAATGTAATTTAAGTATTTAATTTCATTTTGACCACAAAGATACACAGTTGTTCCAATACTATTTATTAAATGTTCATCATTCTACCACTGCTTCAAAATTTGAGATGTGTAATATAGCATGCTTCTAAATTTGTATATGCTTCAATTTGCATACAATTTTTCTTTTCTGTTCCTCTGTTAAATTCATCTATTCTGTGCCAATTGTGTATGGTATAATTAATAGAACTTTAAATAAATACTAAAGCTTTGACATCTCTCTCACCTATCCTTCCAGAATTTCTTGGATGTTCTTAGTTATCCAATGTGCCTTCTAAGTTATATACTATATTTGAAACCCTTTTGTGTTGATTTTATAGTTTTTCAGTTATATTCATAAATCACTTTGTGATGATCTGACACTTTGCTGTTAGTAAAGTTTTGTTCAGTGAGGTGCATGTTTCTCTATTCATTCAGATTTTCTTTAGTATATTCTTTTTATGGTTTATTTCAATATACATATGTAACCTCTGAGCATAATAAATATTTTCTGTTCCTTTTAGTATTTCCAGCTAAAAGTTTTAAAACAATGTTGAATAGTAACATTAGTAATGGCCATACTTTTCTTGTTTTGAATTTATGAGAGGAGATGCTTATATCTCTCTATAAAGAATTATGTAGATTTTTAGTAACTACCTGCATATTCTAGTCTATGTCTAGCATGCTCAATTCAAAAAAAATAAAGAATGGTCATTGAATTTTATCAAACATACTTTTGCTTCCACTGAGATGATGATATGATTTAGGGATTTTAATCCCTAAATATGATGTTACTAATTCATTTGAATATCTAGTATAAAACTAATGATGTATTTTTGAGATAACCAAACTTGGTCATATTATTCACTTGTTTAGTATTTAATCATGAATGGTTGAATGCTCAACATTCTCATCAATTTTTATCTTATCCCTTCTGGCAAGAAACACAAAAACCTTAGAATACATGATCTCTGATCTGTTCCTTCCCAGTTGCCATGTTATTTGCTATTTTATCCATATTATTTGCTATAAACTATTCAACAGTTTAGTCTATCTTTTCTTTAAATAATGATTTATTTATTTTAGAGAGAGGGAGAGTGCCTGTGCATGGAGGGGAGGGGCAAAGGGAGAGGGAAAGAGAATATGCAAACAGACTTCCTGCTGATCATGGAGCCAGACTTGGGACTCTATCTCTCAAGAGTCAGATGCTCAACCTACTGAGCCACTCAGGCACCCCTGTCGTGTGTTTTTTTGTTGTTGTTGTTGGGTTGGTTGGTTGGTTTTTTGGTTTTTTTTGTTTTTTTTTTTTTGTTTTTTTTAAAGATTTTATTTATTTATTTGACAGAGAGAGATCACAAGTAGGCAGAGAGAAAGGCACAGAGAAAGGCTCCCTTCTGAGCAGAGAGCCCAATGTGGGGTTCGATCCCAGGACTCTGGGATCGTGACCTGAGCCGAAGACAGAGGCTTAACCCACTGAGCCACCCCGGTGCCCCGGGCTGGTTGGTTTTTTTAAAAGCTCACATTTGTGATGTTATGTTGTTTTTATTATTTTATTGTACAACTTTTGTTTAGACTCATCTGTATGTTCACATTATTTTTATTTGACTCCCCTTCCTTCCTTTCCTCCCTCCCTCCTTTTCCTATCTTCCTTCCCTTCTTTTTCTTTCTTTCTTTCTTTCTTTCTTTCTTTCTTTCTTTCTTTCTTTCTTTCTTTCTTTCCTTCCTAGCAATTTCATTCTAGGTTCATTTTATTTCTTCCAGCACTTTTTTTTCCTTAAAAAAATTGCTTTAGTGACGTCCTTGGTTATAAATTCTGTTCATTTTGCTGTACTTGAAAATATACTTCCTTCACTGTTATTTTTGAAAAGTACTTTTTCTGGTTTCAAGAATCCGGGGTTGATAATATTTCCCTTCAATTTTTAAAAAAATGTAATTCCACTTTTTTTTTTTTTTTTTCAGTGCCCTCTGGTGGCATTTGCTCACAGGGCAATGCTAGCTTTGATAGCCACTGCAGGTATCTAGTGAAAATCCCTGTGTGCCGGCCAGTATTCCAGACTTCACTCACTGCTCATTTTAGTCCAGGGTTCCCTTTGGTTGCCCATCACTGGGTCATTCCTCCAGCTTTTCTATGACTTTAGCAATGCCATGAAAGATATGTTGTAACTTATCTCAGAGGTAGTTGTATTCTAGTGAAAGAATTTTATAAAGAGTTCTCTATACTAAAAAAGGTAGAAATCCTATTAATATAAGTTTGATAATATCCCAAATATAATATTGTAACCTGCAAATAATCCACTTTAAAACAAACCAAAATTATCAACATGAATACTTGACCCATATTTGAAATAATTATATCAGAATGTTTCAGTGAGACATGATCTCTACACATATAATGGTATCCACAGGAAGTCCTAGAAGAATCCATTCCTGTCTAAAATTTTAAAATGCATTGGTGGGATGCCTGGGCTCAACTGGTTAAGTGTCTGACTCTTGCTTTCTGCTCAGGTCATGATCTCATGGTCATGAGATCAAGCTCCACATTGGACTCTGTGCTGGGCATGGAGCCTGCTTAAGATTCTCTCTCTCCCTCTGGCCCCCACCCTTGCATGCATGCATACTCTCTGTCTCTCTAAAATAAATAAATAAATCTTTAAAAGTGTATTGGCACTTTGAGACAGCGTAATGGGATGCATCTTCATAGCTCAAAATAAAACATTAAACTGGTAATTGGAAACATCTATAAGCAGCTTGCTTGCCTTGTCTGAAAAAGGATTTTTCTCCTCTATTCAAATTGATCTCAGAATCAGGGTATGGAATCTAAGAGGCAATGATAAAAGTGACAGTAAAATAAACTCCTAATAGGTGTATTTTATCTTAGATAACTCAGAATTACTTAGCACCCCCTATTTTTTAAAACTTCATCACATCTGAGGTATTGAGGTTGACATTTGTGTATGTGTGGGAGGAATGAAAAATACAGCAGTTTTGGCAAGCAAGTCCTATTCTTGGAGAGATATACGATTCACCAAGAGAAAAGCAAGGTTTACCAACAATCCCAGAGGGGATGAGTGAGGAGGAAAGAAGTATCTTTTTAATGTAAATCAAATATGGATGCCAGGAGTTTCAGAATTTCAGTGAGACACTGGATTGATCTGTAGTGGGACTTTCACATTTCTTCTCATATCTCTGGTACATTTTACTTTGTTGTAATAAAGGACTCCTGTTGGAGTCCCACTTCCTTGCCATCTGCTGTTCTTCCAGCCCAAAATAGCCAGAGCCACAAGAAAAGCGAAGGACTTGTTGCCTCACGGAATGTTTATAGGAAATATGGGATTAAAATAAAGGTATATAGAAATGAATACGTCTTTTGATGCAAATGTACATTTTAAGTACATGTAGGACATTTTCCCTCCAAACTCTTCAAAATATGAAACATGTTTCAATAGCATAGCCCGCATGATATTCAGAGCTTTTATTCTTAAAGTCAGACAAATTGAGATATAATTCACATATAGAAAAACTCACCCTCAGTTTTGTGAATTTTGGCACATGTATATATAAATCAAATACAAGTATATGCAATCATGTAACCACCAGATAAGAGCGGTTCCATCTTAACCCTAAAAAACTTGGGGTCCTTTGTTGTCAACCCCTGTCCTTAACCACAGTCTGTTGCAACCACTGATCTGTTTTCTATCTTTATAGTTTTGTCTTTGTCTGTACCTTTTAGCTATTTTAAACATTATTTGTTTATTAGAAATGTTTATTGAACACCTACCACACTAAAGTCATCATTATCTACAAAATTATACTAAAGTCTGTTAATATTCAGCACCCATTTCTAGTCAGATTTGAATGTTGTTCCGAACAAGATAAACATCAATTTATGAAATAGCCATATGCCATATGCAAATTTCTCCCATGATTACTACATTTTTTTTTTCAGCTTTAAAAGTCTAAAAATGGAGACAGTTATTGGTGGGAGATGAAGTCAAGCTTGGTCCACATTAAGATTTGTTAATCAGTGAGTGATCATAATCAGTTCCTGGAACTCACATTGACTTTCATAAACAATGCTTTTAGAGCTGCTTTGGCCACAGTTTTCATCTGCAGTCTATGTTGGAGGAGTTGAAGATTCTAGCAAATCTCTACTGATTATGCAACCATGTATCTAGACCTCAGCTGACTGATTCAGGTGAAATTGGCTGGAACTGATTTATATAATCCACAGAGGAAAAAAAACAACAACTCCGGAGTGTTGATGCATATGATACTCCAAGTTAAACGTTTCCAAAATCAGAAGTGAAAATAGGCCAAACCGTTAAGTGTTTCTCTTGAGCTTTCCTTTAGAAAGATTCCAGTTTTGCAAAATGGCTGTTTACTTTTTGGCACAGAGTCTCTCATCTGAATTTGATGAACCTTTATTTTTGTCAATAAATTACTCACAAGAAGCTGATAGTAGTCTTTCCCTTGCACTTAGGAAGCATGAATGTAGGCAATTCCTTTCAGTTTTCTCCTTGAATAGCAGTTCTGTTTTATTTTAAACTAAGGCTATTCAGAATAAATCAAATAAGAAGAGTTGAAATATGATTAAATTATCCTATAGTCAAGGAGGTACTCAATCAAATTATTCAAATTCCTATTGTGTCATTTTGCTACCAAATATATTTTCTCATGCACATGAATGTGAATTAATATTCAAACCCCTTCTGACTTGAATGTATCTGAATTCTCTCTAGCCCAAATAAAGGAAAACAAAGTTTTAAAGCTTTTTTATCAAGTATCTACATTCTCCTATTGCCATGCTTAACTGTCTATTGTCAAATAGCAACCAATGCATCTAAATAACTCTTAAGCTTTTGAAGTGGATATATGCAGTTTTCTCATCTCTCCACTTCCAGAAAATAACAATATTCTTGAAGTTAGAGATAATGCTTATGTTTATCTGCCACTGTCCTCAGAGTTAATCCAAGCACATATGTATCTGATATTAGACAATATTTAATTGATTTTTACACAGATACAAGCAAAATCAGATAGTCTATTTGTAAGCCTAGGGGGAGAAACTGCATGGGGCTGTTGAAGAAAGCAGCCCATTGACAAATTTTTTTGCGTGTGAAGGCAGCATCTCTTGTAGAAAGCCTTATCTCACTCCCAGTCTAGGCTAGTCTCTTGTACAAGGTGGTGTAATAATCTTTTAATATAGCTACTTCATTCGCTAAACTGAAAATTCCTTGAGATTATGAATATGTGGTTTAATAATTTTTTGGAATCCTTCATGTAGAAGCATCTGCTAAATGATAAATAATAAATATATGTTGAAAACATTTTCTTTATGTGTGCTGTAAAGAAAAAAGCTATCTAAATACACAAGATAAGTAAAATATATCATTCCAGGTATACAAATTAGAAATACTGACTTATACTGGGTTCCAGAAGTTACCAAGAACTTAGGGCAACAAAAGCGGAGTGTACAGCAAATGTGCTTGGTTTGTCTATAGACACTAGACCCTAGTGAACTTCTCCCAAATGTCTCGCTTTGTGTCAAACTGTGGAGGTGGCAATAGGTAAGGTTTGTTGTTTGTGCTTTTGGTATCATATCCATTGACCTGCCAAATTCAATGCCATGAAGTTTTTCTTCTATGTTGTGTTCTAAAAATTTTACAGTTTTAGCTCTTACACTTAAGTTTTTGATCCATTTTCAGTTAATTATACTGTATGTTGCAAAGTATGGTCTCAACTTCATTTTTTCGTATATGGATATCAAGTTTTTCCAACACCATTTGTGGGGGAAAAAAAGCCCTGTCCTTTCCCCATTAAATGGTTTTGGCATCTTTGTCAAAAAAGCATTTGTGAGGGTTTATTTGTAGGTTTTCTATTTTAGTCCATTCATCTGTATGCCTACCTTTATGTCAGTATCACACTGTTTTGATTACTATAACTCTGCAGCAAGTTTTAAGTCAGAGTGTGAAATCTCCAGCTTTGCTCTTTTTCAAGATTGTTTTTGCCTCATTGAAGTCCCTAGAGATGACATATGGATTTTAGGTGTCTTTCTAAAAAGTCACCACCAAACCCAAAGATCATCTAGATTTTCTCCTATGTTGTCTTCGAGGAATTTTATAGGTTTTGTTTGTTTGTTTGTTTGTTTTTAAGGAGATGGAAGTGTGTAGTTTATTGAATACACCACAGGGCAGCAGTGGAAAGGACAGCAGAGGAGTGAACTGCTGGAATTTTATAGTTTTCATTTTTACATTTGGGTCTATAATCCTTTTGAGGTAATTTTTGTGAAGAATATAAAGTTCACATCTAAATATGTTTCTGTCCAGTTGTTTCAGCACCATGTGTAGAAAAATGATCTTTTCTTTATTGTAATGAATTGTTCCTTTGTCAAAGATCAATTCATAAGTAATTTTAAGGGGATATTTTTATAACATAATCCTTGCCCCAACAAAGTTTTATCCAGTGGTTTTAATACACTTTTTTTTGTGATTGTCACCTCCATTAATTTGTTATATTGATGACTGCAAAATTAACCTGATTGTCATTGCTATTTTCATACCTGAGTTGTTTTTTTTTTTTTTTTGGACAGACAGCACAAGTAGGCAGAGAGGCAGTGGGGGTGGTGAAGAAGGCTCCCTGCTTAGCAGAGAGCCCAATGTGGGGCTCTATCCCAGGACCCTGGGATCATGACCTGGGCTAAAGGCAGAGGCTTTAACCCACTGAGCCACCCAGGCATCCCCATACCTGAAAATTTAATGGCATAAGTTAACTATAATATTTTTTAAGTTCATTATGTTAAAAATAAATGATGTATTTGTGAAAATTAATAAAAGGAAACCTCACTAAAATGAAGTCAGGAGGCCAGAAGGGAGAGCTTTCATGCCATACCACTCCACATCAATTACAGGAAGGATTATATACCTCAGCAGAACAATCCTCAATTGGAAAGAATCATCAGTTTCACGCCCCAATAGGAAAAGATGCACATTGCATCTCCTACAAGAAATTGACCACCACCATCTCAACCAATGAGAGACAATTATCACCCTGAGCTCTTGTTTTTCTCCAGTGAAATTTCCTTCAAAACAACCCCTCCCAATTTCCTGTTTCTTCTCCATAAAACAACATTCTTTTGCTTTGTTTGTTGGACTAGCGTATGGCTTTTGCTGTAACTTGCTTGTCCTGAATTGCAATTCTCTGATATTCCTGAAGGACTTGTTTTGTTGGTAATATAACTGACTTTTATTTTTAAAATCAGCATATTCGAAGTTGGGATAGTAAAAGAATATGTAAAGAAATGCTTAAACCAAGGAATAACTTTAGTCAACATACAAAGATACACCATAAATGCATTTGTATTTCATTTAAAAGAAGCATTTAACTACTTCTCATATATTGGCATAAAGTATCTTAAAAATATTTTTCTTTTAATGTCTTACCATGATATAAAATGTCACTCTAAATTTGTTTGTTGAAAATCATTCGTGTATTCAGTCATTAATTAATCTAAACAAGCACATTTATTATCTAGCCATTTATTTGTTCAGAACCAGGTGAAGTGTTGGTGGTAGAAAGATAAAAGACATTGCACTTACTCTCAGGAAAATTAAAATTTGGTGTGAAAATAGATGATTTTAATATGGCTTGAAGGATGTTACCTGTAATCAAAAGTGCTAAAAGAAGTTATTCACTGAGCATGGGTTTTGAATTATTTTTTCTAACATAATCAACCTCAGCTAACACACAAAAAATTTAATAAACTTCCTAGAAAAAATTTGGTAAGAAAAAACTTAATAGTGGCCAAACTGCTCATCTAAATACAATCTTTTTATGTAATAGTGTAAAAATTCTCTAATAGCATAGGTTAAAAACCCAGAGATCCTAGTTCCCTACCTAGAGTTATTACTTCCCTGTTTTATAATTATATAAACATTCTTTTAACTTTTTTTAATTTTAAAAGTAAGATTGTTTTTCTCACTATTTTAAAAGGATATTACTGTGTTCAAAACTAGTAATCTAAACTAAGACTAGTACTCAAAGACTTTGTCCTCCTCAAAATATAATTGTGATTTTTAGCTCTAAACATTTCCATCGACTTTCATGTATCCATTTACTACTCAAGATTCTAATACCCATATTATTTTAAAACATTCATTCAGGGGTGCCTGGGTGGCTCAGTGGGTTAAGCCTCTGCTTTCAGCTCAGGTCATGATCTCAGGGATCATGACCCACATCAGGCTCTCTGCTCAGCGGGTAGCCTGCTTCTCCCTCTTTCTGCCTGCCTCTGTGCCTACTTGTGATTTCTGTCTGTCAAATAAATAAATAAAATCTTTTAAAAAAATAAAGCATTCATTCAACTACATCTTCTTTTAAAAGAGTGTGCTTAATTTTAGTTTTAAAAGACATGTAGTTTTGTAGTACATTAACTTCAGTTAAAGAATTATAATGTTCATGCTCTAAATTTTTAGTCTGTTCTTTCGCCATCTACTCTGAAGGCTTTCACATCTGGTGCGGAGGGAATTGGTATTCTTGTTCACAGAAGCTGCAGCTTCTTTTGGCTTCTGGGAAACAATAATACTGCCTGGCAGTTTGCGACGACAATTAAATGAGGTAATGCATGTCCAACGCTTACCACAATACTTAGCATTTATAAAGTAATCAATCAATTCTAGTAATTTTTATAAAATCCAAAGTTTTTATTAAAAGGTTCTAACTTTAAATAACTGGACTCTGCCTGGTTCTCCAACCTTTTCAGTGTTTCCTGTCCTTCCTCTTAATACTTAGACTTCCACCATAATGAAATTCTTATAGCTAAATGTGCCTACCTGTTCAGATCTCTGGAACTTTGCACACGCTCATCTTTTTATTGGAATGTCTGTTCTTATCGATCACCTTCAAAACCTCTTTCTCCCTTCAAAGTTTAAATCCAACATCATTGCCTTGGGAAGCATTCTTAGATTGCTTCTAGGTAGAGTTGACTATTGTCATTTGGGTGTCTCCAAAATTCACTATTACAGTGAATTACAGTACCTAAGTCACTGTGTATGGAAAGTACTTTTGTGGGTCTGATTCTCACTCTCAAAGCTCCTTGAGAGAGCAGGAACCAATCTATGGCACTCTGCACAGGATAGTGGCTGATAGATAGCTGGTATTCAAAGAATGTTTGATGAAGTATTTATAAAAGCTTCAAAATATTGCATCATGCATACAGATGACCAACCAAAAAATGTCATATAATGAGGAAGCGTCCTTAAGATACAGTAATTATGGGTGAGGAATAAGAAGCTTGGTGCGGGAAATATTATAAAGAGGAATTTCAGATTCTACATAAACATTCCCTACTTCAGAACCCTTTTTCTGTTTAGGTAGGGCTAGTGCTGATCTGAATGTTTGTGTCTCCCTTAAATTCATAAGTTAAAATCTTAATACCTGATAAGATAGTGTTAGAAGTTAGGGCTTCTGAGAGATAAGTACTTAGGGCATGAAGGTAGAGTCCTCATGAGTGAAGTTAGTGTTCTTATAATAGGCCTGCATAGAGATCCCTTTCCCCTTCCACCAAATGAGGACACAGCAAAAATATGCCAACTGTGAACTAGGGAAAGGGACCTTACCCTACTATGCTGGGTGTCCTGACCTTGAACTTCCCAGGGTCCAGAACTATGAGAAAATAAATTTCTATTGTTTGTAAGTTTTCCAACCTGTGTTATTGATTATAGGAGCTCAAATTTACTAAGACAGAAACCCTACTCTCAGTACCAAAATCTGTATTAGGGTTCTCCAGAGAAACAGAACCAGAAGGATATATGAGGAGATTTATTATAGGAATTGGCTGACACAGTTATGGAGGCTGAGAAATCCCACAGTCTATGATCTGTAAGCTAGAGAACCAGGAAAGCTGGTGTTATAATTCAGTCTGAGTCTGATGCCTGGGAACCAGGAGGTCCAGTGTCAGGGCAAAAAATGGTAGACATCCAACTCAGGAAGAAAGAATTTATCCTTCCTAAGCCTTTTTGCTCTTTTCAGGCCCTCGTTGGGTTAGACAATGCTGGCCCACATTGGTGAGGACAGATCTCTTCACTCAGTCTACTGAATCAGATGTTAATCTCTTCCAGACACTCTTTCAAGATCACATCCAGAAATAATGTTTTAGCAGATATCCGGGTGTCTCCTAGACCAGTTAAGCTAGCACATAAATTCACTTTAGACACAGTGCACTTCTGGTCTCCCAATGGAAACATTAGAATCAGGAGTGTCTTGTTATCTAAGGACTCTTAGGGTTTGAAGAGATTTTTTAAAATGTCAATTTATTTTTGGTTCAAAAATGCAGATTTTTAATGCCAAGAGCTCACTTTATTATATCAAAAACAATGTGCAAATGCAGACATCTTTTTGACTTCCTTTATAAAGTATAATGAAATAATAACATTTTATTTGTAAGGCCTGAGTATAAAATGAAAGATTTTGGTAACTTAGGGACAGTGCAAATCATTAGTAAGCAACCCATTGCTCAAATAATCTAGCCTATTTGATGACATAGAAAACAGCTCCTCTGATTTTTAGATGCGCGATTAGAGTGCAGCTTGAGTCCCAAATCTGCTTGCAGCCCATGATACACTCCTGCTGAGTGAGCTGTCTGATTGCCTCCTTGAAGACATTTTATTGTTGATCACAATTTAAGTCAATGTATTATTAATTTTGTTGGTAACTTGATTTTGATATGCTTTGTGCCAGCCTTTTAAAAATTCTCTGTAGCATTTACATGAAGGGAGCTAAGTGGGGGATGACAAATACATCTCGAGCATTAACTCCACAGGTGGTCTTGTTGAATGACTTTCTCCAGTGTTCTCTGGGGAATTATGTCATTTTCAGTGGTTGGAAGTTATTTTTTAAAATTGAGTTATCATTTTCATAACTATAACTGTTACCTCCCACAAATAAGGGCACATCTGTAAGTGATTCTAATTCAGTGTTCCATTCAACCAGTATCAAATGGTACTGTCTTTCATAGTCTGAATATCACCCCCAGAGAACTTTACATATTTGGTTTTGGGTCCTTGATGTGGTAAGAATATTAAGTGATTCTTTTTTACTACTGGTAGAGGTATTTTTCTTATATATGGAAGTCAAGGGTAACTGCTAAATTAATTTAATAATTAGTGAGGACTCTCATATTTCATCTCTCATAAAATACAGCAATGAAAATATAATTAAAACATTATTACATTTACCAATATTAATTTTAGGAGTAACTACTTACAAGTAGTTGAATAATATTAAGAAGCAAGTTGAGTTTGGCAGTCAAGGTCATTTTCTATTTGTCAATTCCTATTTATCTCTTCTTTCCCCCCATCCTACTTGTATGGACAATAAAAATAATTCCTCCTTAAATATAAATACACATTTCCCCCCTGTATCCGTAGATTTGTTAGGAGTTAGTTGGACAGTTAAGTAGTCAAGGCCAGGGTCCCCAACAAGAAGATATGGAGTCAGGACAGCTAAGATTAAACAGCACTAACATTCTGTTTTGCAGCATAGACAGAACCACACTACCATTCTGTTTTGCAGCCTTTGCAGAAATGACTTCTGCAAAACATCCTAAAAAAAGACAATTAACCACAGAGCATTTGTCATTATCACGGGCAAGGGGTAGATAAGACTAAGTCCTCAGATGTCACTTTTATATGACATTTACAAGCAAGTATTATAAAAAGAAGGAAAAAATTTTTTCTTAAAGAGTCTATAGTAGTAACAATAAGACCTAGGATGATCTTTAATGAAGTCATAATTCTGGGATATTAGCTAGTCTCAGAGTCACAGTTTTCTCACTTTTAAGTGGGGATTGTAGTGTGAGTAGTTGTGAAAACTAAGATACAATGAAAGTTCTTTATAAGGTAAAATTACTGTATAAAAGGGAAGTCTTTATTTTTACATTTGCCATTTGTCTTTATCAACAAATCTTCTTTTTTGAAAGACAGTAACAAGCCAAAAGTCATGCAATTACTCCCCATTTATGTTTTATTACCTAAACATAAACAGCCCAGGTACTTTCCAGAGAGCCCAGAAATAAATCCATACAAAAACAGTCCACTGATCTTTGACAAGGGTGTTAGTAATACCCAATGAGAAAATGACAGTGTCCTTAACAAATAGTGTTGGAAAAACTGGATATCCATATTTAAAAAAAGAGATTGGACCCCCATCATACACTATACCCCAAGTAGACTCAAAGTGTATTAAAAAGTTAATATAAAACTTGGAACTATAAAATTCCTAGATGGAAACTTGGGAAAAATCTTGACATTGGACTTGGCACTGGTTTTTCTGGATCTGAAACCAAAAGCACAGGAACAAAACAAGAAAGCAGAGAAGGAAACAGTTTCTTTCCCAGAATCTCTGAAAAGGAATACAGCCTACCAACATACTGACTTGAGCCCAATGAGACCTCTTTCTAACTTCTGACCTACAGAACTGTAAAATAATAAATTTGTGTTGTTTTAAGCCACAAACTTGGTGGTAATTTATTATGGCAGCTATAGAAAACAGATACAACCAAGTAGTTCAAAACTCCTAGAGAAAACACTAAGTGATAACCCTCACAGGAAGCAAATCTTTTCTCTAATAATGACAAAAAATCACTTTCTTGTACCTTTTATTTATTTATTTATTTATTTATTTATTTACTTATTTTTAAAAGATTTTATTTATTTATTTGACAGAGAGTGAGATCATAAGTAGGCAGAGAGGCAGAGAGAGAGAAGGAAGCAGGCTCCCTGCTGAGCAGAGATCCCGATGCGGGGCTCGATCCCAGGACCCTGGGATCATGACCTGAGCCGAAGGCAGAGGCTTTAACCCACTGGGCCACCCAGGTGCCTCTTTTTTGTACCTTTTAAATAGTAAAACTAATTAATAATTTGTGCAGTATAGTAAACATAAAACACACCTCATGGAGATAGACAAGGAAAGACACCAAAGGAAGGTACCTAAACTGGATACAGTGGAGAGAAAACATTTCTGGGATAAGTGGTAGTGATATCTAAGCAGTGACTCAAAAGATGATTAAATCTTTGTCACATGGGTAGAGATAGGGTGTTGAAAGGACAATCTGTATTTGAAAAGATTGGAAGTTTAAATAAAGCATGGTAGTCAAGAAATAAGATAAATTCAGACTAAGAAGATCCAAAGTGGCAGAATAAGATGCCAGTGTGAGGGCTCATTTTAAGAAATACTTACATCCCTAAGTCTTCCATATCACTAGTCCCTGAAGCTTCAAGACTAATTACATATGGGTAAGAGAAATGTGAAGAAAAA
Organism: Martes martes; assembly: GCF_963455335.1. Classification (NCBI taxonomy): domain Eukaryota; kingdom Metazoa; phylum Chordata; class Mammalia; order Carnivora; family Mustelidae; genus Martes; species Martes martes. Next base: position 28,010,505 of record NC_137891.1, on the reverse strand, counting down.
ATTGCTAATTTCTCATCAGTAACAACTCATGAAGTTATCCAGTCATGAACAACTCTAACTCCTACTATCTGTATTTCCAAACAAGTATGAACTACAGTCCTGTGACATTTTGTCTATTTTAAGAAACTGATGCCACCCAATTCATTTCTTTATAAACAGAATCAAAGCACATAATTACAATTTCAGAGATTTCCATCCCATTAGCTATTCTGAACACTTACACTATCATTCTGGAAACACCAGTTGCAACAGAAAAATAGTAACCCATTAAATTTGTAAGTCCCAAAATACCTGAAGCATCTGTCTTTTAAGATGAACTTGGAGAAGAAATTACACAGAAGATAGACTTGGTGACAATCTGTCATCAACAGTAACCCAAACACATTAAGTGTTTTTATATATGCTTTTTAAGTGTCAGTAAAGATGACACATCCTGGGCATAGCAGAGCAGCTGCCACCAATGGAAACTGCCTTGTTTTATCTTTCTCTCTTTTATGGTTTACTTCTCACTGACCAGAAGATGTTACAGCCACAGATGTAAGAAACCATTTAGAGAATGTCCCTGAATACTTTATAAACATTGGTTTCATGGACAATGCTTCACAATTTTCTGCATGTCCTTTGTATTTTTAAGTCTGAGTCCCCTCATCCATATGTCCATCTATGATATTAATATGAGAGCCAAAATTTGTTAGTTAATATCAAAATTCATGTTTCAAATGAAAACTAAAAGGAAAGAACAATATAAAGTTATACTCTTATAAATTTGTGTATCGTCCTTGCACAGAGACCATGCTAATCTTCTCTGTATCGTTCCAATTTTAATATATGTGCTGTCAAAGCTAGCACTGTAATGTTTACTTTTAAACCCACTAATCTTATGTTTCAGGCAAATGTAAGTTTGGGACAAACAGTACTATTATCAGCTGTAAGAAATCTAAAAAAATGGCTGTGGCAGAAACTGGACAATCTGACACATGGACACATATTTTTCTTTAACAACATCTATTTTAGCTACAGTAATTTCTTCCTCTCTCATGTTTCCAGGACCCTTCTAGAACCAGTGAAATGGAAAGTTATGAAGAAGATAGGTTTTCTGGGTATACGCCCCTTTCTTTTCCAAACCTCCCTTCTTCTTGGTCTTCATCTCTAGAGATCAGTAGTTGTATACTTGTTTGTTTTGCCTTTAGAAAAATACAAAAAAGAGGGGTATCTGGGTGGCTCAGTTGGTTAAGAGTCTGCCTTGGGCTCAGGTCATGATCCCAGGGTCCTGGGATGGAGGCCTGTGTTGGGTTCCCTGCTCAGGTGCCTCCTTTTCCCTTTCCCTCTGCTGCTTGTGCTCTCTCTCTCTCAAATAAATAAATAAAATCTAAAAAAAAAAAAAAAAAGAAGAAGAAGAAATATAAAAAAGAACAATTTACTCAATGATATATTTCTTCTTTTGTTCTAGAGTTTTGTTTGGCAAAATCTAACTAAGTTTAGTTCTGGTAAATAAATTTTCTGTATTGGCCTCTCTCTTTTTTTCAGGACAGCAGTTTTCCCCATGAAAACAATTCTTTGATGAATCTAAGAATTGTTGTTTTTCAATTTGTCCAGCATTTTTCTTCTTGTAAGGAAAGGAGTGATGATTTTTTAAACTCTTTACATGTCAGACGGGAAACCAGAAGTCTATGATGTGTTTTTGATGTTAAAAACTACTATGGATTTCTGTTTGACAGTAGTTTATGCATTTACTTCAACTGACTAAGAAATGAGAATAAAGTACTGTATATTAAACTACACTGTATAATAAATTATATACATAATTTTTACAAAGGCCACTACAAGTTTTAAAGAAGTATATGTCATGTGAAAAGAATATGTACTCAATGCGTACAGTTTTGGTTTTTTTTTAAGATTTTATTTACTTATTTGACAGAGAGAGAGATCACAAGTAGGCAGAGAGGCAGGCAGAGAGAGAGGAGAAAGCAGGCTCCCCGCTGAGCAGAGAGCCCGATGCGGGGCTCCATCCCAGGACCTTGAGATCATGACCTGAGCCGAAGGCAGAGGCTTTAACCCACTGAGCCACCCAGGCGCCCCTCAATGCATACAGTTTTGATTAACACTTTTACTCTTGGGTCCCTAATTCCCCTCTGCTTGGTGCCATCCCCTTAGTGAGCTGAAGTGTGCACATGCTGGGTCCCTTCTAGTTTTCAGAAATTCAGGAATAATTTTTAAAAATCCACCTTTTTTTTTTTTTTTTTGGTTTACAACATAAGAAATTAAACATATGGATTTATCTTTACTGATTTTACTAGAAGAACATGAACAGCCTTCTGACAATATCATAGAATATAAACTATGCATTGAATGTCTTTTAAAACTAAAAATAGACTCTGATGTGGTAACTCTGATGTGGTAACTCCACTTTAAGAACTTATCCTACTGACACATTAGCACATATGTACAAGGATTGGAAAGAGCCTCAACATTAATGTAAAAGTATTAGAAACAATCTAGTATTTATTCAGCGAAGCCTTGGCAAGCAGTCCATGACAGACATGATTACAGCAAAGACTCTGAACTACTGGGAAATAGGGTAAGTGTTAGATAATTCGTAGTACCCCAGTCACCTACTCTTAATCCAGTATATCAGGCTGTGTTCTCTCGAATTAAGTGTTCATTTAGTTCTGTTATTTCAGTTTAAGTGAGACTATTTTCCTTTTTCCTTATCTGAATTTCTAAGCCTTTTATTATTCTTTCTCCTTTAGTGCCCTTACATTCTGGTTAATGTATCTAAGAATAAAAAATATGGCTTTTTCATCTTCTTCACACTTTCTTTGAGTTCATCCTAACATTGTTTAAGAGTATATAATTTCTGATTAATCATATGCATTAAATTTGTTTTCTTGATATCATTTGTGCTTGTAATGTTTAGCTTAACATTACTTCACACTTTGGAAAAGTAGCATTTTGTTTGACATTTTCAAAGAGCAGACACAGTCCTTTGCCTACTAACCTTTAAAAGAATGAAGTGAGGCTTGATGATGTCATTTTGACTAGTGTAGTCATTTCAACAGTGACCCTTTCCACTTTAATGTACTCTTACCTTTAATCTGGACAAAGTGGGATATACTTTGTATTTTTCTAATATAATTTTTTCATAATTTCTTCACAATTGTTTTTTGCATTGTGTCCTTCACCTGGCACTGTCTCTAACATTTTTTTTTTCAATTTTTTATTTATTTTCAGCGTAACAGTATTCATTGTTTTTTCACCACACCCAGTGCTCCATGCAATCTGTGCCCTCCCTAATACCCACCACCTGGTTCCCCCACCCTCCCACCCCGCCCCTTCAAAACCCTCAGGTTGTTTTTCAGAGTCCATAGTCTCTCATGGTTCACCTCCCCTTCCAATTTCCCTCAACTCTCTTCTCCTCTCCATCTACCCTTGTCCTCTATATTATTTGTTATGCTCCACCAATAAGTGAAACCATATGATACTTGATTTTCTCTGTTTGACTTATTTCACTCAGCATAATCTCTTCCAGTCCTGTCCATGTTGCTACAAAAGTTGGGTATTCGTCCTTTCTGATGGAGGCATAATACTCCATAGTGTATATGGACCACATCTTCCTTATCCATTCATCCGTTGAAGGGCATCTTGGTTCTTTCCACAGTTTGGCGACCGTGGCCATTGCTGCTATAAACATTGGGGTACAGATGGCCCTTCTTTTCACTACATCTGTATCTTTGGGGTAAATACCCAGCAGTGCAATTGCAGGGTCATAGGGAAGATCTATTTTTAATTTCCTGAGGAATCTCCACACTGTTCTCCAAAGTGGCTGCACCAGTTTGCATTCCCACCAACAGTGTAAGAGGGTTCCCCTTTCTCCACATCCTCTCCAACACACGTTGTTTCCTGTCTTGCTAATTTTGGCCATTCTAACTGGTGTAAGGTGGTATCTCAATGTGGTTTTGATTTGAATCTCCCTGATGGCTAGTGATGATGAACATTTTTTCATGTGTCTGGTAGCCATTTGTATGTCTTCATTGGAGAAGTGTCTGTTCATATCTTCTGCCCATTTTTTAATATGATTATCTGTTTTGTGTGTGTTGAGTTTGAGGAGTTCTTTATAGATCCTGGATATCTCTAACATTTTTTAAAGGAGAAGTAATTTCTACCGTACAACATAGCACATTAACATCTTTGAACAATGTTATGTGGCATAAATGGTTATTTATGTATGGTAAGGCTTTACTTATGATACACAAAGTCAACAACTTGTTTAGGTTAAATGATTTTAAAGTAAAGTGATAATTTTCATGGGGATTAGCTGGGGATAGTGGAGATAGTCTATTTGTGATTTTTTTTTCCTATTCAAGCCAATGTGAATTATAACCTCATCTTTAAAGCCACTTGATAGTGTATTACTATCTTTCAAATGAACACTGCAAATTAAATATTCCAAACCCAGAAGTTAAAGACTTTTTACAACATCAGCTTTTAAATGTTACACTCAAATTATTAGGCTATAGCAGAGAAAAAGTTAAAGGTCAAGAGATTTGGAAGCTCACAAACCAGTAATATTAACAATAACAGTGATATTAGTAATATGAAACACAAATTCAATGAAAGATTTTAAATGAGTAAATATTTTTTCACTAATACCACATTGAAGTTTTTGTTTATTAGGCTAAGAACTGAAATAACAAGATGTAGTAGATTGTAGTTTCCAAAAATGACTACAGCAGTATTTCAGTTCACAAATTCTCTTTAGAACCTTGTAACCTCTCATCAAGTGGGAGAGTCTATTTCCCCTCTCCCTGAATATGGGTGGGGTTTTACTGTTCCAGGGAACAGAATGTGCTGAAAGGGATAATGCTATGTGACTTCCGAGACTAAGTCCAAATGAGCCATATAGATATTTTTTTTCTCTCTCCCTCCTGGGCTGAACCCATACCCCATGATCTGAGGAATTCCAGGACATACTGAGAGGCCACAAATAATTTTTCCAACCAATGGTTCCAACGAAGTTTCAGTTGACAACCAGTTTCACACATTAGACATGTCAGCCTTCAGATGACTGTAGCTCCTAACCTTGGCACCACCTCAGTCCTGAGCAGATGTTAGTTAGGTTGATGCACAAAATAAAATTTATTAGTGTTTTAAGCCACTCAGTTTTGGGGTAATTCTTGTTGATGCAGTCACAGTAACTAGAATATAGAGCACCAGCCATTCTCATTGTTTTTTCTTCTCCTTCAAAATATAAACCCCATAACAGCAAGAATGAAATCTGTCATATGTGCCCAATATCTGGCACATAGAATGTATTAAGTAAAAATCAGGTGAATTAATGAATAGAATTTTAATGGAACTGTTTTAATACTGAAACTTTCAGAAATGTCCTGATGCCTCTCCAAGTCTTTCCTGCCTTAAAATGCCTTAAACATTCATACTAGAAAAAGGGTTTCTCTCTGTCTTCGTTAACTGTTACATACTGGATTTTTCTTAGAAGCCCATTAAAAGCCATAAAAAGCCCCAAACTGACCCTCTGCCATGTCTTCCCCGGGCTTGGAACACATTGTTCTTGCTCAGAAAGCATATTCTTCTCAGCCATTCACCTTCTTTAAACCCTCCCAAAGCTTTTCTCTCTCTCCTTTTTTTTTTTTTTAATTTTGTATCTAAATTCAATGTAATTAACATATACTATATTACTAGTTTAGTGATTCATCATTTGCCTATTAACACCCAGTGCTCATTATATCAAGTGCCCTCCTTAATATCCATCACTCAGTTATCCCATCCCCACACCTACCTCCTCTCCAACAACCCTCAGTCTGTTTCCTATAGTTAAGGATCTCTTATGATTTCCCTCCCTCTCTGTGCTTAGCTTATTTTATTTTCCCTTCCTTTCCCCTATGTTTCCTAAATTCCACATATGAGTGAAATCATACAGTGTTTATCTTTCTCTGACTTATTTCACTTAGCATAATACCCTCTAGTTCCATCCACATCATTGCAAAAGGCAATATTTCATTCTTTTTGATGGCTGAGTAATATTCTCTCATATCTTCCCTATCCATTTATCTGTTGATGGACATCTGGGCTCTTTCCATATTTTGGATATTGTGGACATTGCTGCTATAAATATCGGAGTGCAAGTGTCCCTTCAAATTACTATGTTTGTATCCTTTGGGTAAATACCTAGTTCAATGGCTGGATGGTAAGGTAGTTCTATTTTAAGTTTTTGAGGAACCTCCATACTGTTTTCTAGAGAGGCTGCACCAGTTTGCATTCCCACCTACAGTCACCACTTATATCTTCTCACCATTTTTTTACCCCTTTAGTACTTTGTAAGTATATTCATTTCTTATTGTGATTTGCATAGGAGTGATTAATTTAGACATTTTGCATGTGATTTTCAGTACTTTTCAAGCTTAGAAGACATTAGGAATATATAAAAGAATGAAGCCATGTGTCTCTGTTTTGCTGTTTCAATCATATATCAGATTCCTATGGCAAAGAGGCAAATCAGGCAGCATTAGTATTTTCTACAGATTTTATGTGGCACCCAATATCTGCCCTCTGCCCCAATAGTCACATCCTCTTTTACATGTAGAAAAGGTGGTTTCTCTCATATTTATTGCTGAGTCACTCAATACAGTTGATTGTTTTCCTGCCTTAAGCCGCTCATGTCAGTATTGTCCTTTGCTAGCTTTCATCACTGTCCTTTAATTCCCCTAGTTTTACCCTAACAGCAGGTGGTTTCTCATAGCAGACCTTTCTAAAGGTTAGGGAGCAGCAAAATGCAATTACCACATAGGGCTGGACATAACTATAAATCCAATGGCAGACATCACTCTTCCTAAAAATGAATCAGCATTTCCCAGGGAAGGTGATTTTTTTTACTGCCTATTTTTTTCTTTTCAGACACGGGTTGCTTGTCAGGTTGCTAGAGCCCTTCCTTTCCCTTGACTAAGCCCAACCTAAACTCTAGTTATCTTGCAGAGCATTTCTATTTTCCTTCTCTCACCTGTGTGCTTAATTAAACATTGTGTCTTCATCTGAAAAATCACAAATGTTCTTTATTAGCTAAAATTTGAGGACGAAACATGGTATTTCAGGAATTTCCCTCAAACTACATATGAGTTTGAAGATGACGTAATTCTGTAGTTAAAAAAAAAAAAAAACGTTTTTAATGCATTCATTTATATAAAAGTACAAAAGCACAGAATCTGTGTCTTGAGTTTTAGAAAAATCTTAATCTTTTCCTTAAGATTTGCTTGTAGGAAATGAGACAAACACTAACTAGCCTGCCGCTGGGTAACTCCCTTCCCTTTTCCTTAATATACCAACTGACAGCTCTTCTTTATACATGGATCTAACTTCTGAAATTGCCTGTGGTCATTGAAGAGAGAAATTTTGTGACACTGTGGGACAGGGGAAGGACGTTGTTACTCTTGGGTTATAGAAAAGACCATGACATTGTGCAACCCCAAACACACTATTCACCTCATAGCTGTAAGCAGTGAATATGGATTAGGAAACTTTAAAAGGTTTTTATAAGAGGTTTTAATAACATATATCTGAATAGGATAACATTACTTGTAAAGTAAAATATTAACAGTCTATTAGTTTTATCTATCACTTCCTTTGTCTAGTTAAAAGTTACATGGCATAAACCTCTATAATGGAGACTAACTTCTTCATTAGTATCCATAAGATAAACCATTCTACTAAATATACATTTATCAGTGTCAGTAGGTATTGAAGAGGAAGAAACAAACATGACTTGTTAAATTTGAATTATAACTTAGTATATTAATATTAAAATCCACAGTCTAAGTATAAAGAGAATTCACACCATGAGAAAGCCTCTTATTTCACCATACAAAGGGAATTACGAGGGAAATGTCTCAACTCCCTATTCCCACCCATCCATGTTCATGTTTCTATATCTGCACCCATTTTCCTTGTTTTGCTCCATATTAGTTCTGCTTTCTCCTGAAGTACTCTTTTCTGACCAGGTACCATCCCTGCTTTTTATGTATTTTTAACCTCTCCCTCCCTATTGACTATCTTTTGATCATGAAATCTATCTACAAATGCCTCATCTTAGTACATCCTTCTAAGCAAAACAAAACAGTATCTTTCCATTTCCATCTTTCGGTCACTGCCATTTAGCTGCACATTCTTACACAATTAATCTTTTGAGAGTATTTTAGACTTACTGACTTTCCCATACTCATGTTCATTCTTCAGCTCAGAATACTCTTCATTTCTTCTCTCCCAGGTCTACTCAATCCATCATCATCAAGGCCATCAATCCTTTATATCACCTAATCTTGATGTGAAGGACCTTGACCTGATCCTCATTGAAATCTGCAGTATTTGGCGCTGTGGACCAATTCTTCATTATCAAAACTTCCCCTCACTGATCTTCCAAGACAGCACACTCTTCTTTTTCTTTTACCAATCAGAATATTCCTTTTTGGTTGGTGCTCCCTCTCTCTGTTTCTCTCCTTCCCTTGATGATTTTGCCCACTTCCATTGTCTCAGCAACCATTTATACGGTCATGACACCAACATTTCTACCTCTACCTTGGCAGAGCTTGAAATAATAACATCGAGCTTCATGACTGACCTCTCCATCTGAAACCCTTATATGGAAACTGGCATAAATTGCTTAAGAAGTATGTTGAAAGGAAAAGTGACTCATTTGTTAAAAAGGGAACATTGGAGATGGGGGGGTAATACACTAGTACTGGCATTTCTAACAGATGGGAACTGATATATCTCTTTTTTTACACAAAACTAATTTTGGGGAAGAAGCAGGAATTTTTCTCTGTTTATACTTTTATTAACCTTTCTGATGAGGCTTTTCACAAGCTTTCTATCATGTTATAAAAGCACAGCAGAGCTTTATAAGATAACTTCACTAAGGAGCTTCTGGTAAACAAAGTGGGACAAACAGTATGTGAAAGCAATTGGGTGTTTTTTTTTTTTTTTTTTTTTTTTTAAGACTTTGTTTATTTGATAGAGAGAGAGACAGAGAGAGAGAGAATCTGAAACAGACTCCATGCTGGGCACAGAGCCTGACACAGGGCTCAATCCCACAACCATGAGATTATGACCTGAGCTAAAACCAAGAGTCGGGCACCCAGGTGCCCCAACAATTAGATGCTCTTTAATGTAATTCTTCATTATCTACATTTTGTCTCTCCAAACATAGCCTGATTTATTTTCTTTTATTGTATTATTATATTTAGGTAGCCAACATATAATACATCATTAGTTTTTGTTGTAGTGTTCAATGATTCACTAGTTGCATGTAATCATCCAGTGCTCATCACAACACATGCCCTCCTCAATACCCATCACCAGGTTACCCTATTCCCCCCACAGATGGACTTGTAAGCAGGTGTATATATGGAGCAGAATCCAAATGAACAGTAGTCAACTTAAAAAAAAAAAAAAAGGGTAACCTTAGACATCCAAGCATTTGTCTGACAAACTAAGATATGTTGCGTTTATATGTGAGTCAAGTGAAAAGAGAGCTATGAGTTACATCCAGAAATCCAGAATCAAATCCTTGAAGCAGAAAATCTGAGAACAACTGAGCCAGAATGGGTCATTTCACAGAGTATAAAATTGAAGAATATGACCTTGCCAAGTCCACATTCACACTGAAGACCACTGGAGTTTATATCTCCTGGATCCCAGTTTATTTTTTAATCTTACTAATTAATTATTGAAGAACATTTAATTATCCTTTAGTTGACCAAGATAAATACAACCTTATGGGAATCATATTTCTGAAAAATACCATTAGCAAATTTTATCTTATATGAAGGAACTATATTGATCCAATTAAGAGATTTCAGAAATTTTTATAGTTATCAAAACAATGAAAACATTATGAAAGTCAACACACTTTGCACTTCTGGTTTTACATACCATCTTTTACTGTACAAGCTAGGATGAATATTTATTCTATTTAAGATTTTTCTTCAAATTGGACATTGGTGCAAGTAATACTTTATCATCTGCTATACACTGACAGGTGATACATGTTGGCTCTCTTGACAATGAGGTATGACTCAAAAAAGGAACCATACAGCTGTTTTGAACCCACAAATTCTAGGATCTTATACATATGCTCACTTATAATTTGAACTGAATTAAAATATCCTTGGCATATATAAAAAGAATCTAATGTGATCTCTTTTTCTTTCCTCTCTCTTTCTCATAAATGTCACTTCCATATTGGAGTCTTTCCTTGCTAATCAGAATGAAATTACAGAGTTACAACATAGCAACAAACATTTCTACACCCCCAAGTATTATTTCACCATTGATTTTTGTCACCTAGTATGTAATATATTTCCATATTATTTATCAAAAAAATCCTAAATTATTAATATATGGATCCTTCTAAATGTTCTTCTCAACTTTATATAATAGTATATAAGCATGTTTATTGAATTGTGCAGAACAAGACAATAGAATTGTCTATAATAATGTACAATTCAAGGAGTTTATAACTTGTTATAATGTGCATACCTATTTAGGGCTCAGTCGATTCCCAGAAAGAAAGAAAAAAAGTACTTGTCAAGTCTGTAGGTAATAAAGCATGTCTGGAAATAGTAAAATAAATCACCATAGGAAGACGAATTGTTGAATGAAAGGTGAGAGAACTTTTCCTTGTACAACAATCAGGAATTCACTGAACAAAACAAATTATCCCCTGTCAGCTATTTGAATAGTGGCCTCAGAGAAATAAAAGGGTTTTAAATATAAAAGAAGCCTGTTAAATGTGTATAGGCAACTATTTTGCACATCAGATGGCATGACAATAAATTTCATATTTCTTAAGCTTACTCCAAATAACATTTCATTGCTTTACAAACTTTATTAAAATAAAAAACAGTGAAGTTTTTTTTTAATATGAGAATAATTCCTTAAATTTGATTTACTCTTGAATAAATAGATCAACATGGATTTGGAAGAAAGAACTCATTGTGTTGTAAAGATAATGGCAAGAGGAAATAACTATGAGCTTCAGCCAACAAAAAGAAGTATAACTTTTACCTAAGTAAGTTTCTCAGAGTTAAAATAAATTTGGTCAGATCACCTAAACCCACAGAATGTGGATTTCTTAAAAGACATCGTAAAAATACATTGGTTGGTTACATGTTTTGTAAATGTAGCGAAATTAGAATGTCTGTAACAGATTAAACATAAAATTGCAAAAACCTTTGCATCAAAAACTCAGTGGTCCCATGTCTGTTTCTACTGTTGAATAGTTATTGATGAGTACCTTCATTTTAATTCTTTCAATTAAACCTCATTTTCTGACTTTTGGGGATACTGAAATATTATTAAAGGACAGATATAAGCTGTCTTTGGTTCAGAAACTAAACTCACTGATCTCACAGACTTCCCATGGGGTTTTGAATGAGCCTGAGCTGTGGCAAGTACTCAGTCACTGTGAAATAGATCTGGGTTTTCCGCCTCAGATTTAGACTGACCTTGAGTTCTGTAAGACTCTTGACGAATCAATTACAGAGCTCCAAAATCACCTTGGCTCCCTCCCACACTATCTTCCTTTCCCTCTTGTTTATGCCCAAATATACATAGGCAGCCAGACAGTATACCTTGAGAAGCCAGACAGGATGTCAGCCAGCCATGGTTCTTGTGAGTTAACTGTTCTAAATGTGAAAGACAGAAGATATATCTCCTGAATCCTGTAAGTGTCCTGCCAACAACGTCTTCCATCTTCCTTCTTCCCTGAAACCTGAAATGATGTTTCCCTTTTTTTCCATAAAATCTCTTCCCGGGCCAATAATTCTCAATATTTGTAATATCCTAAAACACATAATATACATGTAAAACAATAGGATAAACAGAAGGCCTCTGACTTTCTTGAGGCTGAAAGATTAATATTTCCTCCAATTTGAAAAGTTCTGGCTCAGAAAAATGATGGAACAATAGGTAGCATATATCTTAATTATTTCATATATAGTAATTTCATCTTCCAAAAATGTATTTTTTGAGAGCATCTCCATATTTTTGTGGTTTCCCATTTCCACCTATACACTGCCGGTTCCATAGTAAAAAGTGAAAGAAAGGAAGAAAGAAAGACAGACAGACAGACAAGACTCCTTTATTAACTGGTTCTGCTTGATGAGAAAGTTTTGAGTTCATTGCTACCCATAATCAGTACCTATACTATAACTTTAGGAATTGTATTGTTGTGTGTGTTTAATCATTTAACTGGAAAATATAATTTTAATGAACTTCCTTTTTGGCTTTCCTGTGTTTAAAATCATTATAATTTCACTCTCAAAAAGAGGATAAAGTGCATAGTCTATATTCAAAGAATTTACAAGGTAAGATTATAGCTGAGTAGAATTTACCATAAATTGTTTTACCATAAATTGTTACCCTCCTTGTCTTTCTCTCCTCTCCCCGGTAAAGCGTCTGATAAATGCCTTCACAGAATGGTCATAAATTTACACCTTTGATCCTTCTATCAAAACTGATTATATAGCGTCTAATACCCAGAACAATTTCCATCTAATTATTACAATGACATTTATCAGAATAATGTTCCTTGACATTTACCACAAATTATACTATTTAGATTCTGTACCTCAGATCTTAAAAAGAAAAAAAAAACCTCAAAGTATTTTCTGTCATAGTACATTGTACATACTGTACATGTACTTTGATTAGTTTTGCAATTTCCTTTTTAAAATTTGATAACTTTTTACAGGAATCTATGCCCCTAGATTAGGTAGAATTTTTATTGAAACTGGCATTTCTCTGATAAGTTTCTCCATTATTTAGAATGTGACCAACTTCCGTATATACATTAATTATAAAATGTCTACGAAGTTCTTTTGCAAGTATAAAACACAGACAAGATGGAACATTAGAATTCTCCTTCAAAGGCTGTCAAGGAGAAATAACGAGAACCGTTTCAATAGTCCATACATCCCATGGCATGATTTTAGAGCTTGTGTCCTTTGGTTGTGCTGCTGATTCTTAAAATTGGCAATAAACTTCTGCTTAGTCTTTTTATTACAGCAGTATACACAGTATGGTGGCATTTTGAAAACTTTGTAAACTTATTCTTTGACGATGAAAGGGTTTCTCAAAGAGACTATTAAACATCAAAAGTGTTTTCCAGCTAATAGTAAACTGCATGAGCAAATGGAAGTCAAGGAGATATACGAGGAAGAGCAACGATCTGAGGTCATGAGATTTTAATCCCAGACACAAGTTTGATTTACTGAACTCTTACAATTTTGTTAGAAAAATAAGAGCTGGTCACATAGAGTCTATATTCCTTAAAACTGAAAATCTAATGATTACTTTTCTCCAAAGGCCAAAAACCGTGATCAAATCATCAGAATGAATCCTATGCATATTCTTGCTGTTTAAAGAGACATGGAAAAGTAAACAGTTTGTTCCATGGATCTAGGAAGATAATTCAATGGAAAAGATGCTTATATATAATTTCCTATAGGTCAAGGCATTATATTGGTCTAAACTGCTAGTCCAGGGTCCTGGTAAAATTCATAGCTAGACCCTATGGATGATTTCAAATAAAAGACACTTTTTTTTTTTCCCCTGATTTCACTTCTCAAGGATAATAGAAAAAAATATCAGTTTCTACTTATTCCACAGGAATAATGAGAACATTTAATAAAATGGTATTGGAAATAAAATTTGAAATGCATATTGAAGCAATTTGAAATATGTTATAGAAAAGTAAACTAAGAACTAAAATTGTAAGTAAGGGTTGCCTCAGTGGCTCAGTTGTTAAGCGTCTGCCTTTGGCTCAGGTCATGATCCCAGGGTCCTAGGATCCAGCCCCACCTCTCCGGCTCCCTGCTCAGTGGGAGGCCTGCTTCTCCCTCTCCCACTTCCCCTGCTTGTGTTCCCTTCTCACTATGTCTCTCTCTGTCAAATAAATAAATAAAATCTTAAAAAAAATAAAAAATAAAATTGTAAGTAAACTAAGAACTAAAAGTCTCATTATTTCCCCCATAACATTATAAAAAATAATGATCTTTGGATTTTTTAAAAAATGAATCAAAATCCAAGCTTTCTGCTTACCAGCTGTATGAACTTTGACAAACTATTTAATTTCTCTGAGCCTCATTTCTTACATCCATTATAAGAGGTAATAAAAATGTATTCACCAAATTGGTAAACATAAAATATTAAGTGTATAAAATTAGTTGTACTCAGTGAATAGCTAATAAAGTTCTTTCCCTTCTCCCCTGACTTAAAAATTATGTAGACGTGGATGGGCCTCGAGAGTACTATACTAGGTGAAATAAGTCAGACTGAGAAAACATTTATCATATGATTTTACTCATACATAGAATCTATAAAAGAAAAATAAACAAAAAGCAAAATCAGACTTATCAATACAGAGAACAAACGGATGGTTGCCAGAGGGAAGGGGCTGGGGAATGGGCAAAATGGACAAAGGGAGTGGGAGGTACAGGCTTCCACTTATGGAATGAATAAGTCAAGGGAAGCATAGGGAATATACTAATGATATTGTAATAACGTTGTACAGTGACAGATGGTAGCTACACTTGTGGTAAGCATAGCATAATGTATAGAGAAGTGGAATCACTATATTTGCACACCTGAAACTAATATAACATTTTTGTCTGAACTACACTCAAGAAAAATTTTTTTAAATTATATAGGGGCATTGAAGGACTTTTCACTCTATCTCAATTTCAAAGCATTATAAAGTAGGTGATCCCAGACCCATTATAGTTTTAAAGGCTTCAGGGGACGTTCACACTTACTCTGAGTCACATGTTCCAATTTACTAAACCACAGAAGTAAGCAGTTCTTTCTTCTGCCTAGAATATATTGAACCCACAATAAGTAAAACATATTTTTTTGCACTGTCCTCAGCTTGTCAGATCCCACTTTACAATAACTCGTGTTTATGCACTAAAGGATACATCCATACATATAATCTTTTTAGTATATAGTTAGTTCTTGAAGGATAAAAAGAAGGAGTAATGAGATAATTCAAATATCATCTATATTCAATTTTGGATTCCATTAGTTTTTGCTTTTCTTCAGATTTACATTTTTAATTATGTTTTGCTCAGTCTAATATTCAAATTAGGTTGATTCCCTAAGCATAATTATTAAAGGTAGGGGAAGACAACTCAGAAGAGTGCTGGGTGATTGAAAAATATCTGTATTTTTCACTAATAATGAAAATATGAAAAAATATAAATACATATAATTCACACTTTGGATCACCTACATGTAGTGAATAAAAGATGAATATGTCATCTACCAGAATGTACATTTTAGCACTTAATTACTACTCAGAACTCAGAGTTAATCTCACATGATGACATAATTATTCTGCTATTATGAAAATGCCAGCCCCCAGAGAAAAATTAGTTATTTGTGCCAATAGAAAGTGGTGTTACCACAGATACCTGTTTTTCTTACTCCTTTGGTGGTTTTGTGCTGGATAGTCATATTATAGTTGGTAACTTGTAATCAAGCTTTCAACTCACAAGTTGTTGGTCTGCTTCAGGAAAGGTATTTTTGTAGGGGACAAGAACTTAAGTTCTGAGATGTGACAGAAAAAAAAAAAGGGTGAATGGTTTAAATACTTGACTGACTTTTTTACATGGAAAATTTGGGTGTGAAAAATAGGCAATGAGCTGAGTAGACAGTAACTAAGGTTTACATTACTGTCCACTAGCATTTATTTTAATCAGCTTGTGATCTGGCCAGTAAGAGCAAACAACAAAGAAAGCAAAACACATTTTTAATTCCAGAATTCTCACTGAGCTAAAATTCCTCTGCCTAGAGTAGAAAATCATAGTGTAGTTCCCCTGTCAGTTTTCATTGTTTCTCACTAAATTACTTTGACTTTATTTCAATGTCCTTGAGTCCTTATTCTTTGGATTCTTACTCTTATCTTAATTGTTCTCAAATGTACTGTAATAAATAATCACACTGAGATAGAAGTACAAAGAAGTGAGCTTAAGTATAAAGTTAAAGTTGATAGCACAGACATAAAAGCACTTTGGTCTTTGGAAAGAAAGGCAGTCCTTGCCCTTTGTCTGCCTAAGAGTCAAATTGGAATTTTATCCGTATCTTGGTCAATTGCATTGGCTAGATCGCTAATGGTAGGCAAGGGCTGGGCTGGGATTTTGTGATCGGTAAAGCTTAAAAAATCCAAATAGGTAAAATAAAATATAATTCTATTTTTCCATGAAGTGAGCTTACCTTAACTCTCCACATTTTATCTAGGAGCACTTGGTCTACTCACAAGTAAATCCAGTCCAAAGAGGCAGAACCCACCAATTTCTGTCACAGGTTATAGGTATACCAACATATGACTTCTTCAGAAACTGAGGTCTCTGAACGAGGTCTGAGGCAAAGGACCTCTGGAGTTAACTTATTTCCCTATGTGCAGCCTTCTCCATTCACACTGGTAAACTGGCCAAGTGTTGTCACTCTCTCCTGTGCTTTGATATAATAATATTTTAGAAAGCTCTTAAGAGTAAGGGTCTTTTTTGTTGTTGTTGCTTTTGTTCTGGTGAGATTTAATGTCAAGGCTCATACCAAAGAGGCAGAGTAAGGTTGGTGCAAGCTTTTGAGTTTAGCGATTCACAGGTTCAAATCGGTTAGATCTGTGTTTCACCGGTCACTCAGTCACTTACTAGTCACTTAGTTTAAAGAGCACATTGATCCCAAGCCTCATGATTTCATGTTGCTACAGCCAGCTTTATGAATCTTGGACAAAGTAAAACTATGCTAATCCTCAGTTTTCCCACAGCTTTGGAGGCTCGGAGTCCAAGATCAAGGTGCCCACAGGGTTGGTTTCTGATCAGGCCTGTCCCCTTGGCTCTCAGATGATGCCTTCTCCCTGTGTCTTCACATGACTTTTCTCTAGAGAAAATGGAATGACTGTCTATGTGTGGGTCTATTGCTGGATGCTCAGTTTTGCTTCCCTCCCCTGTATTTCTATATTCCTCTACATTACTGTCTTCATTACTGAAGTTCTACAAGTTAAAAAGAGGTAATGCCTGTTTCCCACTTGGTTCTTTTTACGATTGTTCCAATTCCTTTGCCTTATCAAATAAATTTTAGAGTTAGCAGATCAATTTATTTTCAAAAGCTATTAAGATTTTGATGGGCATTCCATTAAATTTATGGAGGAATTTGGAGAAAAGTGACATCTTACCATTATATTTTCTAAACCATGTGTATGCTATATCTCTTGAATTATTTAGTTTTATTTCATGTTCTTCAGCAATGTTTTGATGTTTTCAATGTACTTATCTTGCATATATTCCCATAAATGCATCCCTAGTTCTTTTAAGCTGATAATATAAATATGATTTATGTTCAAGGCTCATTTTATTAACATTGCAGAAAAATATGATTGAGCTTTTATATTGACATTGTATCCTGAGACCTTACTAATTTGACTTCTAAGATTTATCAGTGATTTTATAGTTTTCTTAGTGACTTTTACATATACGATCATGTCATTTACATATAAAGAAATGTTTACTATTTTCTTTTCCTAATGTGTATAACATTTATTAATTTTCTTACATTATTCACTGACATATCCAGTACAGTGCTGCATGAAATGATTAGTCAACTGCATTGATCCTCCTTTTAAATAGAAAGCAGTGTTTGTCCATTGATTATGAGATTGGCTGTATCTCTTTATCAGGTGGCAAAAATCTCATTTATTTCTAGTTTCCTGAGGAATTTTATCATTAATGAGTCCTGTTTTACATCAAAAGTGGGAATTTTTTGCACAATCTAAACTCTTACGTAGCTTTTGATCTTTGCTTCTATTAAAATGGCAAATTCCAAGATTGAGATATGGATACAAAACCAATATTCTCTCTAGAATAAATTCTACCTGGTAATTCTGTATTATTTTTGTACACTGTTCAACTTCTGTATTATTATTATAGTATTTATGTGAAGAAATACTAGTTTATAGTTTTTTCCTTAGGATTTGGGGATCAGGGTAGCCTAAAGATCTTGATATTAACCTTACTTTTCTTTTTAAAGTTTGTAAGATTTGTAGTGATCTTTTTAAGCATATGCACACTTATTTTGCAATCAAAGATGGAAATATATGATTATGTCAGAGCAAAAGATGTTTTAATGTTTTCCATTTACCAAGGCATCATCATGATATTTATAAATTATCTGTATATACAGTTCTACACTCAATGTAGTACAAAGTAGATGAGAATCTTTCCTCTTTAGCAGTTATTATAAAACATATACAGATATTATTATTATTATTTTGTGGTAAAAACACTTAACATAAGATCTATCCCCTTAGCAAATTCTATGTGTACAATATAGTATTTTAAGTTATAGGCACTATATCGTATATTGGATCTCCAGAAAGATATGAGAAGCGGTAGGTTTTACTATCTCTTGGTTTTAACAAGTGACTGTATTTCTTCATGTTACTACACATAGTGAAAAAAATTGTTAATAGAGTTATAAACTCTACCAAGGAAGGGAGGGCAGAAGGAAAGGAGGCAGGAGGGGAGGGAGAGGAAAGAAGGAGGGAGAGAGAGAAAAGTTTCAGGAAAGCAAAGTACCCCTTTTTATGTCAAATCTCTTCCTCTGTCCCTTTACAACACAATTCTGAAAGAATTGTCTATGTCTTCATCTCCCATTTGTTTTTCAACTTACTCCAGTAGTGACCCTACTCATCACTCTAGTAAGTTTGGTCAATAGTACTAGTAACTCACATCTGTCTAAATCTAGAGGTATAGTTTCTGTCCTTGTTGCATTCTCTTGCTCAGCAGCATTTTATACAGTTGTCTACAACTCTTCAAAAAGTAGTCCTTTTGGAATTTCCTTGTCCTCATATTCTAGTTTCATTTCCCTTTACAGTGACCACTCCTTTTCTGCTTTTTTATAATTTTTTTTCCCTGCTGGACTAGTAATTATTGGAATGTCCTAAGGTTTATCTCTAGTTCTTTAATCTTAAGTGTCCATATTTTCCCTTGTGAGTATTTACAAATGGTGTTTATTTCCGGCCTAGGTCTCTGTCCTGTGCTCCATACTCTCATACAAAAGCCATCTCTTTAGAGAGGTAATTCCTGACCACCTAACCTGGATATCTTCTTCAGTCTTTCTATCATTTCACTATTTTATTATTTTTAGTGGCACTTAACACTATCTAAAGATGCCTGGTTTTTTATTTGTTCTCATAATGTCTGTCTCCCTTCTTTCTGATTACCCCCGCCATCAGTCTTCCACTGAACATAAGCTCCAGAATAACTATAACTTTAGCCATCTCCTTCACAACTGAATCCCTAGGGCTAGAGCAATACAAATAACATAATGGATATTTGATAAACTGAATATACAAATCTAATATTAATCAACATATACACTTACTTGTTAAGCAAATATTTAGTATCTGTGTGGACAAGAAATTACAGGGATTGAAACTGCAAAATTCTTATCTACTACATTCTAATTTTCCAGAATTGACAACTTTTCCAATTAATACCATAATATATTCACTATGTCATAAGCTTAGTACAAGAAATGCTTTCCAGTGTCTGAACTATATCTCTTATATTGTGAATTTTGCTATTTTCAATAGGAATGGAGAAATATTCGTTGTAATAAATGGGGAAAGAATTCAGCTTTGGAGTCAGATACATGTAGGTTTATCTTTTGTTTAATGAGTTAGTAATCTTTGACTTTAGTAATCTTGGACTTTATGAGGTTAACCTGAACTCTGAGCATCAATTCTTTCCATATGCACATATAAACATATGCACATATAATTATTGTATACAAATGCTATAATGAAAGTATGCATATGATTCTGCAGGAACCCAGTAGTGAGTGGACAACTCTGTCCTGAAGGGAGGCTTCATAGTGTAGTTTAGCTTTCAGCAGAATCTTAAACTTTGAGTAGAAATTTGGGAGGAGACTGAGAAAATTCTGAATTCAGAAAATGATAGCAAGTATCCAAACATGATGTGGCATAAAAAATGAAAGCTTGTTCTGGGGACACAGTATTATTCTCTCAGCTAGAACACAGGTTTATAGTTAGAGACTAGGGTAATATAATCTGTCATTCCAAGATTTGGGATTTATTAGTGTAATAAATAAAGGAAAACAACATTAAAATGTCTGAAATACTCAGTCATCATAATTTGCTTTTAGTTGGATGTAAACCACTTATTCAGATGTTTTCAGCTAATAGAAGGAACAAATAGAAGTGGGAATACTGTCTATTCCACAATATTCATTATCTCATTATTTCTTTAACATTACAATGTATTAAAATTAGCTGAACACGTCTCTACCCACATAAAACTATACTGTCTCCAAATTCTTGAGATTAGATGTAATCACATGGCTAAGTGTTGGCCAAAACAATGTTGCCAGGGTATTAAAAAAAAAACAAAACAAAATGTAGGGGCACCTGGCTGGCTCAGTTGGTTAAGCCACAGCCTTCAGCTCAGGACGTGATTCTGGAGTCCAGGGATGGAGTCCCACATCAGGTTCCTAGCTCTGCGGGGAGTCTGCATCTCCCTCTGACCTTCTCCCCTCTCACTCTCTCTCTCAAATAGATAAATAAAATCTTTTAAAAAAAGTGTCACTTCTGGACATGGTCTTAAAAGCAATGGCCATGTCTTACATTTGCCCATTTTATCCTTCTGCAGTATGAAGTGTGGATATGGGAGTGGATGGTGGAGCAAGCATCTTAGAATTCAAAATGGAAGCCACGTGTTTCAAGACTGTAAAATCAGGAGATAGAATTAGACTTTGGCCCACCTCATGGAACAGAGTTTTCATGCCAGCCCTGGACTAGGTAGCTGAGACTGTGACTGTGATGAAATAAAATTTCATCTTTTTAAAAGAAATTTTTTGGAAGAGGGGTGGTTGCAGCAACTTAGACTGCATCATAAGTAATACAAAAGGAACAATAAAAAAAAAATACAACAAAAGTAGCAGGCTGTTAAACTATACTTTCCTGTTGCTCCAGAACTGAACACCATGACCTAACTTTTGGGGATGACAATAAATACCCCTATACGGAGGAAGCTCTCTAACAATTGGAGTTAAATAGTTCCTTTATAGTTTACCAAGTTTAACTAAATTGGCACTACTACCACCATCTACCAGTGCTCCAGTGAATCTTCTGTAAGTCTGTAAGCAAAACTGAGAAGTGAAGGGAGTCAAATTTTGTCAATGTTGCTTGTGATAAGACTATTTCTGCCTTCTCCAACACACTCTTCACCTTGAAGCCAAAGAAGATGAAGAGTCCAAGAGAGTAACTTCTATTGGCTCAGGTAAGTCCACGATAAAAGTAAACATATTGTTTGCTGTTGGAATCTACATATAGGAGGAGAACTGGTCCATTTATGTTTAATCTGTCTGAGCTGGGACATAGGTCAACAAACCAGTTGACCTATTATAACAACAGACCAGTTGTTATAATATTCACATAAGGAGCATTTTAACCTAAAGACATGTTTGTGACTCATCGTAGATAGTCTTAACCATCTGATACCTACCAGATGACAAATTCATAAAGTAAATGCAATTTATGCATTTTAAAGTTGTTTTAAAAACCAAAAATCATTTGACTTTATCACTTTTCCATATTTTCAAATAAACTACAAATTAAAATGTTAAATGACTCAACTTTATACTGATAAGGTTCAAAGATCTGTGTAATGTTTTGGTTGGTACTTTATATAGAAATGGAGAATAATTGACGCCAAAATTATTAGAAAAAGCTTGGTAAGCAAGATCAATTTGAAATGCTATTTTAAGAAAATACACATGCTTACATCTTTTAAATATTAGAGTAAATAAGCAAGTATGTTTATTTTCTGGGCATCTTGAATTGTCTTTATGGCAGTGTCACTTTGAATAGAGAGATAAAAAATGTGCTACAATTTTGCCCACTTCAAAATAAATTGCCCTTGATTAATTTATTGGTTGGATTATATTTATAAGCTTAACCTTATCATCTTTTCAAAACAGTATAGCAATTTGCTGAGATTTTAAATAGTTCTGCAAAATTGATAGGTCATCAAAATGTAAGCATCTACCAGGAAGAGAAAACATTATTAACTGACATACATTTGGGAAAATAAAATGCGACAAAGAACAAATATGAGCAATTGAAAGACACACATTAAAACATAAAAATGTTTTACTTATTTTTGTAACACAAATGAACTATATTTTACTTTATATTAATTTCTTACATTTGAGGTTTGTTTAATAGTCATTTTGAGCAAATAAAAAGACTAGAATTTTCTTAATAGTTTCAATATCCAACTGTGCATTCCTTAAGACAACAAATATTATTTAACATAATGGTTAACCACTGGAACATTTCCATAGTTTCCTAGTTCGAGTAATGTAATGCAGGGGATAATATGTTTTAAAAAAAAAAGAAAGCAGCTGCTGAAATATCTCTTTCACAGTGATCTAATATATTCTGAAAAAACTTTTTTTAAAGATTTTATTTATTTATTTGACAGACAGAGATCACAAGTAGGCAGAGAGGCAGGTTGGGGGGGGAGCAGACTCCCTGCCAAGCAGGAACTGGGTCCCAGGACCCTGGGATCATGACCTGAGCTGAAGGCAGAGGCTTTAACCCACTGAGCCACCCAGGCGCCCCTGCGAATCTGATTTTGACACCTAGAAATCAATTCCTATTTAATGACATGAATTTCAAATTCCAGATTCACAATAAACACTGAAAATGAGTCAATAACTTTACTTAAGATCTTAAATAGGTAAAATAGGACACTGAATAATAGAAACAACTGAAATCACTGGATATTTAAATAATTACTGTAGTTAACCATTACAATATGGACATTAATTAATTGAAACTCACTACTATATTCATTTGCCTTATTGCTTCCTTACTAAAGGCATAAGTGCTGATGTTCCATAACTTGAAGAATTTATTTGCTTAAGAATGAAATTGATGGTTGTGACTGGTTTTCATTCATCAATTTCCATTTTCATTAAGTCTGAATTTCAGATAAGTTTGATTCAAGATCAGTAGCCTATGGCAATTTCACTGATAGGAAGGAAGATGAGAATAGAAAGATGAAAAATTGAACTGACAGTGCTCTGTGAGAAGTTGTGACATAAGTCAGTAGACCTGTAGTTGGCTGGATGTCATAAACAGCTCATCTAGGAGGTACACGATAAAAGAGAAGCAACATTGATTTATTAAATGATTATTTACCTTATACTTCATAATGTAACATTTAAATGCCTAAACTGTGACCTCACTTCAGAATATTTTTAGTGTAGACTTGTACTGAAGAGGAGACACTATTCCTAAACTATTACATCAGGAGTGAAAAGTTGCATCTCGAAAGGACAATAATTAGAATTCATAAGATGTCAGGATAACATAAATTTAGTTAGGAAAGTTGTGTGCATGTGTGTTTGTGTGTGTATAATCACTCAAAGAAGTTTTAAAGATAATGACATAGAGACAAGTAAATATAATCTAATCATTTATTTATTCATCTACTCAATCTTTAAAGAACACTCAGGGCATGAAACTACTTGTATTCTTGAACAGAACTGACATTGCCCTTTTCTCATTGAGATCGTAGTCCAATGAGAGTTACAGAAAATAAACAGTCAATTATGGCCAAGTAGAGAGGAGATGATGAGGTGTTAGAAGAGCCTGGTTACTACACACAATTGCAGTGGGAGACATTCCCTAAAGAAAGCGATTTCTAAACTGAGATTTGAATACAATAAACTTCAACTAGACAAAGAGGATCAAGTGTGTCAGGCAGAGAGGAAAAAATTGCAAAGCCAAAGGCATAGGTAAAAGAGAGCTTGACAAGTAGAAAAAAAAAAAATGAACCATGCCCTTCTTTCTAAAGGACAGGCGACAATAGTAAGAGGCTGGTGAATTAAAATTGAACCAGATCATGCAGACCTAAAAAGCTACATTTGTTACTTTTTTACTTTAATTAGGGAGCACATCCATCAAAATGTTAAAAGCTGAGACATGGGAATATTCTATTAAAATTATTTTGACTGAGTTTAGAAAAGGGATAGTAGGTGGTCTACTCTGATGTCAGGGAGATTGGTTGAAAGGCTGTGAAAATTTAAAAAAATGATAGTTATCTGACTTTGGAAGAAAATGAAGAAATTTAAATAATAAACAGGCATTAAAATAGACAAGACATGGTGACATGGTAGTGTATGAATTGAGAGACTATAGGGAGAGCATGGGGAGAATATAACCCAGGTTTCCCAGCTAAAACAACCATGGAGATTTTCCTACTGGTAATGAATTCTGCAGAAAAATGGACTGGGCTGGGGTGAGAAGGTGAATTGATTTTTGTTCATATTTTAAGAGGGTCTATTCCATGCAGTTCTTCCTGGGGCCTAATTGCTGGGTTTATTATCCAGGACTGTCAATTACTAGCTGTGGATTCTGGGTGTGTTTTGTTTGTAAAGGAAGGATATTGATAGGTTCAAATCACAGGGTTACCTGAATGTTGCAGGAAATAATAGAGTAAGGCATTTAGATTAGTGCAAGGTGCAGGTGCATAAGTACTCAACAAATTTTAGACACTGCATCATTTTTAGCTAAAATACACAAGAAGACAGTCTCAGGAGGAGAGTGGACACACATCTTAGGTGGACAGCCTTTGCCTTGGAGACACAGATTCAGGGACTATCAGAACATAGTTGTTATTTGATAGTATGAAAGAGCAGGGAAGACCATACAAAGTAATAATAAAGGGTGTGCCTGGAGTAACACTTTGGGAAGCACTAAATATGGAAGGGCAGGAGAAGAATGAAAATTTGCTGAAAGATTGGAAATTAGTAATTAGGAATTTAGGGGAAAATACAGAATAACAAGGTAAAATGAAGAAATCTATTAAGAAAGATATGTTTCAAAGGTAGAATCTTAGTTTTGCTGAATAAATAGGGTTTGGAAGGAAAAAAGTGTCAAGGTAGCCTTCATGACATTATGCAACCTAGGAAACGGTGATGTTCATTTCTAAGGTTTAATAGGAGATGAGGTTTGCAGTGAAGCATCAACAAAAGCTCCTAGGCAGTGAGTGTGCATACAGGAAAAGAGAGTTCTGAGGACTAAATCATTTTAGCATTTAAAAGTATAGACAAGAAATGCCATTTTTTAAAGATTTTATTTATTTATTAGAGAGAGAGAGAGCATAAGCAGGGGAAACAGCAAGCAGAGGGAGATGCAGGTTCCCTGCTGAGCAGGGATACTGATGCAGGACTCGATCCGAGGACTCTGGGATCATGACCTGAAACAAAGGCAGGTGCTTAACAGATTGAGCCACTCACGTGTCCCAAGAAATGCCACTAATTTTTTATATTGATTTTCTATCCTGCAACTTGACTGAAGTTATTAGTTCTACTAGATTTGTTGTTGTTGTTGAGGCTTTAGATTTTTCTACATATGTGATCCTGTCATCTGCAAACAGATAATTTCTTTTTTTTCCCCCAGTGTGGATACATTTGATTTCTCTTTCTTGTCTAATTGTTCTGGCTAAAACTTTCTGCTCTATATTGAATATAGATGCTAAGAATGGGCATCCTTGCCTTGAACTGGACCCTTGAGAAAAAGTTTTCAATTTTTCCTCATTGACTATAACATTAGCTATAGGTTTTACGTATACGGACTTTATTGCATTTAGTTAAGTTCTCTCTATACATACTTTGTTGGGACTTTTTATCATGAATGGATGTTGAGTTTTTCAAATGCTTTTTCTGCTTCTATTGAATTGATTATGTAGTTTTTATCTTTCATTTTTGTTAACGTGGTATATCACATTGATTTGCATGCCAAAATCAGTGGCATTTCCATGCACTAACAAAGAACTATTTGAAAAGGATGTTAAGGAAATCCCATTTACAATAGCAACAAAAAAGAACAGAATACTTATGAAAAACCTGAAACAAAGAGGTGATAGATTTGCACACTAAAAATTATAAAACTTTGAAGAAGGAAACTGAGGAAAACAAATCAATGGAAAAAAATCCCAAGTTCATGGAATGGAAGAATTAATATTGTTCAAATGCCCATTCTACTGATACAATGTGATCTACAGATTCAGTGCAATCTGGGTCAAAACCCCAAAGGCATTTATACAGAAATAGGAAAAAAAAATTCTAAAATTTGAATGAAACCACAAAAGACCCTGAAGAGCCAAACCAATCTTGAGAAAGAACAAAGCTGAAAGCCTCACACTTCCTGATTTCAAATTATGCTACAAAGCTATAGTAATTAAAACAGAAATATAGACAAATAGAACAGAACAGAGAGTACAGAAATAAAAATATTCACCGACAGCCAATTGATCTTTAACAAGAGTGCCAAACACACCCAATGGGGAAAGAATAGTCTTTTCAATTAATGATGTTGGGAAAATCGTATATCCACAAGCAAAATAATGAAATTGGACCCATATCTTAGAGCATACATAAAATTCTTAAAGACTTACATGTAAGACCTGAAAACATAGAGAAAAATTAGACATAAGGAAAAAGGCTTCTTGACATTGGTGTTCTCAAATTTTGTTGACACCAAATGCACAGGAAATAAAAACAAAATATTTTAAATAAGTGGGACTACAGCAAACTAAAGAGCTTCAACACAGAAAACAATCAACAGAAGTTAAAAGGTATGTATGTAATGGGAGACAATATTTGCAAATCATACATCTGATAAGGAATTAATATCCAAAATATATAAGAAACTCATACAGATCAGTAGCTGCCCCCCCGCCACCCCACCCAAAAAAAAATTAAAAATGGGCAAAGGAGCTGAATAGGTATTTCTCCAAAGGAAACAGAGATATGGCCAAAAGGTATATGAATAGATGCTCCACATTGATAATCATCTGAAAAATGCAAATCAAAATGACATTATTTCATGCCTCTTAGTATTTTCAAAATGTCAAAAGATAACAAATGTTGTTGAGGATGTAGAGAAAAGGGAATCCTTGTAAAAGTTTGATAGGAATATAAATTTGTACAGCTATCATGGAAAACACTATGGAGATTCCTCAAAAAATGAAAAATGGAACTATCATAGGATCCAGCAAGCCCTCTTCTCAGTATATTTCGAAAGAAGCAAACAGTAGAATGGTGGTTGCCAGGGGTTGCAAGGATATCATTCCCAGGTTTTACTGTACAACTTATTTTTATTGCTCCAATTTTTATCACCTTTTGAACTTTTCAGAAGTGAAAAGATGGCTGTTTTGTGTTTTTGCTCTTCTGAGAAACATTATTGACTGAGATGTTAGTCTTATGCTTCGTTACTTTTGAGTAGTCAGTCCTCCAATTTTCAGCTAAATTGATTTTAGTCTATCTCCTGGTATAACACGATACTGTCTCAATCACGCAGTTTTCTCAATTAAACATGCTGTGCCTCTCTGTCCTACTGTTTTGCACCTCACTTGTACACACTTAAAAGATAATTATTAATCAAAACACAATTATTTTCTTGCTTTTCATAACAAACAATAAATGAGGCTAATTGGCTGTGATTTTTCTCCAACTAGAGTGGGAGAAAATGGGTATGTACCAAAACTAAAATATAGTCCATACTTAGTGACCACAGCTGTTTCCTTTATAAAACAAAAGATATTAGTAATTTAGAGACTATAAATTTTCTTAATGTATCCTATTTCTGTAAGTTTATGATGAATGGCAATTATGATGTTTGAGAATAAACCCATGAAAATAGATTAGTAAGCACATTTTATTCTATATACTTATAACACATTATATCCATATACTATACAATTCATTGATGCAGTATAGTTTTATTCTATACCTATTACATTAGGACATTAGGACATTAATGTAGGATGATTCTATATATAAATTTTTAAATTATTCCACCAATGGAAATGGATTATTCTTCTAAATATTCTATGGATTATTCTTCTAAATATTCTATAAAATTTATTCTAGTATATATTTTTATTCATCATTAATCCATTGTTATTAACCTACTTGTTATACTAAAAAAAAAAGGTTAGTTCACTTCATAATCTCAAAATCCACAATTTGGCCACTTCCAATCTATCAGTCCCAAACTTAATTTCCAATAAATAGGAGCAACCTCCACCCTGTTTCATGCCAGAATCCCTTTTAGTCCCAGCTCTCAAAGCAAATCTATATCCAAATTTATTTGATCTTACCACGTGAACATTCCTTGAACCTATTCAATCTTCTCTAGGTCTACAATTAAGTCCAAGTTTCCATCTGTCTGCATAATCCCAATTGACTTTTTATCTGTTCTTGCCTTTTCCCAAACTGTTTGTTACAGTGTGATGAAAGCTGTCTTTTAAAAATGCAGATTTAATCATGCCATTTCCAACACTCAGCCTATAAGGATTCATATCTCTGCTGGCTTCCATGACCCTACATGGTTGGGTTTCCTACTTTCTGGGTTCTGTTAGCACTTTCAGTTCCTTCAATTTCCCAAGTTCCTCACTATTATAATGCATTTGCCCTCTGTTTAGAACACTGGTCATGCTTTACTCAGTCTTCCTCTCCCTTCTCAAACACACTACAAAATCATCTTCTCCCACTCTCCTTTTGTTATTTCACCAGCAGGCGTGACATAACTGCCTTCCGTAATCACTTATCACACAGGGTAAAAATATATGAAATCTTCGATTAATGTCATCTGTCATCATCCCTCCTGAACCTTAAGCTTCAGTAGGACATGGTCCATGTGTATATTGCAATCAATGGGAAGTTTTGTGACATATTAAAATATTGGCAAAAACCTTGGTCATATAGAAATATAATCAAACACCAATAAAAAGTGAATTGATCTTATTTTTGTTTAATTTGTGATCATCAGGTTATTATATGATTTCAAATGCATCTTATTATGCTGTTTCCAACACTACTTCCTTGAATTAAAAATTTCTTCAGGTTTGTTGCAAAGAAGCCCCATAAATTTCTTGAAAGAGAGTGTTTATTCCCTTAGGAGTATGAAATATGTATAATTCTGTCACTTAAAATTATTTATACATGTTTATTCAGCTACATTTCCAAAAACAGTGGCATTATTTTCATTACAGAATGAATAACTATTGTTACTTTAATAAAATTGTCTTAGAAATGAGAACATTAGATTTACTGACGTTTCAAGTGAAGTTTATCCTGCTTTCTCCTTTGTATTGGAAGAAAATATTCAAGCAAAACATATAACTGTTAGGTTTTTATGTAGATTTCTTTATTTCTCATAATATCAGTATAAAATTAATTGTGAATTTATTAGCTTGACTTTTCTTTATGAACAGATTGATTGCATATGTTATAAAAATAATCATTTCAATGTTAATAATTACTGAGATCAATTTACACACTTGGAAAACACATGTGTCAAAAGAAGATAAAAGAACCCTCATGAGCTCATGAGCCCATAATCTGGAAATATTACTTTTTTTTTTTTTTAATTAATCCTTATACCCAGTGTGGGGCTTGAACTCACAACCCTGAGATCAAGAGTTGCATGCTGTACTGACTGAGCCAGCCAGGTGCCCCTGGAAATACTTACTCTTAAAATTTAGTTTGATTACTTTCCAGATTTTTATTTATTTATTTTTAAATTTAATTTTATTTTCTCAGTGCTCCAAGATTCATTATTTATGCACCACACCCAGTGCTCCATGCAATACGTGTGCCCTCCTTAATACCCACCACCAGGCTCACCCATCCCCCACTCCCCTCCCCTTCAAAACCCTCAGTTTGTTTCTCAGAGTCTACAGTGTCTCATGGTTCATCTCTCCCTCGGATTTCCCCCAATTCACTTTTCCTTTCCTTCTCCTAATGTCCTCCATGCTATTCCTTATGCTCCACAAGTAAGTGAAACCATATGATAATTGACTCTCTGTGCTTGACTTATTTCACTCAGTATAATCTCCTCCAGTCCTGTCCATGTTGATACAAAAGTTGGGTATTCATCCTTTCTGATGGAGGCATAATATATGGACCATATCTTCTTTATCTATTTGTCTGTTAAAGGGCATCTTGGCTCTTTCCACAGTTTGGCAATTGTGGCCATTGCTGCTATGAACATTGGGGCATAGATGGCCCTTCTTTTCACTACATCTGTATCTTTGGGGGCAAATACCCAGTAGTGCAATTGCAGGGTCATAGGTAGCTCTATTTTTAATTTTTTGAGGAACCTCCACAGTGTTTTCCAAAGTAGCTGCACCAACTTGCATTCTCACCAACAGTGTAAGAGGGTTCCCCTTTCTCTGCATCCTCTCCAACACTTGTTGTTTCCTGTCCTGTTAATTTTGGCTATTCTAACTGGTGTAAGGTAGTATCTCAATGTGGTTTTGACTTGAATTTCCCTGATGGCTAATGATGATGAACATTTTTTCATGTGTCTGTTGGCCATTTATAGGTCTTCTTTGGAGAAGTGTCTGTTCATGTCTTCTGCCCATTTTTTGACATGATTATCTGTTTTTTGAGTGTTGAGTTTGGGGAGTTCTTTGTAGATCTTGGATATCAGCCCTTTGTGTGTAGTGTTGTTTGTGAATATCTTCTCCCATTCCATGGGTTGCCTCTTTGTTTTGTTGACTGTTTCCTTTGCTATATGAAAGCTTTTGATCCTGATGAAGTTCCAAAAGTTCATTTTCGCTTTTGTTTCCTTTGCCTTTGGAGATATATCTTGAAAGAAGTTGATGTGGCCAATGTCAAAGAGGTTACTGCCTATGTTCTCCTCTAGGATTTTGATAGATTCCTGCCTCATGTTGAGGTCTTTTATTCATTTCAAGTTTATCTTTGTGTATGTAAGAGAATGGTCAAGTTTCATTCTTCAATACATAGCTGTCCAATTTTCCCAGCACCATTTATTGAAGAGACTGTTTTTTTTTCCACTGGATATTTTTTCCTGCTTGGTCGAAGATTACTTGACCATAGAATTCAGGGTCTATATCTGGGCTCTCTACTCTGTTCCACTGGTCTATGTGTCTGTTTTTGTACCAGTACCATGCTGTCTTGGTGACCACAGATTTGTAGTAAAGCTTGAAATCAAGTAACGTGATACCCCTGGCTTGGTTTTTCTTTTTCAATTTTTCCTTAGTGATTCGGGGTCTTTTCTGGTTCCATATAAATTTTAGGATTGCTTATTCCAGCAGTGGAATTTTGATCGGGATGGCATTTAAAGTATAGATTGCTCTGGGCAGTATAGACATTTTAACAATGTTTATTCTTCCAATCCATTAGCATGGAATGCTCTTCTATTTTTTTGTGTCTTCTCCAATTTCTTTCATGAGTGTTCTGTAGTTCCTCGAGTACAGATCCTTTACCTCTTTGGCTAGGTTTATTCCAAGGTATCTTATGGTTCTTGGTACTATAGTAAATGGAATCAATTCTCTAATTTCCCTTTCTATTTTTTCATTGTTAGTATGTAAGAAAGCAACTGATTTCTGTGCATTGATTTTTTTATCCTGCCACATTACTGAATTGCTGTATAAGTTCTAGTAGTTTGGGGGTGGAGTATTTGGGTTTTCCATATAAAGTATCATGTCATCCATCTGCAAAGAGAGAGAGTTTGACTTCTTCTTTGCCGATTTGAATATGTTTTTAAAAAAACTTTTTAAAACTTTTATTATTTTGCGATCTAATCACAATAGTGCACATGTAAGACACTTTTAATACTTAAAATTACAAAGTGAATTATAAAATATTTTCACATGCCATTTTATAGATTCAAATTCTGTGTGCTATAATATTGCACAGCCCTTATATGTTACTTAGGAAGAGATATGATGAATATGCTGCATTTGTAATGTATTTCACTGGCAAATGAATCTTTAAAAAATTTCTAAAGTTTTATTATTTTAGATGTTGACATGGTGAATATATCTGTGTGTGCATTTTGACCATGTATCTATTTTCAGATATTTCAAAATTTATCCATTCATTTTAGTTATAATAGTTAATTTAATTAATATGTTGAATCTCACAGAAAATTATGAATTTATTATAATCATAATTTAGTATTATCAAGGTAAGCTTTTTAAAAACTTAAATTCAATTAATTAACACAGAATGTATTATTTGTTTCAGGGGCACAGGTCTATGATTCATCAGTCTTATATAATACCCAGTGCTCATTACAACACATACCCTCTCCAATGCCGTTACCCAGTTACCCCATCCCTCCACTGTCCTCCCCTCCAGCAACCCTCAGTCTGTTTCCTATGATTAAGAGTCTCTTATGATTTGTCTCCCTCTCTGGTTTTTTCTTCTTTCATTTTTCTCTTCTCTTCCCCTATGACCCTTTGTCTTGTTTCTTAAAGGTAAGCTTTTAAGGTGATGACTGGTTGAATAAAAGCTATATTTCTTTTTTTTATATTTATGGATTTCTATTTTAACTCCCGTATAGTTAACATACAGTGTTATATTTGTTTCAGATGTAAAACCTAGTGATTCAACAATTCTAAACATTACTCAGTGCTCATCATAAGTGTACTCCTTAATCCTCATCATCTATTTTACCCCTGCCCCCCATCTCCCACTCCCACTCTGATAATGACTGGTTTGTTCTCTATAGTTAAGTGTTTATTTCTTGGTTTCTCTCTCTCTCTTCTTCTTCTTTTTTCCTTTGTTCCATTATTTTGTTTCTTAAATACCACATAGGAGTGAAATCACATGGTATTTGCTTTTCTCTGACTTATTTCGCTTAGCATTATAGCTCCACCCATGTCATTGCAAATGGTAAGATTTCATTCCTTTTATGGCTGAATAATATTCCATTGTGTATATATTCCACATCTTCCTTATCCATTTACCTCTTGATGGATGCCTGGGTTGCTTCCATAATTTGGTTCCTATAATCAATACTATAATAAACACAAGGATACATGTATTACTCTGAATTAGTGTTTTTGCATTTTGAGGGTAAATACCCAGTAGTGTGATTACTGGATCATAGGATAGTTCTATTTTTAACTTTCTGGGGAACCTCCATATTACTTTTTACAGTGGCTGCACCAGTTTGCACTCCAACAGTACATGAGGGTTCCTTTTTCTCCACATCCTCACCAACACTTGTTGTTTCTTATGTTTTTGATTTTAGTCATTCTGACTGTGTGAGGTGATTTCTCATTGTAGTTTTGCTTTGCATTTCCCTGATGAAGAGTGATGCTGAGCATCTTTCCATGCATCTGTTGGCAATCCATATGTTTTCTACAAGCTATATTTTAATTTACCCTATTTATTTATCATGTTTAAAATCCAATATCATTTTTTACTTTCTTAAGACATATTATTTATGGACTTTTTTTCCTTATGATATCTTATATAAGGTCAATGATCTTAACAGATGCAAAATAAAGTTCTTGGAGATGAATTATTTGTAACATCAAAAGAAATCATTATATCACTTTTGATAATACACAATTTGGTAAAAATGAATCAATGGCCATAATGGACAAGCAAAATTTAGATTATTCAGTTCTAGTTCTAATTTCCTGTGTATTAACTGTAGTCTATGATTTGGGAACTTACAAGAGTATGTGATTTTTATTTTATCTGTCTTCTGAATGCACTTGGATTGTACACTATTTGAACATTACTCCTATATCAATGTGATACTGAGAATTATTTCAAATAAGTCTTTGCTAACATAATTAATGATAGTTAATTTTATGTGCCAGTTGAAGGGATGCCCAGATATTTGGTCAAAGATTATTCTTAATGTGTCATCTCTGAGAGTGTTTTTAGAAGAGATTAACATTTAGATTGGTAGACTGAGTAAAGTAAATCACCCTCCTTTATAATGGCGGGCTTCACCAAATCAGTTCAAGGCTTGAATAGTACAAAAAGGCTGACCCTTCCTTGAATAAGAGATAATTCTTCTTGCTGGACTGTCTTTGAACTGAAACGTTGCCCTTTTCATTACTCTGCTTTTGGACTCAAATTGGAACACTAGTTCTTCTTGAGTCTGGAGCCTGACAACATTCAGATTAGAACTAAATCCTCAGCATTCCTCTGTCTCCAGCTTACTGGCTCACCCTGCCCTGATCTTGGGACATGCCTACCTCCAAAATCATGTGAAACAATTCATTTTCTCTGGAGAACCTTGACATATAAATATGAGAACCACCCTAAAGAATCAGCACAAGTCTTTTAGAAATGTTTATTTAGATATATAGGTTTGGGTTTTGTTTAACTTACAAAGCAAAATACAAATCATTGAAATTTAATGACTTAAACTATATCCATACCTTAAAAAAAAAAAAAAAAGGTCTAATAAGGAGAGTGTAACAGTGTGGGGCTTACTCATCTTAGAGTGAATAAAACTTAGAAATATTCACTTCTAAGAAAAATTAAATCCACACGATCAGAAATCCATATGTGTGCATGTAGACTATTCTTATTATTTTTCACAATCATGTATTTATTCATGTCAAAAACTTTGTGTTGAATTGTGTATTAGTTTCTGTTGAGTAGTGAATGATTACACACATACACACACAAAGTCAGAGATATATATTAAGTGTTTATTTCTTGTTCATGGGTCTCTCTGTCTGGGCAGTTCTACCACCTGTCTGCTCCATGTGTGGCTACCAGAAACATGTTCTTTTAGAGGGCCTAATACGAAGTCCCAAGGATAATATATATGGTTTCTCCCTTTAGCTTAGTCTGAGGCCTAAAATTAAAATCACATGCTGCCTTGGCATCTGCTAATATGGGGAGGGCCTCAAATGTCAAAACCGTGTTTCCCACTCCATCTGCAACCACAGATAAGGTCACTTAGCCAAACAAACTTCCTTTTCTCAGAGACCAGCTATAGCATCTGCTCATCCCTTTGTAGCAGGTATCGATCGGTTCCCTATCAGTTCACCCAATTATACAAATAAGCCAGTCACATTCTCCCAAGGACCCGGGCACACTTCTCTCTCTTGATACTACAAAGCCTACTTCCCACAACCCTGGCTGTTCACTCCATTCCCCTGTGCAACCACCATGTGGTCCTATATGGCATGAAGTATGTTCTTCCCCCAGACTGAATATATGTGACTAATAAACTGCCATCAATTCCATCTGTTCAGGCTTGAGTGTCATGTATTTGGTCATCTCTATAACCCTATGGCAGGAATCCATCCCTTAGCAGTGGAGTGAATATGAGGAGATTAAAATATATCACATATAGGTTTATAAAAGCACGAAGTTAAATGTTACATATTATGTATTTAGGTATTTTCCAGATTTTTCCCTGACAGTGAGTTCAATACAAGCAGACATAAAAAAGATTAACACATGAATCAAGTAACACAGAGAAATACATCTACAGATTTACAGTGTCAGTTACTGCCTTTAAAAAATAATGTAATACCTCGATATTGCTTCTTACCATACTTCCCCCTTAAATTATACCATCTTCCCTAGTTCTCTTCTCACAGTAACGAGTGTATACTTTTTCCTATGATAAAGCTGTAAGAACTAATGATATACTATTTGTTGGATAATTTAATTTAAATTAAAAAAAAAAAGAGTGGGCACCTGAGTGGTTTAGTGGGTTATGTGTCTGCCCAGGGCTCAGAGCATGGTCCCAGGGTCCTGGGATTAAGCTCTGTATCGGGCTCCCTCCTCAGTGTGCAGTCTGCTTCTCCCTCTCCCTCTGCTTGCCTCTCTGCTGGCTTGTGCTTTCTCGCTCTCACTCTGTCAAAAAAATAAATAAAATGTTAAATAAAAAAATAGAAAAAGGTTAAATAAAAAACAAATAATAAATAAATGTTAAATAAAAAAAGAAAAAGAAACAAAAATAATAAATTAAATTAAAGTTATGGTATTCTAAATGTATGCTGAAAATAGGCTTCAAGCATCTAAGAATTAGGCCTTTACTAACAACCATAGTCTTGGAAAGAATGAAAATCAGTTGCTATCTGGAAAACAGTCTTGTTTTACTGTGTTACTTGAGTTGTAAACTGGACAGTTTGACCAGACAGTTTATGACCAAACCATTTGAGGCTCTGTTTTATGTATTTTTCTTTAGCTTGTAACTTAAATAGTACTTACTGTGTTATAAGGCATCTAGACATGTTATAAATAGTAGCATACATAAATGAGTTATCATTTCTCTATAATATATCAAGTGTTATTTTGTCTATTATCAACATTTATAAACAAGTGAGGAGACAATTGGTCTTTTGTTTGTTATGCTTGTACAGATTTTACTGTTGAAAAGCTGATATTGTATAAACCTATTTACTATATAGATTAATCTTATACATGTCAAAATTATTTTACAAAAATGTGTATGTATTGAGCTCTTTTGACATCCAGACTTCTGTATCAGTATCATTATCTAACTGTCTACTAGTGATACCACTTTGGTCCATAGCACCATAATCTCTATCCTGTATTATTTCAGTAACTTCCTAAGTGATCTTATAGCTCTTCAATGTTCCCCAGAGACTATTCTTCATCTTCTGCTATGTTCATTTTCTTTTGAAATGCAAATCATATTATGGCACTCCTCTGCCCCAAATTCTCCACGAGCTTCCAATATCACAGAGAAAGCCAACATGCTTATGTATGTGGTTTCCAAAGCTGAGTACATTGGAGTCATCTAGGTTACTTTTTAAATTGTCTTTTGCTGGACCTTAGCCCAGATCAACTGAATCAGAATTTCTAAAGTTGGTGACAGGCAAGAGTATTTCTTAAAAGTCCCCCAGTGATCTAAATGGACATCCAGGTTAAGAACCACTGACAATTGCGATCTAGCTCCTCCTTTTTTCTGACTTTACCTACCACATTCTTTCTTACCTATTCCACCGAAGACATTATGGCTTTTTGACTAGTTCTCAAACTACTACTGCTGTAAGACCCACACACAAAACACTTTCCTGCCCTGAGATTTATACTTTAAATGGTTCTAGTCTGATCTCCCTCTGGTTGCACTGTTCTCCCTAAATGGCAATCGGCTGCGACAGAGAATGTGCCAACACACATATCCATTTTAGATCATACTGTGGACTCCTGGTATCCTACAATCACCCACCAAAAAGCATCTAATCCCAGTCCCACGTCCTTCACAGCCCTCTTCTCTGGATCATCTTCACCAGGGTAGTCCACGCCACAGGTGTAATCACTCAAAACAACTCTCTGGATGACTATTTTGTCCAGATCCACTGACAGTTGATGGCCTGTGGCAATGAGGCTGTGCATTTCCATTGCTATTCTATCTGGAAAGCAACAAAGATGCAGGAGGAAAAGTGATTGGGCCATATATTCATCACCACCACGGCCATGTCAGTAGTCATAAATCTCTGAGATTTATGTTTATCCACCAAAGTGTGCTGAGAGAGCAAAGGTGAGGCTTGGACTCACCCAAACCCACAGTGGAAGATCAGCCCCTCTAGCTTGCTTGCTTGCTTGCTTTCTTTCTTTCTTTCTTTTTTTTTAAAGATTTTATTTATTTGACAGACAGAGATCACAAGTAGGCAGAGAGGCAGGCAGAGAGTGAGAGAGGAGGAAGCAGGCTCCCTGCTGGGCAGAGAGCCCGATGTGGGGCTTGATCCCAGGACCCTGGGATCATGACCTGAGCTGAAGGCAGAGGCTATCACCCACTGAGCCACCCAGGAGCCCCAGTCCCTCTAGCTTTCACAGGCTCTGTGTTGCCAGCGTTCCACCATATTCAGTATTGACACCTTAAGTTGATCAGGGAGTAATGAAAATGCAATCAGTGTTGTGCTCCTTGCTTGAAGCACTCAACCCCTGAGACAGGGACTTTG
The DNA here is from genome assembly GCF_963455335.1 of Martes martes. Classification (NCBI taxonomy): domain Eukaryota; kingdom Metazoa; phylum Chordata; class Mammalia; order Carnivora; family Mustelidae; genus Martes; species Martes martes. The sequence continues at coordinate 27,972,670 of NC_137891.1, read as the reverse complement.
GATATGAAGTATGATGTATCAGCCATCCTCAGTTCCTTCAAGTGTTAGCAAAGTTCTGAAACTGAATGATCAGAGCATAATCCTGAGCACGATTTTTCTTAGGGTCCCATGAAGACATGCAGAAGCACTGGAGGTTTCTGTACTTTTGAAATTGAATTCTCGCAGCCATGTCACGGGGTGGGGGGGGTCTCTACTTCATCTGGAAATAGCTCTTCCAGTCTTTCTTATTTGGATTTCTCCAACATCGTTTTCTTCAGCATTTTCATCCATTTTCTCACCATACAAATAATCACACGTGGACTCTGCTATAGTCAGTTTTACATTCCTCACCCATTCCTCTTTACTACCCTCATCCCAAGATTCCTCTTCAATAGAATCCTCACGTTCCTACCATCATATTCACCTTCCCCACCAGTTTCACCATTCTCATCCCAAATCAATTCAATTTGGTAATTCGCTACACTTTTGGGAACCTTCTTTACCACCTTGGAACTTCCGTTCAAGAAGTGATTTTACCTTGTTCAGCTCCTCTTCAAGTGGGCCAGGTTTGGTCTTCTTCCTTCAGATCTGGGATAACTTTTATTTACAAAGACGCTTGCTTGTCTATCAGGGTCTGCCTTTGCTAGGACCTTAAGGTCTTCCTCCATACCAGCTACAGCATCCACTGCACAAATAGTGATTGCCAAGATGGTCCTTTTGGGATTTGACCACTCTAGGATTTAAAAGGAAAGGGTCTTTAGGAGCATTTATCTGTTTCATCTGGAAATCACCTTGTCCAATGATATACAGCAAACTATTCACATTCAGAACCGGCTCATGAACAGAGCCTGAAATTTTCAAGGTGCCCACCAAGTTCTTCTCCTCACTAGGCACAAAGTCAGCAACATGGGTAGTCAGGTAGGCCTGTCAAACTGGAAAGGCAAGATGTCATTGCTTTTGGTTAGCCAGCTGCCTGAGTAGCATCTTTCCCTCACGTTGAGTGTCTACAGGAGAAGTTTGTCATCAGGAAAGCACTTCTCTACTGCTTTACTTAGCTTCTTTCTAGCATCTCTGTTTCTTCAGTGGGAGGCCAGAAACTCCTTAGACAACTAGTGTATAGGTGGGAAGAGCAAAGAGGCAGGAGAGGCAGTGATCCCCAGCCTTCTAGAGGATCAAGGAGAAAAAGGATGGTATCTGCCACTTTTGCCATGTCTAACATAGTGTGCAGATCCCCTGGCCTTGTAGTGGTGAAAAACCACCAATGTTTTAAGTGTGTGTGGGGAGTGCCCAACAACATAAAGCTAGTGGAGCTTCCCCATTCTTTCAAATGTACTGCTCCAGTGTCCTTATCCTGAAGCAGCAAAAGTCCTCTGGCAGGGAAATCCTGTTGTGTAGGGGCACCACCAGTACCCAATAAGGAGGGCCATCCTTGCTGCCCAGATGTCTCTTCCCTGCCAGAACCACCTCCTTCTTCTGGTTTCAGAGCTTGCTGGCATGATGCCTCTGGTTTACTCTGTTGAGCTCTTTTCTCATCTTCTTGCTTAGGATTTTCAGTGTTAGACAGCCTTTGCCATCCTCCTGCACAGATCCCAGATTCCAATGCTGCTTGGATTTGAGTTTTATTCTGCTGCTTAAATGGGTCAGAACAGTGGGCTACAATGCCGCCACTTGGGTGTACCCAGTCAGCCTGTGTCAGGCTGTTTTAATCAGAGATTCCAAGCCAGTAAAGATCCTTATGGGTTTATGGGTACCAATGAAGTCTATGTAAGTCTGTATCCCATGCATCTGGTGCTGTCTCTGAAGTCTCACAGTGTGCACAGTTTGGAAAGAAAATGGGCATGACATGAAGTGAGGAAAGAGTAATGGCAAACTGGAATATGCAAAAGTGAACTGGAACCTTGAGGTAAAACTCCCAAGGTTGATGATTTAGACAACCAGCAAAAAATGCTGATGCACTTGACCATGAAACTTTACAAAGACCACTCCCAGGATTTGGAGAAGCTGAAAGAAGACCTGGCAGGAAGTAAGGTATCTCTGCAGCTTATTCTACCCCAGGTCCACAAGGCATGTCAACACAATTTTGACATAACGTGTATGTAACAAGAGCACCTAACCTTACTTGTTAAGCATTAACAGGCTGTTGTTTCACTGTGCCTTCTGAATCTTCTGCAAATTTCTCTAGGTTAGGTCAATGTTAGCCCAGAATTAAGGAGAGACAGAAATTTGGAAGGGAGACAGTTCTAACTAAGCTGAATCAACATAATTTAAAGCCCCCATAATCCATTCCTTGTCATCTTGACCAATATATACACTATTTTAAACTGCACAAAACTTCCAAATAAAGGTAATGGCAAAGTGATGCTTCATCTTTAATGATGCAATTATCCCTCATAACAATAAAAAACATGCTAATCTTTTCCCACAGAGGATACAAATCATTTTAACTATTTTGGTGTAAAATATATTCCTCTCCTTGCTGAACCACATTCCCCTCAATTTCTTATAACTCAAATTTTGAGATATGAGGTCAGCTTCCATTAACACTTCTTGTGTTTAATAGGAAGGGGGTGAGAGAGGGAAAGAAATAAATATTTTATACATAACCAAATATGCTAATATTGATATAAGAAGTACAAATAACTATTGTAGTCCTTGTTTCTGCAACTATTCATGTGGCCATAGCCAGTATTTATAATTATCTTCTTTTCCTGTTCATTCAGTTACCATGTTAGCTGGTTGTGTCTTCCTGTCTGATGAGGATGATCAAAACTTCATTCCTGAAGGTTATAGGGCATTAGCTGTCCTACTGACTTTGGGTTGTTTTAGTTGCAAATTAATTTTAAGTACAGGATATAGGAGTACCAAAAGGCACTCCAGGGTATCACCTACATTCCAAACAAAGTCTTCCTTATACCACTGTAAAGTAGCAACCTAATTTCCTAAGAGTCCAGTAACCCTTAACCTAAACATCTCACCTGGTAGAGTAAAATTCTTTAATTTTTGATTCACTGTCATTAGGAACCTAAAATGGCCAGGTGGCAAATTCAAATTGCAATGTATTGGAACCCTTGTTGAGTCCTGTGTGAAAGCATTCTCCCATGGGAACTAATAACTGCGTTGTAGAACCCAAAGTTCTGCGCACTTAAGGACAGAAAGTAAAAATTTTACTAGTGTATCACAAGGAAAAATAGGAATGACTCTCATTTCCAACCTTGGTAAAAGAGCTGGATGAGTAAGTCCAAATGATGGATCTGTTGCCTATTAAATCCAAAATTCTCAATAAATGTCATGGTTCTCTCTTATTTACTGGAGGAGCCAGATGCAGCAACTTACCTTTATGAGATACCCCAGACTACTAATACTAGAAAGCAAGACCAAACAAGCACCACGTCTTTTATTTGTTTGTTTATTTATTTTTATTTGTGGTTAAGATTCATTATAGTGATGCAGTCAGGATGCAGAGCTAGACCATAAAGGAAAAACACACGTGGAATCTGGATGAATCCCTGTGTGGGCTTTCTTATTCTCTTTTCTGTCTGTGAGGGGTCACACAGAGTGTACTCTTCTCCCATCAACATAACTATAACAACATATGAAATGATGTCTACTATAAACACCCATTAGAGATTCAGGGCCCAAGACTTTTACTGGGAACAACCACATAAGCACACTCTTTGTGCTGCATACCAAAATTCCAGACTCCCCGAAGGAAAGCAGGTATTTACAATTAAGGCACATTGCTTGTACAAATGGTCTAGGCACTAAGAGCCACCCTAATCAATTAATTGTTGCCTGGAAATACTCCAAAAACCAGTTACCAGATGCCAGCCCAGGACTAACCTTCTAAGCAGGCTTTTTCTAAGAATAGCCGTCTCAGGTTGACTACATTAACTCTTCTCTGCACAATACTTATCTGCTGTGTTACAACCAATGTTGATAAATATTCCCAGGCCAGATAATCTTTCAGGACAGGATTCTTCTGCCACTTCTCTGATATTTGTGGGTAAGCACCATGTCTTTTCAGTTCTTGACACCAAACTCTTTCTTAAGGCAGTTAAGCAATAACTCATCTGGATTTGTACATTTTAAGTGCATCCACAATAACTTAAAGAGTAACTCATGCTCATAAAAATATGATAAAACTATGAAATATTCTGAAATTCTGAAAAATGGTCATAAAATATTTCTACGTGAATGGAGCATAATGAGGAAAAGGGGAGAGTGGTGCTGGATGAGGTGAGAAAAATAAACTGGACCCAGAATATGTAGGACTATATAGAGTAAGATACATAATCAACATTTATTACATAAATCTGATATGTTAATTGTTTTAAGCGTGAGTTATGCATAATGTAGTTCACATTTTAGAAACTCTCTCTTCTGTGACTGGAACAGGCCCTCCAAAAATGGTGGAATATAGAGATAGACTAGTCAGGAGGACATCATAATAGCTAAGATAAGACATAATGATACTTTTAACAGGATTTTATTCTTTGAGAAGGAAAGAAATGGCTGCGGGATATGTTGGAAGTAGAACAAAAAAATAGGGTGTGTTATACATATGGAATTTAGAGGTATATGAGTGGAAAACAAATCAAGAATCTCTCCTTGGTTTTGATCCCGAGCAACTCTGTGAAATATTTGGCCATTTTCTGTGATGAAAAACCTGGGTTAGATATAGTTTTGACAAGGAGTTAAAGACGTGGGAAGTCATGAGTTATGTTTGGAAATGTTAAATACAAGATTACTGTACACCATCCAAGTGAAGTTATTGATTAGTTTAAACCATATAAAATTGTCTCTCTCTCTCTCTCTTTTTTTTTTTTTTTTGGTAAGCTAAAAACGATCTAATGTCATCAATTTCATGTGGTTCTACCACCTAATAGTATATACTTGTATATATGAGTCTGGAGCTCAAGGAAAAGCTCAGATTTAGAGAGAAATTTGGGAAGAATTGGCATATTGATGTTATTTGAAGCCATGAAACTATATGAAATCATATAGGGACAAAGTATAAATAAAAAATGGGCCCATAGGTAAGCTAGGAGTGCAAGAATATTCATAGATGAAGAATAGATGGGAAATACAAGAAGCCTCAGGAAAAGCAATTGGAATGAATTTTTTTTTTCCTTGAACAAAATAAAAAAACAGTTTTGGGGGGGTCTGATCTTTTGGCATTGCTGTTTTCCAATTCCTGTCACATTAGTAAGATAAATACAATTTTCTGAGCCACTGTGAGTCTGAAAATTTGGCTCTTGATCCAAAAAGAACCATAGTAAGTCTTTTCAAATTTTTACAGCCATAGTATTTAGCTACCTGCACTATTTCAATGTTTTATATGCTGCTTCAACTTCTACCAACTATTCCATAAAGTATTGACAGTTTAGGGTAGACTAAAAAAAACCCACAATCATAATATCTTCCTATATTATTTTTAAAAATAAATTTGACAGAGAATTTCCAAACCCATATTTACCTCATAAATGGTGCAATGAAACTAAACACTTCAACCTTCTCTTTTCTTCACTTTATTGTTGACTTTTTCATGTTTATATTTGGAAGCTTCATCTAGGGCAAATGTATACTTGTTATCTAAATTTAGAGAGCATCTCTCAAATTCCTTACAGTTTGTTGCAAAAACAGAAATATAACAGGTGAATGGAAATCATTTGGGATGATATAAAATTGACCTAGAATGAATTTGGATAACCAGACTGAAAAGATGAACAATAACAAGGTAACTGGCCAGCAGACAACAGGCTACTGAAATAAACTGATGGGACGCCACTCTGGGCATTTCACACTGGAAACTCAATTCTGCCATCTCTCACAAATGCCACCATTGAAACCTTGACTCTGTCAACTTGAATAACCTCTAACCTCTCTTTAAATTTGTGAGTCTCAATAGTCAATGCCTAAATAAGGAAGACCTGATTCAACAACCCAAGCTCCTATGTCTAAGGCTTATTAGAGTGTGGGCATAGAATGGAGCCTTGCCTCCCACCAGATACACCATGAAACTAGGGATTACTTCTAAATATAAGAGGTATTTAAATTATAGCTAATCAACAAGTGGCAGTTATCTACTATAATGAACTTTTTTCCTCCACCATCTGCATCTATTCCTCTATTTATACTTATAAAACAACTGATTCCATGTGACATAATACATTTCTTACACGACTGAAGCAAATTCCACTTCCAAAGGAAGATGACCTAAAACTTGATTAATTTTTGCATCCAGTTCTATGTACAGACTCTTCAGGAAATCCTTGTTCTGCTATGGAAGGAAGTTTGTTACAATATAGAAATAAATACAAAAACTAACAAGGAACTAAAAATGAATAAAGGTTATAGTCCTTGGTGTTTAAAACTAAACACGAGACTACAGTACATATTTACAAATTGCCTCCTCAATCACCCATTTCAGATTCTTCTGGCGTTGAGGCAGCACCTCAACTTTGTCACGTTTAGTACCCACTGGTATGGTCTATATTTTTATTAAGGAGCATCTGTGATTTTGATCGTCCTGCCTGTATAAATTACAGTAACATTCGGTACTCTAGTTGTACAAGTGAGTACTTTAGAGGATTATCTGAGTTTTATTCATATTCCTTATTCCATTATATAATACTTATTCCTCTGATAATGAACATTAATCATACCAGTCGCCAGTCAACATAAATACCCCGTTTGTCTTTTGACCTTATTGTATGAGAAGCTGCATTGGTTATGAGGAAATCTTAGCTTCTAAACCAAAGCAATAACAATCAATGCAATTCAATGTGTATTTTTGAAGCATTCTTTGGAATGCAAACTTCTAAATCAGTCGAACCCAGAATCATGGGAGTAAGTACACATTTTTTCTGTAAGTATATATTTATGCGTAATTCAACTTCTATTCTTTGTTTCCTATTGTATTCTATTTATGGGAGCAAATTTTAAAATATTTTTTAGTTAAAAGGTTTTTCTAGATGAGCAGGAATATATAACAGTAATACAGTGTTTCTTTCCTTCTTTTAAAATGAAGAATTGACATACAATATTGTATTCTTTCCAGGCATACAACATAGTGACTTGATATTTATATACATTATGAAATAGTTACCACAATAAGTCTAGTTACCATCTGTCACATACAGAGTTACAATATTATTGATTATATTCCTTATGCTGTACATTATATCCCAGTGTGTTATTTTATAACTGAAAGATTGTACCTCTGAATTTCATTCTCTTGTTTCATCTACCCCTATCCCCAGGAACCATCAGTTTGTTCTGTGTATCTGTGAATATGTTTCTGTTTTGTTTTGTTTGTTCATTTCTTTAATATTGTAGATTTCACATATATGTAAAAACATATGGTATTTGTCTTTGTCAGCTATGTTTCACCTAGCATAATAACCTCTAGGTCCATCCATGTAGTCCCAAATGGCAAGATCTCATTATTTTTATGGCTGAGTAATATAGCATTGTGTGTGTGTGTGTGTGTGTGTGTGTGTGTACATACACACATCTGTGTGCATATATATGTATATATATATACATTTTCTTTATCTATTCATCTTTCAATGAACATTTATTTAGACTGCTTCTATATCCCAGTGATTGTAAACAATGTTGCAATGAACACAGGAGTACATATGTCTTTTTAAAATAGCATTTTCATTTTTTCAGATAAATACATAGAAATGGAAATGCTGGAAGGTATGGATTTTCTACTTTTTAATTTTTTTTTACAAACCTCCATACTGTTTTCCGTGGTGGCTGTTCCAATCTACATTCCCACCAACAGTGCATGAGAGTTCCCTATTCTCCTCATCCTTTCCAACACTTGGTATTTCCAATCTTTTTGATCCTACTAGGTATGCGATGGCATCATTTGGGTTTTGATTTGTATTTCCCTGATGGTTAATTAAGTTGAACATCTTTTCTTGTGTCTGTTGGACATCTGTATATTTTCTTAGGGAAAATGTCTGTTAATGTCCTCTGCCCATTTTTTAATTAAATTGCTTGGTTATTTGATACTGAATTCTGAGTTTTTTATATATTTTAGATGTTAACTCCTTATCAGATATATCATTTGTGAATGTCTTCTTCAATTCAGTAGATTGCTTTTTCATTTTGTGATGGTTTCCTTGCTGTGAAAATGTTTTTTAGTTTGAAGTAGTCCCATCTGTTTATTTCTGCTTTTGTTGTGGAGACAAATTCAAAAAATTTATTGCTTAGGCCTATGTCAAAGAGTTTACTGCCTAGTTTGCCTCCAGGAGTTTTATGGTTTCAGGTCTTACATTCAAGTCTTTAATCCATCTGGGGTTTATTTTTGTAGATGGTTTAAGGAAGTAGGCCAGTTTCATTCTTTTGTATGTATCAGTCAAGTTTTTCCAATATCCTTTATTGAAGAGACTTTTTGTCATTGTACATTCTTGCTCTTTTGTTATAGATTTGTTGGCCACATAAATATGGGTTTATTTTTGGGTTCTCTATTCTGTTCCATTAATCTATGTGTCTGTTTTTGTGCCAGTACCATACTGTTTTGATTACCAAATCCTGCAGCATAGTTTGAAATTCAGGAATATGATACCTCCAGCTTTCCTTTTTCTCAAGATTGCTTTGGCTATCTTTTGGCTATTTGGTTGAAAATTTCCCATATTTTGATTGTTAATTTAAAATACATTTTACAGCCTATAGGACAGCATCATAACTTTGCAAGGTTCTATCTCACATGTGACTCCATACTGAATCTTCAGAATCCATATGTGTTTATAAAGTTATTCACCTTTAAGATATATGAGAGTCCTGAATGTCATGGACACCAGTTGATGGTTGTTTTGCTATAAGGGTAATTATTTGGTCAGATACTTATCTTAGAGAACTTAAAGAAGGCCTAATACGTGCGTATGCATATAATTAGTGGTGCTGGATGGATGATGATGGGCAAAACAAGTAAATGTAAATTTCAGTACTCAAAAACTGGAGCAGGAACATCTGTTTGGAGAGATTGAAATCTGGGGTGTGGGCCCTAGCTATAGTGAAATGAGATATGCAAAATAAAACATGGGGAACTTTGTATTGTACTTAGAAATTCTCTCTTGGTTGGGAAAGGGAGAGATACTAAATATCTAGAACGACTCAAATTGAATAGCATTATGTAGTCCCCCTGGTTGCTTTGGGCAACAGATAGCAGAGACTCTGGAGATAATAAGTGATCATAGGAAGAATAATAGAATAATGCATGCTATACTTGGTTTAAAAAAATAGCCTCTATGATAGTGTATTAGACTATAGCTCTGGTGGTCTAATTGGAGACTACTTTTAGGGAATTTGTTTTAGTTCTCAAATACCAAGTAATATGTGCTTATCCTGATCATCTGTGTAGTTGCTGACCTCTGAGATGACCTCCAGTGACCCCGCACCTCCCTGTATTTACCACTGTGTATTCCCCTCCCAGCTGGTCCTAGGGTTAATTTGTGTAACCAATAGAATATGATAGAGTGGTGGTATGTTGCTTTTGAAGTTAGTTTATGAAAGGTATTGTGGTTTCCATCTTGGTCTGTCTCTTTTGCATCACTGACTTAGGGAGAAGCCGGTTGCCATGTAGCATATGTCAGTGCTGGAACGTGGGTGATAAACAACTGAGTCCTTCAACCACTGCCCATATGAGTGAGCTATTATGAAAGCAGAAGCTCTAGTCTCTGTCAGACTTTCATATGACTCCAGTCCTGGCTGACAGCTTGACAGAAATCTTAGAAAATAGCCTCCTGAATCAGAATCAGCTATTAAACCACTGTCAGAATTCTGATCTCTGTGTGAGCTAATAAATGTTCAGTGTTTCAGACTGCTGAATTTGGGACAGTTTTATACAGCAATAGAAAATCAATTAAGTTTGTTTGATAGATTATCTAGAAAACTTTATAGAGCTATATTGATAACTATTGCTAGAGGTTCGATTTTTGACCATTGATTTAGAATCCTTGCAGTATCAGGCTTAATGAAGATGATTAATTTTTAGGAATAAACCAAAGAAAGTGGGATAGATCTTGTGATAGAAGTTTTAGTATGCAACAGCAAGAAAAAATTAAAGCATAATTAATGTCTGTTAGTGTAAAAAGAGGCTTTAGACAACCACAATGAAATCACTTGTTTGCTAAAAAAAAAATGATCGGTTAAAAATTGAGCTTCTGGTTCACACCATGTTTGGCTTAGATACTTAATTAAATCCTTATAGGTCTTACTTAATTGCTGAATTATATCTAAGAAGATGGCTTAACTAATGGATTATTTAATTCTGATATGATTTTCTAAAATTCCCTATTAGTTGAATTTTTTTCCAAGTTAAATCTTAACATTTGTAGTTAATGTAACATGGTTTTCTCTATACTTTTTCCTTTTAGTAGTGAGCACAGAGATAGGTACTTCTATTGTAGATGCATAAGTTTGTGTGTAGGGGAATATATATCTATATTACCATTGGTTGAAGTTTTGCAAATTATACCAATTTATTTCAGTATTTTACTCTAGTTAGGCTCACTGTAAATACTTTTTGAATGGAATTTAATTGTATTGCTAACCTCTGATTGACATAGGATTCCATTATTTTAACAGCTGCCATCAACTTCCTTAAATTCCTTTGAGGGAAATATGTTGTTCCAAAGACTGTGTGAAAGAAAAATCACCTGAAAGGCAGAATGAATTCTAAAATGCCAACTCCTACAGTTTCTATTTTAAAGAAATCTTAATAGTTATAAAGAACCACTTAGAAAAGATATAAATACATCTATCTCTTCCTTCAGGTCTACTAAGCAAATTAGCCCTAAAAATACCTAGACCACTCAGTTGAGTTATGAGAAGTAGCTAAATCATTTATAGGTGTGTGTGTGTGTGTGTGTGTGTGTGTGTGTGGTGTAAAAGCTGATACTAAAAAGTCTTTTATTTGTAATTTTTTCTTGCACATTTTCGTATGTGTGGTTTTTGTTTTGCTTTGTTTTAGGGAGAGAGAAAGAGCATGAGCAGGGGAGGGGTAGAAAGAGAGGGAGAAAGAATCCCAAGCAGGCTCCATGCTTGGTGAGGTGCCCAATTTCCCCACCCTGAGATCATGACCTAAGCTGATATTGAGAGTAAGATGCTTAACCGACTGAGCACCCAGGGGTCCTTGTATGTGTTTAAGAAATCAGGTGACAGATATGTGAAAGTTCCTATAAATAGAAGCAAACCTTGGAATCTATGACAATGCAAATTATGTGGTGAGGAAAATACTTCAGTGACAAGGGTATCCTGTCATTGATTAAGAGGTCATATCACAAGTGACTTAGCTATTTGGAAATAACGCAGAGCAAAAAAACGTTGGGGGTAATTTACAATAAATGATAGAAGAATGCATACTAGAATTCAGGTGTTTGCTCTTCCAGCCTAGTCTTTGGTTAAACACAGAGATTTTATGGTGGTTGGATGATTTAACTAGAATGCATGTCTGGAAATGAGAGCAATGCCAATAAAACAGGTACCTACAGTATTGTCGCCACTCTATTTCCTGTGAAGGATAATACAGGGAAAGCTTAGCATCAAAATGTTTATTATGATGATACTTATGAGCAGTAGTATTGGGAAACAATGAGAAACAATGGTTCTATGCGCCTACCATTTACAAAGCTAACTTAGTATTTTTGTCAAAGGAGATCTGTAGCTTAAGAGAAATTGGTAGGTATTGCAATTAGGTATTACAATTAATTAGCAGTGTTCTCCTATTCTCCAACAGCACAAGATCACTGCAGTTTCTACTTACTCATCTGCCAGGATTTTGTGGGTACATTTATAAGGGCTTTTTTTTTTTTTTTTAAACCATAGCACCTGCACCTAGAATCTTACAAAATGTTTGTTATGCTAAATATACTTAAGCTTTTCAGGTTTCTGCACATATACTTGATATGTGTTGTATGTTAAATAGCAGTAGGGACAGGTGTCACAAATTAGCCTGTTAAGTTTGGTGAGCTTAAAACAAAATACTGCCATGTGTCTTCTGCATTTTAAAAACCTAACAAATACTATGCTTGGAAGTGATTATTTTTAAGTGTTCTTCTTCTCTTCTTTGCATTTCATTCTGATGGAATACCTTCTGCTTCTATCCATTTCCATTGATTTTGTCCCTCTTGCAAGCCCATGAAAGAGAATATTTTCTAGCTAAAAATTTTCTTTTTTTAAAGGAGCTTTGGCTTGAGTTTGGCATAACTCTTGTTTGAATGACTGATATTGATGGTGGTTAAAACGCTGAGATTATGTTGAGACCTTAATGTTGTATCAAGTCACATTTAAATTTCTTTTTGTGTCTCTTTTACATTTTATATGGGCATTTAAACGTCTGCTCCCTCAGCTAGGGAAGCTCTGCCAACAGAAACACAGGAAGAGCATTAACATGGATTTTTCTACTCACCTGTATTCTGCATTCTGTGTGCCTGACAAATCTGAATTATGTGACTTTGGGGCAAGATCTGAAACTAATTTTCTGTATTTTACATTCTGTACCGCCACGTTAATGTGGAGATTTTATGGATGTGTGTGTGTGCGTCTGTATGGATTGATAAATTTATAATATAAATTTAAAAATTTAGTGTGTCAGTTTTTCTTCATTTTCTTTTTCTCTTATTGTTTTTGAAGGCTTTATATATGTTTAATTTATATGTTTCCTTAATCTCAATATTTCTGAAACTAGTATTAGAATATGGCCATATTTAATGCTTATATTTGTTTATATTGGCTACAAGAACCAAAAAATTACACAAGATTTTTTAATTCTCAGAAATATTTGAAAATAACAATAATTTTAACCAGAATTTGATTATTTCTCTTTAATTGGCCTTTCCCCCCGTTTAAATGATATGCAATGAATTCTAATTATTAAACTATTAGGTTTGCAAAAGTCTCCTCCTTGTAGAATGACAGTAGAGAGAAGAAAATGAATATAGAGAAGCAGAGAAGTGGAACATGCACCAATCTGTGTTTGTCTTCTTTCAGTAGCTATAATCATAGCAGTACAAATATTTTTAGATAATAATTCTATTCAGTTATTTCTAAGATAGGAAATACTAATTCAAACAAGTATGCTTAGAACCAAGACAATTTCTTTCTTTAACTTTTAAGCACCCATAGAATTGTGAAACAAAGCAAAACAAAGAAAGCACAAGGGATATGTAGAGGGAAATGTAATAGTGAACAAATTTGAAAGCTGAGAAAAATAGGACAGGAAATGATCTTCAAGGATCAAAATAGAGATGAGTGCATACTTTGCTCTCAGGCTCTGGATATCTGAAAAGAAAAGCACTGAGAAAGCAGGTGTTATATTAGACAAAGAACTGAAAAAAATTTGGAAGCATGAGACTTTCACTAATTTCAACCATACATGAACGCCTGGATAAACTGGGATTCTAGCCAAATGGACTGGAACAAGGCAACAGAAACAAATCATGCTGTGCTTCACTGAGGATATTAGCAGCTTGATAATTGTGCCTGAAATGCTTTTCTTTGTTTCTGTCTAATTGCCATTAAATTCATCATTTCACACAGAAGTTAAGGCCAGAACTCAAGGAACATTTTGAGTCATGTCACTTCATTTGAGGACTTGTTTTATCTGTTTAAAATCAACTAATTTTTCCACCTTACAAGCTATCCATCTGAAGGGAATGATTATAAATGACCTGAAAAGTTATAAAGATAGGAGCTAGGAGATCTGTATTGCTGCCTATTTTTCTATTATCCCTTTATTCATGGTGTGAATTTTGAGAAGCATATTCTCCCACTTTGAAGATGGCAATATAGGTGGGGGATTAATGATAAGTTTAAGGTGTAGCTAGTACATGGCCATTGAAACCAAATTTCTGATTCTAAGTGATGTGCTCCTTCAAATATTCGACGCTATTGGGCAAATAAATTGCCTGTACATTGAAGTCTTTAAAAATTATTAATTGCGTAACAACTTCAGAATGTACCTCCAAAGTGAGACAGAAAGGAGAAGTAAATTAGTAAGGTGTCAGAATACATTGTCAATATAAAAAGCTCAATCATATTTCTCTGCATTATTAGTAAAATGAGTCTTGATACATAAATCCTATTTATATTGTCAGCTTAAAAGAACTAGGGATGCATTTATGGGAATATATGCAAGATATGTACATTGAAAACATCAAAACATTACTGAGGAACATGAAATAAAACTAAATAATTCAAGAGATATAGCATGTACATGGTTTAGAAAATATAATGGTAGGATGTCAATTTTTCCCAAATTCCTCCATAAATTTAATGGAGCACTCATCAAAATCTCAATAGCTTTTGAAAATAAATTCTCCTGCCAGTGGTGTTGGCACTGGGTAAGGGAGGCCTCTAAACTCGGTAAGTATATATAATTACATATGCCCTGGACGTTAGACTCCTGGAAAAAGGTAGTGATGGCAGATAATGACAGAAAAAAACAAAACCAGTATTTTCAGTCTTAGATTTACTTAGGTTTCCTTATCATCTACAGCAGGAAATGTAGTTGTAACATCAGTAAGAGAACTGAGTTTTTGGCAGTTGCTTCTCCATGGCACCAGTGCCAGAGAGCACATCTCTTCTGTGCTAAACAACAGCGTGGCCAAGTAATTCTCTATATCCCTTCAATTCTCCAGATTTTTTCCTGCCAACACTGGCACCTGGCATAAAGTACAAAACTAGCCAGCCCTAAATCTCTGCCTATAGCAGTCTAAGTCCCGCATGTGTTGCAAATCTAAAGCATTTACCAATTATTTATTTACCAAAAGAGACAATTTTTTATGCAACTGATTTATTATATTAGCTCTCTCCCAACATGCATCTTCTAGTTAGACTGTCAGCTTGGAGGTACATCATTTTTCTTTACTTGAGTTGAAATAAATCATATTGCTGTTCTACCTTTGCAATTTACTCAAGTTGCGATATTTCTCTCAATATTATGATTTGGTGTAGAATTAAAAATATGAAAACTGAAGAGTTTACTACCGAAGCTATTTAAAAGAATCAATATTTTTAGGCATAATCTGGGGGTTATTGCCCAGTTTTAACATTCTTTTATCCCTAAAACCATTTGAGAAGAGTGTCGTTTATAGGGGCATAACTGACTGATGTCAGGGCCTCTTTCAAATAGAACACTCCATTATGAACATTAATTTCCAAAGTGCTTGTAGGCATACTTCATTACATGCATGACCTCCTTCTTATTTAGAAATAGTAATACATATTGAGCTATGTAAAACCATTCCTATCCAGTCTTATCTCAGTCCACACAAAAGCCTCACTGGAAGGGGACATGAAGAGAGTCTTTCATCCTGTTTGGCCTGCCTGCCTTCTTTTCTCTCTCTCAACAATTTGAATCAAAAACCGTAGGTTCAGAGAGTTTAGCTGGTTGATGAGGAGTATGCATGGGCCTAGCAACCTTGCATAAATCTGAGATAGTTCTGGTGGGTCATCCTGACTCCAGAGTTCCCTGCGAGGTCTTCTGAGACTGCTTTTTGTTCCAGTTCTCTGCCCTTCCCAATCCTGTTTCCTTTCCTGTATACAGGTCATGATCTGAAGGTCACACCTAACAAGCTTCCAGGTCTCTACTCTCCATCTCAGAGTCTGTTTCTAGGAACGTGCAACAGCTTTCTATAAGAAAACAGGCTTCTAAAGGAATCATTAGGCTTATGTCTTTTGGTTTTGTTCCCTGTCTGAAAAACCAATGTCACAAAGCTTTTCCCTTAATTTCAGGGAATACTGGTGGTAGTATAAAAAAAAATAAAAAATTCAGAAATCTACAGTGAACAATAGTGAAAATAACCATGGGCTTGGAGGCTCATATTCTAGTCTAGTTATCCTCCTCTCTAGCTGGAGAACATAGAGGAAGATTAAGTGTAGCATTCCATGTCCTAAAGAAGATATAGCACAATATCTTTCACAAGTAGTGCTTTAACAGATTTCTAGTATGCCAAATAAAAAACCTTTCATCATGAAGTAATCACAACATCTACATTATATCAGTTCAATAAATAAAATTAGATTATTTATAGTGGTATTTGGAATGAAGGGCATGGAAGAGAGAAAGAAACCATTCAGAAGAATTTCAGTCATAAATCTCTATTTTAGCAAGGTTTTCTTTTCTTTTCTTTTCAGATTTTTGAGGCATAATTCATATACCAAAAGAAAAAAAGCTGCAATATGCTAAAAGGTGAAACTGGATTTCCTATCTTACTCTATACACAAAAATCAACTCTAAATGGATTAAAGACAAACTTAAGACTGAAAACTGTAAAACTCCTAGGGAAAAAGCTTTGTGACATTGGTCTTGGCAATGATCTCATGGGTCTAACACCAAAAGCACACAGGTAATGAAAGCAAAATAAGCAAGTGAGAGTATATAAAGCTTCTGCAGAGCAAAAGAAACAATCAACCAAGTGAAAAGTCAACACACAGAATGGTAGAAAATATCTGCCAACCATGTTTCTCATAAGGGGTTAATTTCCAAAATATATAAAGAACTCCTACAACTTAACAACACAAAAATTAATCAATGAAAAAAGGATTTGAATAGACATTTCTTCAAAGAAGACATACAAATGGCAAACAGATGTAAGTAAAGGCACTCAACTTGAGCGACATGCAAATAAAAAAAGAGCTATGACTTTACTCCCTATAATGGCTATTATCAACTCCATCCCCCCGCCCCGCC
Source organism: Martes martes (assembly GCF_963455335.1). NCBI lineage: Eukaryota > Metazoa > Chordata > Mammalia > Carnivora > Mustelidae > Martes > Martes martes. The sequence goes on along the minus strand of NC_137891.1, from coordinate 27,955,980 downwards.
CCGCCAAAGGCAACTGTTAATGAGGATGTGGAGAGATGTGTATGCTTGTACCTTATTGGTAGAATGTAAAAAACACAAAATGTACAGCCACTTTAGAAACAACATGAAGTTTCCTCAAAAAGACTATTTCAAACATACTGGGAGTAGAAATTGCCCTAAAATTCTATTTGTATTGTAAAAGTAAGCCTAAGAATAGTAAGTTATTTGATGACAATCCTTAGGCAGTCATTCAGGTATTCTTGTTTGGTTTATTTATAGACAGAGTGACCACAGAATTTGTCATTTGAACCAAATAACTTTAAATGGAAATGGGACACCATTAATAATGATGCAAAAATGAAAGGAATAATCGAGGACTATACTCAGCAAACCAATGTATATTGTCTGCATTATTTATGGTGTTTCCAGGCTGATATGTATATTCAGTGGAATATTACTTGCCATGACACATGCCATGATAAAGAGCAATTGGCTCTCCTTAATGTCGGAGGCTGATAATGTTTGAACACAATCATGGAGGCATAGAATAGAATGAAAAAAATCTATCTTGAATGAATCCATGATTTAGAGTTTTCTGGAAACTCTGAAAGACAGCCTCATGACATTGATGCTTCTCATATATCACAAAGGGAATAGAATAAGAGGAACTGAGCACATTTTAATTTGTTCATTGTTGGAAGATTAATAAGGAACCATCTGGGGTGCATAAATATTTTAGCAAAAAAAGAATCTTGACTTTTTATGGCACAGAGGCAGTGTTGCTTTACTTCTGTGATTTTATTTCACTGTGTATGACCTTTATCAAGACTTCTCAAATACTCCTAAAACTACAATCACATAGAATTTGGGGGAAAAAAAAAATGCATGCTCTGATTCCGTAGGCTTTGAGTAAGGCTTTAAGAATCTACATTTGTAAGAAACTCCCAGTAACAGTATCATGCTATTGGCCCAGGGTACATACTTTGAGTAGCAAGAACCCATATTAAACACTGGAGACGTCTATTATTTCAAAGCTATTTACAGCCAGTCATTTCAGGCAATTCTAAAAACAATGAGATATTTATCTTAGGATATCTTTGGGAAAGTACAGTGTTCCTTGTCCATAAGTTACTCAATTTCTGACAGGGCCAACACCCTAAGCAGAAAGATTATATCTTTCCTATATTTTTATATTAATAAATAAAATTGGTAAAAATATTAATAGCAGCTTCCCAATTACAGCATTTAATTGTTTACAAAGTACTTTTAAATTGGTTTATCTGGGGGCACCTGGGTGGCTCAGTGGCTTAAGGCCTCTGCCTTCGGCTCAGGTCATGATTCCAGGGTCCTGGGATCGAGCCCCGCATTGGGCTCTCTGCTCCGTGGAGAGCCTGCTTTCTCCTCTCTGCCTGCCTCTCTGCCTGCTTGTGATCTCTGTCTGTCAAATAAATTAATTAAAAATCTTTAAAAAAAAAATTGGTTTATCTGATAATCAAGGGGAAAGCTGATATTTTAAAAAAACAAGTATATCTATATTTAGACAATCAATATACAGTAAGTTTAAAATGAATACTTTTAGAACATTACAATATTAATTATTTTTATTTTGATAGTTACACTCAATCTTTTAAATGTCAAATGCTAAAGAGTTAAATATAAAAGCAGTGTTATTGGGGTATTTATGGGGCTAATAAATACCAACTTTCGGGGCGCCTGGGTGGCTCAGTGGGTTAAAGCCTCTGCCTTCAGCTCTGGTCATGATCTCGGGGTCCTGGGATCGAGCCCTGCATCGGCTCTCTGCTCAGCAGGGAGCCTGCTTCCTCCTCTCTCTCTGCCTGCCTCTCTGCCTGCTTGTGATCTCTGTCTCTGTCAAATAAATAAATAAAATATTTAAAAAATAAATAAATAAATACCAACTTTCTTTGTTACCTGAATTCAAAACCAATGAAAAGATACATTCAAGTCTCAGACAGATGGAGATTTAACTATCTCCTTTGTTAGTAATGAAGCTGACCTTGAGATACATTTCTTAGCCTATGGCTTATTCATCTTTACTCTTGAATAAAACACCTTTGTTTACCCAGTCACTGGGACAGAATAAGACTGTAGGTCTCTCCAATGGGAATGGCCTATCCTTTATATTATTGAAGCAAAGAGGGTAGTCCTGAATATAATCTCAGAATAGGCAGCAGGTAAGAAGAATGGGAAAAAAAAATGGACTGCTTCCTCTCAAACTTATTCACCAGCTAACTCACTCTTCCTCCCCTGAGGAAGTAAGTGAGTTAGTAAGGGAGTAGTAAGTGATGGAGCGTAGAGTAGCCTTGAATCTTACATTCCTAGTTATATCTCCCCATGGTATGGAGGATAAATGTTACTTACAAACCTGAAACTCTTCAGACTTAAGCAGAGAACTTAATAGAATTCTGCACACTTATCTGAATAAATTTGGTAAGTAGTACACATCAAAAAGAAAAAAAAAAGAGATGTTTTTAGGTAATACAGAAAATACATATAGTATTTTAGAGTTAAAGTACATTTGCTGACATAGTCTATTGCATGTTTCACAACTCTGTGGTAGCACAGTGCTTGGCTCATAATAGAGTTAAAGAAATTTTATGTATTTTTATTTGAATTATTATAATCCTCATTTTGTATAGGGAACTAATATTCAAAGTTGTAATTGCTTATGTAACTACTAAGTAATGGAATTGAAGCTCAAACCCACCTCCGGTTTTACCACTAGTACTATATATCTATCCTAATACATTGAATTTACAATGTTTTTTGGTCAATATCACCTTTTTGAAACCACACAGTGAAATGGTTAGTTGTAAATATATAGTCTCCATCTAATAAAAAAGAAAAGTGATTTTGTTTGGAGTATTTATGAGAATGAAATGAGGTGATTAAAACAAGAGCTCTTATAGGTTTTCTTTATTTTTTATGAGTTTAGATAGAATCGTGACCAAAGGCATGGGCAAATGGATTAAATTGTTCTAGCTCAGTATTCTGTTTCAACTATCTATAAAAATTAATTTTCTAATCTACTCTGAAAAATAGAAAGAACGATAGTTCTCATATAAAGAGATTGGGATGTCTTTTTTTTTTTTTTAAAAGATTAATTTATTTTGGGGAGAAAAGAGAGAGCATGCGTGTGTGCTTGTGTGGGTGGAGGGAGGGGCAGAGGGAGAGAATCTTCAAGTAGACTCCCCTCTGAGTGGGGATCCCAAGGCAGGACTCAATCTCAAGACCTATGAGACCATGACCCACGAAATCACCACCTGAGCCAAAATTAAGAATCTGATGTTTAACCAACTGTACCACTCAGGCACCCCCAAGAGATTAGTATGTCTTATTGAAATAATAAATGCACAGTGTCCAGCTAAAACCACTTAAGTGGAATTCTTCTTTCTTTGCTACCTTCTTTCATAAAGTATTTCAATGATTTAATTTCACATATATCAGGCAATAAAAATACAGATTCTATCCTCAGAAGACTTACAGTTTAGTGAAAAAAAAGAGGCCTTAATCAAAGATTAAAGGATCAAAGAAATACAAACTTTCAATTATGATAGATACTAGTCAAGACATATCTTCATGCTGTAATTTAAGGATTTGTCAAGAAAGATTTGCCTGAGAAAATAATAACTGAGTTGTGGTCTTAAGAAAAAGCATAATTTGGGGCACCTGGGTGACTCAGTCAGTTAAGTGACTGCTTTTGGCTGGGGTTATGATCCTTGGGACCTGGGATTGAGCCCCACATTGGATTCCTTGCTCAGCAGCTCAGCAGGGAGACTGCTTCTCCTTGCCTGACATTCCCCCTGCTTGTGCTTGCTCTCCCCACCCCCCCATCCCCTGTCAAATAAATAAAATCTTAAAAAAAAAAGTACCATAATTTAATTAGCTAAAGAGGGATGCCTAGGAAGACTCTTCCAGTAAAACAGACATTGGGGAGAAGAACAACAGCCAGTTCAAGGCAGCTGGAAACCAGAGAAGATTACGGAATGTCAAGTTCAAAACATGATATTACATGCTAGTAGTAAATAACCTAGACCCAAAAAAATGTAGTAAAAAAAATTAACCAAAAAAACCCCCAAGAAACCAAGATGTGGTTGGCTCATTAAGTAGGTAGACATTACCAGTTGCTAAAGCTAATTTAACAACAAATTATATTTTTACTATTTTTCACTATAATTATATAACTAATATTTTGATAATAAAAGATTATTAGCAACTTCATTCTAAAATGTATATCCTACCATTCAATTCACTAATTACCTTTGTAACTAATACTGCAAGTGGACCATATAACCGATATAAACAATTTCTTTCTTTTTTTTTTTTTTAAGATTTTATTTATTTATTTGACAGACAGAGATCACAAGTAGGCAGAGAGGCAGGCAGGGAGAGAGGTGGAGAAGCAGGCTCCCCGCTGAGTGGAGAGCCCAATTTGGGGCTTGATCCCAGGACCCAGAGATCATGACCTGTGCCAAAGGCAGAGGCTTAACCCAGTGAGCCACCCAGATGCCCCCAATATAAACAATTTCTAATAGAGACTACAGTGAGCCAGAATATTTGCAAAAGTAGACAATTAAAATGCAGTACATATGGCTAACAGGGGTTAGGCAAATTTTATTAGGAACACAATACATATTGCCAACTGTTTTGGTACATATTTTGCATCTCACTGAACATATTGGGCAACTGATGACTTGTACTACATTCGTGGTCATAGTCAAGTATGCAGAATGGTGAGCACTTCACACAAATTCATTAGCAACGCCTGGGATCCCTGAGTGCCAAGAAAGCATAGTAAGCAGGAAAATGGACTGGAATAAGAATGACTACTAAGAAATTGAATGGCTTCTTATCACCTTATTTCACATAAACTATTATAAAATGCTCCAACTGTCAAGTGATGGCCATCTTACCAGGTGGAGGTTCTAGAACAGTAGTCTCACATTGTAAATGATCTTGGATAAGCTCTATCAGACTGCACTGGACATGAATGGGACATTTTATTTATGAGCACAACAAAAAAAAATACAAACTCTGATTTTACCTTTCTCTCTCCTTCTTTTCTTTTTCTTCAACCTTTCAAAATCTGGGATGTTAATGTGTTACAGTCTTATATGTAATTTTGACTTTGGGTTACAAGCAGCCAGAGAGTTTTGCAACAATTGTACTGAACTTATATTGATACTGCAATGAATGAAAGAGAACTTTTTCAAGGTTCTCAAAGTACTACAGAATATGTAGATTCCAGGTTATTCGACTAACTTAGAGAAATTGGCCAAAAACAAAAAGATATAAATAAAATCAACAGGAAAGTGTTTTAACATGAATACGATACTGAGAACATAGTTGTATACAAAACTTTAGAGTAGGAGTGACAATATCTTAAATTTCAAGGATCATCTTTGTTTTTCTACCAATTCCCATGTATTTACTAAGCAATAAGCAGCATATTTTCCTAGTTTAATTAAATATTGACAACTACACACTCAGGAACTGTATTCAGAAACCTAAGAGAGTCAGCCTTTTTTCTCTCCTTTAATTAATAAAATCACTGATACTTGCCAGTATTATTTAAGAATGTCTCTTAAATCTCTTAAATTATTTAAAAATGCCTCTTCTATCCATCACGACTGTAAACTGTCATCCCCCAAACAACCATTATCTCTCAGTCGGATACATCTAATCCTCTATCCTTTCCTACTTACATTCTCTATCTCTGTTTTAACCAGTTAACTTTGTAAACATAAGACCTACATTACATAATTTACATCACAACTATACTATGCTTCAATAATTCCCATTATACATAAAATGAGATCTTTACTACTCACCATCTCACCCATGTCACCCTTGCCGACCTCATTTCTAGTCAACATGCTCCCTGATAAGTATGATCAAGCCATCCTGGCCTTCCCATTCCTCTCCAACACTATCTTTTCTATAAGCAGTTTTCATAGATCGAGTTGTCTTAGCTCCACTCTTATTATTCTCAGTGCCCACTCATTCTATCCTCCAGATCTCAGCTCAAGTCTCATCTGCTTGGGAATGCTTTTTGTGAGAATGCTAGGAAGGTAGGTCCAATTAAGCACTCTCCCCCCCCCGCCCCCATGGCAGTTAACTGAATTTTTTTGCTTTATTTATGGTTTTGTGTATTTTTTTCCTCTGACTTCTTCTGTAGACTGTATGCTTTATAAGAGCACTGACTTCGTAGTTTTTAATTTACTATTTATCCTTGAGAATTGGCACATAATAGATGTTCAAAAATTTTTTCAAATAAATAAGATTTCTTTTAGAAAATTATTAGCATTAGGTAGAGTGTAAGAACAGTCCCTGGGTAAGACATGAACAAACCCTCAGATAGACACACCCACACTGACACACATACATGTTGCATATAAAATCTAACAAAGCACAACTCTAGTAGAAACTTTTTTTTTTCCTTTAGCTTAGAGTAATGGGAAATCAGTGGCAAAAAGTCATAACCTTGTTTCACATTTCTCCTCTAAAAAAGAGAAAATCATAAAAATAAGTTTTTTAAAAATATTATTCAGACAGAGAAAGAGAAAGGAAATATTTAGTAATAAAATTGATTTGAATATATATACACTGCTTTGACTCTTTCAACTTTGTGAGGCTATTTGACTAGTAAAATATCCAGTACTCAATTCTGTAAAGAATATTACTTAAATGGGCTAACTTATATGAATATCAGAATATTTATTTTAATGGAGTTTGTAACTTTAGGTATCTAGATATAATAATATGTACAGGACTTACCAAACTTGAAAAGTTATGAAGAAAAGAATAGGTTTGTAATAAGGCATGGATCTCTATTCAGAACAATGATCATGCATAATTTAATACATATATGAATATATAGATAATTCTAAAAAGATACAAAATTTTGGCTTTCATTACTAAGGAGCTAAGATTAACCTTCAACTTTGTAGCTCTGGAAATTATCTTTGTTTTGTTTTTCTCTCTACAATTCATGTTTCTTTTTTGAATGATATCCTTCTATTGTTTTTCCTTTCACAGTAAATCATTACATCTTCAATGTTATGTGTGTTTTATTAGTTATCTTTTGCTGTGCCAAAGAATAGTCTGAAACTTAGGGGCTTGTAAACACAAGCATTTAATATTTCATAGTTTGAATGGATCAGGAACTTGGAAATAGCTTAGCTGGACAGCTCTGTCTCCATTCTTTCAAAGTTTGTAGTCAGGATATCAGCTTGGGCTGTAGTCACCCAAAAGCTTGACTGGCACTGGAGAATCCATGTCTTTGCTGTGTCATTCATATGACTATTGGAAAAATGCCTTAGCTGTTCCCCACATGGGCCTCTCCATAAGGCTCTTCACTATCCTCACAAAATGGCAGATTGGGTCCCCCAAAGGAAAAATAGAGGAAAGGGTTGACTTTGAGTTCCACATGTGATGTGGGTCTCAAAGGCTCCACAAATTTTAACTCGTTAGGTTTTATAGCACTGTGAGAACCGCATCCCTCTCTCCCTTGCCATAGTGACAGTCACCCTGTATAGGACAAGTGGAAAAGACAATTTAATGGAGAGCATTTAGTTTTCTGAGAGTAAAGTAAGCAGGCTTTTACCACTCATTAGATTCAGAACAATCTTTGGGGGACTAAGTAAATTGTAGTTTAGCATGTCTCTACGTTTAACTTCTTCATCACAATTTGATTTTTATTTTAAACCTCCTGTATATTGGAGTCAGAAAATTTAAGCCTGAGTAAATTTCTGTGTCAAAACTCCTTTATTATATACCAGCATGTAGCAGTTGTAGGTTCCATGCCTTTTTGTCAACACAACACCAGGTCTTTCAATTTGCCTTGAAAATGGATGTCACTTGCTCTTAACAATAGCTACACTCTGGTTCTTTTCCATTAGAGACAAATCATCACAAATAATTTCCTAAGATATTTTCCTGGGAACCAAATAGTTTTTGAATAGAAAATAGAGTAATACCTAGCTGCTTTTCTCATTGTGTATCTCCTTATTTGTTCAGACTTTCCTCCCCTCCTCCTCCCTGATTTCTTATCTCTGAGGTCATGTATGTTTACATGAGGTCAAAAGTTGAAGTCCCTGGCCCTGCTAACGCAAACCAGGATTCCTGTAAGACCAGCACACCGCAGTTTTCAATTTTCCATTGTGGAATAAATATTGGTAGCTTTTTCCTACTGGTACTTTGCTCTGAAATTGTCTCTCAGTGGGATTTTGAATAGCAATGAGATATGTCATTAACCTTAATCATGAGAAAACATCTACTGCATCTAGAAAGAAATGTTTTATTTTGTGATGAGATATATGAATCATCAACTTGGTGAGGAATTTCTCTTTCACTCACTTGGGTTTTTTTGTGCTTGAGGATCCTAAAAATTGCAATTGCTCCTATTTTTTAAAAATAATTATTTTCAAGGCAAAAATTAAAAGTCAAGTTCTAATTGATAAATATTTATGATCCACAGTATCTGTATGTGAATTTAAATTTGTGAAAAAGAGGGAACCTGTGTGGCTCAGTTGGTTAAGCAACTGTCTTTGGCTCAGGTCATGACCCCAGAGTTCCGGAATTGAGTCCTGTATTGGGCTTCTCCCTTCGACCTTCTCCCCTCTCATGCTCTTTCTCACTGTCTCTCTCTCAAGTAAATAAATAAAATCTTTTAAAAAAATAATTAATTTGTGGAAAGAGTATAAAAAGATTCTTGGTTTTCATAAAGCACGTGCTTGGCTTCTTCCAAAATTAGACATTGTGTTTATTTTTAAAGGATAAATTAAGTTGTGTCTAAAAACAAAAATGTATTCTCAAATTCTTCATAAGAGGCTAAGGATATCAAAGAATAAAATAAAAATAAAATATCTCTCTACATTACTATTTGAATCTAAATGTAAATTGCTATAACTTCAGTGGTTAATATACAAAGAGGAATGGGTGGTTGTGTAGGAAAAATAATCTAACATAATATGTTTCAATTTCACAATATGTTTTACAGTGATAAAAGACTATATTTTCATTAGTTAGTTATAAATTTTTCTTCTAAAAACTGACTAAATGTTTAGTTGCATTTCTGACTTTTCTAAATTTCTACATCAACTTTTCCCCTAATTCTATCTTATACCCACATAGTTAAAGGTTGACAAGTTTTGTTTATTGACATATTGGGTAAGAAAGCAGATTTTAAAATTATGGTTTTCTAATTATTATTATTCTAATGGTGGAATTTTGTTTCAGTCATTAATAACTTTATCATTTAAAAATAGTTAATATTTTTCAAAAAACATTCACATTCATTTAGTGTACCTTTAGATCTTATGGGGAATTTCTGTTGTATTTAATTATGGTTGATTTGGACACATTCCTTTCTGGATAATTAATTTCCAAAGGACAATATTTGTAGGAGCAATGGTAGAGATTTGTATAAACTAAGAATTCTTTTCTAAAATTATGCCTATATTTATGCAATTTCAAGCCCGTATCATCACCACCTAAATTGGTCATTTATTTTGTATGGTCTTTCATGACTTGGTAACCCATTTCAGAGAATGATAGATTATTTCCTAGAACCACAGGGATGTATTTCTGAAAATGAACTAAAAAATAAAGCAAATGAACTAAAGCTACGATAATGCATCCTGAAAGTAGGCAAAGTGTAAATCTTAAAGAAATGAGCAACATACACACTGTCAACTAAAAAAAAGGTATAATGTATCAATGACTTAAGCTGAAGTACTAGAAGAGTTGGATTCCCCAGGAAATATAAAAACAGATGTGAGAAAATTGAACAAAACAGAAGATGGATTGACAGTAGTACAAGTTATTTGAAAGAAATATAAGTATTTCAAATAGCATTTGTGGCCCATAAGCAGATAGTCTGTTATACTTTGACATGCCATTTTAAGATGTCTTAGACATTTTGGCCCCTTAGCCCAGAACTTTTTCTCATTAAAGACCATCCTTCTTCCTTATTTTTATAAATATTCCTGGTCTTGCACCTTCAGTCATGCATGCAACTGACTAATGAAGCCACAATCCTGCAGTTGGGCTTCAGTGAGACATTAAATCATTTCTTAGGTTTCCCTGTTTTCTGTGACTTTGTGAATTCACCATGCCACCATGCAGTAGTTGCTAGGTTACTAGTCAGCATTGACTAGTTGCACATATCCACCCCTGCGTTCTTGACTTTTTGAAGAATATTGATTCAGACAGATGGATAGAGGGTGGAAGAACATTCCTTGCAGAAAGCATAGTGTGATCAATGTACAAAGGCATATATGAGCATAGTTGATTATTTAAGAATGAGTGGGTCCATCAGAAATAGAGTAATTAGAATAGATAAAACACTCAACCAGATTCAACTTTTCTTGATCCCACACACATTTGTTTCATGCAGAATTGGAATGCACATGATCTCTGTTCATAATTCCTTTATAACTATATATTATAATGAAAATTGTTCCGTTAAAACATTGGATATATATATTTTATGATTTGGGGGAAAATATATAAAATAAGTATTATTTTAATATTGTATATAAAACATTATAATGTTATAAACAGGCCCTTAGTAATAGAATGTACAATTCTAAATGCAAGATAATTAATTTGAAAAAAAAATACCTGTGAAAATATCCCACAGGTACAATGGAAAATTGCACATTTGAAGTCTTCTTTTATTTCTGCAATATGAGGAAGGTTTATATGACCACTTTCATGCAGACCTATTTTAATCTGTATTTCACTATACTACTCATTTTATCCAGAAAAAAATTTCATTTTAATGGTCACCGATTAATCATAGAAATAATATCTTTTCCATTTATTCTACATTTTACTACATATAAGCTATATTTATTTATTTATTTAGCACTTGAGACTTGAATATTTTTGTCATAAAAATATTAATGATGTTTTAATAAGAAAATGATTATTTAGCAATACAGATCATTATGATCTGGGCTTTATGTATCATTTGAAGACAAGGAACACATTTACTTAAAAATATCCTCATTATCTTCAAATAATCCCTATTCCTGTAATAAGACTGTATTTTTTACAAGGCTCTATTAACCATTCTGGTGGTATTTCTTTTCCTTTAGATTGTATAGCACCAAGAAGGTAAGTAGTATGTCAAAGAGAAGGTGTTGTTTGTTGTTTATATTATTGTTTCCACTGTTGTACTTCCCAGTAGTAAGAGTATTAAAGTAGAACAGAATGCGATTGCGTAAAATTGAGATATAATTTATATACCATGTAATTAGCTCTTTTAAAGTATAAAATTCAATGATTTTTCATTAATAGAGTGTACAATCCTCATAATCAATTTTTGAACATTTTCAACATTATCTACTCAAAAACTCTATATCCATTAATAGTCCCTCACCAGAGTCATTTCTTTCTAACTTAGAAATTCTCAATTTATAGTTAACTCCAAGCACACATAATCGGTTTTTCTCTGTGACATTCTTACTTTATTTTCTCAATTTGGTAGCTAACACAAGTGATAAGCAGCATATTTAATCCCCTATTCTCTAGCACAGTACAGCTAAATAGTTTTTAGCGACAAGTAAAATAGTTTATAAGTAATCTAATTCTTTTGATAACACTAAAAATGACATGAGAATATAATAACTTCCCTTAAATGACCTCCAAGCATCTCTGGCATGGTAATACAAATATTTAATTGTAAAGATGAGTTTATTTAGTTAAAATAAAAAACTAGCACTTACAATAAATGTTAATTACCCCTGGGTGTGATTTGTCAGCAAAATTAGCAAAATGCTTGATAAATTTTTCTTCTTATGAGAACACAGAAAGAGGACTGAAATTATTTGATAACAGAAAAAGAAAATAAGAAAGTTTATGTCATCTTTCAGGTCAATGGGGCAAAAATGGGGAAGACCTGCTTCCCAAGCAAAAATGACATCATTCTGTGACCTAGCTTCAAGTCTGAAATCTCTTTATTACAATGACATAAAGTCACCTTCAGGGCAACATTCCTTGTGATCCGTGGGTGTAAGACTGTCTTCCAAGTAAGGTATTTCTCACTCAAGAGGTCAGTTTTTCTCTCTGTCATCATATCCATGATAAAGCTGTGTCCAGGGCAGAATTCCTAAGATCACATTAAATAGCTATGCCTCCCAAAAAGGAAGTGGCTTCTTCCCCACCCTCCAACTTTTTAAACACTTTATTTATTTGACAGAGAGAGAGACTGAGAGCACAAGCTGGTGGTGGGGCAGGCAGAGGGAGAAGCAAGCCTCCCGGTGAGAAAGGAGTCCAACATAGGGCTCAACCCCAGACCCTGGGATCGTGACCTAAGCTGAAGGCAGATGCTTAGCTAACCGAGACCCCCAGCTGCCCCAAGAAAGTGGCTTCTTCTTCCTTTTTTTTTTTTTTTTAAACTTTATTTATTTGACACAGAGAGAGACTGAGAACACAGCTGGGGCTAGGGCAGGCAGAGGGAGAAGCAAGCTCCCCACTGACCAAGGAGTCCAACATGGGGCTCAACACCAGACCCTGGGATCATGACCTGAGCCGAAGGCAGATGCTTAACTGACCGAGCCACCCAGGCGCCCCAAGAAAGTGGCTTCTTCACCACATATTTATTATTGAGGAAATACAGAAAGAGTTAATTTCCAGAGGGGAATTGAGGGGAATTGATATATTTTATAAATATGCATGTTTTCTATCAGACTAATATCCTGGGAGGAATGGTGGGTCCTCTGAATCAAATGATACTGCCTAGCTGTGTTTGCAGGACAGACTTCCTGGCACCATAATTAGTGCTCTGCACAACACAAAGTACACGGGAGGTGTGGGTGACTCCGTACACAGCCTGCTCATGGCTTAAGTCAGTAATTACCAGAGTTGTTTTAGAAACTAACTTAGCAATTTAAAAGGTACTTGGGCTGTAAATCACATCTTAAAGAGACAAACACCTGCACAAACCTTGCTGTAATATGGACTGCCTTCCAGACACTTAGCTGGAAGACTTCATGATGGGATTGTACACACTAGTTTAGTGTTCATTATGATAATGTTTCTCCATTGTAAGAGTCTCAGAATTACTTTGATTTCATACCTTATCTAGGATTAAGCTTGAGCCTTTGTAGCAAGCCTCTGGAACAGATGCTGACTCCAGGGTGTAATTCTCGTCAAGACAGCCAAGGAATGTGGCCTCTAGGACAAGACACTGTTATCACTGTGGATTATAGACTGCTAGGACTGAAAGAACTAACTTGGAAATGGAGCTTATAGATTTTCTCTAATTGTGAGCTTTCAGCTGATAACACAACAGTTCGGCATTCTGCTTTCAGGGTATAGTTATCCACTGACAATAGCCCATGCTTTCAAATTTTAGGGCAAATGAATAATAAGACTTCATTTTACTATAAACTTCTCAAAATATTTTCATATACTACATATTTTGTTTGGTTACAAATACTTAAAATATCATCCTTTACAAAAATGTAAGTGAGGAATGCTATCTATTAAGTATTCCTAGAAATCACTACATTATTCACATAAACATAAAAATAATTTTGAAAAAAACCCTTTTCAAAGTTATAGCACTCTCAACTTTAAAATGTTCAGTTTTGAAGCCACACCAAATCATTTTCTGAGTGTATACTTATTATTTGACAAAAATATTTAATTTCATAATTGTTTTTAATTCCGTGCAAGATAAACTAAAAGACAATACATAGCACGCCAATAGACAAAAACAACTATTTCATAGAAGAAATGAAAGTGGCAAACAAACCTATGAAAATATACTACACTTCATTAGTCATTAGCAAAATAGAAAGTAAACTACAGTAAGATGATATTTTAGAACCACCAGTTAGGCCAAAACCAAAGTGAAGGCAAAGAAGTGGCAAAACAGAAACCTCAAGCATGGATGGTGAGAGTGTAATTGGCATAACCATTTTGGGAAATAATCTGAACTTGCCTGGTAAAATTAGACACATGTATAACCTAGGGCACAGCAATTTCTATCTCAGCTACATAAGATAGAGAAATATTTTTATATGTGCCAGGTACAGACAGAAGCTGTTCATAGCAACATTATCTGTAGTGTTACTACTTGTAATACAAAAATTGGAAACATTCAAAGCATGGGCTAATAGAAATACGGAAAAATTATGGTACATATATATAATATAACAATATAACAGATACTGATGGGACAAAGCACCACTTAATATCAAGAAAATAAATCTTAGAAATATAATGTAAGAAAGAGAAAAATATCATTTTTAGAAAGCTCAAAACCAAACAAACATAAGTAATGTTTTTATAAATTTATACATATATGACATTGCTTTAAAAAAAAAGAAAGAAAGAAAGGATAAACATTAAATTCAAAATGGATGTTACTTTTGGGTGGAGTTCAAAGTGTAAGCTGGTGAGAATGCACAGCTGTATTTTTATGGGATGCTTCCTGGATTTTTAGACACATAATTTAGATATCATTGGAAAAGTTACTGCATAAAACATACAAAACTCTACAACATTGATATCTAAAAATATGTCTTGACTTTCTATCAAATATAATCTTAAAAAATTCTAAATCCATTATTTTGAAAAAGTAAAAAACATGGTCCTCTCATGTTATATATGAGAAATATTTGAGAAATGGAATTTCTTAATTATTTAAAAAAGAAAAGAAAGAAGGAAATTCTTTATGTCCTTGACATTGTGCTTCACTGGACCATGAGCCAAAGGATTTTGGCAAATTCTGTAGATCACAGTATATATTGAAAAAATTAAAAAGCTTATATTCATAAACCATAATTTCACAAAATTGAGAATCTGTGCAACATTAATAGCTACTGTTTAGAAAGATGTGGGCACCTTCTCATGACCTAGCACTTATCCAGGAAATGTACAATAACTTCTGATTTGCATTTAGAACTAATCCTTTCTCTTATTTTTGTTTTTGTACTATGATGTCACTATATATTTTTGCCAGTTTATTTAATGGTGTGTTAAAAATGAGCATAAAGACTTGAAAACTCCTTTTGTCAAAAGTTTTACAAAGTAATAAATCTTCCTTGTATTTGCCTATCTAAAATGTTACATCAAATAAGCAAAATGGAGAGCTTCACAATATTCATACTTCATTAGTTTACTTGAAAACATTTCACATATTCTCAGCATTTGTTAAATCATCAACTGCATTAGATATAAAATGCTACTGATTCTATTTGCATAGCAGGTTGTCACCTAAAAAAATGTGTTAACAGTGTTCCTGACAAGAAAATAATGAGCTTTTTATATTGAGTCTGTTCTCTCTCACATGTTATTAAGTAAAAAAAAAATATATATATATATATATTTAATATGCTAATGCACTAAATGTTAAAGGAATATAGCATTTTATAAACATGTGAAGCATCAATACGGAACATGAGAGATCCACAGAGCAAGTTCTGAAAACTGCTGTACAACCTCCAGTGACAGAAAATGTTGATAATTTGCTAGAAAAAAAATTAAAAAGGAAACTTCCAAAGCAATATTACATAATCACCTAAATTGCTGCCTTTCATAGTTTAGTTATAACCTTAATATTTTAACTGAAATAAAGAGAAAATATAAGGGGCAGCTGTGTGGCTCAGTTGGCTAAGCAACCGATTCTTGATTTTGGCTCAGGTCAAGATCTCAGGGTCCTGGGATTGAGCCCCTTGTCAGGCTCCATGTTTAGTGAAGAGTCTGCTTCAGGAGTCTCTCTCTCTCTCCCTCTCCCTCTGCAACCCCCCTCAAATTAATTAATTAAAACTATAGCAAAAAAATAAAAAACAAACAGAAGACATGCCTCTACCCAAAGCAGAACTTTTCCCCACAAAATAATGAAAGGGATAAAGCCAATTCACATGCCAAAACTGTGATCAGGACACAGGGATATTTTCTTCCATTATAGTATGCTGAGTATAGTATTCATGAGTATAGAATGTGGAGTATATGTGCATGAGTATAGTATGCTGAGGATATATATAGTATGCTGACTATATATTACCAGCTTAGAATGACAGGTATTATCTCCCAGTTTTACAGCTCAGGAACCTGTACAGCCTGGCTTATCTGGAGCCTCTGTTTTGGCATTTCTCAGGGATTGCAGTCAAGATGGCCACCATGCTGCAGTCAGTCACCGGGAGGGCACACCGGGGAAGAATCACTCCCATACTCACCATTCTACACTCGCTGTAGTTGGCTGGATTGTGCTCCTTACTGGCAGTCTAACAGAGTTCCAATTCCTTGCTAGCTGCTAGCTGAAGATAACCCTCAGATTCCTGCCATGCGTGCTCCTCCATGGAGAAGTTCATGAGTTGGCAGCTTGTTCAAGTGAGAGGGCAGGAGAGAGTATAAGCAAGATGGAAGTCACTGTCTTTACAAACTAATTCTGGGGGCCAGTATCCATCAGTTTTGCCATATTCTACTTATAAGAAGCAAGTAACTAGTTTCAGCCCACATACAAAGGGAGAGGATTTTACAGTGAGTACCAGGAAGTGGGATTGTTGGGACACTCCAAATAACAAATTTCTTTCTGAATTTCAATCTATACCTCAAGTTTCAAGACATGATACTAATTTCAGAATCATTTCTATGATAGGATGAGAGGTAAATTTTTGAAACACTTTAAGGAGGCCGTAAATGATGTTGAAATATGCATTTGGCTAGTTGGACTTTTTCCATACTAGCCCTGAAAGTTAATAGAAAATTTGGGCCAAATATTAAGACTGAAACTGAAGTGTGATGTATGCCTGGGTGTTTTGGTCCTTACTGCCATTTTATTGTAATTTTAAGTACGTATCCATGTCATTTTCCTGATTTTAGGTGAAATATTTGATCACCAAATATGATATTTTATGTACTTTTTGGTAGATAACATTTACATAGCTGAGGAACTCTCCATCTATTTTTAGATTTTTAAAAGAGTTTTTATATTACATTTGGGTTTTGAACTATCTCAAATGTTTTTTGTGTACATGTAAAGATAATATCAATTTTTCTATAGTTTATGAATGTGGCAAATTATGTCGGTTGTTCTCTTTGATGTTGCACCATACTTGAATTCTCAAGACACACACACACACAACCATGCTTCAAGAAAATATTTTAGGTGTCTACTGAAAACATATATAGTATGTACCTCACATTCCATTCATCTCTATGTTTATCCTTATACCAATAGAACCCTGTCTCCATTACTGCAGATGATAATTCTCTTGAAATCACATAGTGTAAGTCTCATTTTGTTCTTTCTTTAAATTGTTTTGGAGAATCTAAGTTCTCCTATGCATTTACATACAAATTTTAGATCATGTTTCTAAATTTCCAGAGGGAAAAAAGAAAACCCTCCAGAGATTTTGACTTGGATTGGATTAAATCTCTACAGACCAATTTAGAGAAAATTACATATTAATAACATTGAGTCTTTCGGTCAATGAACATAGCAAATCTTTCTGCTTATTTAATCTTACTCAGAAATGTTTAGAAACTTTCAGTGTACAGGTCTGACACATATTTTGTTCATTTTTTTCTTAAGTATTTTGTGTATGTATGGTTTTATTTTGGATGCCTTACAAATTATATTGTTTTATAATTTCAAAACCCCATGTTTGTTGGTGATATAAGAAATAAAATTAATTTTATATTGATTTTATTTCACAAACTTGCTACCTTTACACATTAATACTTAAGTAGAGTCTTTATTATCTTCTCCCTAGATTATGATATCCTCTTCTAAGAAAGACAGTTTTTTTTTCTTTTTAAGCCTCTTAAGGAAGTAAGGAAGTTTTATTGTTATAACATGATACCGGTAATACAGTAATAGGACAAACTATGCACAGCTCTCACTTGGACTTCAATATATGAAGGCACATGATACCTACTAAAAAGAACCTCTTAATTATGAATAACTGGATTGATTTAGGAAAAATTTTGTATGTCTCATCTGTTCCCTTTCCTAGAGGTTTCATATTTTATTGAGAGAATTTTTTTCCAGTCCTTTTTTAGGATTAAATAGTCCCTCCACTTTAATCCAGTCACCAGTTTTTTGGGAGGTGTGTGTGTGTGTGTGTGTGTGTTTTAAGGGAGAGCATGTGTAGGCCAGTGGGCAGAGGAGAGGAGAGAGGAAGGAGGAGCAAAAGGATAGGGAGAGAAAGAATCCCCAGCAGGGTCCACACTCAGCATGGAGCCAACTGTGGGGTTTGATCCCACAACCCTGAGATCATGACCTGAGCTAAATCGGGAGTTGGATGCTTATAAAGAATAACATGAAGGACATGGGCAGATGGAGAGGAGACGTGAGCTGGGGAAATTGGAGGGGGTGATGAACGATGAGAGACTATGGACTCTGAGAAACAAACTAAGGGTTTTGGAGGGGAGGAGGGTGGGGGGTTGGGTGAGACTGAGAGTGGGTATTATGGAGGGCACACATTGCATGGAGCACTGGGTGTGCTGCATAAACAATGAATTCTGGAACACCAAAAAGAAAAAAAAAAGGAATTGGATGCTTAACTGACTGAGCCCCCCAGTAGCCCCCCAATCATTTGTTTTTAACAGTAGCTTTTATTAATTAACCGCATACTGGTCTGTGTGCTTGTGTGACATCTATAATTACACAACTAAAAGTAACAGTGCCTATATAACTTCCAAAGTCAGATGATTCTTTTTTAGGGTTGTTTTCACTCTGTGAATTATTTTGGCGCACCTAGCGTTCCCTGTATTATCCCATATCTTCCCTAAAATGATTGTTCCACTAAATTGTTTCCTGCTATTGTGGCAGTGTTCAGGCTATCTCCTTGGTTTAATCAAATTCTTCATGATTGGAAATAAGGAGGCCTTGACACATAACAGAAAATATGAGTCCGAAAGTTTTGGGTTAACACATTTTGTTACCAGCAGAGAAGTGCTAATTAGGAGTCTAGGCTTAAGTTTTTAAAATTCAATTTGTTTGCTTGCATAAGCAAAGATATAGTAAGCATACTACAATCTAGCTTTCCTGCTTATTACATCTAAAAACTCCATACAAAACACAGAAAGCAACTATGTAAGGTAACAGAAAAGGTAAACAGAAGAGATGTGTTGTAGAGGGGAGTTAAACCTGGATATGTAACATGTAAGAGGGATGAGTTTCCTGCTTTCCCCCTCTTTTCTCTTGAGGATTTGTCTGAAGTTTAGATAGGCCAAAATTAAGAAGTTTTGTCATGGTGGTCATGGCACAGGCAGCTAAAGTTTAAAAACAAAATGTTTTAGGGCCAATGTCCAGGAAAAAAGTCTTTAGCCGGAAATTATGGAAATCCTAGAGAGATAAGAGCTGGAGGATATGGGGTGCCTGGGTGGCTCAATCGGTTGAGCATCTGCCTTTGGCTCAGGTCATGATCCCAGGGTTCTGGGAAAGAGTCCCATGTTGGGTTCCGGCTCAGCAAGGAGCCTGCCTTTCCTTTCTCTCTGCTGTTCCCCTTGCTTGTGCTCACTCTCGATCTCTCTCAAATAAATAAATAAAATTCCTATTTCTGTAAATGAGTATAGACACCTGCACAAGTCCCAGGGTTACCTCTGTGCTGTATGTGAAAAGGATAGACCCAAAGCATCAAAGTCTGAGATAACTGAACCTGTTTACATTTGCACCAAACTGTCAAACTTTTGTACATGCACTGGGAAGACACAAAGTACAGCAAAGGCTTTGAGAAATGGACTAAAATTTAGGCAACCACCCCAAATTCAGACTAACTCCTAAGTGTTAACATTATGAGGGAAAGACCCAAACAACAGAATGAGGTTTTTGACAGCTGAACTGATATTAAGACTACCAACCACAGACGGCAAGACAGAATTTGTGGTCTGAACTTAACTGGGATTGAATGCCTCCTGGAACAAATACATTAACATTATCAAAAGCAAATTGTTGACAAACTAAAGCCCACAGGCCAAGTCCAGCTCCTGACTACTCTAGTAAATAGTTTTATTAGACCATAGCCACACTTTTCATTAATATATCATCTGTGGCTATTTTTGAAGTACGACGGCAGGATTGATTTGTCACAATAGATATCATATTGTATGCAAAGTTTAAAATATTTACTTTCTAGTCCTTTACGTATGAAGTTTGTTTACCTCTCCAATAGAGTATTTTAGTGGGATCAAGAGTTTATCTTCAGTATAAGAGCCAGAATGACTCAATATATCAACACCCAGAGAAATAACACTAATTCTCCAGGAAGAAGACAATCGACAGATGCCAGTCTAAAATGACCCAGATACTGGATTTACCAAACGAAGTCATTAAATTTGCTATTATAACTATGCTCAATGATGTATGTATAGGCAACTACACTTGAAACGAATGAAAAAATAAAAGTTTCCAGCAGACAAATTAAACTATAAAAAGGAATCACATGGAAATTTCAGAAATGAAAATGTCTGAAATAAAAACTCACAGCACAGGCTCAAGAGCAAAATAGCAATAATGGAGGAAAACTGAACTTGAGATTAGATTATTTGAAATTATCAGCTATGAAATAAAAAGAGCAAAGAGAAGAAAAAAGACTAAAGAAGTATAGAATCTCAGAGACTTGGGATACAATTAAAAAAAAAAAAATCTACCATTCATGGTACTAAAGTTCCAGAAGAAAAGGAGAAGGATAACAAAAGTACATGGAAAAATGTGCAGAAAAAGAAATAAAAGAAAAAAAAAGAAATAATGGCTTAATATCCCTCAAACTTGGTAAATATGTAGATATAGAAATTTAAGTAGTTCAGTTATTCAATTATTCTAAAACAGACTACATTTTTTTTAAAGATTTTATTGATTTATTTGACAGAGATCACAAGTAGGCAGAGAGGCAGGCAGAGAAAGAGAGGCAAGCACAGAGAGCCCGATGTGGAGCTCAATCCCAGGACCTGAGATCATGATCTGAGCTGAAGGCAGAGGCTTAACCCACTGAGCCACCTAGGTGGCTACAGACTATATTTAAAGAAAATCACATAATAATCAAACCACTGAAAACAAAGATAATTAAAATCTAGAAAGTAGCTAGAGACAAATTACATATTACACATGAAGAATAATCACTTGAATACTGTGGACTTTTCATCAGAAATCATGGACCAGAAGAGAAGGCAAAAGCATCTTTAAAAGTATTGAAAGAAAAACAAATAAACAAGCTTAGCCAATCCAGAATTCTATATCTAGAAAAGTAAGCACATTATCAGATGAAGAAAAATTAAAAGAATGTGTCACCACCAGACCTACTCTAAAAGAAGTACCTTCAATATGAAAGGAAATGTTACCATGCACAATGTTCGAAGTTAGGAAGGAAGAGCAAGAGAAACGTAAAACTCTGAGTAAATATAAAAGAGTATCTTTCTCCTTATAAATTTAAAAAATAATCTATGATTTTTGAAAGCAAAAATGTAACATTGTCTGGTGATTTTTAGTGTCTGTAGATATAACATACATGTCAACATGCAAGGTGGGAATAAAAGGACCTACATGGTTGTAAGACTTCAATGTTTCAGTTGAAGTGGAAAGTAATTAATTTTAAGTAAAGTGATGAAAATAAAACTTACAGCATATCTGATGGGTTTTCAAAATCAGTAGGTGTAATACACTTGGTAATCATATCATCCATTGGGTGAATGGGGAATTGGGAAAAAGGACTTAATTATTGTAGCACTTCTACATATACCATAAAGTGTCTACACTGGTAGACACTCAAATCTTGGAGATGAGTAATCTCCCTGGAGCAACACTAAGAAGATAATATAAAAAAGATGTAGCCATGAAATGAAAACTATAGTGAAATAAAAAGGAGATATTAAATATATACAAATGATACAAAAAAGAAACATAGAAATAGTGAAAAAATAGAAGGCTAAGCCAAAATTAGATATTAAATGATAGAAGTACATCAAATTATATTAATAATCATATTATATGTAACTGGTGGGGGGGGATGACCTAACTATATGCTTCATATCCTTAAGTAGTTAGAAAACTACTTAAGGATAGTTAGAAAACTACTTTAGAAAACTACTTAAGTTAGAAAACTACTTAAGTAGTTAGAAAACTACTTAAGGATATGAAGACAAAAAGTATAGGTTGGAAAAAGGTATACCACAAAACACAAATCAAATAAATTCTGGAAGAAAACTAAGGCTTCTAGCCAAGATTAAGTTGAGCTGTAACCAAATGTAATCTTCTTAAAAATATTAAGGAAAAAAACATGAAACAATGGTCTTTGAGACACAGGATATCAATCAATAAAGGACAGTATTCCCAGACATGAGGTAACAAATAAATTGAGCCCTATGACTACCCTAGCTTAGTGTCTTATCCTACTCTTCTCTGGCTACTGTAACAAAATACCATAGACCGGGTGATTTAAACAATGAAATTTATTTTTCACAGTTCTCGAGGCTGGAAAGTCCGAGATCGAGATGCTGACCAATTTGATTTTTGGTGAGGGCTTTCCCTGGCTTATAGCCAGCTACCTTCTCCCTGTGTTTTCACATAGTGGAGAGAGAGCTCTGGAGTTCCTTTTCTCATAAGGAGGCCAGCTCTATCAGATTAGGATGCCGTCCTTTTGAACTCATTTTCCCTTTATCTTCTCCTGATAGGCCGTATCTCCAAACACAACACTGTGGATGAGGGCTTCAACATACAAATTTTGGAGAGACACAAACATTCAGTCCATTATTTGTCTTTATAGAGTTCTGACCATAGTGCAGGAGGAGAAACCTACATGAAGCTTGGCAGTTAAGGAGATCAAGCTGACAGCTGGCAATCAATGTGACTAGTATTTACAGGACATGGTACGTTAGAGGAGAGAGAACCCTAGAAATATGCAGAGGTCCCCTTCAGTTATTTGGCAAAGGACTAATTGTGGCGTGTGTCCTCAATTTACCCAAGACTGAAGACCAAATCTTCTCAAGGGAATAGAAGGAATAGTGCTTGACCCTCATATAAGACTAAAAATAGTGCCTATTCTCACCAATCAGACTAAAAAAATCTCATAATGCAAGGGGCACTGAGTACAGTTTTCAGAAAGATTGTGGTAGTAAGTAATGATGACCCTAAAAGTAAAAGTTCCTCTGAACCAGTCTAACTAATCTTAACAGCAATACCAAATAGGATCAAATTGGTTCCAAGTAAGTTGAAAATCACTGACCTACATAATTCTTGAAAACTTCCTACGAAGGCACCAACATTTCGGACCTCAGCCTTTAAATAATGTGCTTTTCCTAATATAACTTTGATTCCACAAGGAAGGAAGCTAGGAAGCTGTTTAAAACAACAGCAACAACAACAACAAATTTTTTTTTCGTTTCTATAGAACTTTAGAAATATTAATTAGTCATAAAATAGCGTTAATGGCTGATTTCATTATTTAATGGCCACACAGATCATTCAAACTTTGGGGTCTTAACATTTCTGTCTGATTATCTTAATGGAGTAGAAAAGATTTCAGAATATGCTATTATATCTGATCAATTATATTTAAAAGTATTGCATTAAATATTTTTTTCAAAGAGGAGATTTGCTAAAGTGATCTAATTATATACTAGGAAATTAAGCCATTCTATGTAATTTAATAGCTTAATCCAAAATTTTCAAGAGGAGTCAAATGGAATAGCATCTCATTCATAAGTTCAGAATACAAACCAACCAGAGATTTCCACAATTAAGATGATGAAAAATTAAAATGTGACTAATTGCTTCTATATACTGTGGTTAATTAGCATAAACAGTTTCAAAATATATTATCCCAAAACTAACATTTTTTCTCAGAAATAATTTAGATAGTGGCAGCATTTTAAGGCCCACAGTAATAATTGATTTTTGCATCTAGACAGAAAAAAAATTAAAGTCAATGATTCTTGTTAAACTTGTATCTGGTTCCTAAAGGCAACCCTTAATGTTACTTTTTAAGAAAACATTAACAAATGTATTCATGGAATATAAAATGCGTAAATTGCAGTACAAAAGCAAAGATAAAATTAGATTTGTAAAATGGACATGTTTAGCATATTATCAGTGTTTTAGAGGGAAGGCTTCAGTTATATGAAATCATGTAAACATAAGGGTTTTTCTTAAAACTGTTAAGTTATTGTATAATTATAGAGTTAAATTAGCATAGAATTTTACTGGTAATTTCCCTTTTTACCATACAAAGGATTTATACTCCCCATTTTATACAGATTATGGTTTCAGCCTGTTAGAACTTGTGGAATTGGTGAAGAAACACATTTAATGTATGTGTCTAGGTTTATTCTTATTGGAATATCTTTTTCTCGTGGCTTCAAGAGATAACTTTCAGCTTTTTTTTGTTTTGTTTTGTTTTGTTTTTGCAGAGCAACTAGGACTTATAGAGTCTGTTTTGCAGTCTGGAAAACAACATGCTCATTGGGAAAAAATGTCATAGAATTCCTGCTAACCACGAATCCAATGCACATCCTAGATGTTTAGTGAAGAAATTTGGTTACAAGTAATACAAACAAATCAAATAAATTTAACTAATAAAAAGGATTTAATAAAAATTTAAAAAAAATAAAGATTTAGTACAGGTTCTAGGATTGCCTGAATTGAGTGATTCAAACAGAATCTGGATTTGCTTGCACTATTTCTCTTTTCTGTTTGTGAGTTGACTAACTACCCCTAGTTCTTTCATATGACTTGTACTTAACAGCCCTCATTCATTATGACTCATCCTCATAACTCTGAATTCAAAGGAGAAGAGTGTATGCCTCTTTCTAATTTGGAAAATTCAGTAGAAGACTGATTTATCTGGCTTAATTTGGTTTGTGTCAAATCCCTAAGTGTTTGCAGCATTACTGTATCTAGAGGGATAGCTCTGCAATTGTCTTATCTTGCATCATGTTCCTTCTACTGCAGCAAAGAGAACAATAGACTGTTTTATGTGAATATTAGATTTTTTTTGGGGGGGGGTTACTTGAGGATGTTAAGAGGGCCACAAAGAGGATAACTTGATGTTACTTTAAAAATGGGTATTCAATTAATCGGTGATTTTTTTTAAAAGATTTTATTTATTTATTAGACAGGGATCACAAGTAGGCAGAGAGGCAGGCAGAGAGAGAGGAGGGGAAGCAGGTTCCCTGCTGAGCAGAGAGCCCGATGCAGGGCTCGATCCCAGGACCCTGGGATCATGACCTGAGCTGAAGGCAGAGGCTTTAACCCACTGAGCCACCCAGGCACCCCAATCAGTGATTTAATAAAGACAACTCTTTTGAATCAAGATTCAGACATCTTAAAATTCACTTATCTATAATAACCACTATTAAGGATGCTTTCATAACATAGTTAAAAGCATTCCTTAAATTTATGATATTTTAGATGTACATATTTGAGTACCATTTTATACATTTTAAACCTCTGATATAACAAACTTACCAAAGAGCTAAACCAATCAAATATCTTTAATAAATACATCAGTTTCCTATAGCCTCTATAATATTTACCACAAACAAGGTAGCTTAAAAACCAACGTTTTATTGAGAAATCTGTTCCTGGTCTTGTGTGGCTTCTGGTTGCTACAGATATTCCTTGACTTGTGGTAGCCTAACTGCAACATTTGCTTCTTTTCAAATGGCCCTCACTGTGTGTGTGGATTGGTCTCATATCTCTATTTTTGGCCTATTGAAGTAAAATGCATGAAGAACCCAACGCAGCTGGGTGGTTTAACTTCCAGTATGATGGAATCATTATTATGTATCCTTATGGAAGCATTTCTTCCTTTGGAAGGAATACATAGATTCCTCTAGACAAGTAGACAAGTAGAACGTCTGATAGATTTGTCCTCTAGACTAGTAGAACATAATAAGGTCACAGAGACATGAAACAAAAATTTGTGTAATAGTAGGTGGTGCCATGCTAATTTCTACTCCTTGATTCTGAGAATCACAAATCCTGGCTATGTAAGAAATAGCACCATGGGTTGGATGCTGACTTATATACAGCCTCCGGGAGGACATTGCCTCTGTCTTGTAAGATACTGCTATCTGACCTAGGTAGTACTATAACTAAGCACTGTTCTCTCAAGCCAGCTGCTCCCAGGAAGATGGGGAATATGGTGAGATCAATGAATTCCATTAACATGGGTCCACTACCATACTTCATTTGTTGTGAAGTGAGTTACTTGATCAGAATTAATGTGTGGAATACCACAATCATGTATATGATGTTCTATAAGTCCACAGCTGGCAGTTTTGGTAAAGGATTTCATGAAGAAAAAGTAAATCTGTACCTAAACTATTTCAGTAAGAACAAAAGGCTGGCTCTTCTATGGTGGAGGCAGTCCAATATACTCAACCTACTACCAGATAGCTGGTTTATTACCCTGGAGTATGGTGCCATTTAGGGAAATCATTGTTGGTTTCCACTGTTGGCAGATTGGGCATTCAGCCATGGCTCTAGCCAGGTCAGCCCTGACGAGTGAATATTTATATTGCTGAACACTGTAGCAACTGAACTCAGTAAAACTCTGATCCTTGTCATCATGGCTACTTTATTCATGAACTCATTGAGCAATGATAGGAGAGGCTTGAGAAAGACACTGACGGATATCCAAGGAATGTGTCATCCTATCAACTTGACTACTAAAATATTCCTTTTCTGAGATCACCCGGGTGAACATTTATACAACACAAATATTTTTGCATTTTTGCCCATTCAGAGATGTCTAGCCACATATCACTTCCCTAAATTACCTTGTCACCAGTTTTCCAGTTATATTCCTTCCAAGTTCCTAACCATCCAGCCAAACTCTTTTCTACAGATTGTAAGTTAGTAAAGTCTCCATATTAGTTGGGTTTATCCGGAGAAATAGAAACAACAGGACATAAATAGATAGGTAAATAGATGGATAGATAGATAGATAGATAGATAGATAGATAGATAATTCTGTATGATAACCTAATTAGGCTAAGGGGTGGTCAAATAGCTGGTAAAGCATTTTTTCTAGTTGTGTCTATGAGAGTGTTTCTGGAAAAGGTAAGTATCTGAATCATTAGCCTGAGTAAAGAACACCCACACCAATGCTGGTCATCCAAGGTCCTTGAACATTAACACTCCTGATTCTTGGGCATTATTGGCCCCCCACCCCACTCTCAGACCTTTGGACTCAAAAGGGACTACACCATTCGCTCTTAACTCAAACTGAATTTACACCACCAGTTTTCATGTTTCTGCAGCTTGCAGATGGCAAATCATGGGACTTCTCAGTCTCCATAAGTGTATAAACCAATTCCTATAACATATATATCACATATGATATATATAATATTGGTTCTGTTTCTCTAGAGAACTCTTACTAAAACAGATTTACATACAGAAAGAGCTTTATTATAAGAATTTGGTTCACATTTTTATGAAGATTGAGAAATCCTGAAGTCTGCAACTGGCCAACTGGAGACTCTGAAGAGTCAATGTGTATAGTTCCAGTCCAAGTCCAAAGGCCTGAGAACCAAAAGAGTCCATGGCACAAGTTATAGTCCAAAAGTAAGCAGGCTCATGACCCAAGAAGAGCTGATGTTTCTTTCAGTTCAGGTTCAAAAGCCAAATAGAATCAATGTCCCAGCTCAAAGCAGTCAGGAAGAAGAGTTTCCTCTTATTCTCAGGACCCTTAGCCTTTTTGTCTATTCAGCACTTCAACTGTTTGGATAAGGGCCACTCACATGAAGGAGGGCAATCTTCTTTACTCAGTCTGCTGATTCAAATATTAATGTTAGTCTCATCCAAAAACAGCCTGGAAGACATATTCAGAATATTAGTCACATTTCTGAGGCATAGTTTAACTCATATCTCAAGGGCTAAAAAACATGTATTTTCTTTCTTACATACAGGCTGGTTGGGTGGAAACTTTATTTCAGGCATTGGATAACAAGTCATACGTTCTGGGATTAGAAATTAGCATGCTCTTTTCATAGCACAAAGAAACATGAGAAGCCAAACCAAACTATGAAAAACATTACAGCCTCTGCCTGTGTCATATCCTTTAGCACTCTATTTTTGAAAACATACAGCATAGCTGAATTTATTATCAATAAGAGAAGAGTGGCCCATGTTTCACTCTAGAGGGAGCTAAGTCATCTTGCAAAGGGGATGTTTGTGTAAATCTATTAGAGAAAAGGAGTAAAAAGTTGAAATACCAAAAAGCAATAATACAAAGATAAACAGCATTCTTCCCCATGCGGAATTTGTGTGCAATGTAATTGAGCCTCTAAATGCCTAGGTTCTCAAGCAGTATGTCTAAACACTTAGCCATACAATGTACTTTAAAATTACTTCCAGTTATCCATTTGATGCTCAAATATCTTAGTGATACTTGATTTGAACAACAGATCTAAGAAATGGATGCACGGCAATGCCATATCTAATCTTCATCCTAAATTTGATTACTAATTGATTAATAATGCCACAACATTGATTCACCAGAGATACTGATCAACTAAAGAATGACATCTTTGTATCTATCTCTTTTTCCTCTTTGGTCAACTTTAAATAGACTTTAATGTGTCAATTTAAATAGAAATAAGAGTTCAGTGGATGGTGTAACACATAAGAGATTAAAGGTTATTGACCAAAGCTTGATTACACTGTATTGCATATAACTATAAGTCATTTATAGAAAAGGTAAAATATTGATAAATTTGGGGAGGCATTTGAGAACGTCTGGTCTGATAGTCAACGGGCGTCACTATGATCAATCAGATGCTCATTTATTTCCAGCTTCATACTATCTAATGTCCATACTTGCTAGAGCAGCCCGGTTGTAGCAGCCTGGTTGTCACTATGGGATTTTACTGACTTATAAACTTGTGGTTAAAATGTTCTTACGTTATTTCATCCTTTATATTGTTATTCCTACTTAGCACAATTAACTTTACTGGAGGATATGGAGAGTTCATTGTTAATTAAATACAGCTGAATAGTTACATTTTCATGGTTAATTTAATCAATATCATGGAAGCAATTATATTGGCTTCTCTTTTATATGAAATAAGAGAAACATCCTTAGATGTTAATGTAAGCAGCCCTTTTATTTAGAATTATTTGTGGAAAACAAGACATTTCTAAAAATAATACAGAGAATCTCAAATTTCAATAAAGACTGTACAAATCATTGGCTTTTAATAATGAATAAAAAGGTATCACATTTCTCAGGTTCATCTATGAGAATAAAGCTTCTTTGTTCCAAATTCTTTCAACTCTCCCCAGTTTATCTTTTCTCTTTATTTTTTGAGCCTATAATCTCATCATTTATTTGGTGCTTTGCTTTCTAGTTCTCAGCAATTATTTGCTGCATGTCCTCCTGGGATTTCCTTCATTTTCCTAAACTCACCTTTATCCCCTCAGTTCAAGCTTTGCTTTTACTAATCATGCCTTGAACAATTAAGCCTCACATAGGAATCTTGGCAATATTGGCTTTTTCTCTTAGTTGGACACTATATCCCAAGAGTATTATTTCCCCCCATTCTTTTTTCTTTTCCAAAATAAATGAATCAGTGACTTATACTTCTATTTACACACCAGATAATAGCCTAGATTTATTGTTTTATCCATTGTAGTGGTAGGAATTTCAGTTCTTTTCAATTAATCCAAATAAGATGGTCACTATTAGTATATTGATAAATTAGATTTTATTTAAAAATCCTATTACTTTCAAAAATTTCAGAATAATTGAATATATATTTTTTGAAAGAATACTCAGTACATTGATAGCTTCACACCTGTGGCCCCAGAGATTATTTTATTCCTTCCTCGATCTAGGGTACAAAGATTTATCTATGGCTTTAAAGAATATCTGATGATACAATCCCAATAAAATAAAATAAATGTGTAACATAACAAGGCTGAACACATTTCTTGCAACCACAATTGCTGTAATTAAAAGTTATCTCTAACTGAATTGGATTACAACAGTTGATGCATGACTGAATTTTGAAAATATTTCAAAGATACGCATACATTCACACTTGCACACACATATTATATCTCTTCTTGTACAATAAAGCTCCGTATGCTATCATATTAATTAGTTCCTGGTATATAATTTTTAAATATAATCCTTCATGCTCACATTTTTTTTTGTTCTATTAAATCTTTTTTTAATTAGGATCCCACTGCATTTCTAGTAGTTTTTGCTTTACATATTAAGTTGCTGTATTGCTTATACATATAGTTTGATGATTTATGTTATTTGTAAAGTGTGCCTTGCATGGTTTTATAATTTTATTCATGTTATTTGCTATTAACATTCCATCTGGTCCAAAATAAAATAAATATTGCCACTTATATTTTCCTTTCTTTTGCATTGGGCTATCACTTCTTAGCTCACTCTTTTAGCATGTCTTTCTTCATGAGTACAGTCATTGTTGTTGTTTTTAATTGGTTATAAATTTAATAAAATTCCCTAGGTCTCTTAACCCTACCTGACAATCTTTTTTTAAAAGAAAGGTTTAGGGGCCCCTGGGTAGCTCAGTGGGTTAAGCCTCTGCCTTCGGCTCAGGTCAAGATCTCAGGGTCCTGGGATGGAGCCCCGCATCGGGCTCTCTGCTCAGCAGGGAACCTGCTTCTCCCTCTCTCTCTGCCTGCCTCTCTGCCTACTTGCGATCTCTCTCTGTCAAATAAATAAACAAAATATTAAAAAAAAGAAAGGTTTAGTTTATTCACTCTTTGATAATGATTGACATATCTATCTTTATTCCTTTATCTTTATTTTGAATAATTAATTTAGTTTGCTGTTACATTTTTCTCTATATATTTTCTAGATTGATAAAATTTCTAATCATTTCTCTTATTTCCACTTGCAAATTTGGATATTATTTTTAATATTACCATTTCATTAATGGATAAATTTACTCACCCTTCATATTCAGACAAATTCTACATTATTTAAAATTTAATATAAATTATTTATCACAACAAAATATAACTTTTCTCTCCCCTATGCACTATATTTTTCTTACACTTTTTTTCTCTCAAGGGTGCTTTTCATAATACTTATTTTCAAATAATAGTATTTTATTTTTTCTCTAACAGAATGCGAGCAATATAATGATGTTTTAAAACCTCTACTTTTATTAATTCTAATTGTAATTTTTATCCTTCAATGTGTAATATTTAACTCTTTTATTTCTATTTGCTTTTACATTGTTGATGCTTATGACAGTATTTTCTTCGAATTTAGGTCTGTTTGCTTTATTTGCATCAGGGGAAAAACACAAATTACTAAAAGTGAAATTTAAAGAATGTAAAGGGAACTGAGGATGCAGAGATAAAAGTCAAAAGTCATCTTCAAGGGTGTGTGGGTGGCTCAGTCAGCTAAGTGTCCAACTCTTGATCTCAGCTCAGGTGCTGATCTTAGGGTCTTGGGTTCAGGTCCCATGTTGGGGTCCAAAAAAAAAGCCATCTTCAAATTTGAAACTCAAGAAATTTTTTCTTAGAGTGGGCTCTATTTTAAACAATTATATGAATGAAAACTATCTACAATGGTCCTGAACCTTCACTATGTCTATTAAATTTACTTGCAGATAAAATATGGAAGACCATGAATATTCTTGCATGCCCTATCCATAGAATGATAAAGTTTAAAATTTAAATTTAAAATTCTAAAGTTTAAAATGAAAATACAATTTATAATTTATTACACAATCATTTCCTTTCTTGTATTATCAACAGTCCCTATAACGATAATGCTAAATTTATTTAGCCCTTGCTTTATGCCAGCCATTTTTCACTACACTACAAATTGATTAACTTATTTCATCTTCAGAATAAACTATGGACTAGTACTATTTTTATCAATACTATTTATATTTTACATGTGAGGAAACTGACACACAGGGAATTTGGAAAACTTGCGCAATTTCTCATTGCTACTAAGTGCAAAGCCAGTAGTTGAAGTCAGGAGCCTAGCTCAATATCGCATGCTTTTAACCACTGTTCAATACTGCTGTTGTTTCCTCCCTAAAATTTCAAATTGGCTTGTATTATGTTATTTACCTTTATCAATTTTTTTTCTTAAACTTTTCATCATATGATTTGGTCTACTGAGTTCCATTTTTCTCACAGGTCTTTATTAAATAAAACTCTAAGACCTGTCTCTTCCTGTTCCTGTTAGGACTGGAACCTCTCTAAGCACACCACACACCTGAAACCTGGAACTCCCTGTCGCTTCTCTTATGGCATAGAAACAGTTTCCTGGACCTGAGCTTCTCTTTGTTTACTCTTTGGTATTGCTGAAATCACGTATTTTTCATAAATAGTCATGGGAGGTAAATCTTCTCAACCAAGTCACTTAATTACTTCCGCCAACACACTGGACTAACAGTATAGTTCCATAAATAATTCCAATTTTAAAATTATTTTTCTACCAAACATATCATCAGTGGATTTGGTTTCTTCTGAGGTTTCTTCCCTTTGCTTGCTGATGGCTGCCTTATCTGTGTCTTCACATGGTCTTTTCTCTAATGACCCTTTAATTGTCCAAATTTCCTCGTCTCATAAGGAGGCCAGTCAGATTGGACTAGGGCTCACTCTAATAGTATAATTTACTTTACTCATTTCTTTAAAGGCACTATCTCCAAATATGGGCTCATTCTGAGGTACTGGGGTTTAGGGCTTTGACATATTATTATGGGAGGGATACAACTGAGCCTATAGAGCCCATAACAACAGCTAAACAGTATTTCATGGTATAGATGTACCATTGTGTGTTTACCATTCACCTGACAAATGACATCTGAGTTGGTTTAAGTTTTTGGCTATTATAAATAAAGCTGCTATAAATGTACAAGTTTTTGTATAAAGATAATTTTCTTCTCTCTGGAGTAAATGCCCAAGAGTACAATTGTTGAGTCATACAGTAGGTACATGTTGTTATTATTATTGTTATTATTAACATTAACTTTTTAAAGGCAAACTCTCAAAGTATGTTCCATAGTGGCTGCAAAATTTTACATTCCCACCAGCAATATAGGAGTGATCTTGTTTCTCCACATCCTTGCCAACATTTGATGTTATCCCAAGGATTTAATTTAGCCATTCTGATAGTCATTCTGTGTACTGGTATTCAATTGTGATTTTAATGTGTATTTCCCTAGTGGCTAAAGTTGTTGAACATTTTTTCATGTGCTTTTTTTAATACCAATATATTCTTTTTGGTGGAAATTCTCTTCATGCTATGCTCATTTTCTAATTTGTTTGTTTGTGGAATTTTTTTCTTCTTTCTTTAATCTCCTTTTTTCCCCTATTTTTTCTTCACTCAGACCCAAAGTATCAACACTCATTAGAGGAACTGTTGTTAACAAAAAATTATTGCTATCATTATAGTTTTTCCCTCTTTTTTCACTGATTTTTGACACTTCATTACATGTTTTAGATATTAGTATTTAGTCAAACACTTGACTAGCAATACTTTATTCCACTGTATTACTTGTCTTTTCGTCTTCTTAAAAGGGCCTTTTACACAGCAAAATTTTTAATTTTTATGATGTTCAATGAATGCATTTTTTCTCTTTATAGATTATGTTTTTGTTTAAGTCTCAAACTGATCTTTTGCTTCTGCATTTTCTTTCTAAAATTTGTATACTGTTCATATTGCATTTTACATTTATATTAAGTTTGTAATCCAATTTTGTAGTGAATTTGAGATTTATGTCAAAGTTCACTCTTTTATCTACAGAGGTTTAACTCCTCCAGTACCACTTGTTGAAAAGGCTACCTTGCTTCCAATGAGGGTTTTTTTACACTTTTGGCAAAAATCTGTTAGGGGCATTTGTATGGAAGTATTTCTTGGTTGTCTCTTCTGTTCCTTCCTTCTGTATCTTTCCCTAACAACCTGCAGTACTTTCCTACTAGCTCACACAATTGCTTAAAAGCTCCCTTACTTTTTGTTTCAACATGAACTAAATCAGTTTATCCCCCTTACTGCATTAGTCTCTCTCCCTATTGGAATAGTCTTGAAAAAGGTCCTTCCTTGTCATTTTTAACCAGTGTCTAGGGCAATTTCTCTTTGACATATTGTATAGCTTTTAGAGTGACCACATTACATACTGTAAAACATATACACATAGTCTACTGGTGCTGTTTTACCAGTTCAAGGAAGTATAGAAACACTAATCCCTTTATGTCAGTTTTCCCTTTCCATTTATAACATAAATATCTTTAGTATTTCCTCTATATACATTTGCAACCACACCAAGAAATGTTATTCCTGTTGCTTCAACAGTCAAACAAAACAAACAACTTGAGAAGAGAAGGAATGTCTACTGTATTTAACCATAAATTTGTTTATCATATTTTTCTTCTTTCTTCAAGTTTCAACTTTCCTTATTATATTGTTTCCTTTCTGTTTAGAGTTTTATTTAACCATTTTCTAGGGTAGGTCCACAGGGGGAAAAATCCCTTAGTTTAACTTGTGAGAATGTCTTGATTTCCTCTTAATCCTGAAGGATATTTTTGCTTGGTATAGGATTCTGAGTTGACACTTGAAAAATGTTGTGCCACTTCCTCTGGCCTTCATGGGTTTTAATGAGAAATCCCCTGTCATTTGAATTATATTCCCCTTATAGGTAAGGTGTCATTTTTCTCTCACTGCCTTCCAGATTTTTTTGTCTTTAGTTTTCAAAAGTTTGACAATGCTGTATCTTAGTGTGGATTCCTTTGAATTTATTCTTGTGTTTGTTTAGCTTCTTGAATCTGTAGGTTAAAGTGTTTTGCCAAATTTGGCAAATTGTCAGTCATTAGTCTTTTGAATAATTTGTGTAACCACATCTTCTTTCTCTTCTTCTTCTAGGACTCCAAGGACACAAATTTTAGAACTTCTGTTACAGTTTCACTGGTCCTTGGAGCTCTGTTCATTTTATTTTCAGTCTTTCTGTTGTTTTATTTTCAAGTTCACAGATTTTTTTGCTGTGTCACTTCTATTCTGGTGTTGGGTCTATCTACTGAGTTTTATTTATTTATTTTCAGTCAGCTAGTTTTGTTGTTTTGTTGACATACTATTTCTTTGCCAAGACAATTTTCTTTCATTTATTTTGAGAACTTTTTTGTACTTCCTCATGGTGACATTATTATGATGGCTGCTTTAAAATCTTTGTTGGATAATCTAACCTTTACATCAGTCTAGTTGCCTTTGATTGTATTCTTTCATTCAGTTTGAGAACTTTATGGTTCTTTGTATGACAAATAATTGTGGTTTTTTTTTCTGTTTTGTTTTGTTTTGTTTGAGATTTTACTTCTTTATTTGAAACAGAGAGAGAGCATAAGCAGAGGGAGCGGCACAAAAAAGAATGCTTTTTGTTACGTAGGGCCCTGGCTCACCATTAGGCCTTCAGTGCTATCCCTTTGGCTGGAAAGGTTAGCATTGGATCATTCCTACATCCCACCAACACCTTGGGGGAAAGTGGCTTCATAACTCATGGGTAAAGGTAAAAATTTTGACTCTGCCTTAGCCTTTTCCTTTTTTTAAGTTTTTATTTAAATTGCACTTAGTTAACATACAGTATTATATTAGTTTCAGGTGCACAATATAATGATTCAACACTTCCATACAACACCAGGTGCTCATCACAAGTGCACTCCTTAATTCCCGATCACCTATTTAACCCATCCCCCAACCCACCTCCTCGCTGGTAGCCCTCAGTTTGGTCTCTAGAGTTAAGAGTCTGTTTCTTGGTTTGCCTCTCTGTCTTTCTTGCCCCATTGCTTGTTTGTTTTGTTTCTTAAATTTCACATATGAGTGAAATCATATGGTATTTGTATTTCTCTCCTTGGCTTTTTCTGACATTAATAGCAGGGAGGAGGAGTGCCTCATTACTGACAAATTGCTTTGGAAATCCAGGCTTCTTGCATAATCCCCACCCAATCAAGGGCGGCCTTATTATTGCCTGGTAAGGATGAAAGACATGGTTCCATAGGAGGCCTTCCTTCACAGGACCCCACTGGGGGAGCTGGGAAGCTTGATCACAACACAGTGATGCTGGAAATCCAAGCTACCACTTGGACTCTGCTATCATGGCTGGGAATAAGACCGTGGTTTTTTCTATACTATTTAACTAGAGTAAAGCTGGTTTTGTTGTTGTTGTTTCCCTAAAAGTTTCTGTTTTGTAAGTCTGTCCCTTTTCTGGATCTTTGGCTAAAGATGTAGACTTTTGGAGGAGGGGTTTTGTTTGTTTGTTTGTTTTGTCTGTATGTCTTGTGTTCTTAAGGTAGCAGATTTTTCCATCCCAAGTCTGGGAAATACGAGGTAAAAAGAAAAACTAGGAATTAATAATCATGCCATTCCTCAAGTTTTGATGTCTCTAGTCACTCTGCCTTCTCTCCACCTCTCAGAATCTTCTTATGTTGGTTTTATGTATAATATCCAGGATTTTTATTTGTATTTACTTGGGGAAAAAGAAAAATTTTACTCCTTTTTATCAGAAGCAGAAGTCCTCAGGTTTTTTAATTAATTAATTCTTTTGTAATATTCTCTTCATGTGTGGGTGTCCTTGATTGTGTGGGGTTCTTGGTTTTATGTGGATAGAATGTGTATGGTGCTATATGGTAAGCAGCCAAGTTGCTAACTTTTATAATAGATGATACCTAAATGGCACCTATGGCTTTCTTGTTTTCTTTTTTGGTGCTAAGCCTTGCTTGGAGTGAGGTTTCCATACCTAGAACAATCATCAAAGAAAGGAGATAGTTTCATAATACATACATTGCCGCTGAAATCCCAATCTTACAAATTTATATTAGTCAGCTTTCTGTTGCATTAAAGATGGACAGCAAAAAATACCCAAACTCTGGTTTACAACAACAAATACTTATTTTTCTTGTTCTCTGCTCAATGCGCAGGATAAAATTAGCTTCAGGCTGTGAGTCTGGTAGGGTTCTATTCCATATATCTTGTTCTGGGACTAGTGGAAAGAATATGCTATTCTCATAAAGATGGCAGAAGTACAAGATGGCAAATTAAAAGAGTCCAACCAAACTACCCAACCACATCTAAAACATCTATTTTCATCACACTGTCTAATTCTAATGACCAAATCAAATCCTATGGCCAAGAGCAACACGAATGGGATAGGGAAATATATTTCTGTGTATTCTAGTGAGAGGCACTCCAATGTAAAACTATATAAAGAGCCTGGACACCCAATTCTGTAACAGTAAGGACATAAAGATTGGGGGAAATTAATCATTCTACCACAGTTGGCTTTATATCTAGAAGTGAGGAAGCAATTCTGAGCTGGAAAATCATCACCATAAGTGTCTGCTCCACCAAAGTAGGTAAAGTATTGAATTAGATCAGTTATTGCCTTGAAGCTATTCTGAAACTCTAAGGCATCATTCAAATGTAAAACCATACATATCTTCAAGTTAAAACAAAATAAATTAAAAAAATGGATAAAAAGCTTTGATTATTACATCCACCAGTATGTTTTCATTTGAACAGTAACCTCTAGGAGTAACCACAGGGAAAAATGTCTGCAAGAAAGCTTGATGTGTGAAACTCAGATTGCTAAAGCCAACTTCTCTGAATTGCAATAAAATAAAATGGAAATTTGTCAGTAACCCAGCTTAGCTAATTACATTTATCAAACTTAGTTATATTAACTGCCTAATTCCTAAAGCTTCACTTCACTTATTACTGTGAAAGCACAAATGTGGCACATTCTATTTTAAAAGGCAGAAAGAAAAGTCACACTATGTCAAATAACTCCTTAAAGAAATAGCCCAAGGTTATATTGACATGCAGAAAATGAAGTGGAAAATTGAGATAATTATTTAGATAAATCAAGCAAAAAGTAAGACTAACCTTTGCCCCAGTAGCTTAAAAATTCTGGACAATTAAAATGAAATCTAAAAATGTCAGAACAGTTGTTTCAAATCTTTTAGTTAATTTATGGATACATTTATGCCAAAGAATATTATTATTTAGAAAGAAAAATATTGTACTCATAGTTTGTTGTGCCATAGACCTTATACGCTAAACATGTTTCTCACTTTTCTACTTTGTTTCAATAGACTTCAGAATATTTTTCCCAGACAAAAGCTCCATAATTTTAACTGTAAATCTTTTCCACTTAGAATCTCCACATTTAAAGAAAGGATGGGGATAGCTTTGCTGTTATTAGATCAGATTCATGAGCTGCCTTATTTTTTATACTTTCGAGTGGGTAATACCTAGTCTATCAGAGATTTCTTTCTCAGCCTGGATCAGTGAAATTGTTCATTGAAACAAAAAAAGTGCCCTCCTGCCCCTGCCTTAGACACCCCTACACGATAAGAATGCAGCTAGAAAATGCAGTTAACCCAGCATGGTATAGTTTATATATAATTGGTAAGCTGTACAGACAGAAACTAAAAGACCACTTCCAAGTCATGTTCATTTAACAATAACAAGCTAATGTACACTGAGGAATTAATATAAGTCAGTTTCTGCACTAGCTTTTCGCAGGCATCTCATTGACACCTGTAAACAACCTGATAAGACAAATTCAATTACCACCAATTTCGAGATGAGAAAAATAAGACTTAGAGTGATTGATGCACACTAAAGGAAAAATTTTTTTCCTTATTCCCAACACTCTGACACCAAATATGTGAATTTTGCATACTAAGCAATTCTCCAATTCTTTGTGGATACCAGCTGGGTGACCCACAACTTAAATTCAATTTTGGCACTAACTACCAGGGGTTAATGTAGACTCCACAGGTTAAGGGCTCAGTCCACTAAGACTACCCCTACTTCAGAGGCCATTGGTGAATGATGCAGTCCTCAATCCCTCTCCCCTCCTTGGAGGTTTGGATGGGGCTGAAGTTTACAATCCTCTAATCACATGGTTGGCTCCTCAGATAACTATTCTACATCCGAAGAGTCCGTCAAGAATCACTTCAGTATTCAGATGTGGTTGAAAGTGCTTTTTCTGAATAACAGGATACTCCTTTACTGTCTTTTTTCTCTTTTAAAGATTTTATTTATTTATTTACTTGTCATCGCTTCTCGGCCTTTTGGCTAAGATCAAGTGTATTTATTTACTTGTCAGAGAGAAAGAGAGAGAGAGAGCACACAAGCAGGCAGAGTGGCAGGCAGAGGTGGAGAGAGAAGTAGGCTCCCTACTGAGCAAGGAGCCTGATGTGGGACTCAATCCCAGGACCCTGGGATCATGACCTGAGCCAAAGGCAGCGGCTTAACCAACTGAGCCATCCTAGTGTCCCTCCTTTACTCTCTTCACTCAGGAAATTACAAGGATTTGGAGAGGGGCTCTGTTCCAGAAACAGGAAAAAAACCAAATCACATTTTTTTATTATATCTCAGTATTACACTTATCCAAGATCCATCTACTATATAAATGGAAGAACCCAACACTGGTAATCTAGAGCCTTACATTAAATTCCATATGATTTCTTACATGTGTATGGACGTTTGGAAGGAGCTAGATGCCATGAACAAAATTATGCTCTTTTGCTTTATCTGGAAGATTTATAACCTTTCCTGAGTTAAGAACTTGTGTATTGGTGGCAACTTGTTTGAAAGGTTATACCAGGGACCATGATTGAGGGAGTGGGGCAATGAAACAGGAAAAGAAGAAAAAATTTTAAGGACTATTTTATTAAACTGGTTTTTCCTTTGGAGAACTAGGACTCGGTTCCACTGGGTACCATCCCAGGAACCCTGTAGAACATGCCTCAGACTTATATCTTTAAAGATGGGAAAGTCCAAAGCATTTGTTCAATCCCCATTTTCTCTAGTTGAGGTTTACCTCCATAAGCATTAACTTCCTGAATTTATAGATTGATAGATTGACTGATATTATAGATAGCTGTGGTCTAAGTGGCATTCCATGGCTTAGGAAAAAGCCCCGAGGTACAAAAGCAAAGCAAAACGAAGACACAAAGATTGACATATAATATTGGTGACACGCATAGAAATGACCACCTCAGCTGAGATGAAATCAGATGGATGGCTAGCACTGTATTCATCTGCTAAAGTCATATTGAATGTGTGCCCAGAGGTTCTCTAATGAACTTACAGAGGCACTTTCAGATATTTTAGGTTTAAAGGAAACACAACAGCTATTGGATACTGCTTTGCAAACTACTTTCACTTATGTGTATTTTTCCCAAATAACTATTAAGTTGTTAGGATATAAATATTCATACTTATTAAGGTGTTTATTAACTACTTAATAGAGCTCTTAGAATTTTTTGGTAGGGCACTAGTAAATGTCATGAAAAATATTATCAAGACACTAAGTGTATCATGAACCAAAAACACATGGAACCTCTTTTCTACTGTAGACCACGCTGAAAAAGCAGGATGGACCCCTATCAAAAATTTGGTTAGGATGTTAAGGCTGATGGTCACATAAACAGTAAGAGAGTATGAAAAAGTTTGTTACTCACATAACAAGGCTTTCTTGGGAAAGCAAGGCAGATCCCAAAATGGCTTGAGAGACCAAGGAAAGCACACTGGCTTGGAGATATTGTGGTAGTTTGGATATGGGATCAGTATGAGTGTTTCCACACATGTCTTGAATTTCTCACTCGTGCCACAGCAGGGATACCTAGACTTTTTGAAATCAGTTTTTCCAGATGTGAGACAGAGGGGAAATGAGGCTTAAAAGCTGTCAATAGTCAAATATCAACAAAGGAGTCAGACTATTCATGACACTACCTAAGAAACTTCTTTATGTAAGTGATTACTCTTGATACATACAATGAATCATACAATGGATTAATGTGTATGTATAAATGTATCAATGAATTAATATCATACATATCATTTATATACATGTTCACTTGGACACTTGATGTATAATCTTTAAGTGGCCATCATAATTTAGACATTAAGCTAGGTGCTGAGTATTTGGCTAAATTCTCCCGATATACTCTTTCATGAAATTTATAAACTAAATGAGGAGTGCCATAAATGCAAATTAGAAATGAGTTTGAAACTGTGGTAAATATCATGAAGGCTACAAAGAGGATAATATGTAACAAAACAACACAGAGGATCTACTTTATATTATGCTGACTTTTAAGGCCTCACTGATAAAAGTGACCTTTGTGCTCAGTCTTGAAGGATGAGAAGGAGCTGAATATATGGTTGAGGAAGGAAATTATCCCATAAAGACTGAGTATTATAGATAAGAAGGCAGAGTTTAGAACAAGCTAAGTGTGTTCAAAAACTGAAGGGAGTTGGCATGATTAGAAATTAGTGTCTGAGGGGTAGGGATACATTCTGTGAGGTTTGAGACATTGGTGATGGGTTTGGCATTAATTTTATGGGCCTTGGGAGACATTTATTGCTTTTTATGCTAAGGAGTAGTCTGATGTATTTTTAAAAGACCAAATAGGGCTAAAGAGATCTCTAGTTGGCATTACTGGAGAAAATAAGATGTTATGGAAATAAGAAAATGCTATCTTGAGAATGTAGAAGAAAACTGAGCAAAATATAATGCATGTTTCAAAATGAAGTATCAAAACTGATGAGATTTTTAAAGAGCATGTTTTATTTCCTTACTCATAAACCATCTAACACATGCTATAAAAGGAATAAGGGTGTATTAGTAAGGGAAGAGGAGATAATTATTTTTCCAAACAGATAAATTGGTTCTACATTAAAGATTAATGGATAAAACTGCTTATATATTTTATACTCCATAGAAAGAGTTTGAATGAAAATTAACTATGGATATTATAATTTGTCATAAGCACTCTATTTTTGAAGACATTGATGTTAATTGTGAAAGTTTCTTAGCAAAAACTAAGAGATAACCCATTGATTTTAGTGTTATCTAAAGATTGAATTAAATCTTGCTTTGAGAATTTTATTTTTTAAAGACTTATTTATGTATTTTAGAGGGCATTAGGGACAAAGGAAGAGGGAAAATCTAAAGCAGACTCCTGGCTGAGCATAGAGCCCAACACAGGGCTCAACCTCACAACCCTGAGATCATGACCTGAGCCAAAATCAAGAGTCAGATGGCTTAACAGACTGAACCACCCAGGCACCCCTGGTTTGCAATTTTAAAATAGCTTTTATTTTCAACTTGTTGGGGATAATGAAAGAAAAGGCAATACAATTAAAATGTTTATCATGACCTTGAATTATGGTGCAGAAAGATAATTATTGAAAGACAAAACTTGGCTAGATACCTTGATATGACATTGTTCACCTTTCACTTTTAACATTAAATGAAGTATAAGAAGTTATAAAAGCCCAAATTTAAAAAAAATAGAATTATGTAAATTCCATTTAGTTCAGACAACTTGGATAATTTACAGACATATTTTTCTAAGTAAAGGAATAGATTCTAAATGAATTTAGAACATTCTTTGGTTGTCATTTTGTTTCAGAGAGGTTATACACATTCAAAGAATTTTTTAGCCTTAATTGTTTAGTGATTTAGTTATATATTTCATATATACATGATTCATATGAGTTATTTATAAATCATGTATTTTCCATACTCCTCTCCAAATTTGCCCACATGTGAACAGAAATATATTTATTTCAAGTATTTAATATCTTTTAAAAAAGACATGCCACAGAAAAACTTTAAAAATATTTAGTATGTGCAAATCCATTGCATTTGACATGCTAATTTATATTTTAAAGCACTATATACATGCATCATTTTTATTTTCATATAAAACATAAAGTATAGAAGTATAGATATATTCTCATCTCTCAAATGGAGGCATTAGGACTTAGAGAGACCTGAGGTCTCAAAAGAAATTACTGAGGGAGATTCCCAGCCTTGGGCTAATTTTCCTAGATTTTTTGGGCAATCAGTTAATGCAATAGATAAATTAGTTCCTCAACCCTACAGGTTTCTTTCATCAACGCTCTACTCAATATAAATTTTTCTCCTTGAATGCAGGTTTTCAAATTCTCAGTTTCAACAATCAATCATATAACAAAGAGAAAAACAGGAAACAAGGTTCAGCTATGATGAAAATACTTTGGAAAGTTTTGCAATCCTATGAATGAAAATGCCAGCTCCAAAGTAGAATATGGATAAGATGAAAAATAACCTAACCCCTAAGACAGATCATCAAAAAACTCAGAAAAATGCTAGGACCAGAGATGGAAGAATGGTGCTAGTTAGGGATTGGTTGAAACCTGTTTAAGAAGCAGTTTGATCCTTAGAGCCCCTTCCAAACCTATTTTATTGGTTGATTGCTCTTCCACACCTATCAGAAAGTTAGAGGTTTACACTTTGGGATGAAAAAGCAGAGACCACTGGATGACTACAACCAGAGTTGGGAACATGATTACAGTAGCCAGATCAAGAAAATTCAGTAAGTGTAAGGGTACACCGTGCTGAATCCTGAAAGTGCCTAGTTCTGTCCATGTGTCTCTAAGAAACTGGAAGCTAGTCCTTTACCATTCAGGCAGCATATTGAGGTCTTCACTAAGAAATCCAAGTAGACAAGAACCAAGAGAAGAACCAAAAATTATTGACATCAGAAATTTTTCAAAAAAATAGCCCACTAAGGCATCTGCAGTGATGTTCAAATTCAACACGGATCACCAGCTCATTCAGAGACTTAGATTGGGTTCTTTAGGAAAGCTGATGAAAAGTTGTATGTAGAGTATTAATGGCAGGGGTTACCCTTGGTAAGTACATACCAATAAAGAAACAAGGCAGAACTGGGCCTAAGAAGTTGGTCTCTAATGAAGTTGTAATTGAAGTCTAAGGAGCTCCGTAGCTGGGAAGGCCTTTCTGAATTGTTGCCATCAAAGAACTGATAGCCATCCCTTTGTAGCCCTCAGTGTCAATCAGTACTGCTACTGAGGATAACTGATTTCCAAGTGCCTTTGAATATTTGTGATTAGATCCTTCAAGACGGGATGAAAGCTAATCAGTTTTAGTAAGTTAACTGCAGAGTTTGGTAAACCTAA
Source organism: Martes martes (assembly GCF_963455335.1). Classification (NCBI taxonomy): domain Eukaryota; kingdom Metazoa; phylum Chordata; class Mammalia; order Carnivora; family Mustelidae; genus Martes; species Martes martes. Next base: position 27,912,049 of record NC_137891.1, on the reverse strand, counting down.
TCTAAGAGGGAAACTTACCTACCCTAAACCCAACCACAAAATGAAATACTCTTTCCAAGAAATTGGAAGGCTATGAGTACAGGAGGCATTAGTTTGTCTTTATGATGATGGTGACTTAGCAACATTGACACTGATGATGATGTCATGGGAGAGGACATGTGGGTAATATAACTTTGGTCATCTTACATAATTTTGCTTCTGGGGAGATAAGAATGTATTTAGAAATAGTTATTTACCTACTCATTTAGAATGCATAAAGTTGCATGATCATCAAAAAAGCAGTATCTTATGAAAGAAAGGGTACACCATCACAAGAAATGAAAAGATGGCAAATGGGAAACAAGGTAGAGCTCTTTAGATGACTTTGAGAAATGCTTTGGGGGAAAAAAAAGAGGAAATTGATGGTGTTTCTACTAAGGAATTCTATAACACATGATCAATATTTGAGGCATAAGAGTGTTTCTCCTATCCCAGCTCTACCTGTTAAAGAAAAATGACAAATTTACTCTCTATCATTCTCTGTCCTTGTCTGGAGGAATTTAGATTCAAGTATGATGGCTATGATTTGGACAAAAGAAATATTTGAACAGTTGGCTGAAATCGCCCCTCAGATAAAGCCATCACATCTGAAAAGATAAAGTTTGAAAGGCTGCTCATTCACCCCCTGAGATTTTTAGCTGTATTGCAATAATTTGGATGAATGACTGAGAAATGGTGTGCAGTCTTAGGGTTGTGATATAGGTGATCAAAGTACAGTAAACCTTAAGGGCCACAGGGCTGGTGACCTGAAGGGTCAGGCTCTGAAACTGTGAGGGTTGGATGCTCTGTGAATGGGAGGGAAACTGTAGGGGTGGACATATAAATTGGAATCTGTGGCTGGAGATTTTATTTAGTGGTTGTATCACCTAGACTTGAATGCATACTTAAGATGGATATTGTTTATGAATGGGGCATGTGGTTTTTGCCCTTTTCATGCAGATATTGCTTAATGCCAACTTTCACATGGTTTGAATTGGTCATGCTAAATGGGAGCCACTGGAGTTGCCCTGGCCTTCCTCTGTAGTGACTATTTAGCAGTACAGAATTCTAGGAGGTCGTTAGTTCACTGATCTGATCAAAGAAACTGTGGTTGGAATACTGATTCCAGATAGTGTCCTGTTGGACAGTACTGTCTGGCCAGTGCATAAGGCAGATGGTTCTTGGAGGTTAAAACTAGACTGAACAGTAGTAAGCCAAGTGGTTCTTCTGTTTGTGTCAGCTATTCCTGTAGTGATTAAACAAACAAAAACTATACAGAAAGTACAAAAGGGCAAAGGGGCTAATATAACATTGTAAACCTGGCTAATGACATCCTTTCGATTCCAATTTCAGAGTCCAGCCAGGTTCCATTTTCATCCTCATGACACATTTTCATAACTTGCTCTATTGCTGTTTAATAGAACTTTTTAGAATGGTGGAATATTCTGTATATACACTGTCCAACCTGCAGCCACTAACCACCTGTGGCTATTGAGTATTCGAAATGAGGTTAACAGGACTGAGTATCCAACTTTTTCCTAAATATTTATTAATTTAAATTTAAATAGCCACTTGTGGCAGGTGGCTTTCATATGGGACAAAGCAAATCTGAAGACGTTAATAATAATGAAGATCATGTCAGTGCACTGTTGATATTACGATATTATGTCATCAGAGGAAGTAGTTCAGGAGGAATAAAGGACTATAGAGACAGGTGTGACAAATAGAGCCTAATTCACAAATTCAGTCAACATTCAAATCTCAGTCCAATTTGTGCATCCCTAGAAATTATATAGATGGAGCAAACAGAGACAGAATCAAATCATGAAAAATAAATTACCTGTAACAGACCCCTGTAGTAAATAAGAAGTCCAGAGAATAGCAGACCTATTTGAATTTTGGCAAAATCATATTATTTATTTAGGAATTATTGTAGGTTCTACATATAATGTCATAAAGACAGACATCTGAATTTGAGGGGATTCTGAGAAGAAACAATTGATTAAAAAGAACAAAAAATTAGAGTGTAGCCCATGTATCTCATTTGGACCTTATGATTCAACTATTAAGATAAAATTCATCATATATGGAATAAGAATAAAGCGAATAAAGTGAAGAATTTGGCAAAAAATTAATAGCACTTCTTAGAAAAGGCTATTTGGTTTTGGGCTTGAAGTCTTTCTGAGACAGCTGTACATATAGCCCATCTGAAAGGCAGTTGATAACTTCTGAACTACTTCTACCATTGAAGGACATAATTCTCAAGCTATCTTGATAATTCTCAAAAGAGCTTGTCTTGCTTAATTCCAGAGATATGTTTGAAGGGGTGACACAGCAAAGCTCATTCATAAGACAGAAATGGCATCGTCAAACAAACCCTAAAGAGAGAACTTCACAGTCTACTGTAGATATGAGCAAGTTGCTTCTCTAGTTATCAGGCCAGGAATAGATCTCTTTGAGAACTCGGTGCCCCATCACTCTGTGGTCTGAGCCCTACATCTTTTTAAAAGAGATAAAACAAGTTGTTCTGAATTGAGGGCTTCATAGCTGTATGGAAATTAGGAATCTCAGGAAAGACAGGTTGAAGACTTGGCAGAGTTGAGAGACGTTCACTTATACGTAAATGAAGTTAGACTCCTGCTTTCCAAGGAGTATTTTTATGTACTCACTGAATCTTGGTGTATAACCAATAGCCTCACTATGTGGTAGTCATAAGACTCTGAGTGATGACTAGTTAAAAAATAAAACAAAAAGCTCTTATAGGGGAACTAAGTTATGGGAATGTGTGTGGGAAATTAGATGAAGAATGCCCACAAAAAAGTCCCAATGCTGATCCAAAAGGAGACTGAAATGCTGGGGCAGATAATTTAGTCAGGTCCATGGAGGAAGATAGCTGGGTTCCTGATATTAACATGCATGAATATGAGATATTCAGGCCATGTGCCAGTGGGATGAAACACCAACCACATGGCACCTGATAAAGAAGCTGAACTCCTTGTCAATAGAAAAGAAAATGACCGCGGATATAATTCTCCTGAGGGAAAAGGCTGGCATATTGCTGGCAAACAGACTTCACTGAACCTCTCTGGGCGCACTGGGAGTCACAATCTAAGTTTGATACCTGTGGCCTGTTAGGCTCTCCTTATCAGTAACCAAAGCACTTTGGAAAATACAATTAATATTTTGGATAGTGAATTCTTTATCAGTTTTGTTCCCTTTGATAAGTTTTATCCTATAAAGATGCACATTTTTTTCTGATACATTCTCCAAAATAAAATATTGATATCACAGAGTTTAACATTCATATTTCTAAAGCATGACTCACAACTCATCAGTTCATCCCATGCAGCCAAATTAAGGTTAACTGTAAATTTAATTCTATTACCAAGAAGAAGGGTCAGTTCGGTGAGTTCTTACCTTTCTAATCTTTTGACATCTGCCAGACCGTGACACCAACGTAGGTATTAGTAAAACTGCTGTTAGATACTGACTCTGTGGGTAAATAGTATGTCTGTTGATCTGGAAGGATCAATTGTGGGATAATAGTGAGAATCAAAACAGGGAATAAATGGAAAAAGAGGATGAGCAAAATTATTACACACAGAAAAAGTGCTCAGATAATTGGATTTCAATCCAGTATAGAGTGTAATCACTTGTTTCCACAAGAAAGTATCAGAACAAGAAAAAAAGAAATACTCTTGGCTATCTCTTTCAGGTCTAGTGCTGACTAATGGCTGATGTTTGGAGAAATTCCCCCAGACTTCTTTTCTTTGGAAAAAGAATAGTGAATTTGTGTTTATTTTCAAATACTCCCTAAAGACTCTACCTGAATAATCTGTTGGAAAAAAAAAAAAAAAAGCAAAAAACTGATATAGTTCCCCCTGATGACTCAAAGTATATGCAATTCCTGCAACTATCTCTGATTCATGTTTTGTACATTGTGGTTATCATTCTAGTACTTTATTATCACATTTATTATTGTTTCCTCAAGTTTGCTTTATTTTGGGAAATATGCATAACTTTAATTTAAGATGCTATTACTCACTATATTAAGGAACAAAATTTTCCTTAATATCTTCTTTCTTTACTTTTTTTTTTCAAGTAGGAAGAATTTATTTTAAATGATTGATCATGATAGATCTATAAAACACAACTATTACATCGCACCCAGACAAAAAAGAAACTTCAGAATAAGCATCCTCAAAGTTTCTGCTTTATTATTTTTCTTCTTTTTAGAGATAGACAGAGTGCACCTGCACAGGGGTATGGGTGGGAAGGGGCGGGTTGGAGGAGCAGAGGGAGAGGGAGGGAGAGAATCTTAAGCAGGCTCCATACCCAGCACGGAATCCTAGGCAGGGCTCAATCTCCCAACCCCGAGATCATGACCTGAGCCAAAATCAAGAGTCAGATACAACTAACTGAGCCTCCCAGGTGCCCCTCAAAGTTTCTGCTCTATAAGTCTTATTTATTTATTTATTTATTTATTTATTTATTTATATTATTATTTTTAAAATATTTTATTTATTTGACAGACAGAGATCACAAGTAGGCAGAAAGGCAGGCAGAGAGAGAGGAGGAAGCAGGCTCCCCGCGGAGCAGAGAGCCCAATGTGGGGCTCGATCCCAGGACCCTGGGATCACGACCTGAGCTGAAGGCAGAGGCTTTAACCCACTGAGCCACCGAGGCACCCCTAAGTCTTTTTTTTTTTTTTTAAACATCTCTCTTCCTACTATTTATTAGCAGAACATAACAAAGTGATTCAGTCTCTATAATGGTATTCTTACTTTCACATCAGGTGCAGGAGAAACTACACTAGACTGTTGAGTTTCACACTCTCGCGTGTAGATCTACAAACAGCTAACCATCCAACGAAAAGGTTCATTCCTTTAAGCCATTTATATTTTTAAAATAGTTCTTTTTTAAAAAATATTTTATTTATTTATTTGACAGACAGAGATCACAAGCAGGCAGATAGGCAGGCAGAGAGAGAGGAGGGAGCAGGCTCCCTGCTGAGCAGAGAGCCCGATGTGGGGGTTGATCCCAGGACCCTGGGATCATGACCTGAGCGGAAGGCAGAGGCTTTAACCCACTGAGCCACCCAGGCGCCCCTTAAAATAGTTCTTAACCTAGGGCATCAGTGTGTGTCTGTGAACCCCATGAATGGAATTTTATTTGCCCATGCAGTTTTCTGCCAAGTGGGTCCACAACGATAAGTTGCCAAACTTTATGGCAACTCAATTTCTCCATCTTCCTGCTTCTGGTAGAGTCTGGAATTCCTTGGCTTGAAGCAGAACAACTCAGATGTATGCTTAACTCTGTCTTCACATGATCTTCTTTTTATTTCTTTACTTTTTATAGGAGGTTGGCCTACACTTTTTCTTTTTTCTTTTTGGGGACTGTGGGATTGGTCACGTGGTAGAAATAGAACCAACAATTATAATGACTTGCTGTACAGTGGAAGTAGATGGATTTGGGATTCAGATATTCCAGAACTTAGAAACCATCACTGCATGCTACTGATTGCCTAATTCTCTACACTAAGTCACTGACACATTCTGAACCTCAGTTCTCTCATGTTTAAAATGACAAGAATAATAATTATTATTAATTATTATTATATTATTAATAATTCCTTCCAATGATATTATTTAGTAAGATCCTCTGTGGAAAACAGGACCTTTACTGTTTTACTACAGCAGGAAGTCAGGTAATGATTGTTTTCTTTCCCTTTCTCTCTTTAATAAATATACTGGTCTTAACAATATCTGACATCAAACAATATTCTAGGCACTATGGGAAGTAAACTATTGAAACAAATTTTTCTATCCTTAGACATCAGTAAAGGATATTTTATTCAATGAAATTTACATTTGAACTATCACTGTCCTTGCAAATTTTGGTAGAGATGTAAAATATAGCAATTGCTCTTTAATCAAGTATACCACATACAATTAGTGTCCAGAGCTATAAATATTAAATACTTCAATAATTTGGTGTATGCTGTATTCATACTTTCTGGGTCAGAAATTAAAACAAAAAAAGAATATTGCCTCTTTCAATGTAAACTTTTGTCAGGTTATTTTAAAGAAATCTAGAGAGCTGGCTAAAAATAATTGCTTGATTTGTTGATGAGTAGCTGATTTTCACTGAAAGTACTATTAAATTCAAACAATGTACCTGACTTAGAAATGATACAACCCCCAATTCTTCATATTTTAAATTTTTTTAATGCATAAATCCAAATCCTTCAAACTCTTTCAACATTGAAATTAAGCTTGCATTATTCTAAAAAATAATAAAAAGGTAGCTCTGAATTCTGAACATTATATTACCAATTAAAACACTGTTGGAAAAGAAAATTAGCAAGAGTACATGCAGGTTTATTTTGGGTTTATTAAACTAACATTTTGCTAGTGGGCACAAGAAATTATAAAAGCAGTCTTTTAGCTAATTAGCTCATTTTTAAAGATAAACCTCCTTTTCCCAAGTGAGTTTCAATTCGTTATGTTATGCAATTATAACGGTCACATCATTTGGACCACCACGGGTACTGTGAAAGACTTCTAGGATATATATTCTCCTTTCTTTAAACAATTAAATCTAATTTAGTTACAACTCCACTAATGCAAAAAGCAGAATGTAAGAATCCCCATTTTAACACACATGTTAAACCAGAAGCAAGTAAAAATTACTGTCTTAAAACAAGGAATTATAGGGCACCTGGGTGGCTCAGTGGGTTAAAGCTTCTGCCTTCAGCTCAGGTCATGATCCCAGGGTTCTGGGATCAAGCCCCACATCGAGCTCTCTGCTCAGTAGGGAGCCTGCTTCCTCTTCCCTCTCTCTCTCTCTGCCTGCTTCTCTGCCTACTTGTGATCCCTGTCTGTCAAATAAATACATAAATAAAATCTTAATAAATAAATAAATCAAAACAAAAAAAAACAAAACAAAACAAAACCACAAGGAATTATATGCCTTCATATGGAGCTTTGTAATATTCCAAGCTCTTTTTCATACTTAATATCATCTGATCCTCACAGACACTATTATACCTGCTTTTATTATTTTTATTAGATGGTAATTCATTGGCCTTTTTTGTTCTTTGATTTGCAGAAAAACTGAGAGGATAGTACAGACACTTTCATGTATCAGACCCACAGTTTGCTGCTGTTAGTGACATCTTATATTGGTATAATGCATTTGTTACAATTAATGATCAAAATTACTATATTATTATGAATTGAACCTATGTTTCCTTTAGACTTTCTTCATTTGTACCTAGTGTCCTTTCTTTTTTCTTTTTTCTTTTTTTTTTAATTTCAGGAGCCCATCCTAGGTAACATCTCTATTTAGTTGTCATGTCTCTGTCTCTAGGCTCCTTTGTCTGTGGCAGTTACGTGCACTTCCCTTGTTTTTGATGACCTCAACAGTTTTGAGAAATACTAGTCAGGTATTTGTTAGAATGTTCTACTCTTGGCATGTTTTTCTCATGCTAAAATTGGGGCTATCATTTTTTAGGAGAAGAATGAAAAGGTGAAAGTGTCATTTCACCACATCGTATATACTATCAGCATGATTTATGAATGTTGAAGTTGGCCTGATCATTGATACAAGGCAGTGTTCATCAGGTTTCTCCCTTGTAAAGTTAGTGTTTTCCCCCTGTTTTATTACTGTACACCTTGGAAGCAAGTCACTAGGCGCAGTCCATTCCAAAAGAATGGAAAATTATGTACCTTTCACTGAGGGTTCAGTATCTACATACATCATGTGGAATTATTCTGCACTGGAAATTTATCTTGTTTCTCCACATACTAATTTATGTAATTATTCATTTATATCAGATTGAACTCAGATATTCATTTTATACTTTAGGTTATAATTCACTACCACCTAAAAAAAAAATTTTTATCTTGTTGCTCAAATTTTCCACCTCTCTACCTTTCCACCATTAGGAGCTCTTTCAGGTGGCTCCTGCACTGCTTTGGGATACCTCAATGAATGTCTTTAAATTTTTTTTTTTAATGCTTTTTTACTTTTCAGTACTATAAGATGCTCCAAACCCATCCTGTATATTTCCCCTTGCATATATGTCCCAGGCCTAAAAACAGCTATTTCTCCAAGGATCCCAGCTTCCTTTGATTAGAAAATGGTATTAGAAACCAAGATAAGGGCATTAGGCATGCTGGTGGCTAGTGGGGCATCATTTGTTTTAGGCTTTCAGCTGACAGGGCAAAAATATTCAATTTAATACTAATGTGTTTGCACATACATCTATAAATATTTCTGTATGTAACCATTTCTGTCTATATTAACCTAAACATGAGTTCATATTGCTCACCACTGATCATTTTACTGTCTTTTTATCTTTGTGATTCCCAGAATGTCATATATTATAGTCATATAATATGCAACTTTTTAATACTGGCTAATTCTGCATATTAATATACGTTTAAGTTTCCTCTGTATTTTTTCACATGTTCATAGATGCCTTTTATCGCTCAGTAACATTCCACTATAAGCATGTAACACAGTTTGCTTATTAATTCAGTTATTGAAGGACCTCCTGGTTGTTTCCAGTTTTTATAAATTATGGATTAAAGTGCTGTAAATATTTATGTCCTAACTTTTCTGTGAACATGGGTTTTCAAATTAAATGGGTAAATATGAGCATGATAATTGGATCACATGGTAATACTCAGTTTGGCTTTGAAAAAGGCTACCAGAATGTTTTCCAAAGTGACTGTGCCATTTCATGTTCCCACAAGCAATGAATGATTTCCTTTATTGTCCCTAGGCCTCATAGCCTCACCAGCATTTGGCAGAGTCAGATTTTTGGATTTCAGCTATTCCAATAGGTGTGTAGTGGTAGCTCATTGTTTTAATTTGTTATTTCCTATTGACCAAATATGTTGATCATAATTTCATTTATTTAGTTGTCATCTGTATAGCATCATTGGTGATGTGTTTGTTCAGATCTTTGCAAATTTTTTATTTAGTTTTTTTTTATTATTGTTGCGTTTTAAGGGTTCTTTGTATATTTTGGATTCAAGTCTTTTATCAGATACATGTTTTGCAAATATTTTTTCCCAGTCCATGGCTTGTCTTTTGATTCCCTTAAGAGTGTCGTTTATAGAGAAGTTCTTAAATTTTAAGGAAGTCTAATTTATTAATTTTTTTTTCATAAATCATGTATTTGATTTATCTAAACACTAATCAACATATTGGATTTCCAATAGATTTTCTCCTGTTTTTTTTCCCAGAAGTTTCTTGTTTTAAATTTACGTTCATGATTCATTTGAGTTAATACTTTCGTGGAATGTGTGATGTCTATGTCTAGATTCATTTGTCTGCATATGGACATATGCATTGTTCTAGGACCATTTATTAAAGAGATGATCAATTCTCCATTGATTCACCTTTGCTCCTTTGTTAAAGATTAGTTGATTGTATCTGTGAGTCTATTTCTCAGGTCTCTATTCTCCTGCATTGATTTATATGTCTATTCCTTCACCGATCCATACTGTCTTGATTACTGTGTTTCTATACGTCTTAAAGTTCTCCAGTTTTGTTCTTCCTCATGACTGTGCTGGCTATTTCATACCTATTGTCTTTCCCTATAAACTTGAGAATCAATTACCGAAAGCCATGAAATAGCTTGCTGGAATTTTTATTTTTATTGTGGTGTGATCAAATTGGGAAAAACTGACACATTATCAACATTAAGTCTTCCAATACATGAATATAATTATCTCTCCATTTATTCAATTCCTCTTTAACCCCTTACTGGAGTTTTATATTTTTCCACACATAAATCTTGTACAAATTTTATAATATTTGGATGTACATTTATTATATATTTATACATTTTAAAGTGTTCTAGATATTTGGCACTATTCTACATGGTGCCACATTTTAAATTTCAAATTCCAACTGTTCATTGTTGGTATAAAGGGAAGCAATTAACTTTTATTTATTAACCTTATATCCTGCAACCTAATGCTGTAATTATATATTTATTCCAGGAGTTTCATTTTTTGTTTGTTTGTTTTTGTTGATTTCTTGGGATTTTTCCACACAGATAATCAAAGACAGTCTTGTTTCTTTCATTCTGAAATATATACTTTTTTATCTTATTGCACTAGTTAGCGCTTCCTATACAATGTTGAGTAGGAGTAGTGAAAGGGAACACCCTGTGTTTGTCGTTCCTGATCTTAGGGAAAAACCATCCAATTTCTCACCAATAAGTATGATGTTAGCTGCAGGACTTTTAAAGATACTCTTTATCAAGTTAAAGAAGTTCTCTCTATTCCTAGCTGAGTTTAATTGTGAATGGGTGTGGATTCTTTTCCAATGCTTTTTTCCCCATCTATTGTTCTTTTTTTTTTTTTCTTTAATCCATTGGTATGGTAGATCACTTTGATTGATTTTCAAATGTTAAATTGTCCTTGTATACCTAGAATAAATACCACCTGGTCACAGCATATAACTATTTTTATGTCTAGTCGGATTTAATTTCTTAATATAGTTGAAGATACTTGCATGTAAGTTCATAAGCCATATCAGTCTCTAGTTTTCTTTTCGCTCAATGTGTTACCTGGTTTTAGTATTAGGGTACTTTTGATACTATTGATTGAATTAGGGAGATTTCCTTCCGCTTCTATTTTCTGGAAGAGACTGTAAAAATTTTTTCTTTCTTCCTTGAATGTTTGTTAGAATTTACAAGTGAAACCATCTGAACTTGGTGCTTTCATTTAGCTTAGTTGGCTAAGGTGAGTAATTATTGTTTCAATTTCTGTAATACATTATAGGTTCATCAAGAGATCTATTTTTCCTTTTTGAGTTTTGGTAGTTAGCTTTTCAAGGAATTCACTCTTTCTGTCTTAGTTGCCACATTTATGGGCACAGACTTGTTTATGATTATCCTTTGTTTTCATTTTCATGTTCATGAGATCAGTGGTGATGACAACTCTTTCAGGGATAATATTGGTAACATGTGTCTTCTCCCTTTTCTTGGTTAATTTGGCTAAGACATTGTCAATTTTATTTATATTTTTAAAGAATCATCTTCTGGTTTTGTTGATTTTTCTCTACTTTTTCCTGTTTTCATTTTCAGTTATCTCTGCTATAGCTTTGATTATTTCTTTTCTTATTTTTTTTCTGTTCACTTTAAACTCAAGTTATTCTTCCTCTGTTAGGTTCCTAAGGTAGAAGGTTGGATTATTTATTTATAATATATTCACTAAATGCAACAAGTGCTCCAATAATTACTGCTTTTGCTGTATCATACAGATTTTTGGTAAGTTGCATTTTCATACTCATTTAAAAATGTTTTTAAATCTCACTTGGGACTTCTTCATGGGTAGTGTAGGTACCTTATAATAGTGTATAATTTCCAATTCCTCCAGTCAGCCCTTTATAACATTGTTGTCATTCATTTCATTAATCAATATGGTGTAATCATCAAATACACTGTTGTTATTATTTCGAGCAATTGTCTATTAGATTAATTATAAATAAGTAAAATAAAATACTTTAATTTATTCCTTCTTTGATGATCTTTCTCTCTTTATGGAAATCTGAGTTTCTAAACTGTATCATTTTCCTTCTCCATTAACTTTTTTGTGTTTTACCATTTCTTACAATATAGGTCTACTTGGTGATGAATCCCCTGAGTTTCAGTTTCTCTAAGAAGTTACTTTATTTCCACTTCAATTTTGAAGAACAATTCTGATGGATATAGAATTTCAGTTTAGTGCTTTGTTTGTCTTTCAACATTTTAAATATTTCACTTCACTTGCTTCCTATTTACCTGTTTTTTAAAACAGAAGTCAGTGTAATTCTTATTCTTGTTTCTCTGTAGGTATGTTTAAGTGTTTTGACCAGTTGATAGCTCTGGTGGTCTCTGCTCCTCGTATGCACATCTTGACTATGATTCTCTATATTTGCCTGTCTTTCCAAATTTCTGAGTTGTGGTTTGCCTAGTAACATCAATTTCCTGAGAGGTCCAAGAAAACTCATTGGTTTCAGTTTGTTCAGCTCTTTTCTTATAGCACAAGAATGATGATTTCACAGCTCTAACTACACTGGAGCTGAAACTGGAAGTTGTATATTTTCTTTTAATATGATAAAACCCAAGTCATTCTTGCTTTCACCTTTCTATGTAACCAATCAGTCTTGTCATTTTTACCTAGTAATTATTTATTTTTCTCCTTTATCACTTCCCCCAGATCAAGGATCGATTTCCATCCTGTCCACATTTGCTGTCATTTTCTCCAACTTATACTCCATATGGAAACATGCTAAGTGGCTTCTTATTAAAGGTAAAATCCAGGAACAGAGAATTTTCCCCAAGACTACCACAGATTCTCTCTCTGGCATCTGGTTGCCTTTTCAGCACCTTACACCTCTAGTTGCAAAATTTAATGAAATATAATATACTACCCCAACTATTCCAGAACAACATTAACACCTTAGAATAATTTAATTCCATATATTAGCCTTTTATTTGTCACTATTTTAGGTATTTTACATACTTTTCTAACCCTAAAGGACCTTATTTTTTCATGCTAACATGTATCCAAAAATTAACCACTTTTGATCTTTATTCTTTTACTGCCTGAAATACATTTTTTTAAAAAAATCCCTTTAAGGACATTCTGCTGGTGGTAAATTGTCTATTGTTTGAAATGTCTTTATGATACCTTCTTTTTTGATGAGCACATTTGCTAGGTCTAAGATTCTAACCTAGCAACCATTTTCTCTTAATGGATTGGATGTATCATTTTTCTGTCTTCTGACTTCTACTCTTATTTACAAGAAGTCAGCCACCATTCCACATGTAAACTGTTTTCTTTCCCCTTTCCTTTTAACATCTCTCCTGTTTCATTGTAGCTATACAATATATTTTATCATTTCTTTAGTTTTATTCTCCATTTCAATAATTCTCTCTCTAGTGGTACCCAATATACTATTAAAGTTAAATTTATTTATTTTATTTTATTTTAAAGATTTTAGTTTTTATTTATTTGACAGACAGAGATCACATGTAGGCAGAGAGGCAGGCAGAGAGAGAGGAAGGGAAGCAGGCTCCCCACCAAGCAAAGAGCCTGACACGGGGCTCGATCCCAGGACCCTGGGATCATAACCTGAGCCTAAGGCAGAGGCTTTAACCCACTGAGCCACCCAGGTGCCCCAAATTTATTTATTTTACTGTGTTACATTTTATCTCCTAGAAGTCTTTGCCGCCTTTAATAATCTGCTTATCTTTACTCATCTTTTCCAATCTCTATTTCTTGGGTATACTTATTTTTATTCTGTTTGATAATTCTAATATTTGAAGCATTTTGGATTTGATTATACTTTCAGTTGTTTCTACTATCTTGCATTTATTATAGCTTGTTTACTTATATATTTGACTAAACTTCTCCTTTTCTTTAGAAATTTACCCATCATAATCTTTTGGGTCCTAAAAATGTGGGTTCTTCTTAAGGGATTTTGCATTTGTTTTTATCAGTTGCTTGGGTCTGTAGTAGTTTGGGTCTCATTTTTAACCGGGCTTGAGAATTTACAAATTACTTAGACATAAGAATTTAGGCAACAAATCCACATGAGTGCTAGAATAACTTCCTTTCTTCCTTTTTCCTTTCAGGACCAAAGATTTCAAACTCACGCGTTTCCTTTTTCTTTTCCTTTGTAGTTCACATTTTCACTGAGTGTGTAGTTCTTTGTGTACATCTTGTAGCAGTATCTTCCATCTGAGACATATCCTAGACTTTGTCCTCTGTACCCTAAATCCCAGAAGGCCATACAGTTTTTGCTAACATTTACTTAATTTAGCAAACACTTTAATGTTGAAAGCTCATTTCAAGTTCCATTTATCATCCTTGTTTGTTGTGATTTAATTCGTTTTTAGTGCATTACTATTACTTTGATTTATTTTTATTTTTTATTAGTTTTTGCTGGGAATGGCCAGCAATCCCTGTACCAACCAGTGAAAGATTACTCCGGATTTTGCTGTGGAAGAGAAGGCAAAGGGCTCTTCCCTGCTCCCACTTTTATTGGTCCTTCAGAATAATCACAAATCCTTATCACTGTTTCTCCTGCATGGAATGTGTGACTTACTGAAACTGGGAGGATCCATTTACTGGAAAGAAACAATATGCTAATCTGCTAGTTCTAGGAGTTCTGCTAAACATAGCCTGAAAGACAAGGCATACATCTCTTAGATCACAGGTTGGCTGTTTGGGCTAAGAAAGCTTCAGGGAAGCCAACTCTCCAAGTATTCCTATGGTAGAATGGTCACACAGGCCACAGCGTTCCAAAGGCCTACCCCTTCTCTGAAACCTTCCTTGCCCTCAGCGGCCCCCCGTGTTACATTTTAGCAAGCCAGGTATTATGGCTGATTTCATGATATACATTAACCCCAACATTTTTAAAAAGTTTATTATTTTTTAAAGCTTATCATTTGTTTAGTAATCCCTACATCTAGTGTGGGGCTCAAACTCACAACCCCAAAATCAAGAGTTTCATGCTCTTCTGACTAAATCAACCAGGTGCCCCTTCACTGTATTACTCTTAATTTTTATTTTTATTTTAAATGCAATGTCCTGGATCAATTTTTCCAATGGCAAAAATGATCCAAGTAACAAGTCACCTAACACTGTTGGTAATGGAATGTCCGAATTACCATACAATACATATGTTAATGTTGAGAGAACCGAAGGCTGGCTGAAGACAAAGCAGAAGCTGACACCTGTAACCCCATACCCCATTCCAGGGTGGGCCAAGTGTGACATTCTTCCCTGAATCTCCCAAGTATCTTAATGTTAATGCCTTGCTAGAGGGGGGGGGAAACAACCTTAACTTGACAATGGCAGGGCCTCCCTCATCTTCTAGGTCCTCCTTAGCATATGAAAGTTCTTTTGAGACCTCCCTTTTGTCCTTACTGCCCCCCCCCCAACTTGTAGGTATACAATGGGCTATTCCTCAGGACCCTGGTGCAGCTCTTTCTGTCCTAGGGTCCTGTCCGCATGCTTTAATAAAATCACTTTTTGCACCAGAGATGTCTCAAGAATTCTTTTTTGGTGTTGGCTCTGGACCTCACTTACATTCTAAAACTTCATCATTAACAATTTGGTTTTACATTTGAACAACTTTGTGTGTGCGTGCAAATAATATTGATTTACTATGACTCATTCTTTCCATCACTTATTTTACGATGTAGACTACCTGATTTGCCTCTTTATTTAATCTTTCTATGCTTCAATTTCTCTCTCTTCATGGAGATTAATAGTAATACCTGACTTGTACAGTTCATTTGAGGATAAAATGCATTAATATGTAAAAGATGTAGTTCCTATCACATATAAAGTAGTATTTACATGTGAACTATTACTATTCTTTAATTATATCTAAACTTAGGGAATTCTTTCTATTCCAGAGGGCTAATAACTACTCAACTATGTCATGCTATCTGTTCAAAGCTTTACTTTTTCATGTATAAATATTTAATCAGTTCATGCTTCTATACATTTTAATATACAGAATAATGTCTGAGTTTCAAATAATTATTTCTCTAAATAGTTAAATGTTTTTACAGTCAATAAGTTTCTTTTGTGCTTGTTCTTAGATTGAATTATTTTGAAGAAGGTCTTTCTGGGTGTTCCAATTTTGTCTAGGTTATGATAATTACAGAATATTACATTGGATTCCACCCATTTTCTGACTTGGATTTCAAGTGGGACTTTAAACACAACTAACAGAATGGAATCTAAGACATTGTTAGAATCTTAATGCTGAAAAGAAAATTGGCCTCAGATTTGTTAGCCTATGAACTGAGCATGAGGCAAAATGGAAATAAGGTCTTCTATTCCTAATCTAATTTCACCTTACTGTACCTTATTTTCTGAAATTCTTAATGTGTTTAAACAATTATTTGAAAAGTCATCGTGTAAGATATAATACCCTAGGTCTGTGCAGTGCTCAATTTGAGATCTTTTATCTTGTGTACTTCCCCCCACCACCCCGAGATTTGTGGAAAGAATAGCCTCTTTTAACTCATGGTTGATATCCCAGATTAAGAGAAATGATTCACTCCAGACCTGAATTATACTTTTGATTTAAGTAATTTTTTCCCCTCCCTGTTCTAATTTTTGTCTGTTGACTCCTAAGAAGTATGCTAAGAAGTTAAATAGTTTAGTTATGGGGCATTCCCTTATCCCTGAGAGAATAGTTGAAGATATGTTTGATTTCCAAAATTATTCATAAGATTCTTTGTCATGCCATATTTCACAAGCATATAAAGACATACTCAATTTCTATGTTTTGAGCCCATTTTCCATCAGCTCTGTACCTTTAATAAATAATATTCACTTCTTATGCTACTTTCTAGGCTTATAGAATCATAAAGAAGAATTCTCCAAAAAAATGCTCATAATTTATTAGTAATAGGGATAAATACTAAATTTTAGATATGAAAATTGTCAAAAAACCAACACTGTAAAATTGTGTTTCTGCAATAACCACATACGGAAATGAAAGATGAAGTCAAAACAGCGTATCACATATGTCCGAAGAGTTTGCTGAGTGCTCTTAACCATTTAAAAAAATACATAAAGTAAACATAAATCATAAAAATATCCTCACTGTAGTCTCTTTATTTTCTTTTTATATTTTTTGAAGTACTTAATTAGCCTTGAGACAATTCAACAGGCAATTGGGAATCTGAACTCCTTCATATTTCTTCAGCATAAATGCTAAGGAGAGAATTTGACATTTAAAATAGAAATATAGAAGGAGGAAAAATATTCCTAAAATAATGAAAAAAAAAGCATATATATAAACATTTATAAAAACTGTTTATAGTCATATTGAGGAGTTCATACTTCCTTTGAAGATTAAAAACCATCTACAATCACAAAACCGTTTAGAAATGCCTTAGATACTTCAGGTGTAATGGGTAAGTGCTCATTATTCTTGAAAAATGTCTTGATATGCATAGTATTGTATTTACTCATTAAAATTGACTATATGCATTTAAGTTTCCAAATGACACATTTTCTTTCCACAAAGTCATTCCCTAGCATGAAAATCTCACTGCTACCCTACAAAAATGTGTTTGTTTAAAAGTAAAGATGGATCACTTTTGTTTAAAAATCAGTTTAAATGTTCTGGGGAAAATTGTATCATTGCTGCAATTCACACCTGTCAAAAATCACTGGTTTCTCTGAAAGGAAAACAAAGCTGACAGATTTGAAGACAATTTCTGTATATGAATATTCAACTGCATTTTTCTGCACACTGTGGTTAATCATATCCTAATTTGTCATTTAAAATATTTTAATACATCAGCTGTGATCTTTAGGCACAATATGTTAAATAGAAATATACAAGAAACATGATATTCTTCACAATTCTTAGAAAGTACACATATTTTTTTTCTTGAAAGTAATCTGAAAAATAAGTCAATTTATGCTACACTCTCAGTTCTTACATGAGTATAGAATATTAATCTTCTATCAAATACTTGTTTTTTGATACAATGAAAAGTCTGGATATTTTCAAAAATCAATATTCTAGATATAGCAAGGTAGAATAGTAAGAATTCTACTTCAAAAATGAATATGCTATTTTCAATAATTTTTTTTCTCAATATAGTACAGCTTTGGTCAAAGCACACTGTAAACCTATGACCATTTTTTAAATACAAAAGATACAAGACAAACAAAGGAAAATAAAACAAATGGTGTTTAAAGAATGGATGTAAAATTTTTTTTAAGATTTTACTTATTTATT
This sequence comes from Martes martes, assembly GCF_963455335.1. Classification (NCBI taxonomy): domain Eukaryota; kingdom Metazoa; phylum Chordata; class Mammalia; order Carnivora; family Mustelidae; genus Martes; species Martes martes. The sequence goes on along the minus strand of NC_137891.1, from coordinate 27,894,241 downwards.
TGACAGAGAGAGAAATCACAAGTAGGCAAAGAGGCAGGCAGAGAGAGAGGGGGAAACATGCTCCCCGCTGAGCTTAGAACCCAGTGCAGGGCTTGATCCCGTGACCTGAGCCAAAGGCAGAGGCTTAACCCACTGAGCCACCCAGGGGCCCCTAAAGAATGGATGTAATTTTAAAAGGTTACTAAGAATACATAGCCTTGATTTAGACTTTGACGTTAATAATCATGTAACAAATTCCATGGAGGCTGTGAAAACCAAGAGCATTTCATGGAAACGTATTTATTCCTATCAAAATCTCATTTTAAAATTGGAACATTTTAAAAAGTAACACCTAATCTCAAAATGCTTGGAAAACAAAAGAAGTTTATCCCCACGCAATTGACAAGAGGCTGCTTGTTACATTTATAGCTGAGGCAGATGGGGAATGATCTGTGTCCACACCTTAGAGACTCTTAGATTGCAAATTAGGACTGTTTACACCCAAGACTCAAAGAATCGTAGCTAAGTTTTCTAGCGAACACTCAGCAGCCTGAGACTCAGATGGACTGCTGTTAACACAAAAGAAAAGAAAGATTTCTCCTTGCCTCCGGGAAGAATGCAGAGATCACACCACATACAGGAGGATAACACTGAGGTTTAACTTTCTTATTATGATATTGATTCATAGTTGATGGGAAGAATCTTTTTGAAAAGCTGGGTAGGAAAGTGTTGCTCCTGCGGTTTCAAACGATCCCTGTGGGATTCGTCCCTGTCAAGGTGCAGGGCTCTGGAAACAGAGCCAATTACTTTCTTGGAAGTTCAATATAGTGTTGCTATCTAATGTTGTTAGGGAGAAACACTACCTGCAGTTTTCAGGGTTTTGTGATGGAGAAAGAACAGCAAAAGTAGGAGGAGGTAAGCCAAAGTGAGACGGGCTGCAGCTATTTCTAAATACATCCCTGTTAAGCACAGGGCCGCAGGCCTGGCCAGCTCCTGGCAGGCAGATTTATCCAGTAAAATACAGCAGGCCACTTTGAGACTCAGTTTATTTACATATTCGACAAAAGGAAGCAAAAGGAGACAATGAACGCTGGGAAAGAGTGGAACTGAAACAGAAGGACCTCAGTGCTACTGCAGTGCAAGTTTGGGAGCGTGCTCGCAGGAGTTTACGGATTGCAGATGTACTCTAAGGGTCTGAGCAGAGAGCCTCAGACCTCAGAACCTGGGAGGTGGTGAGAAACAGTACTGACAGGCTCCTAGGAAATACAAGGAGCTGGAAAGAAACTGGCCTCAGAGCAGCTTCTCACAAGCCTTCTATCCCGCAGACATGTTCCAGGAGGATAACAAGGTGTGCCTCCACGACTCAGAAAAGCTGCGGTTCAAACCTCTCTTGTGTGGCCTATGTGAACACATGTGAAGCCACTAAGGTGCCATGATTCTAGTTTCCCCCTAAAATACCAATGAAATAATGGGTTTTTTTTTTAAAGATTTTATTTTTTATTTGACAGACAGAGATCACAAGTAGGCAGAGAGGCAGGCAGAGAGAGGGGGTAGAGGAAGCAGGCTCCCCGCTGAGCAGAGAGCCCAGCGCAGGGCTCGATCCCAGGACCCCGAGATCATGACCTGAGCTGAAGGCAGAGACTTTAACCCACTGAGCCACCCAGGCACCCCGAAATAATAATTTTTAATGATACACTTAGTGCCTAGATTGTGATTTTCCTTTTCTCCTCTACATACCATTTTTTCCTTTACCACCATCAGCACACACACAAATAAAGAAATATGGGCATAAGCATATTAAAATTGATTTAAAATACTGGAACTGCCATGGAACCAGTACAAGTTTCTCCATATAGATAAATATGTGACTTTAAAATCAAATTTATGGGGGTGACTGTGTGGCTCAGTCGGTTAAGCGTCTGCCTTCAGCTCAGGTCATGATCCCAGGGTCCTGGAATCAAACCCCGCATCGGTCTCAGTGTAGAACCTGCTTCTCCCTCTGCCTCTGCCTGCTGTTCCCCCGCTGCTTGGGTGTGCACTCTCTCTCTCTTTTTCTGCCTAATAAATAAATAAAATTTTTTGGAAAAAAAAAAAACTTACAAATGTAAGTAATTACAATTATATTAACACAAAGCAATTTTAAGGCCAAATCTCACTGTAATAATTTCCCATGTTATGTACCATCATTGGATAGACTGGGAAAAAAAAATGGTTATAATTTTTCTTTTCTTTTTTCTGAATCTATGCTTGATTAAAAATGGAACTCCATATGATACAGCAATCCCACTTCTACTTATATATCCAAAAGAACTGAAATTCGAGTCTCAAAGAGCTCTCACGCTCATATCAACATGATTCACAATAGCTGAGGTATAGAAACAATTCAAATGTTTATCAAAAGCAGGTGGGTAAAGAATATGTAGTGTACACAAGCAATGGAATATTATTCAGCTTAAAAAGAAAGAAATTCTACCATTTGCAATAACATGGATGGACCTGGGAGGCACTATGCTAAATGAAATGTTAGTTACATTAGGACAAACAAAAAGTAGTCAAACTTAGAGAAGCAGAAAGTAGAATGGTGGTTGCCAGAAGATGGGGAGGAGAGAGGAAGTAGACAGTTATCATTCTGTGGGTATAAATTTAGTTATACAAGATAAATAAATTCTAGATATCTGCTATAATATACATACATGATACATGCCTATAGTTAATACAGTGTTATTCACTTAAAAATTTGTTAAGTTTCGGTCTCATGGTAAGTGTTCTCACAACAATAGCAAAAAAGCAAAGGGACACAAAACTTTTGGAGGTGATGGATATGTTTATAATCTTGTCTGAGATGATGGTAAATTGGATGAATGCATATGTCCAAGTTCATCAGATTGTGTAACATTAAATATGCTGAGTATTTTGCGTATCATTTATACCTCCATAAAGTTAAGGGGGAGTACTTTTCATCTCTTTCCTTAAAGAGATTAAATCTAGTTGTTCAACCTTTCAAATAGTGTTTTGACTTGCTTTTGCTAATAGGACACGCCAGAAGAGATAGCATGCCAGTTATGAGGCCTGAGAGTCTTTGTGTGTTTTCTTCTCTCTTCCTTAGAACTCTAATTGATACTATCATGTATGGTCAGATGCCACTGTCACCAAAAATATCTATATGATACCACCCAACGGCAACTGACCTATAGTTGCATGAGGAAGGCTGCTGAGTTCAGGTTTGCCCAGCTGAGTCCAGCCCTAAATAATGAACTAAATGCATCAGTTGTTTTCAAGCTGTAAGTTTTCATCTGGTTCGTTATATGGCAAAAGGTAACTAACATGGACACATATTCACTGTAGTAGCAGGAAGGGGTTTTCTTTCAAGGGGTACCTTTAGGGCATGGAAAAGAGCTACCTAATATCTGAGGGATTTCCCAATTTTTCATGTATGTTCAAGTAAAAATAGTTTCGTAAATTCCAAAATTAGTCACTGCAAATGAGGGAAAAAAAAAAAAACAACTTAACAACTTTCTTCTTTTGAAAGTAAATATTCAGTGTCTTCATTTCATTCTATTATTTGCATGAATGACATTCCAGTACTGCAGCAATGATCAAAAGAAGTACAAGAAGTATAGTGGTGATTTTATTAAAATTCATACAATGTTTTTGACTATTCTTAACGACTCTAAGCATCTCAAGCTGTGACTTAAAAAACAAATGATAAGAAAGTCTACTCAATTTTTTTTTATTGTATAATGAAAGTCAGTGACCTGCAGGAAGTAATTTAATGAATTGAGATATGGATTTATAGGTGATGGTATAATCGCTTTTAAACTTATCCCCTCATTTTAGTAATAGGATTATACTGGATCTTGAATGACAGGGCTTTTTTGTGTCTTGAATTTTATTACTTAACAATTACAGATAAAATGTTAAGTGAAACATACAGTATATATTTTTTAGAGATTTACTAAGTTTTTTGAGATTTAATTATTTTGAAATGTATTCTTTATATGTAATTAAGAACACCATGAGGGCGCCTGGGTGGCTCAGTGGGTTAAGCTGTTGCCTTCGGCTCAGGTCATGATCTCAGGGTCCTGGGATCAAGTCCCACATCGGGCTCTCTGCTCAGTGGGGAGCCTGCTTCTCTCTCTCTCTGCCTGCCTCTCTGCCTACTTGTGATCTCTCTCTCTCTCTCTCTGTCAAATAAATAAATAAAATCTTAAAAAAAAAAAAAATTTCTTTCAAGTAAGAAATCAGGTCTTGCTTTAGGCAATATTAAACATTACAACAGTAAAATATACTTAAAATTAAGCATAGTAAATTGTTTTCTCTTGAAATATTATAATTTACTTTTTGTGAAGGTATTCCTACTCAATAGAAATAATTGAAATAACATAGACAAAGAAGAAATGAAAACCAATAAAATCTCATCACTTGGAAATATCAAGTGATTATCATTCTAGATATCCCTTTATACACACACAGAAAAATTCTATCTCCCTCTCTCTATAGTTTAGCTATCTATCTATCATCTATCATCTCTTATTTCTCTATATATATGTTTATATATTATTTATATTCTGAAAGAGTCAAGTTCTTCCTTCTTTTTACCTATTTGCAGAGCTGTTTTCTCTAATTTCTAGTCCCTTCTAACTTCTGACCACATGGAAAACATACCCACTTTGTGTTTCTCTCCACACTGTGGCAAAAGACTTTAGTGAGAATTTTCAGAATTTTCACTTTCATTTTTTTATTTTTTGCAACTTGTCAGTGTGGCTCATAGGGGGTTATGTGAGAAGCATCAGCACTTTTTTTTCTAAGATCCTCTAGTCCTTTCACTGGCAACAATTTTTCAACATATCTGGCATAAGGTCAAGTTCTTTTCATTATTTGATTGTTTACTGGTGACTTTTTTTTAATGGTATGTGAGGATCATTTCATTAAGTATTGCAATCCAGAATATTTATAATAGACATTTAAAACAGTTTAAATTATAATTGGATTACTACTTAAGATTCAATCAATATTGAACAAGTATTATTTATTAAGCATCATGGCAATAAAACTGAAAAAACGTAAAGTGTTACTCTAGACAGAAGCATAGTCAACACTCTCACTTTTTCCAGGAAAAAAGTTCCTATAATTGAGTATTTGTGATATTTATTCTTGCCTTTTAATTTAGTTCTGAGATGACCACAAAATTTTTTCCTTTATTGTGTTATACTTTTTATTCTCTACATTTTTTATGATTGTAAATCTTATGGAAAAAATAATGTTTATCATATTTTGAAGTGGGTTAGTATTGCACTTAGGGGATATACAGTTGAGAAATTGCTATCAGCCATAGCTAGTTTGACAACAAAAGTGCTTCAACAACTCAAGGGATAATTAATTAATTTCTTCTTAAGCAGAAAGAAATATGAGGAATAGACTATAGTAACTAAAATTGAACACCCTACATCCTTATATTGTATTCAGCTCATCCTGACTGTTGAAATTAAGTCAATTCATCAGACAAGGCAAATAGATAAGCCTAATCCTTAATCTTAGAGACACTTAACAGATTTTTTTAAAAAATTGCTTTTCCCTATTTGAAGCACATTTAGGTTTTATGCCTTAAACTGCTATTGAGTAGAGAATACGATGCTAATTATGAGCTATGAAAGTTAGCTCCGAAATGAATGATTTTCTTTCAATTAGTATTCTAACCTAGTAAGAAAATTATTTAGTTGAAGACTTGATTAAGGATTCAATCATAGAACTTTTGACAACTGTGAGAATGTGTCATCAAACTTTCAAGAGCTGTGGAAGGTCTAAGATTTTACCTACAGGCAAGCTAACAGGTAACCCGCCACAGTTTCAGAGAGGTTGACAGAAGACACGGGACTTTTGGGTCAGGCAGAGGACATTATCACTCACGTCACAGCAAGTAACATGCACTTCATGTTTGTGCTTCCTTCTCCTTCAAGATGGGTGGTGACACAGAGTGGCTCAGTTAAATGTTGGACACACATTAGGTTTTGTGTCACAGATAAGGAATCTTAGCTTTTTTATAATGGGTGTAAGCAAAATGCCTCAAAGGGTGGCATCATTTTTACTAAATTGGAGAGCAAATAAACTTGTCTTCTGCTCTAGCAGGAGACACTATCTCTACCATCTAAAATGTTTCATTATATAAACAAATTTGAAAAGACAATTCAGAAAAACAACCTGTCAGTGTCTCTGTTTGTAAGATAGGCAGAAACACCAGAGACCTATAGAACATTGTTTCTCAACAAAACGTGGTATCTGAGCATAAAAGATTCTTATTACTACTTCTGATAAACAAAACAACAGTGTTCAATTTGAGCTATAGTATAAATCTGGAAGTATGCATTAATAAATTGAGATTAAGAATTTAGATATTTAAGGACACCTGGTGGCTCAAACGTGGTATCTGAGCATAAAAGATTCTTATTACTACTTCTGATAAACAAAACAACAGTGTTCAATTTGAGCTATAGTATAAATCTGGAAGTATGCATTAATAAATTGAGATTAAGAATTTAGATATTTAAGGACACCTGGTGGCTCAGTCAGTTAAGCCTCTGCCTTTGACTCAGGTCATGATCTCAGGGCCCCGGGATCAAGTCCCTCATCAAGCTCCTTGCTCATCGGGGAGATTGCTTCTCCCTCTGCCTGCTGTTACTCCTGCTTGTGTGCTCTCTTTCTGACAAATAAATAAATAAAATATTTTTTTAAAAAAAATTTGGATATTTAATTGATTTTTATTTGCTCTTAGATATTCATGACTAACTCAAGCTCCCAATGTAACAGCTAAGTTACATAGTTTTAACCTTAGCTACTTTCACAGGAATGTGTCAAGAACTTTAAATGTTCTGAGATTTTACCTCATTTACAAGTTAAAAAATTATACTGACCCATTTCCATGAATGCTGGTAGACAACACAAGACTACTAGCTCAGAGATAAAGGGCAGTTTATTACTTTCAGCAATAGCAGTAGGCAGAGTAACAATTATTTTTTAACTGATTCCCCAAATTTCAATCCCTACACAGTGATGTCGAAAGACCAAGTGATATCTAAGCACATAGTGGGTTACATAAGAGAGTAACCCTGAGCTTAGGGAACCCAATTATTTGACAATGACTTGTAAGTATGTCTGTCCTTTGCCTCTGAAGTAGTTATTATCTCTATCTTTAAAGGCTATCCAATATATAAACATTCTTGAAAGCAGCCAGGAGAAAGGGCAATTAGATCCTTACTTAAAAGATACACAAATATGTGAAAGACCCACAGAAATTGTCTTCCAACAATGAGTTGCTACAAATTATGAATCATGAATAAGAGAATTCTATACTTTAAATATTCTGGCATAAAGAACAGAAGATAGAAGAGAGGCATAGAAGATAGAATAGAAGATAGATATCTATAGATATGTCTCTCTCTCTCTCTCTATATATATATATATACACACACATATAATTTCAAAGATTTTAATTTATTTGAGAGGGAGAGAGTGAGCAAGAGTGAGTGAGAACAAGTGGGGAGAAGGGCAGAGGAAGAGGGAGAAGCAAACTCCTTGCTGAGCAGGGAGCCCAATGCAGGACTTGATCCCATGACCCTGAGATCATGACCTGAGCCAAAGGCAGACGCTTAACCAACTGAACCACCCAGGTGCCCCCAGAAGATATATTTTACCAAAATAAGTACAGGTGGCAACATGGAGACAAACAGATTTTATAACTTCATCAGCAATTGTATTGAAAAGCATTGTTTGACTGTTTGGTTTTGCTTAGAATTCAGGAGGTTTGGAGGGACATCTCCTCCAAACCTTCTGTTGTACATCTAAAACAAGAATTTATCTATTATAAGCCAATAACTTAGTAGAGAATGACACATTTTTCAGACAGAGGAATATTCTACCTCTTTTCTTCCCATTTACTCTGAATTTTATAATTCTGTAGAGGTAGCTAATAGAATTTGAAGCTTAGAGAGGCTTTTCACTGATATATATAATACACAAATGTAATATCTTATAATTGTCCTGGCAATTTAATGTCTTCCTATAATCTTGTATTATGAAAGATTGCAAGGCAGAGAAGCAGAACGTTGCCTGCATATTAGAGTAAATAATTTCTTTCAGTACTAGGAAGAAACATGTCATGTAAAGAGCATAGTCTTCAAATTAGTAACCTGAAACACTAATGAGATGGTGCATTTCTGAAACTAGGATGATATCTATGTTATGTAAGTAACCCCCCCAAAATAAATAGGCCCCATTATCTGAATCACGAAGTCCTCTATAAATAAAAGAGAGTAACATTTGCCAGTAGGTATACAGCTCTCTACACCTAAAAATGCCCACTCAGCTTTATGAGTGAGAAATAGTCCCTTTTTCTTGTTTTCATCTTCAGTGGACCTAATGCAACTCTTTTCCTATAATTCTCACAATTCCTTTAGAGTTTTCAAATGGCTGCCACTCTTATACACTCTATTTGACTTTGGGATAGTACTGAACGTATCATCTACTGCATATGGTAAGCCAACTGTTCTATAATTAAAAAGAAACCCATCTCCTTGTTTTTTCCACTCTGTCACCACACTGCAAGTAGCAAGGCACTCTAGGTTGATTCTTTCTATCAGGCACTATTCCAGCCCTCTCCTTTTTCTTCCTCTTATTCAGTAAAACAGAAATAAATTAATTACTTGATTAGTTATTTTTTACTACCATTGAGATCCGAGAGGTAAGTGATTTTTTTCCCCTCTACTCTGTCTAAATCACTTCTAGCATAAGCAGACAATAAAGAAAAATAGTGGATGAATGAATCTGATACTCTACCTAAAATCCTTCATTTATTTAAAGATTTACCTTCAAAGATTCCCTTCGGGACTTTGGGACTCTGTGCATGCCAAGTTATTCATATTTGTTCCACTATCTCATTGACTAGTTTCTTCCACTCCACCTTTCAATCTTCCTACTGCTCACGGGCAATTTTTATTGCTGTTACTGTTCAGATGTTGCCTGAATTAGCCCAGAAGACAAATTTCCCAAGATCTTCTTTCACGGTCTTTTACTTAGCCAGCTGCTTATATTATCTGTTCTTCCTTGAGGCCTAAAGCAGAGTTGTCCAAATTTACCCACCTTCAAGATTTTCTAGGGGCTATAAGGAGACACCCACAGGTTGGAGTCAATCTTAGGACAATATCAGTATATTAGCTGTATGAAAGTGAACTATTCAAATTCAAGACCTTCCAAAGTGGTGACTACAAATGCAACAGTGCATATAAGTGCAACAGTGTTTGTACTTTTTCTTGAGTTTCCAGAAGTCATAGAATAATTGTTTAGTTTTGGGAAAAATATTTCTACAGTTTTTCTTTTTGATGTCTATCATAACTTTCGTAGTGATTCAACCTATTAATTTCCTTTGCACAGATCCTGGAGAAACAGATGTATGTTATTCACATTCTCAGCTAAAATTTTCTCTGGTATGTGATGACATAAGAATAAATATAAATTATATTGTTGGGTGAATTTATGCTAATGTAAATAAACACATTCTTTAGCACTGAGTGTATTCTTTTACTTGAGGATTTTCCCTAGGTGTTTATTTATTTGTATGTTTCATTAGGCCGTGGAATTTTTTTTCTCACCTTTTGGATTTTTATCTTCCAAATGGCTATGAGACTCATTTCTTGTGAGACATCATATATATGGTTGATTATTCAGGCAGAAGCAACAGTCTATAAAATACCACGAACACACAGTTTTATTAAGTGTCATCTTTATTGCTTTTCTAAGCCAGATGATAGCTTCCAAATCATCCAAAACTCTTCTCTTAAACCTGCCCATGGAATATGGACTTCTCAAATTCAGTTTCTGGGAAATATATGGTTATTTCTTATTTCTTAGTTTCACATTGACTTTCAAGTTGTTTGTTATGGATACTGCTTTAAAAAAAAAAAAAAGGTCTAATCCTTGATAACATGGAGTTAAAAGATGAAAAAGTGCCAGATGATTACTCTACCTACATACTCAAATCTATCTATATTAGCTGAAGAAATATAAGAGACTAGCCTCAACTCTATAAAAAATTAGAACTATAGTGTGGCTTTATTAATTGTTTTTATTGGAGCATTTAGTGAAATTTAAACTTGTATTAAACTTGTATTCATCCAGTTACCCCCTTTGTGTATGAAAGAAACCCATTGTAAGAAAAAAAATGAAAAGTTTTATGTTTGTAAGTTCCAAAACTATAGTTTGTTGGAAGGTTTCTACTCTAAATAAAAACAAGCAACTATATAATTATTTAAAAATTTTCGTATTTTAATATAACCATTCTGTTGATGTTTGTTACTTTTTGATCAGGCCAGTGCTAGGTCTGCCTCTCACTACTCTTTAATGACATCCACATCGAAAAACACCACAGGAAATCTAGTATCACAAGTAATTCAAAGGTTTATTACTCACTCAGGCATGAGCAGAATAAAGGAGTTCATCGGTGACTGGTCCTACCAGGTCATGTGGACTCCTGGACTCTTGGATGTCCTGGAGGAGGGAAGAGAAAAGAGAGGGAGAGAGAGAGAAGAAAAACAGGAGGAAGCAGGATGGAGAAGGAGAAGGAGGGAGAGAGCGGGGAAGAGGAAAGGAGGGAGGGAGAAAGATCTATTCAATAAAATATTACAAGAACACAATCACAAGAAGAATCACAAACACAAATCACAAGAAAACAGCAGGCAGGATTTCTGAATATTATTAAACTTAATTTTGGGTAGCCCGTTGCATTTTGGGGAAAGGGAGAGGATGCTCGAAGAACAGAGAGCCTGGGCTGGCTACCTCTCATACAACTTGTTCTTTGCCTAACATAGCAGAAGTTGAATAGGTGCTGGGAAGTCTGATGATGTCTGCCCAGCACATATTAATGGTATAACCAGATTGCATTTTGTTATGTGTGGGTGACTTACTGCTTCCAATTTACATACACATATGTGCACATAGACATATACATATGCAATATTGTATTTCCGATTGCTACCTTCATTTTTACTAGCTAATTTTTAAAAACCAAGGTTTTAATATAGTAGATTTGTGTGCTAATTTGTTTTTTTCAACATAGAAGCAATTTTGAACTCCTTGTTTTCCTGCAGGGTATGGGTCATCAACAAAGGATTAAAGTATTTAGATATATTTTCTGTTGGGCGTTAGAAATATCATTAACCAATTTCAAATTGTATTTTGTGTGTTATCAGTTGTGATTTCTTTTGATAATTTAGTGAACGACTAGAATTCAAAAGTACTGTACATAATTTCGGAATGTAGCATTGCCTTGAGCATCAAAACACTTGTCTATTCATACTTTCACCTGAAAGGCCGTGTTTCATTTCGAAACAGTGTATGGTAATGAGAATAATGCAAGAGTATTGCTCATAAATTATGAACTCTGGAGGCTGCTGATTCCATTACAATGAAAAATTTCATAAATATTGTTTGTCCTCCTTAATTAAGATACATGTTTGGCGCATAAATGTAGAATAATTCAATATTCTATTTTTAGTTCTCATCTTATATGATAATTTTGGTTCTATTTGTGATTATTGACCACTCTTTCTTTATTTAAACTCTCCTCTCCTTCCTGGCTCCTAGAACCTTTTCAATATGAATTATCTTTGTCCCTTAAAAATCGATATTGATGGGGCACCTGGGTGGCTCAGTCGTTAAGTGTCTGCCTTCGGCTCAGGTCATGATCCCAGGGTCATGGGATTGAGCCCCACACTGGGCTCCCTGCTTCTCCCTCTCCCACTCACTCTGCTTGTGTTCCCTCTCTCACTGTGTCTCTCTCTGCCAAAGAAATAAATAAAATCTTTTTAAAAAATTGATATTGACTAATGTTCTATTTTTGACTCTTTTCTTCCACTCTACATTCTTGCTAGCTTTATTCACTTTCTCTCATGATCTCAAATATTACATACATGCTCAAAATTTACAATTATCTCTATTTCTGGTTTTCAACTAAACACTATAGTATATGTGTATATACATATATGTATATTCTCTAGGCATCCAAATTCATTATGCTTGAAATCACACTAATTATTTCTCACCTAAAATACACTTCTTTTTTGTCTTTTGTTGTTTTATTGTCTCCTGTCTCTCCCATCAGTGGTGTCACTAATTAATCAGCAAATGTACATTTAAGAACACGGATTCTTCCCTGACTCCTCCCCCTCCAATCCTTCCTCTCAAAAATATTAGCAGATCCTGTTGCTGCTATGTCCTAAATAACTTCCATATTTGGACACTTGTCTCAATGTTACAACAACTCCGAAGAGTTCAGCCTTTTCTTAATTTTCCAGACCGCCAGTCTCTCCCTTCCTCCAGTGTAGAGTTGCCATGATGCTTAGTTTTTTTATAGTGCAGTTTCTGTATGACTCTTTCCTAAGTCACAAACATGGACAAGTCATTTGATGGCTCTGAGGATTTGATATTTTCTCATCACCTAATGCCTTAGCATAGAGCATCTAGGGCCTTCAGATTCTAGCTCCAGGAACCTCTTCTGGGCCATCTTCTGCACATAACCTTGCCTTTCCAGCCATGCAAGATACATTCCCATTTTCTATAAACATATATCCTTCCACAATTCAATACTTATTTAATCTGGAATGTCCTCCTTTTTTTTTTTTCCCCCACCTTCCATTGCTTCGTTCATTCTTACTCATTATGAAAAACCTAGCATTTTACACACCAGGAACATTTTACAGGTTCCTTTGATTTATACAGTCTACGTCACTGAATTCTCAAAATAACCCCTTCTGTTAGGAACTACTACTGTCCTGATTTTCAGTTGATGGGGATTTGAGGGGTTAAATAATTTTCACACTTCCATTTGGCAAACCAGTCTTTGACTATGTGGTCTTAATTATTAAGTAACATTGACTATTCTACGAGCTCCTCAAGAGAAACAGGCACAGAAATTATACTGCATCCCTGTTTAATTCCTAGTACAGAGACCCTCCCAACTTAAAGTTGTTTAGTGAAATCTTGATTTAATTAGCCAAATTAAGTTATGTGAAGCCTCTACAGTGAGGAAGATCTTTCTCCAATGGAGTGATGCCTCTTAGCTAAAGTCCCTGCACACAGTTTAGTCATACGTAAGTTAATAATAACAATAATAGTAATAATATATTGTTACTGAAATGCTTAATACATTTCATAATGTATCTCATTTGAATTAATCAGAAATTGTAATTTATATCAAGTTCTTATAATTGATTTTTAGCATATAGTGGGCACTCAAAATAATAATTACTCTTATTCTATTTTGTATCATTATACTTGTTGTGTCCAGGGATATCAGTGTGCATGCCAATACAGTCTGACTGTAGATGACCTTTATCAGTGTGGCACATTTAGCACTTTGGTTAGTAAATTTCAAGATGTGTAAATACCAAGAGCACCCCTTATTTCAATCTGTTTTAAACACTGTTTTTAAATCTCTTCACGAGAGCCCACATAGCAGGTTCCCATACTAATAGCCAGTATTCCAACGTCTTCAGAGGACTGAATACATATTTCCAAGATATAATGAACATTAAATAAAGAAGACTCAAGGTGCTAAATTTTACATGAAATTTTTTAGTTTGTTTATTTGCTTGCTTGGATTTTCTCTGTATAGGACAGAAATGAAATTTAAGATAAGCTATAAGGAAAGGTGAAAGACAATCAACAGATGAAAAGACAAGTAGACAGATACAAGCACTAGTCTTATGGAACCCTGGAATATGTTTGATCACTTCTAATAAATAGACAAATTATGTGGGAAACAAAAATCTTATTTTGAGTATCACAAATGATGAGAAATCTCAGGGAAAAGAGCATAAGAATAAATTGATAATATTCACTAACACTTAAAAAGCACTGGCTAAATACCAAGTATTTCTTTATGTACTTCAAAAGTATTGGCTCCTTAGTATTCATGGTAATTCTATTGGATAGGTATCAATTCAAAAAATTAATAAACATTTTTTTAATTAACAGTAGCTAGAAAAAGATGAATAGCAACAACAAAGAAAACCAGTACAAAGAAGGAAATAATAAAGATTAGAGCAGAAATGAAATAGAAACTAAAAAACCCCAATAGAACATATCAATATAACTAGGAGCTGGTTATTTGAAAAGATCAACAGAAGATAAACCTTTAGTCAGACTCATCAAAAGAGAGAGAGGACTCAAATAAACAAAATTAGAAATGAAAGAGGAGAAATAACAACCAACAATACAGAAATACAAAGGATTATAAGAGAATATTATGAACAATTACATGCCAAAAAATTGGACAACCTGGAAGAAATGGATAAATTCTCAGAAACATGTAATCCTCCAAAACTGAATCTGGAAGATAAAGAAAATCTGAACAGACTGATTACCAGCAATGGAATTGATTACTGAATCAAAAGTTCCCAAACAAGCCCAAGTCCAGGAACAGGTGAATTCTACCAGACATTTAAAGGAGAGTTAACACCTATTCTTTTCAAACTATTCCCAAAAAATGAAGTGGAAGGAAAATATCCAAATTCATTCTCTGAGGCCAGCATTACCCTGACACCAAAATCAGATAAAAGCATTACCAAAAAAAAAAAAAAAAAAAAAAAAAAAAGACCCATAGCCAATATTTCTGATAAACATAGATGCAAAAATCTTTAATAAAATATTAGTAAACTGAATCCAACAATACATTAAAAAAATCATTCACCACAATCAAGTAGGATTCATTTCTGAGGTACAAAGGTGGTTCAATATTTGCAAATCAATCAACGTATCACATCAACAAGAAAAAAGATAGGGACACTGTGTTAAACATATGACTCTTGATTTCAGCTCAGGTCATGATCTCAGGGTCATGATCTCAAGGCCCTGTTATCAAACCCTGCCTCAGGTTGTGCACTTAGCACGGAGTCTGGTTGTCCCTCTCCCTTCCCCTCTACTCTTCTTCCTGCTTGTGCTCTCTTTTTTTCTCTATGTTGCTCTCTCTCTCTCTCTCTCTCTCTCAATCTTAAATAAATAAATAAATAAATAAGGATAAAAACCATAGGATCATTTCAATAGCTGCAGAAAAACCATTCAGCAAAGTACAACATCCATTCATGATAGAAACCCTCAATACAGTAGGTTTAGAGGGAGCATACCTCAACATAATAAAGATTATATAGGGAAACCCACAGCTAACATCATACTGAATGCTGAAAAATTGAGAGCTCTTCCACTGAGATCAGGAACAAGACAAGGATGTCCACTCTCACCACTTTTACTCAACATGATACTAGAAATCCTAGCCACAGGAATCAGAGAAGAAGCAGAAATAAAAGGCATCCAAATTTGCAAGGAAAAAAATAAAGCTTTCACTATTTGCAGATGACATGATACTCTATAGAGAAAACCCGAAAGACTCCACCAAAAACTACCAGAAATGATAAATGAATTCAGTAAGGCCATAGGATACAAAATCAAGATACAGAAATCCATTGCATCTCCATACACTAAAAATGAAGTAGCAAAAAGAGAAATTAAGAAAAATTTCTCATCTACAGTTGTACCAAAAACAAACAAACAAACCAAAAAACCGGGGTGCCTGGGTGGCTCAGTGGGTTAAAGCCTCTGCCTTCAGCTCAGGTCATGATCCCAAGGTCCTGGGATCGAGCCCCACATGGGGTTCTCTGCTCGGCAGGGAGCCTGCTTCCCCCTCTCTCTCTCTCTGCCTGCCTCTCTGCCTACTTGTGATCTCTGTCAAATAAATAAATAAAATCTTTAAAAAAAAACCTAAAAATAAACTGAACCAAGGAGATGGAAGACTATACTCTGAAACTACAAAACACTGATGAAAGAAATTGAAGACAACACAAACAAATGGAAAGATACTCCATGCTCATGGATTGGAAGGACAAATATTGCTGAAATGTCCATACTTTCCAAAGCAATCTACAGATGTGATGCAATCCCTATCAAAATACAAACAAGCATTTTTCACAGGACAAGAACAAATAAGCCTAAAATCTGTATGGAACCACAGAAGACCCTGAATAGCTAAAGCAATCTTGAGAAAGAAGAACAAAACCGAAGGTATCACAACCCTAGATTTCAAGATATATTACAAAGTTGTAGTATTCAAAACAGTGTGGTACTGGACACATAGACCAATGGAACAGAATAGAAAGCCCAGAAATAAACCCATTGTTATGTGGTCAGTTCATCTTTCACAAAGAAGGCAAGAATATGCAATGGGAAAAAAGATAGTCTTTTTAACAAATGGTGTTGAGAAAATGACAGTTACATGAAAAAGAATAACTGGACCACTTTCTTTTTTATTTTTTTAAATTTTTTTATTAATGGACCACTTTCTTATACCATACACAAAAATGAACTCAAAATAGATTAAAGACATAAATGTGAGACCTAAAACTGTAAAAATCCTAGAAGAGAACACAGGCAGTAATTTCTCTGACATTGACCAGAGCAACATTTTTCTAGATATATCTCCTGAGGTAAGGGAAACAAAAGCAAAAATAAACTATTGAGATTACATCAAAATATAAAGTTTCTACACAGCAAAGGAAATCATCATAAAAAAAAAAAAACACCTTAAAGACAACCTATTGAATGGGAGAAGATATTTATAAATGACATATCCAATAAAGGGTTAGTGTCTGAAATATATAAAGAGCTTATACAACCCAACATGAAAAAATATATATATATAAACAAGCCACAGTCCAATTAAAAATGGGCAGAAGACAGAGACAGACATTTCCCCAAATAAGATATACAGATGTCAAACAGACACATGAAAAATATGCTCGAAGTCACTCATCATCAGGGAAATGCAAATCAAAAATAACAATGAGACATCTTGTTGCACCTTAGTCAGAATGGGTAAAATCAAGAAGACAGGAAAGAACAAGTGTTGGGGAAGATATGGAGGAAAAGGGAATCCTAGTGCACTGTTGGTGGGAATGCAAATTGGTATAGTCACTATGAAAGACAGTAGGAGTTTTCTGGAAAAATTAAAAATAGAATTACCCTGTGATCCACTACTAGATATTTATGCTAGGAATATTAAAACACTAATTTGAAAAGATGTATGCATCCCTATGTTTATTGCAGCATTATTTATAATAGCCAAATTATAGAAGCGCTCAAGTGTCCAAAGATGAATGAATACAGAAAATCTGGTATATATACACTATGGAATATTATTTACACATAAAAAGAATGAAATCTTGCTATTTGCAAAAACATAGATGAATCTAGAAACCATTATGCTAAGTGAAACAAGTCAGTGAAAGAAACACAAATACCATATGACTTCACTCATATGTGCAATTTAAGAAACAAAACAAAGAAGGAAAGAAAAAAGCCCCTCAAAAACCAAGAAACAGGCTCCTAACTATAGACAACAAACTGACGGTTACCAGAGAGGAGGTGGGTGGGAAAAGGGCCATAAGGGTGAAGGGGATTCAGAACACACTTACGATGAACACTGAGGAATCTACAGAATTATTGAATCATGATATTGTATACCTGAAACTAATATAACACTATATGGTAAATGTACATTAAAAGTTATAAAATAAAGTCCAACCTACAAAAAAATAAAATGTTATTAAAAATTAAAATAAATATTAAAATAAATTAAACAATAATACTTGCAGTTTACTGAGTGCTTACTTTGAACTTAACACTATGCCAAGAAGTTGAAAATATATTAGCTCACTTAATATTCACAACCAGCCTGAGAAAGGGACACCATTCTTATGCAGAACTGAAATACATTACAGAATTCATCAAAGTACAGGCTCTACATAATATCAGATATTTTTTCATAGTATATATGACTTTTCACATTTCAGAATATTTATTTGTGCAAATCTTATCTCTTACTAAAATGAAAGTTTCTTAAGGGTTGGGCTGGGTTTGAAGAATCAGTCTGTCTTCCAGAATACATTTCACATATCTGATATGTAATAGGAGCAAGGCACATTTTTTTTTTAAACATTTTAAAGGGGTCAACATTTTAAAGGGGTCAACACTCTAGATCTTTTCACAGGAGTTCATTAAGGGCTAAACTTTTTCTGTAGAAGAGGAAATCCTTTGACTCATCTTTGCAATAATCTCCTGTTTCTGTGTGTGTGTGTGTGTGTGTGTGTGTGTGCCCAATCTCTCTTCCTACTGTTTCTCTTATTTTTTATTTCTATTATTTTTAAAGATTTTATTTATTTATTTGTCAGAGAGGCAGCAAGAGTGAACACAAGTAGGGGGAGCAGGAGGCAGAGGGAGAAGCAGGCTTCCCACTAAGCAAGGGGCCCAATGCAGGACTCGATTACAGGACCCTGGGATCATGACCTGAGTCAAAGGCAGACATTCAATCGACTGAGCCAGTCAGCCATCCCCTAATGTTTCTTTTGTAAATTGTGTATCAAAATAAATAATTTCCCTGATTTAAATCCTAAGCAATGACCCATCATATTGTAAATTATTTTGCCTATTGTGATCTGGCCTGTGCCAGCTATTCTCTCCTTAGATCTCAGAACCCAGTGAAATAACAAACTGTCTATGGTTACTGTTTTTGTTTTTGTTGTTGTTGTTGTTTTTGTTTTTTGTTTGTTTGTTTGTTTTTAGAGAAGTGCACTAATGCCTGAGGTGGAGAGGTTGTGGAGGGAGGGGGAGAGGTAGGGAGAGAATTTTAAGGAGGCACCACACCCAGTGGGGAGCCTGATGGGGGGGTTTGATCTCACAACTCTTGAGATAACGATGGGAGCCCAAATCAAGAGTCAGACCCTTAACTGACTGAGCCACCCAGGTGCCCCAGGTCTATGGTTGCTTTAAAATGTAATGGTTCCTTAACACTTAGACAATTATTTTAGTGCAGTTTCCTTCACAAGCAAAGCCCGAGACAAGTTCTAACTATAAGTAGTTTATTTGGTTGATTCCAGAAAAGACACTTAGGAGAATAGAGAAATGAGACAGAGTAAGAAAGGCAGCCAATAAAATGTGTTATCAAGCAGGTTACCCCTGAGGCCAACAGGAGCTTAATCCCGCATAGTGGCCATTTCAACTAAGCAAAGAGAGTGGGCCATTTTAACATCAACTTCTATCACTTTCAGGTCTTATTAATTCCATGAACTTCCAGGAAACTAATAATTCATCAGTGACCAGAGAAAGACCTTAGGCAAATGTGACCTCTCTGTAGTGGTCAGGCTGAAGGATATAGGTAAGGCATTGAAAGTGTCTGTTTAAATGATGTTACTATTATATGTCATGTAACAATTCATTTATTTATTTGCATTTGTATCTACACCAATAGATTGCAACTTGTAGAGGGAATAAAAATTTCTTTTATTTAGCTCTGGATCTACTACTTCCTATTATGTTGCTAAACTCAACAAACATCTGCTGAATTAATTAAAATAAAATAATCCGAAAATAAGATGACATTGTGGTCCCTTTTATTTCCCTAACATTGTAGAAGATCCCATCAGCTAAAACTTTTTTTTTTTCACGATAAGCATATAGAATAAGAACTGTGAAATAAGACACATTTGATTTTAGTTCCTCCCTTAAAACTGGAGTGAAAAAAAGGATATATGGTAAATTTGCAGATCTAGTCTTGAGTTGTGCTAAAACCATTGTGCTAGCACTTTTCAGCGCTGCACTGAACAGACAGTGGGTCATCAGGCAGAGACTGAATTTTCTGGCTACAGGTTCAACAGACACGTTAGTTCAATTACTTAAACTGGTAGTGACCACTCTGTGCTTTTTTGTGGCAGAAAATCAGTAGCTGAGAGGGAATCTATGACCCAGGAGGCATTTTACTGAAGCTTTCATTTATAAATAAGAGTAACATTAGGCCAGAGGGAAAAATAATAGCAAAGGAAAGGAACTTAAAAAAATAAAAGTACTCTAGTTTCCCCTTTAAAAAATGGATGTTTAACTTTCTAACTTTCAACTGATCAGGTCCATATATTGTCTAAATGTTGTATATCATAAAATGTACCCTTTCATAAATTACTTCTGTTGTATATATATAATGGCTGTGAGGGAAAAAAAAAACTATATGCAAAAAAACAGTTAAAAATTTAGGAGTTTTGTTAGAGTCTATCACATGAAAAGGTGGCGTCCTTTCTAATCACTTATGAAGTCAGTTCTGTCCTTTTCTCTCTTAGACACGTAGTAATTCCTCAGACTGCATTTCTTTCCATCACTAGAAACTATCCCAGCAAATTAAAAGCATACAAGGAATGTATTCTTCATACAAAGAATACCCTAAGCAATTTTGGACTAAAGAAAATTAGGATAAATAAATCAGCAATGGTTTATGATCTTTAAAGAAAACAGTATGTAGTTACATGACTTTTTTGTATTAACTCACCAATCTTTTGGTTTTGCATAAGCCTCACTAAAAACCAGGATCTTTATTGACCTTTGGCAGTCTAAGAGGTAAAATTTGTCATCCTTTCCCTCACAAATGTATCCAGTTAAAAGGCAGTGGGGCCAAGCAGGTAAAGATTGAAATACATACTTTATTTGACAAAAGCTGGATTGAGGGTTTGACTTCGATATGCTACCACCTTGCCTTGCTAAAACCGCAATCCTGAATTAGATTCACGCATCCAGCTCATATTATAACGGGATGACCATGGGTCTTTGCCATCTAAAAGGCTCACTACTTGGAGAACAAAAGAACGAATGTGTGCTGCATATGAGGTGGCTCCAAAATCAGCCAGATATTTAAGCTGAACAAAGCTATTCCCGTCAGCAAATTCGCAATTAGCACTTGGGGGAGAGGCCCAGAATAGTACCCTAGCTCAGCATTTCAAAAAACAGGACTGCTATTTAGCATTATGGGAAGGACAATTTCAGTACTGCTCAAGACTGGTTTAAACATTGCTGGAGAGTTTGCTGCTTGGCCCCTGTCATATAAATGACAGTGGTGCCCCAACCTGTCAGTGTGACACCACCACCACCACCACCAGGACCACTGCTACCACTCATGTGTGTGTGCGACACACAAACACACACACACACACACACACAGCCTCCATTTCTGAGTATCTCCTGATTTAGTTGTAGTCAAGCTGAAGTCTATCCAAATGAAACATGAAATCAAGAAAATTTAAACCCCATCCCTAATAAGTGTAATCATTCATCAATGACTAATCATATATTAATTTTGTGCAACTTTGTTGTCTTAAAAATAAATAAATAAGGGATCATGTATTGCTTCTATTTTGCTAATCTAACATAAGCTGTTTAATTCTTAATTAGAAATACATTTAAATCTAAGATATTTTAAAGAAAACACATTAATTCTAATACAAGTATGAATTAATTAATTTTGTGAAAATTTAATTTCATAGTAAGCACAAAGATCATTTTATTCTATTGTAGAACACAATACAGATTTACAAATCTGACAAAGCTGGAGCCGGTTTTAGACAGATAGATAGATAAAGACATAGTATGAACTAAGAAAGAGATAAAGAATCATTGAACACTGCATGAAAAACTAATGGTGTACTCTATGTTGGTTAACTGAACATAATAAAAAAATTAAAAAAAGAAAAAAGAAAAAGAAAGAGATAGAGAAAGGAAAAACAGAAGAAAAATCATGATTATTCTCTTTGGCCAAAAAATCAAAGATAATGCAGAGTACCTATTTCTAAATACAGCATTCTGGTCTAAAGGCCATAAATCACTACGTTGGGCCCAAACAACTCTAACCAATACCCTTTCCAATATGGGATCATCCACATCAGACTCTTCAGGTTCAGGTCCTCTCAAATCCTTCCATCAATTGACAAAATGCTTTGCCAGACCCAACACCAAGTGGAAGTTTTGTATGAGCCGCTGCCTAAGGAGAAGTATCGATGGCCAGGAATGAGTGTCAGTCATAGTTAAGGTTCTCACAATAATGATAATGCTAATGATACTAATGTTAATATTAATATTAATAATACTAATAGCTAACGTATACATAAGTTTCAGATTTACTTTAAAGTGCTTTTCCAGTACATTTTACCTATTATTGTCATGTTGGTTTATAGCTTCTTTGGGGCTATAGCTTGATATTCATTGCCTGAGGTGTAATTTCTCTGTTGGGACTGGAAAACTGATCTTTACCCTCCCTAATTATATGAGCTTTTAACACCTTGCCCTGTCCTTGAGCCCTGTAGGTAGCAAGGGAAAGGGTATTTCTCCTTATTTCTCAGGTTATTCTTTAGATTTCAGTTGTGAGAAGGACCAAAAAAAAAAAAAAAAAATGCCCTGAACAAAATCACTGATAGCCACATAACTTTAAATGTTGTCCTTTACACTGACTTTATTTTTATTGGATTAATTTATATTATATGTACTATTCTTAGCTCTGAGTTTTCAAACGTAAACTAGACCAACAAGAACATTTACATTATAAATTTCTGCCATTTTATGAGAATGTACCTGATAGTGATATTTGTTAAAATCAAGCATACGTGCTTTGGACTATGCGCTTCATTTTTCCCAACTGCTTTTATTTATTTACTTCTTTATTTATTTTTAAGATTTATTTATTTATCTTAGAAGGATTGGGCAGAGGGAGAGGAAAAGAGAGAATATTCAGCAGACTTGTGCTGAGTGTGGAGCCAAGTAACACAGGGCCGGATCTCACAACCCTGAGACCATGACTCCAGTTGAAACCAAGAGCTGGACACTCAACTGACTGAGCCACCTAGGTGTCCCCCCGACCCCCAACAACTGCTTTTAAAGATCTAATAGATTAAGTTTATTTTGATTTCCTCGGGTTCTTTTCTCCTCCTCTAAGCCTTCCTAGGTTATGAAAGATATGTAAGTGCAAATTACAAAACAGAATACCTGGCATATGCCTAGTGATCAAAAAATATAAACCTTCCATTCAAAACCTTGAGGTACTAAAATACTTCTTACCCAAAAGAACTACTCCTAAATTAAGATGCTTACCTCATTCTTCAAGCCTGTTAAACTACTGTCATTTCAGTGAATGTAGTAGCTTTATTACCATGAATAAGTATTGCATTTCTATATTTATTTTATAATTGTTCTTATAGGTTTCATTTTCAGGACTTCATAAAAATGATATGAAACTTCTTTATATTATCTATATATCTACTATCAATCACCATCTAAACTTTCCTTTGTGTCAATATAGTCTTCTTAATTAAAAGCTGCATAAAAATGCTGATATTCAAAACTCTGACATTTATGTTTGAACAGAATTAATAGATAACTTCTCTCTAAAATATCAGTCATGTCTTATTTTAAGCTGTTAAGCAATTTATTATTAATTGTCATTGAAAATTTAAATGTGATAGAAACCAGTTGCAAAAGCAAATATGGCCAGCGTTTTTGGTACATTTGATCCAAGAATGTAGACTTAAAGTGAAGGCAAATTGAATACCTTTTTATATTAGGTCTATTTCACATTCATTATACGGATTTATCCTGTAAGTGTGGGTGTATTGGCCACTGAATGACTCTAACAGGTTTATTTAGCAATGGGAAACTCAACTGCCTGCAGATTTCTGATGATTTTATACACTTTCCAGCTCCAGTCTTTGCAGTTTTCATTCTTATATCTGGAATCACTGTCCAGTGTTCTTCCCTTCGTTATCTCGTGCCATCTTTATGGCCCGTTATAGTTTTTCTCCTCTGAAAAGCCTTCAACGAACACCCTTACCATGCTCCTATCCAAGTGATGAACACACATGCAGATGTACAATTAAAGTCAGAAGTATGACCCCTTATTTATACTCAAGTAACCCCTATATTTTGATGGCATCTTTCAGAATTCATGAAATTTTTTTGTCTTTCTTTTGTAGTCTTTAAATTCCTTGAGGACAATGATGATCCAATTTGTTCCCAGTGCACATAGTGGGGACTCAATTTGATGTATATATTAAGTGAATTGGTAAGTTAAAAACTGGATCTCACCAGTCTCCAAAATAAACTATATTTCTCATGGTTAATTATAATTTTGTTGATGTCAGTTACATTCCAAAGACATTTCAAAGAATTTCAAAGAATACTTTTGCCATGGCTTTTATTTTAAATTTCTATGAAAAATTATTTTATTTAAAACATTTACAACTCTAATATTACTTATATTGGAAGATATTACTTATTTAAAGTCCCACAGGGATAGCGATGTGTGTGGCAGGGTACTCTCTTGAAGATTAATTGCAATTCTGAACATCTGCTAATAGTGAAAAATGGATTCTTCATCAGTATATAAAAAATTACATGCCCTTCAAATTACACAGAAAATCATGTACACCTTAAAGGGACTGCAAATTAGTGGACTTTATAGGAAGAAAATAAAATTAGAAGTTCAAAGTTCTATTTGTTCTATCTTTTCCACTATGAAATTCCATATTACTAAAAAAAAAAAAATTAACAGTTTTATGACCTAGTTGTTTTTTAAAATCCCTTTGTAAAGAGTGTTAGAATATAGAATATAGTATTAGAATAGAAAAATGGGCTTAAATTTCTATGACAAAACTCCCTTCCAACATACTGGTTAACTATTCAAAACCAATATAAAGAGTTCTTGTATCTTACAATGTGAAAGGATATGTATTAGCTTCTGT
This sequence comes from Martes martes, assembly GCF_963455335.1. Taxonomy (NCBI): domain Eukaryota; kingdom Metazoa; phylum Chordata; class Mammalia; order Carnivora; family Mustelidae; genus Martes; species Martes martes. The sequence continues at coordinate 27,869,624 of NC_137891.1, read as the reverse complement.
AAGAAAGAAAAAAAAATCACATAGATGATTTTTTAACTCAAGTTACTTACTGTCTTGTTGCAAAAATTACTTTAGAAATACATAGATAATCAACACTTAATATAATTTGTGAGCAAATGCCACACATGATGCTGGCAATGTAGAAAGTACTAAAAAATACATTTGAAATATGAAAGAAAGGTTTTTAACAATCCATAATACAAAGTTGGGATGAGGCACCTAAGTTATCTGAGTAAGTTACTCATTTACACAATTTAATTTTGTAGTTCTTTTTTTTTTTTTTAAGATTTTATTTATTTATTTGACAGATCACAGGCAGAGAGGCAGAGAGAGAAGGGAGGAAGCAGGCTCCCTGCTGAGCAGAGATCCTGATGCGGGGCTCGATCCCAGGACCCTGGGATCATGACCTGAGCCAAAGGCAGTGGCTTTAACCCACTGAGCCACCCAGGCGCCCCTAATTTTGTAGTTCTAAACATAATCTACTTCTTTATAGAAGTACTGATTTTTGTCAGAATAGGAAGCTCTGATTCACTGAAAATATTTCCTAACCTGATGTGTCCAAAATATATTTTTCAGTCAATCATAGGTTGCATGATGCCCAAATCACAGAAGTTCAGTACATACAACCAGTCCCAACAAAACAAGCTGATTCAAACCCAAATAGTTATCATGAGTTCTGACAACTCTCCTAACTCATAGATGTAAATACCCAATATCCTATTAGCCATCTTCACATGACGGTCTAAAGTTCACTTCTCAAAAATGAAACTATAATGAACTCATAACATCCCAACCCAGCTCTCAAACAACAAATTGAAATAAACAAAATAAAATAAAAACTATATATTTCAAGTATTCCTATTTTAGTAAATACAACCAAATTTGAAGGAATAACTCATTTCTGCTTAAAATAAAAATAATCTAAAAATTACATACAATTTAAAATTATATTTATTTTATATATAAAATAAAAAAAATCTCTATATATATTTACATATATACTTATATTTAGTGTATATATGTTTATACATATAAAATATGTATTTACTATAAAGCTGCTATAAACATTTGTGAGTATGTTTTGTGTGGCTGTAAATTTTCAAATCAGTTGAGGTTATATCTAGGAACACAACTGCTGGATTATATGGTAATAACATGCTAAGCTTTGTAGGAAACCACCACAATGTCTTCTAAGTGGTGTACCATTTCGTATTGCTACCAGCAAAGAATAAGAATTCTTGCTGCTCCATATTCTTGCTAACAATGGGTATTGTTTGCTCTTTTGCTTTGATTTTAACAATTCTAATAGGTTTGTAGTAGCATCTCATCATTGTTTAAATTGAAAATACCTTAATAAGAAATTATGTTGAGCAACTTTCATATGCTTAAATGCTATCTCTACATCTTCTTTGGTGAAATGTCTGTTCAGATACTCTGCACTTTTTAAACTGCACTGTTTGCTTGTTTCATATTGTTAATTTTTAAATTGGAATGTTTTGGATAAAAGTCCTTGATCAGATTTGTGTTTTTAATTAACTTATTTTATTTTACTTTATGTCTTATTAAGACTTTGTTTTTCCAGAGCAGTTTTAGGTTTACAGCAAAATAGAGGGAAAGGTTGAGATGTCCCATTTACTCTCTGCTTCCACATATTCATGACTTCCCCCATTATCCACATCCCCCACCAGAGTGGACATTTGTCAAGACTGATGAACCAACAATGACACATCAGAATCACCCAAAGTCCATGGTTTACATTATGGTTCACTCTTGATGTTGTACATTCTATAGATTTGGACAAACGTTTAATGACATATATCCAGCATTAGAGTATCATTCAGAGCATTATCACTGCCCTAAAAGTCTTCTCTGCTCAGCCTATTCATTCATTTCCTACAGCTAAACTCCTGGCAATAACTGATCTTTTAAATCTCTATAATTTTGCTTTCTCCAGGATATCATATACTTGGTATCATACAGCATGTAGCCTTTCCAGATCTTTTCAGATTGGTTTCTTCTGGGGCACCTGGGTGGTTTAGTGAATTAAGTGTCTGACTCTGGATTTCAGTTCAGGTCATGATCTCAAGGTCATGAGATCCAGCATACCCGTTGGCTGTGGAGCCTGTTTAAGATTCTCTCTCTCTCTCTCTCTGCCCCTCCCCAGCTCTCTCTCTCTAAAAGAAAGAAAGAAAGAAAGAAAGAAAGAAAGAAAGAAAGAAAGAAAGAAGGAAAGAAAGAAAGAAAGATTCTTTGACCTAGTAATATGCATTTGTGATTCCTCCATATCTTTTCATGGCTTGATAGCTCATTTCATCTTAGTGTTGAATAATGTTCCATTGTCTAAATGTGCCACAGTTTATTCACCTTTTCACCTATTGGAGGATATGTTGGTTGCAGGTTAAGTTCTAGCAGTTATAAATAAAGATCCTATAAACATCCATATGCAGGTTTCTGGGCATGACTTCAAATATTTTTGGTAAATACTGAAGATCACGATTGCTGGATCCCATTGTAAGAGTATATTTACTTTTAAAAGAAACCACCAATTGGTCTTCTAAAGTGACTATCCCATTTTGCATTCCAAGCAGCTATGAACAAGAGTTTCTGATGTTCCACATCCCTGCCAGCACTTGGCATTGTTGGTGATTTAGATTTTGGACATTCTGATAGGTGTGTTGTGGTATTTCATTTTTGTTTTAGCTTGCATTTCTCTGATGACATACAATGTGAAGCATCTTTTTATATGCTTATTTTGTCATTTAGATATCTTCTTTGGTGAGGTGTCAGTTAAGGTGTTTAATATGTGGTTGTTGGTTTCCTTATTGTTGAGTTTTAAGAGATTTTGTACATTTTGGACAAAAATCCTTTATCAGAACTGTTTTTTGCAAATATTTTCTTCCCTTCTATGGCTAATTTTTTTTTCATTCTTTTGACATCGTCTTTCACATATCACAAGTTTTTATTTTAATAAAGTCCAGCTTATCAATACTTTTTTAAATGGATTGTGCCTTTGGTGCCTTTCTTCCAAAGTGTATAATATGGAGAGGGAGGAAAAATAGTAACTTAGGTGTGGATAACCTGCAAATTTTATATCTCAAATGGAAGATCAAAGTTAACATCAAAGATTATAACTCCTGTTGATTTATTATGTGCCTTTGAAATAATGAGGTGGAAATGACATTTGATGCCTGTTTTCTTCTTCCTCAAAACATACAAACCTGTCTAATTATGAGAAAAACATCAGACAAATCCCAATTGAGGGATATCCTACAAAATACCCAGCAAGTTCTTTTCAAAACTGTCAAAAAAGGAATGCCTATGAAACTGTCATAGCCAAGAGGCAGCGAGGAGACGTGACTGCTAAGTGTAATGTGATATCCTGGATGGGATCTAAGAACAGCAAAAGGATATTAAGTAAAAAATCATGGAAATCTGAATAAAGCACAGAATTTCACTGATAAAAACACATTAATAATTGCCATAAAGTTAGCTCACTAATATAAGATGTTAATAATAGAGGAGACCGGGAATTATTTATATCTTCTCAAATATTTTCCAAATCTAAATTGTTCTAAAATAAAAAGTAAACTTGAAAACCAGTAAAGTCCCATATGAATGATAAATTCTTTTTACTAATGATGAACAATATGAAAATACTACATAACTTAGAAAATAAATTTATAAAAAGATAGTGCATTCCTTACAGAATTGTTTGAAATACTAGTTAATATAACATCTATATTTGCATATTGTAAGATATATTTTATGGCCTAAAAATGATCAATTGCTGTAAGTCATGGGCTCACCAATAGCATGCATATTAAAGTTGGTTATTTTATTTTCAAAACTTCTGTGCCATCATTGATGTCTTTAAAGCCAGTTTGACCTAGTAATAATTTATAGTGTCATGTTGAAACTTCCCAATATGAGGGATTGATCTATTTTTTTCTTGTAGTTTGTTTTTTGCTTTATTTGTCTTGATTTGACTTTAATAGGTGGATACATGATATTTTACTACCAGTTCATGCATTTAAAAGTAGGACTAATCTGTCATTTACTCATTTCCAATTAGTCTTTTCATTTCAACATTTTTAGTTAGCTTATACTCTCTGTGTGACAAGGGCATTGATGCTAATCAATATGCCATTTTCTTCCATACAATTCTCAGTACCTTTGAATTTATATGGGATCCTATGAATAGCTTTGGGTCAAAGAAATATAAGCAGAAGTGTCATAAATCACGTCTGGACCAAGATACTGCAGATCCCACATAAAATTTTCAACACTCCGTCTTCTCCTGTTGCAACAACCTACAGTGCTACAACATAGGAACAAAGATAGCTCAAGCACCTATGTGGAACAGAGCTCTCTGTTGATTTATGTATGACAAATGACAAGAACAGACCAAATAATAAGTTGATGGGTTTAAACTGTAACTGTAGTGTAGCTTATCCTACTCTATAGGTTTTATACCATTCTAGAACCGCGGTTTATTTTTCTTGCCTGACTCTCAGAGAGCTTTGCTTTCTTTTATTTTTAGTAATTTTTGTCATTGGGGTGAGGCTTGATTTTTTTTTTAATTTTAAAGATTTTATTTATTTATTTGAGAGAGAGCGCAGAAGCAGGGGGAGCGGCAGGCAGAGGAGAGGGAGGAGCAGGCTCCCCACTGAGCTGGGAGCTTTGGCGAGGGGCTCTCCATCACAGGACCCTTGGATGGTGACCTGAGGCAAAGGCAGCCGCTTAACTACTGACTCACCCGGGTGCCCCGAGGCTTAATTTTGGTCAGTGGAGATCCTGTACAACTATGTTGAGAAGGCTCCCATTCAAAGATGTTATATTTTCTGCATTAGTTGAAAGAAACTTTGATTGTTCCCATCCCAGGTTTCCTTAAGTTTTACCTCAAATATGTACTAAGATTTTGCTTTCTTTCCTCATCTCTCTTCCAGTGAAAAATATCCCCATAACTACTCTGAGGACTGCCCTATGTTTTCTGACGATGGTGATCCATTTTACTGATTCCTCATTGCTCTTGCCTGGCTCCATTCTGCACTCCTGGCCTCTAACCTTTTACTTCAGACTTGGTTCTGTGCTCTAGTCTCTTGGTTCAGAGGCACTATTCTTGGCTATCCTCATGTTCATCTGCCTCCAGGTCCTGACTGAGCTGTTATTTGTTTGTGTGCTCCCTTCTTGGTTTCTATATGTATTTTGCAGGGGGGAATTCGTGAAGATTTCTCCGTTCTATTTTGAATGAGCAATTAATCAAAGAATCTATAGTATTGAGCAACGAAGGGGTGCCCCATGACTCCTAGTTACTTGAGAGACTGTGTCTAGTACTTTTTAAATGCTTCAGGTCCATTCAGTGTAATTTTAAAATAGCAAAGCTAGCTTTTGTTTTGTTAATGTTTTTGGGGTGTATCTTTTTCCACCTTTGTTTACAAATTTACTGTGTCATATTTTAGCTCAATCTCTACTGAATAAGATATAGCTGTATTTGTTTTTTGTTTCTGTTTCTTTTTAATAACCCAGTCTCACAATCTTTGTTTTGTAATTGGAGAGTTTTAGTACGTTTACATTGATTGAGATTGTTGATAGATTTTGATTCATTTTTGCCCTCTTGGTTGGCCTTATTTTAACTTACTTTTTCCTTCCACTAACGTTTTTGATTGGAAAAAAAAAAAAGGTTTCTTTTTTTTCTTTAAGAATATTCTCAAAACATTTGTCTCAAGCAATTTAGAGGAATATTCAAATTATCCATTTCAACATTAACTATGAGAATAATTTTGTTCAACTTCATTTTATTATCATAATAGTAAAAAATAGATATATTGCTCACATATTATGAATGACAGTACCATTACTTTCTTTCTTGTCCTTCCTAATTACACAAGTGATATAATTTTCAGTGTCCAGTATTTTGTTAAACCTTGTCTAAAAAAGCATGTGATTTATATCTTCTTTACTCATCAGATCATACAATCAAGTTAAAGGAGAGCAAGATATATGCACAGATAACAGAATAATACTGCATACGGTATAGAGTAATAGGTATTTTAGTCCACATTTGGTCAGCAATGTATGTTTCATATTAAGAAATTTCTAAAAGTTACACTATTAAGAATACATAACTCTTCTTCTTCTTCTTTTTTTTTTTTTTTTACTAAACTCTAACTAAAATATATTATTTGCAATGTTTCTTTCCTAAACAGAAAGCCATCAAACATAATTTAACATTTTCTCAGTACCACAGAGTCATTAGTTTCATTAATTAAAGTACATTAGTTTCACTATGGGTATCTGCCCTTTCGATTTGCTGCTTATTCTCTGCTGTGATTTTGAGAAAGTCATTAAGTTAGTATGAATGTACTGTGGCTAAATAAAAAAGCAACAAGAATTGTGGGAATCCAGGAAAGAAGAAGTGTGAATGAAAGACCAGAGTCATTCAATATTTCATTGAAAATAAAATTAAAATAACTGATATGAGGGATAATATTTAAGCAAATTTCTGATTTAAGCAGAAATTTCTGTAATCCTTTATTGGGCCAAGAAGCAGATGTAATCTCGTGCCTTTCATTCAAGGCCTTAAAATTGGATGAAAAGAACACTATTCTTTGTACTCTTATCTCAGCCTCAGCCTTGAACTTTTCTTGGAACAGAAGTAAAGAGAGACACTGCATCTCTGACCTCATTTCTAGCCTGAAACTTGAGACAGCACAAGTGGTATGAGTCCTGGGAGTCGCTTAGACTTACAAACACTCTACTTTACCCCAGGTAAAGTATACATTTTGCCCAAAAGAAAAGAGAGAAAGAGGTAATCCTGGCCCAGCCAAATTCCAATCTTTAATTCCATTAAGAAGCAGTCAAATATAGAGCTTTCAATATCACCATCGACATGTCTGAATCCAACTACAGAATTCTAGCGTTTGATACTAAGAAAATATAGAATTCAAATTAGCCATCTTGCTAAATATCTGAATTCCAAGAAACTACAAAACACATGTAATCCTAATGGAAAAATAGTAACCTGAATTCAATAAGAAAGTTGTTCAGTTCAGAGAAAAATTTTAAAAAGAAAAATAAGGCAGAATATAAGGACCATTTAAGATCAATTTCCCATATAAAACTCAAAAAATTCAGGTGAAAAATGTTTTATCCATATTCCAAGGGGATGGACAATGTCATGTTTGCTAAAGAACTATTCTAATCTTTATCAAAATGTGTTTATACCATAGAAAATTGTCCTTATGGAATAATTTTCAAATTAACAGAAAATACATATTTTATCAAGTTTCACCTTTTCCCAAATAGTCCATGAGCATTGATATTTATTCACATCAAAGTGATGAATTCTTCTAAATATCTGACAGGGTAATAAGTATAGTATCTTTCCCAGGCATTACTGTTTTGCTGTGGTTGTAGCCACTGATCTCATTGTTGTTAAAGTATTATCTCCCAAGGATACTTATATTGTCTGCTTGAACTATCTCCCAATTGTCTCCAATGTTTCAACTCTAACGTACACTTAAATCATCTAAAATTTCTCAGGATGAGTAGGCAAGCATGGGGAAGCAGGTGGGAGTGGCCTGCTTTCAGGTATGCCTGTATGTTAGGTTAGAACCAATTATCATCCACAGTTGTACTGGTCTTAGAGTTGAAATCAAGTCATCCAAATTTGAGTCTGATGTAATAGATAAGAGCTCAAACCCTGGGGACTGGTTGTTTAAGCTACTGAGTCTTTCCTCTGCTAACTATGTGATCTTGGGCAAGTTACTTAACCTCTCTCTGTCACATTTTTCTTGGCTCTAAAATGAGGATAATGACAATCCTCATACAGCCATTATAAAGATTGAACAAGTTTATAAAATTAAAAGAAAATCAGAACAATGCCTTGTATATAGGAAGTGCCATGTAAATATTAGAGTTTAACCACTGAGCTCTCCTTAGGGGGATCCTGGTGTGTTTCTCAATCTATTTAAAAAGTTCAGCATCTAAATTCCTTTCCTCTCCGGAAGATCCTTGTTCCTTATGATGCTGAACTTTCCTGAGCTCTGCATTCCAAGATATTTTTGATGGTAACTTCTGTCTGGACACTACGACCTGATGTTCTTTTTTCCAGACCAGTTGGGAAGGTTCTGAGAGCTGCCTTTAAATGAATCTTCTGAAAATAAAACTTGCTGACTCCAAGTTGACAATCTTAAAAGAGTAGTATCTCAAGCAAAAGTTCATCATAACAGGACACACAGCTACATGAGAAATTTTATAATATGACCACATTTCAATACATGTTCTTAGTCAACTATGTGCAAATCTCAAGGTATAACATTAGTGAAAAACTGAGTTGTGAACAAAGACACAGTTAAACCATCTTTTCATTGGTAGATCCACAGGAGGCCAGAATTTCAATATAAAGCATTTCAACCCTGCTGAAGAAGTTGGGCAATTACTCTGTTGAGACCAGAGAACATGATATATTTATAATTACTGATCACCAGAACTATACAGAGCCTCACAATATTCATTTCAAATGTCCAATGTTGAGGTTAGAAGAGTTAACACTAAACACTGTCAATTTTTCTGTTAGATGTGATGATTTAATATTTAATATTTGAAATGTAAACCAAATTTAGCACATTTTTTTCTTTATTAAATGGCAAAAAAATTAGTGATTTCTTAAACTAGATACTGATATTAAAATTATATCATCATGATATTTGTCTTCCTTTCTGTTACTTATTTATTATGTGCTTTATAATTAAATTTATGTCAAGAAAAATGGATATTTATATATAATTCTTTGCCAAATGTACGTGACTTTTATACCGCTTCCCACACACAAACTCCTATGCAGGTAATTTGATGGTATTTGCCCATTTAAACACAATCTATCTTTCCTTTCATATAAATATGTCACCAGTACCCATGAGCAGTTCTACAATATTTAGAGCTGTAAAAATTATTATGCAAAATTAAATAATGTATTTAAACATTTTTCACGATCATTTATGTTCATTTTTATTTTCTTTAATGTTCCTTTTTAATAAAATGCTAACTTTTTCTAAAAGAACAAATTCAACATTCATGACTGATGGTAGTTTAGCTATTTCATTTCATAGAATCCTAAAGTAAACAGCCAAATCTGGGACTTAAAAGGGACTGGAAGTGCAGGCATGTTAAGGAACGTACACCAGATACCACAATTAGAATCAGAATTGGGATTCATCTCCATGTTTGTCCGACTTACATCTGTATAATTTTCTCAGCATTGCACAGTTCCCTTAAATGCATTTAAAATACCCAATATATTTAAATACCTGGATAAATGACGGGATCTTTCACTTTATATCTCAATGATTAGTCTTACGCAGACACAGTCTGATTTCTAACTTCTCTACTGATGATGTAAAGGGGATAAATACATTTCCAATGTACATAACATATGTATCATTTTAAAAAGTCACATCTACTCTTGGTATGAAGAGCTATTAAATAGCCATGCCCAGAATGTCTTTGCCATCATCAACTCTCAGTTATTGAGATCCACTGGCACTGTGCTAGACACAAGCAGGGCATTTTAAATGCTTTCTGAGCTTCAGTTAATCCGCACAGATTTATTCCAATGACATGTATACCAAAACACTTCTTTGAAAAAAAGGCAATGTACCATCTGTCAGTGCTTATTCCAACAAAGAAAATGTCTTCCCCCCCCCACAAATCATTCGTAATATTGAAGAGAGCTAGAAACACAATTGCATGCCATAGTTCCTCCTTCATGCTTCTGCCACTTTCTAAATGCATTTGGCAGAACAAAATTAATAGCTGAGAGAGACTGGGAAGCAAAAACTCTGAATGGAGGAAAAAAAATTAATGTTTTAAAATATTTACATTCCACGGTGAATCCACAGTCTTTTGTTTTCATTGCTAGATTGAAAATGGCCTATCATTAAACCACAGAAATATTTTAATTTTCAGTGAATTAAGAATGAATTATGCTTCATCTTCTAAAGGGTATACAATACATGGAGTTTAGATAAGTGAACTCACAAATCATTCTTAAGTTTTTTCAAAGGGTATCTTCTTGGTTAACATGACTTTTAATATGTCCATTTTGCCCTACCAAGCAGTTTAAAAATAGATTTCAGGAAACACACAAAAAATCTTTTCAAGATTACGGCTCTGAACTGTATTGCCATCACTTTGAAAAAATAATCAATTGGATTAAGTATTTAGAGATATGTTGTAAATCTCTTAGTCAAAGGAAACCAAGAATAAAAGAACTACCTCAGTGATGTTGAGTTGGTCCTATCTACAGGTCACACTATCTGTTCTCTGTTTCTAAGAACACAAGAGGCTTGAATTCCCTCAACCTTTATGTCTATATGGCATAATTGAGCCATTCTGATGAATATGAGTATATGTAATAATTATAGATTAAAAATGCATATATTAGCATAATATATATATAATTTATAGTTGTTTTTGATTTCATAATGATCATGTAAATGTAGGATATCAAAATTAAATGTTTTAATTTATAGTGGTATTTCTATGTTTATTTTATTTTCTTTGACAATAAAATCTTTAACAAAATCAGCCTGAGTCACAATCTGTTTGGCTTAGCAGAGAATGATACCTCCATATCCATTTATGTATCTATCTATGTATCAATCTACCTATCCAGATTATTATATACCTGTCTTTGGTCTTACTTGCCTATCAGCATTTCTCTATTGTCTTTAAGACCCAACTCAAATTATACTTCCCCCACTATTCTTCCACTCTACAAGTAATTTTATTTTACCCTTTTCTCCCATAGTACATCAATACATTTTTTTAGTTGTTAAAGATGTTTGAATTTGCTTCATATTGATACCTCCAAATTTGCCTATGGGTTTTCTAAAAGATAAAAATTCCAGTCCTTCCTGTTTTTACTTTTAAGTCTCTCTTATTCCATCTTCTCAATCTACAAGTTTTGTCCTGAACTCTTTAGATGCCTTCTTGGTTTTTCTTTTTCACTTGTGCTTACTGAAACTTGAAGTGAGGGTGTGTCTCATTGCCTAAGGACTTTTCTCCTGGAACTTGAAACTGAGTTCATTTCATCTAGCAAGCTCTTCAATATGTTATTGTTATTATTATGATCTCTTTGTCACTCCCTTGCACAACTCACAGTTTGAGTTTCTTTGTTTCTCTCTTGATTTTTCTTTTTCTTTTCTTTTTTTTTTTACTCGCTTGGCAAAATAAAATCATTATATTCAACTATCTGCCGCCTGTATACCTTTACCAGCACAGCTAACATAGCTGAGAAAAACACATGAACATGCTGAATTGTCTGAGGCTAAATCAGCATCATTTGGTCCATCTTGTTTTCTTTTATTATTCATGGGCCTTCCCTGATCCTAGATAATCCAACGCCTGTGGTGGTGTACTAGACCTAGTTTCCTAGACTTACCTACCTAACTAAAGAACAAGACTGTAACAATTGCCTGATCTCTCACTTACATGATCAAATAGTCCTCTTACTGGATCATTCCACAAAGTACATGAACACGCCATTATTTTTCCCATTTTATTAAACAAACTTACAGTGTTCTCAGTGCTCCCCCAACACTAACCAACTTATCTCCTAATCTTTAGAGCCAATCTTCCTGGAACAGTTTCCTGTACTTATTTCTGTACTTACTCCAAATTCTGTCCCGCACTTGTCTTTTTTTTTAAAGATTGATTGATTGATTGATTTGAGAGAGAGAGAGAACATAAGCAGAGAGAAGGGGCAGAGGGAGAGGGAAAAACGGGTTCCCAGCTGAGCAGGGAGCCAATGACAAGCTGGACCCCAGGACCCCGAGATCATGACCTGACCTGAGCTGAGGGCAGCCGCTTAACCAACTGAACCACCCAGATGCCCTTTCCCCACTTCTGTCTTCAATCCACTCAAACCAGGTTTCAATTACTCCCATCTACTAAAGTGCTCTTTAAAAGATCACGGAAGACCCACACTTTGTTACACGAAATGTCATTTCTGAGTCCTTATCTTATTTGATGTGCCAGCAGCATTTGAAGTATTTGTTTTTCTCCTCAAAACAAGTTCTTCACTTAGCTTCCAAGATGCCATTCTCTCATGGATTTCCTCCTATCTCTCTGTCCGTTTTTTAAGACTTTCTTCATTTTACCAACCTGCAAATGTTGAAGAGCCCCAAGACTCCATCCTTTAACTTACATGGGTTTCTAATCTCCACTCTCTCCCTGGAGCTTCTCAGTCTCATGGCTTTAAATATCATGTCCATGATGATAACTGCCAAATTTTTAACTCCTGCCTAGACCTCTTCTTTATATATTAAAGTATGCAACTGTTTTCTTGTCATATTCTGTTCAATGTCTAACAGGCATTTTATATCAATATGTACTAAACAAATATTTTGGTATTAGCCCAATGCTATCTAACCTAATGTGCTCTTTTCAAAGTACTTCTGTTGAAAATCAATGATGATTTCATTTTTCTGGTTGCTTGGGGAAAACAAAAACAAAAACAAAAACCAAAAAACAGCATCATGCCTTTACTCCTCTCCTTCTCTTACTCTACACATTGAGCCTGACAGCAAACCTTGTCTGCCTGACCACTCTTTACCATACTTACTGCCACTACCCTAGTCCACATCATTCTCTCTCATCAGGGATTTTACAAGTTTCTGTAATAGGTGGAATTTCAACATGACCACTGTAAGGTATCTTCTCCTTATTTGGGGAACAACCTGTAATTTGCTGCTAAACAGTAGAACATGGCTCAAAAATGAAATAGCTCAGCTTACTGATAAACCCTAAAATCTCTCCTGTGATTATGTTACATCATAAGCCAAAGGTGAAGAGACTTGGGATATGTGATTAAAGTCCCAATTAATTGAATTATTCAAAAGGAGATCATCCTGGTAGGTCTGACTTAATCAGTCAAACCTATAAAAAGAGGTCCCAGACGTCAGAAACAGAAATCAGATTCCCCTGCTGACCTTGAAGCTACTGTGTTGTGAGAGGACCATGTAGCAAGGAACTTTGAGGGTCTTCTAGAAGGTGAGAGCAGAACCCAGCTGACAGGCCCCTCCATCCTATAATCAGAAGAAACTGGATTTAGCTAGTAACCTCCAAAGCTTAGAAGAGAATTGTGTGAGCTTCAGGTAAGAACAAAGCCTGGCTAAAACTCTGAAGCCTTTTAAGATCCTGAAGAGAAAGAAAATTCAATTAAGTGATGCTTGGATTTCTAACTCATGGAAACTGTGAGATAATAAATGTGACTTGTTTTTTTTTTTGTTAACTAGCTATATTTGGGTAATTTATTAGCAATAAGAATAATACAACTCCCTAACTGGTCTCATGAATCTCTAAAATTACAACTCTCTCAACATTTTATATTTCTCTACTCTTTTAATTTAACCTAAAACTTTTTAATCAATTAACCTATTTATACTTAATTATTCACTTTGCACATTCTCTCCCCTAAAATAGAAGCTCTATAAGAGTGGGGACTTCTGTTGATTTTGTTCATTAACAGAAGATTCTTTTTTTTCTTTTTAAAGATTTTACTTATTTATTTGACAGACAGAGATCACAAGTAGGCAAACAGGCAGGTGGTGGTGGGGGGAAGCAGGCTTCCCACCCCTAATGCAGGGCTCAATCCCAGGACCCTGGGATCATGACCACAGCTGAAGGCAGAGGCTTTAACCCACAAAGCCACCCAGGCTCCCCACATTGACAGAAGATTCTTAATACTTGCAAGCATGCCTGGTCCATAGTATATGCTCAAAGAGCTTCACAGAATAAAAAACTACACTTGTATCTGTAATACAACACTGTTTTGAAGTTCATACATCCTAGAAAATTCCAATGTTTATGTTTCTTTTGCCATACTTTGCCATGGCAAGCAGATTGGGAAGAAAAATCATTTTCATTCATATCTATATATGGATATTTCACCCAGTTTATTATGTAATCTTAGAGATTGGGAGGTAAAGTTTATTTATCTTTACACCTTAAATTAATATATCATAAATAGTGCTCCATAAGCATATGTTTGGCCATTTAATTTTAGCTTTTGCTTCTGGAACATACATGAAATTAATGATAAAAATGGGAAAATATACATTATAACCAGTCTTAAATCTTCTCAGATTTAATGACAAGTATTGCTCCTAACTAGTTAAATAGATAATTGCATCATGCTATGCTTATACTTTCCTATGAAAAATTATATTAGTTATATATTATAAAAACTCCTAGAAAATAATGCTATAAATCTAATTAACATCTAAAATAATCTTTTATTTACTTCTTGATATGAGGAAAGTGACTGTTGACATTATAGAGGTTCTTAGGGACATGAGTTGCTGGTTAGTACCAAGAAAAGAATAATGTTAGATACAATGATTTTTGACAGATACAAATTCTGGCAGACAGCAGCCAAGGAGTACAGAGAAGAGAGGACAAGCAAGGTTAAGTGGAATCTTACAGAAAAGGAAACAGACTGGCCTAGGACAGAGTTTCTCAACCTCAGTTCCACTGAAATTTGGAGATGCTGTCCTTTGCATTATAAGATATCTAGAAACATCCTTGATCTCTACCCAGTAGATGCCAGCAGCATCCTCCTTCCAGTCAGAACTACTAAAAATGTCTGCTGATATGGCTAAATGTTTTGGAGAATGGACTTGCTCCCCTCTTCTTCCTCACTGAAAATTATTGTTATATAAAATTAAACAGGATACTGAAGTACTAGATCCAGAGTATCAGAAGTCATAAAATTCTAAATATATAATTAGCAAGCAAAAATCATCTATTTTTTTCTTTTCTTTTCTTTCCTCTTTCTTTCTTTCTTTTATTCTTTCTTTCTTCCTTTCTTCTTCCAAAAGAAATTTTAATTCTTACGAAAGATAACTCTCCCTGGGATGTGTTGGTAGACAAGAACTCGCTTCTAGAGGAAGTGACGCAGGCATAACCTCCCCCACAACGAAGCATGGGATGTGGACTTTACAATTACTCTTTCCTCTAGAACACAAGCAGGAGCAATAATAAAATGAGGAAAATAAGAATTGTCCCTACAACTCAATTACAACTCCATACAACTTAATTATTCTTAGAGTGTTCACTATAAATATTGTTCTTGATTTTGAATATGGAGAGAATGGGCATAGTTGTTGGCACGGACTATGAGCAACTGAAAAGGAAAAAGAACAGTAAACAGAACCCAAACCACCAATATAGCAACACCAAACCATATATTTAAAATGAAGGAAAAACTTGGTTCAGACTTTAGACATGGAATTAATAATAAATTAAGTACAATGTATTTGGGTAAACAGAAAGTAGAGATATAACAAAGATAGAAGATGACTGAAAGGGAATAATGATATACAAAAAAAAAAAAATACAGAAAAAACCTATAACAAACAAAGAACCATTCAGGAAGAAACCATCTAAGGGAATAGAATAATTTATCTTTAACAAATTCTTCACACTTCAGTAACTGATAGACATAATGAAATCCATGGACAGAGCAAAGGCAAAATAAGGCAAGATAAGGAAATGAAAAGGAACAATAAGTAAGGAATGAAATAGGAGAATGCATACAATTATATGCACAAGTAAAGGAATTAGTTACCAAATAGCACCATTAGAGAGATAATAATAAAATAACAACAGCAACAATAATAATAACGAACAACTGAAAAGACGGATACATGAGGATTCAGAGTAGATATATCTAAAAACTAAATTACTGACATGATGAAAATAAGAATGGAAAGAAAATTTTTACAACGGTAAGTAATTTTAAAGATATAAAGATGGCTGACCAAGAATCAAATCAAACATAGATTATTGGTGGTCCTGAGTGGGAAAAAAAAAAAAAAAAGAAAGAAAAGAAAATTAAAAGCTATTTTGGAGGGTACCTGTGTGACTCATGCAGTTAAATGTCGAACTCTTATTTTTTTTTTTAAGATTTTATTTATATATTTGAGAGAGAGACATAGATAGTGACAGCATGGGTGGGGAGGAGAGGGAGAAGCAAGCAGGCAGGCTACCCACTCCCCACAGCGGGGGCCTGAGGAGAGGCTCCATCCCAGGACCCATGGATCATGACCAGAGTCAAAGGCAGACGCTTAATCAACTGAGCCACCCAGACACCCCAAATGTCTAACTCTTGATTTTGGCTCAGGTCACAACTTCAAGAGTCCTGAGATGGAGCTCCACATTGGACTCTGCACTGGGCATGGAGCTAGTTTAAGATTCTCCCTCTTCCTCTGTCCTCCCCCACTCTTACATGTAGTCCCTCTCTCTCTCTCAAAAAAAAGAAAAAAAGAAAAAAGAAAAAAAAAGCTATTTCGAGAGTAAATAGTAAATGAGTATAAAAAAGTATTCATTTTTACATTAAATTTCATAATCTAAAGAAAACGAGGCAGAGATTACTACTGCATGTTATATAATGCACACATAATTGCTTAAAACTGCATTAGATTACATACATGCAATTGCATTAGAATACATATATTTATATATTTATATTATTATTAGAATAGCTATTGGATATCTAATCAGATATAAATATATATTTATATATATGTTGAATAGGATGTAATATATACCATATGATATCTATATATTATGAATACTGCTAAAATCAAGGACAGAGACAGAGATCAGCCATGAAGTGTCCCTGAGCACACAGAGCCAGTTTTGTCATGCAGACAAAACTTGATTTCACTTATTTTGCAAGGCTAACTTGACCGGGATCATTTTTTGCTTGTGCCTCTGGGAATGATAAGCAAAACTTGAACTGTTTCCCAAGGCTGATATGAGATAACCACTGAAAATTTTAATCTTGTAACCCATCACTGTGAAGAATCAACAGTCACTACTTTCTCACTATGTAGTTATAACGACATACCCCAGAACCTCATTCCATATTCTGTTTTGAAAGCTTCTGGTTTGCAAAGTATCTTTTTGGTGTATGCACAGTCAATGTTTGCTACTTACTACTTCAGTGATTTATTGGTTTCCTTTGCTGTTTTGACCCTTTGACACTACCTATATCATATATATGTATATACTAATGAACAATATATAATCTCCAGAGTAAGTTACTTAAATTTAAAGATACAATGGGATCCTAGTTTATCCAGGTAAAAAATTAAATTTCTAAATCAATGAAAAATTAGTCTCACATTCCTTCGATCCAGATTAAGAAAAGAAAATTCCAAATTCATTTTAGGACTCACTATGACATTCTAAAAACCTGGAATTAGAAGGAATATAAATTTCTATCTAAATTCAACTGCAATTTTTTATTTAAAAAAGTTAAGATTCTGAAATTAAAAAAGCAATGAATTATGACTAACCCTGTCAGGTACTGAATATATTATAACAGTCAACTAAGTGGTAAATGAAACATTACCATATTCCTAGAGTAGTAGCTTAGAGATAGATTGATTTAAAAAGAGCAGCGGAAGTATATAAGAAATAGCGCAGATGATCATAGAGGGAAGGGAAGGAAAACTGAATGGGAGGTCATCAGAGAGGGGACAAACCACAAGGGACTCTTAACTATAGGAAATAAACTGATGATTGCTGTAGGGGAGATGGGTGGGGGGATGGGGTATTTGGGCAACGGGCATTAAGGAGGACATGTGATGTGATGAGTACTGGGTGTTATACGCAACTGACGAATTACTGAACACTATATCTGAAACTAATGATGTACTATATGTTGGCTAATCGAATTTAAATTAAAAAAGTATATCTAAGGGGACGCCTGGGTGGCTCAGTTGGTTGAGCGGCTGCCTTCGGCTCACGTCGTGATCCCAGCGTCCTGGGATCGAGTCCCACATCGGGCTCCTTGCTCTGCGGGGAGCCTGCTTCTCCCTCTGCCTCTGCCTACCACTCTGTCTGCCTCGCTCGCTCTCTTTCTCTAACAAATAAATAAATTAAATTAAAAAAAAATTTATAAAAAAAAAAAAGTATATCTAAGAAAAAATATACATTTAATTCATGATATTGTTGGAATTTTACAAACTTCTTTAGAAGATAACTTATTTTAAATAGTCTTAGAATAATTGATTGCTGTTATATATATACTACAACTACTTTTAAGTATATTAGAAAACCACAACAATAATACTGTATTACTATTTCATCTGCTGACAAGGTCCTTACTTCTTTTGTACTTGACCCTGGAAAGTCTACCCATGTGATCATTTAAAATCATATAATAGATCAATTTCATCTTAAGTCCTTCACTTGTCTTTCCATCTCCTTCCATTCATTAAACATAAAAGTCAAATCTATAACTGGCTCATAGGACCCTAAAATTAATCCAGTTTTTCTGCTACTTCTCTGATCCCCTTGCTACACTCTTCCCTATTGCTTCCTTAAGTCCACCCACTCTGGGCTCAGTTGGTGGCCCCTGCATGTCTCCTGGGCTCCTATCTCAGCACTTGCAGTTCTTTCCCCTCAGAGAGCCCTGTTGGCTTATCCTCTCCTCCTTCATGTATGTGAGCTAAGGCTGCCCTCTCCGAGAAGAGCATCAGCTTCCCCTTTTGCTTGAATGAGGGTATCAGCTCACAAAGGCCAAGACCTTTCTAGTTTATTCATTGCCATATCTCCTGTATTTATTACAGAGCCTGGCACAGAAGAGAGTCTCACAAAGTCATCTCTCAAATATGTAGACGGATAAATGACTGATTGAAAGAATGAATAAACTTTATGATTTGACTCCTCCAGCTTTTGTGTTTTTGAAACGAAAATCACTCAGCTTGTATAAATAAAAAGTATGGTTTTAAAGTTATTATTGTTGTAATATAACAAAGATGAAAGATGAAAAGTGTTGCTTCATTTTTTTTTCCTGTTTACACTTCTGTAGGAAGACCTTAACTCAAGAAATGGAAGAGTCTGACCTCCCAGAGAGTATTACAGTGAATTTAAACCAATTGTGGGTGGGAAATACCAAAAAAAGAGAAAAGGCCAATGAACAAATTATCATCCCCAAACATTCACATTCCCAGTTAAGTTTTGTGTCCTGAAAAAGGTATTTTTTCCTTCCTCAAAAGGTTACACAGTTTTCTTTGGTTCACACCTTTTTTTTTTTTTCCCCCTAGAATAGAAACCCCATACAGAAAACAGCCCAGGGCTTGCATAGATACTTTCTCTAGGCTCAACAAATATTCTATGAGTAAACTCAAGATGTTTTTCCAAATACCTTGCATCCTAGTCTGGGTATTAAGAATGTACTTCTCAGGCCCTTGACGGTGACAGTGGTCCTTTTTCTTATTGCTTGGGGGACATAACATTCTTATTTCAAATATAATTCTGGGTAATTTCTATCTCCAGGATTTAGAAAGGGATTGAGATCCTGAGCCAAGTGTGAATGTAGCCTTCTTCATTTACGAGCTGTGATTCACTGCTTATTGTCTTTTTTCTCAATCCTTGATGTGTTAAAGGTATGTGCTCTCAGTGTCTGAGTGGCTCACTACTTCACACTTTGTTCAAACCGCTACTTTTTATTCTAGCAGATTGTTTGAACTGACTACTAGTGAAGGCACTAGTTCCCCATCTATGTTCTCCTAATGATAGTTTATGTCTGGGAATTGCTTTGTTTGCTCTGCTCCATTATTTTCCCACCTTACCAGCTTAACAGACACACCTGCACCTCTCCTTCATAAGGTTGAAAATAAATGGGGTTCTGTAATCTTTAATTCCTTGGCAGAATTTGTTCCCCATTTTGCAATTTTGAAACTTCACTCTAGCAGAGTGACTCTTCTGTTCTGTGTTCCCTCAAGATTTCTGTAAATTGAGCTAAGATGAATTGCATACTGAGCAAAGCTCTCCAATATTTCACCTTTGTTGTCCACTGCAAAACAGAAATGGATCGTTCTCTTGGGTTCTTTCCTTGTAAAAGAAATGAGGATAATAGCCAGTGGCAAAATTCCTGTCAAAAAGGAATCTTGTTGGGGAAATATAATTAAAAAAAAAAAAATCTTTTCCCAACCCAGAAAACTTCTCTGCAAAGGTAGTAGAGAAAGAAAATAGTTTTATTATTGAATAAGCATTGAGCCAGAATGGATGTACATCACAGGCAATCTAAAAACATCTCATGCCCTTATAAATCTGTCTTAGTCTGGTTTGGCTCCTATAACAAACACACCATAGATTAGGTGGCTAACTTCCTGTGGGCACCTTGCTCCAAGCTGCAAAACTACCTTCTGTAATAAAAATATAGGAAATTTGCTTTTCCTCCAGATAAAGTTTACTAGCAAATACAGGTAGTCAACCCAATTACCAGGTAAAGTTGAGATGAACAATGTGTGACAAATGGTACTGTCAAATTCTCCTACTTAAGGACTAGGACTGCTTATCCTAAGAACATGTATGTAAAGGGTTGTGTCTG
Organism: Martes martes; assembly: GCF_963455335.1. Lineage (NCBI taxonomy): Eukaryota > Metazoa > Chordata > Mammalia > Carnivora > Mustelidae > Martes > Martes martes. The sequence goes on along the minus strand of NC_137891.1, from coordinate 27,849,214 downwards.
CTTGGCTATTGTTATGGACCAAATGTTTGTGTGCCTGAAAAATTCATATGTTGAAATCCCACCCCCCAATATGATGGTATTAGGGGATGGGGTCTTAGACTAATAATTAGGATGAGATGAGGTTATAAAGGGGAAGCCCTCATGAGTGAGGTTAGTGGCATGAAAAATATCATGAGAGAGCTCGATTCCCTTCTTTGCTCTCTGCCATGTGAAGATATGATGAGAAATCAGCAGTCTGCAACCCAGAAGAAGGCTCTCACCAAAACCTGACCATGCTAGCATTCTGATTTCAGACCTCTAGTCTCCAGAACTGAGAAATAAATTTCTGTGGCTTATAATCCACCCAGTCTGTGGTTTTACAGCAGTCCAAATGGACTAGGACAGCTTTATGAGAGGACAAGATTCCTTTCTGTCTTTTCAATCTCTTATTGGATTGCCTGTGATTTGTGTCACATCCTGGTTTAATGTTTATTCAGTAATAAAATTGTTTATTTTCCTCTACTACCTTTCTGGAAAAGTTTTGTGGGTTGGGAGAAGATATTTTTAAATTACATTTCTCCAACAGCAGGCAAAGTCAGCAAAAAAGTTAATAAAAACATAAGCAGGCAAATATTCCAGGACATAGTTTCCTAAGTCAGCTTCTCACAGAGACATGGTTGGGTTGGTGGTGCTGGAATTTTGCCTGTGCATGGTAAGGTTCTGTCAAGTTTTGCAAAGTCCTATACTTCGTGTCTTATAAAACCCAACTACTTCACCTGAAACTCTAGCACCTTTGCCTAATATGGGCCAAAAATCTTTAGCAATTTATTGATACTGAGGGAACAATTTCTGACTATACTACCAGCACATCTGCTCTTTTTTCCTACAGATTTCTTAATTAAAAAAAAAAAAAAAGAAAGAAAACAAATAACACCTATGCAATTTTGTACTGCAACCATGCAATGATGATTAAAATGTGGATATGATCAGTTTAAAACCTAAAAAAGGAGATAGGGAGGTCTGCCAAGT